>NC_072737.1:95476223-96120278 GCF_026930045.1 Uloborus diversus
ATATTAAAACATTATGAAAAAGGCAACATTATCAATTATATTTTTAAAAAAACTTATTTTTATCTTTGAGAAATTTCACCATGCAGTTTTAATATTAAAAATTTTGATTTTTAATGTTGAAAAAGAAGCTGTAAACTTTTTAAGAAGATGTACTGTTCATACTACATTTGATTAGAGGTGCAGCAATGCTAAGGATATTAGTGATCACTTCCTCCCCCCCCAACTCTTATTTTAACTTTTTTTTTTATTTAATAGGGTGTTTCATGTATATGAAATTACTGTTATGTTCACCTCCTCCAGAAAATAATTTCGGTACAGATGTGATATACCCCCCCATTTGGCGACATCCGATTTTTTGCACAAAATTGAAATATTTTTCTCGCCAATGAGGCGATAAATTTTTAAGCATGGCATCCCTGGTGAAACTAACCTGTGGTTGGCAACGCGAAGGCAAACTTGTTCGAACTTGTTTACTTGGGTTCTTTACTTGGTTTTACGCAGGAGAGATACGTGTTGTTTTGTGCAATATACCTTACAGGAATGCTTATTTTGTGTTAGTTTAGATTCAGTAGTTGTGTTTTGAAGTAAAAACATTAGAAAATGCCAGTTTCTTCAAACTTGAAGGTTAATTAAAAGTTAACTCCAACGTGGTGTGTATCTGTAACGTGCCATTGGGCTCTCCTCTGATATGCCCCCCTCTTGGCGAGATTTTAATTTTTCGCTCGATACGAAAATCGCCAATAAGGCGATAACTTGGCAACCCTGGTTTTGCAACTTGAACGCTGGAAAGTAGTTTCTCGAAGTCTGTCTTTTTGCACGTGTCTGTGTGGTAGGAGGTAGGTGCTCATATGTTCCGCTCTTAGGGAGATTTTAAGTTGAATACTCTAAAATATAGTTTCAATTCAAACTTTATTTTAGAGTATTCTTTTTCTTGTTGTTTTTTAATGTTAATTTAGTTGAATTTTCTATTTTAATTATGAGTTCGGTTTGTGATGTTGTCCAAATGTATCAATTGAAATTTTTGAATGAATCTTCTTTTTCTTTTTCGTCAGGTCGTCCAACGTTTGGACGTACCGGAGTCCTAAATAGATTTTTTATATTTAAACTAATTGAAAATAAAGAGGTTTTTTTAGAATTTTTAAGGGAAATTGGTTTACTTAAGAATGAAATGTTATGTTCTAGATGTAATTCTGTTATGAAAATTAAAAAAACTAAAAAATGTTCAGATGGGTTAATTTTTTTTTTGTAGAAAGGTTATTGGGGGTGTTGTTTGTGGAAAAGAAGCAACGATCAGGAGTGGGTCATGGTTTAGTTCTAGCAAGTTGAAAATAGAGGAGATTTTTTTGATAACATATGAGATTTTAATTGGGACCAAAACTGCTGATATTGAAAGTCAATATTTTTTTTCATCACAAACTTTAGCCGATTGGCGAAATTATATTAATGAAGAAATATTAAATTACATTGAATTAAAATCCGAACAAATAGGGGGGGGGGGTTGGGAAAGTTATTGAAGTTGATGAATCTAAATTTGGGAAAAGAAAATATAATCGGGGACATGCAGTTGAGGGACAATGGGTTTTTGGGGGGGTTGAACGGGGTTCGGGGAAAACTTTTTTGGTTGCTGCTGGGGATAGGGGTAGGGAAACTCTATTTTTGGCAATTAAGCAGTGGATACTACCAGGCACGACGGTGCACTCCGATTGTTGGAGGGCATATGATACATTGGGGGAGGAGGGGTATGAGCATTTAACAGTCAACCATAAACTTAATTTTGTAGATCCAGAAACTAAATGTCACACTAACACAATTGAATCCACATGGAGACACGTTAAAAGTACTCTACCAACATATAATAGATTAGGGGATTTTAAATTTTATTTAGCTTATTATTTATACAAAAAAAATTGTGAATACAAAAATGAGGATATGTTTGTAAAGTTTTTGGAAATAATTCGCGAAATTAATTGGGTGGAGTACAAAATACAAGTAAAATAAGGTTGTTTTTTTTTGGAATTTTTTTTGTCAAAACAAACATAATTTAAATATTTTTGTAAAGTAATGATAATAAAAAATGGGATAATTTCCCTAAGAGCGGAACATATGTGCACTGCCTCACGTGAGGAAGTAAAAGAAAAGTAAAAAAGGTAAGTGAACATATTTTGAATTATTGTGTTTTTAGTGTGTTTCTGGTAGTTTGTATTTTGGTCTGGTTGGCATTTTTGAAGCACAAAAATGGTGTTAATTTCACATAAAATCTGTGACTTTATTGTATACTGAACGGAGGAGATCTATGACTTATATCCGACTGTGATGTATATTAAAAGTCGGAGGGATAACGGACCGAGCGGCAGCGAGGTCCTGGCGAGCCCGAGGTCTCATAGTACTTTCGTAATGAGACCGAGGCAGGGCCGGCGAGCCGAGGTCTCATTACGAAAGTACTATGAGACCGAGGGCTCGTATCCCGGAGAAACAACGGAAAAAAATTAATGCATTAATTTCATTAAATAATTAATGACATAATTTGAATTTTTCCTGTTGGCGCTAAAAAAGCATCGCTAAGAACGATGTATGACATATGACGTCATACATAGTTTTCTTGGCGACGCTTTTTTGGCGCCAACAGGAAAAAGTTGCCAAGAGGGGGGTATATCAGATTTGTTCCAAAATACAAAAATTGCTCTATCTTCAAAATTTTTTTGTTCATCATATTCAAAATTAAATTTCCGACACTATAGTATCAAAAATATTTGTCTGACGCGATTGGTTCGGGGTCTGTGAATATTTATACCATATAAAAAGGTAAGTTTTTTTTTAGAATTCAAAAAAAACCTCTCACTTCCAAAATTCTTTGTTTTTACAAATCCTTGAGGGGTTCTTGTAGTTTTTAACTTTATTTTTACTGTATGTAAATTAATTTTACAGATATAGTACGGTTATTTTGTTCTAAAAGTTAATTCTTATCGATGCCACGAATTATTTAGACATTCTATTAACGTGCCTCCTTTAGGTACTGAATTTTATGTTAACAATTGAAAGTTCTTTCGGTTGTACTCTTAAAAATGCTGAATTTTATTAATAAATCTGCACAATAATGGTGCATATTTCACACTTAAAACTGTGTTATTATTGTACACTGAACGGAAGGAGCCACCCTTGGGTGTCTCCATGAAAATATACATACCTGTGACCATACTCCGACTGTAATGTATGGCGAGGTCCTGGCGAGCCAGAGGTCTCATAGTACTTTCGTAATGAGACCGAGGCAGCGCCGGCGAGCCGAGGTCTCATTACGAAACTACTATGAGACCGAGGGCTCGTATCCTGGAGAAATGATGAACAAAAAATTAATGCATTAATTTCGATTTGTAATTAATACAATTATTTATTTCATTGTATTTTAATATGTTTACAAAAAACCCCGGCCCTGTACATTTTTGAAGCATATATTCGTGATGTTTTTTGTTGTGCTTTTATGTTGTTTTTATATATATTGTGTTCTGAAGTGCTTTGATCATGTTTTTTTATCTGATTTTTTCCGGTTGGCGCTAAAAAAGCATCGCTAAGAACGATGTATGACATATGTCGTCATACATCGTTTTCTTGGCGACGCTTTCTTGGCGCCAACAGGAAAAAGTCGCCAAGGGTGGGGTATATCACATCAGTTCCATAATTTCTGATTACGCTAGTGCATTTGATTCATCTGCAGTTACAAAAATGAGTTTATTCTGATCTCGATAGAGCAAATAAATTGAGCTTTTTTTTTTTTTCAAATATGACGGCTATAATACAAATGCCACTCTATCAAAATAAACGTTATTTTATACAATGATAATTCTGTTTAAATTTGCGAGAGATTAACATATCTCAACTGCATGTCAAAGTTAGAAACAGAACGACATAAAGCATTATAGCATAATTGATAACTGAAAGAAGTTTTTGCAGAAATATCTGCAAACAAAAAAGACTATAAATTTTAGTTTCAAGAACGAGATTTATATTTAAAGATAGTTACGTTTTTATTATGAATTAAATTTCATCAGAAGTTATTTTTAACTTAACTTTAAATGAATTTACCCACTGGTAAAATGGGTTTACTGAAAATCAGTCAAATGCATGCGAGGACTGTTATACAATAGAAAAAAACTGTACATATTCACATCTTGTCCAATCAGTGCATGGATATGGATTTCTACCACTTTTACTCATACTTGAACGGCAGTTTAAGTTAAGAAAACTGTTGTCTGTTTCTAGTGTACAGTACGTTTTAGTATTTTTGGACCAACTGGCATACTTAATAGATAACCACAGCGGTATTTAAATCCATCCTTAACTGAAACAGTAACTTTTTTGACTTACACCGCTATCATTCTACTCCTTCCATGGTGACTTTATTTTAAAATACATAGAAAACTAAATAGAAATAAAATTTTGATGCTAAAAAAATTACAATAAAAATATAACCAATTAACCTCCGGTCATTATTGATAGTAGCAATGCCTTCAGGGTGGCAATCACTTAGAACACCTGAATAACACGAAAAACTTACTATTTTTCACTGAAAAAAATAAGGATTTAATAATTATAAAACAAGTTGTATATTTACTGCAGTAAAGCACGTTCATGTTTAATAGATTCGTTTACCTGGAAGCCCTTGTTAATGAGAGCAGACTAGTCCGGGTAATGTATAGTGCATCTACTCAGCTGTGACAAGACCCAAATTGATGTGTCTACCCCGAAATGAATTATTCCTGATCCTGAATGCCATAGAGATCACTCAGATCATTAGCGGGTCTGGGTGCATTATATACGGCGCTATCGGTACTCTTAGCACAGACAGACGATAGTTAATGTACACTAAGTAGACGTACCAACATGTAAATACCTGTTGAATAATGTATTTTGTTTGTATTGTCTTTCGTTTGGACATTTTTGCAGGATTAAACTTAGATTTATTTTTGTAATTGAAGTTTCAAACACTATCGAATTTCAATTATCATTATAATGTAGTGTAACATTACCAAGTCCTATTATTTAATATCTCATTAATTACTACAGTAGCACATCAAAATGTTTTTACTTTTAAGAAGAAACCAATTTTTCACCTATGTACATAATGATATCGTTTGTTGTTATTCAGTTACATACGAATAAAACTAGTTCAGAATATTATAGTGTAGTAAGTGGCGTAACTAGCAAGGGTGACACCCGGAACGGTAATTTGTAGCGTCACCCCCCTCCTACAAAGACACACACAAAAAAGTTTTAAGGCTGTACTAAACAAAAAACAAATAAAAACTACGAACGCTTTTTAAAAAACTTACCGTAGACGCAACTGTGCAGACCATCGAGAGGTGAAGAAAGTAAAGGGGTGTACGAATTCAGGGCCCCTTAATTATTTCAAACGGATCTTAAATACAGAGAAAGATAATGGGTTTCAGTTTTTTGGTATAAAAGGAAATCACTACTAGGTCTAAGTATTGACAGCATGAACCCAATCCTAAATATAGTATTCACTCCATGATGTGGGTGATAAAGGGGTTCCGGGGTTTTACCCCCTTAAAATTTTAAAATTTGTAGTCTTAAAAACGCATTTTAGCTTTAAATTTTTCAAGAACTTGCGATTCCCTTTGGGTGTCACGTCCCAGACAGGTGATATCCGGGACGGATCGCCTCCCCCCCCCCCCGCGTAGCGACGCCACTGGTGTAGTGTAATGCATATGAAAAACCTTCTTCTATAAGTCAAAAGTAGGAATGTTTCAAAATTGCAGGTCTTAGCGACATTTAAAGGACATTGAGAAATATTAGACTGCCATGTTGTTGAAGAACAGAAATGTCCTTCTATATCTTTCGAATAAGGCTTGCTACTTACGCATGATTTCAGCTCCAGAGTTTTGGTGTCTTGGTGACTCTTTAAATTACTTGGTATGTCAGCAACGTTAGTGAGATTTTTGTCTTGCTGAAACTTTATCTCTCACATTCTAACACAAAGAAATATCGCAATTCTTGGAACCAGTTTAAGTACTTGTTACGATTGAAAACAAAAAAGAAACGAAATTGTATACCGATTTTAGCTTTAGCACAACATCTTGTGATATACTTATCACGGTAAACGACACAAACGCTCAGTTGTGTCTACCCGTCTTGAATTTATTGGCACCAAAAACGAATCAGAAGATTATCGCAATTAGGGTACACCTGTACACGATTTTTTTCCGAATCCTTGTCTTAGCTCTCTAATACTAACTATCGCTCTAAGTAAGGAACAGGATAGCATAAGGCCCCTATAGCGGAGGAGCCGACAAATCCTCCATTTTGGAGCAAACTTGATCTAGTGCTTCGCAGCGATGGCATGCTGCTGATGTTTACATGTCTTTATCATATGTTAAATTGAGTCAAATGGGTAGCTATTCGGCTGTTGATTATGCAAGCAGCTCCGAAAAAGGATTTCAGCTCTTCAGATTTCCAGCAGATGCAGAAAGAAAAAGAAAATGATTAATATCCGACGACATGACTGGCAGCATGGAAATGGAGCTCGCTTGTGTGAGGTTAATATCGATTTATTTTTCATCATTTTACTATCGTTACATTATAAATGCTCTGTAATCTTTGCTGACATGTTGCAGTGTTCTACGGAATGTCTTTTATTCTGTATTTGTTTAAGGCGTTCTAAGATAGCAACCTATGCTGCAACCTATGAAATCGTTTAGAGTTAGGCCGCTAAAAACATTAACGCACGTATCGACAAACCCACATGTAAAGAGTTTCTTAAAAAGGTCGGTTCAGTGAACCTTAAAACATTGAAATACTTCAAAATACTAACATTCGCTAGTTCAATGTATTTTCTTTATTTGGATGTAGAAGAAAGTAAAATTTGAAAAAACAAATTTCACGAATGGGGCCAAATATAAGAGTATATTGTTCATTATATCTCGTTTACTAAAAGCTGCTTCGAACATAGATGGGCCATTCTTCAAAAAGTGTAAATTTTCTGTCACACGCCTTTTACAGTAAAAACGTTAAGGAACATTTAACAATGATTTTTAATTTCATCAAAAATATATCTATTTAAACCTGCCAGCAGATTTTTAATAATTATTTTTATTTTAGTATATTTTTGGTTCACAACATGTGCATGCCACACACCTTGTGTGACTCTTTATGTTGCTTAATAATTTTTTTATTTAAGAGTATATACTTATTTATTTATTATTCCTTTCACAAGTGTTTCAAATACTAATTGTGTAAGTATATTTATTTTTTAATGTGTTTTAGTTTATTTTAGTAGAACAAGAAGTCATGTCACACAATAAATTCTCACCTCAGTTACCTAAACACAAAATGCCATTCCTCATTAACACGTGGCAGTAATGACATAAAATTTTATTTTCCATGATACAAGGGAGCCACCTTGTTTATTTTCAGCCATAGTTGAAGTTGTGATATTTTTGTCTAGAAACAAGAAGCTAGATTTTGCTTTAAAAACTTAGTGTGGTTATTCTGACTTCTCACCTCCGTGAACTTGAATTTCAGGAATGTAAATGAATGTAAAAAAAGAAGTGAAAATGCTTTCATATGCTTAACATGTGCAGATTGTAGCAACGAAGAAAAAAAAAGTTCCCTGAAAAATGTATCGATTAGACCTATAGTAATGGAAAATTCCTCACCTCCGTGAATCTCACCACCGTCATTATTTCTAGGGTGAAAATAAATGATGGAGCGGAAATACATCAAAAATAGGCATTCTACCAAAATTATAAATTGCCAGTATATTCTCAAATTTATTAAATACTATTTTAAACATACATTTGAAACTATTAATTAAGCCGTACTTTAATTAAGAGAGCTTAATATTATATTCCCACTAATCATTAAAAGAGCTGATTGTTTGCACAATTAACAAAATTACTACTTAGATATCACATTGGCCTCGATTTTTAAATATTAAAAGTCCCCCCGCTTCCGTGAACAAGGCATTATTTTATTTTTTTTATTTATAAGTAAAATAATTGGAACTTTGCTGAGCCTTTTTTTTTTAGTTACTTTCGTAAGGGTAATACTCTCATGTAAGAATGAAAAAAAAAACCGGAAAACAAAAGGTTTCGAAATTGAAAAATATTTGCGTTCAAAAGTTACGTTTTCTGGAGAATGACGCAGATGTGTTATTAACTATATATACAACGAGGAACCAGTTCCATGGGCAACCAAAACCAACTAGTATGAAAGCTGCGTTGCACTCTTGTCATTGATTCTCGTAGACTACGCCATTGAGAAGAGATAAAATGGAGGGAATGAAGACTTTCCTTACCAAAGACCCCAAGTCACGTAATAGATTTTAAAGCAAAGCATTGGAAGAAATCGGGTTTCTTTCATTAGTTTCACGCAAAACGTGTCACCCATTCGTCGTCGTTGCTGAGTCACGTGACTTGGATTCGTAGCCTCAGCTTTTGCTAAGCCAATGATTGAACTTGCTCCCTCCATTTATATTCCTGCTCTAAGGGCTGCGCTTTTACATGTTTACTTCAGGATTCAAACGTTCAGTGGTGGACAATGGTAGCTGCTACTGAGTTTTGCATCTAATTATACTAGATCTATGGATTCAAAGGATTTGCAGTACAACTGCCAGATAAATATCTTTCAAAAAGTGTAAGATTTACTTTACTTAAACTTAAAACTGAGTTTGAAAGATTGTATGTAAACTTTTATAATACGATTTAAAAGCTCAGATACTGAACGTGCTCATGCTCATAAAGCAACAGCTGTGCAATAGCTTCTACTATCTTACCTTATTATCGTTTTTTCCTTGGAATAAAGCCACTATTTTATTTTTCTTCAAAGCTCCTTCTTTTAAACCATCCATTATTTAAATGGAACGCAAAAACAGCTACAAACAAACCTAAAACCACGAAAGTAGCAAATGGCTTTCAAGCTGCAAAGTACAAATCCAGACAGGAAATAAGACCGTAAAAGTGGAGATAATTCCCGCAAAACAAGTGACACTAAGCTACATAATAAAACACGTGAAATGACTCTTGAAGAAACTGCATGGAGACTTAAGTTTAAAACTGCGGCTGAGTTCTTTAGATCCTTGGAAAGTACCCCAAAAGTGGAAAGAGTATTAGCGATAAAGCTGTAGTAAGACGGTATTAAGAAACTCCAACTTCAAAAAAAAAAGTATTGTAAAATAATACTGCTGTATGCTGTTTGTTTCTTCTTCAATACTAACAGTTTTGCAGTCACTTTAGCATTTAAGCATTTTATATCCATGCGTTCACTTAATCTTGTGAATAATGAATGAAAAACTAAGTAATTATATCTTTTTTTAAAGAGTTACGTCATCATGGGTTTTGAGGGTTTAGTAACATGCAGTGCTTTATTTTACAAAAATAAATACCTTTTTAAAACCAATACAGTCATTCTGATTAACTTTGAGTCTTGCCGGTTATTTTTGTGCCACGTCATTTTTTTAGTTTATTCGTGTTAAGTCGTGAAAAAAAAAAAAAAAAAGTGAAATGGCCCAGAGCAGCATTCTCCTAGCAAAGGTTAGGAATGAGTTTTCTACTCCTTATTCAAAATCAATGTACACAGCCCATTAAATCATTCACTAATTCTGAAGGTGTTGCTTAGAAGCTGATTTAAAAATTAGTAGCATTTCTGAACTAACGTTGTAATCTTCTATCATTTTTCAAATGATAGAAGTATTGTGATGTTCAGAGCTACAAAGAAGAAGCTTCTGAACGGTTAGAAATTAAATTTTTCTATTTTAAGTTGCACTATTTTCATCTGAAAAAATATTTTCCTTTCAATTTTTAACGCGGCGCAAATAAAACGTAAATCAAAATAAAGAAGTTGAGGCCCAAAATTACTTTAAATGCGTGTAATAATAAAAATTATAATATGGATAAATACATAGTTGGGAATTACTACAAGATGTTTTAAAGTATTGCACTTATAAAAGAAAATTTATTTCAGATTTAGGGATAGTTTTCGTTCCTTTTTTAATTTTAACCCTTAAAGTATATTGATTTTATCACAGCTTTAATGCATTTCTACAAGTTCTCATGGACACCGTAAGGAGTCCGTGGCGAAATTCCGACTAAAGATTGCCCATGATTGCTTGGCAGAACTTCTTAATAAAATAGGTAGGATACTACACTCAAATATTTGTCAAATCTGCTAAGTGGATCCCATGAATGCAGAACACTTTCTTAAGTGCCCAGGCTTAGAATCAGAGGCTCCGAGACTTGGTGAAACTCCCCTAGTTGTTGTACAAGTACAAAGCTATTGTCAATAACAACCTACACTCTTCAGGAAAGTGAACGCACTGACTTTTTTCATTCATGGACACCATTTCCAATTGTCAATGAATGCACCACCTTCATCGGTTCGGCTACTAAGCAAAAAAAAAAAAACTTTTTTGAAATTAGGATAAAAAAAATAAGTATGTATAAATTTGAAATGAATCTGTGTGAATTTATTTTAAATACATTTTCTTAGTCTGTGCAAGATTGACACTTGCAGCAATCTTTTATTTCTCTTTTTTATGGCATTTTGTACTCTTAGTACTTTTTACGAAGTAAATCTGAAAATTAAAATGAATACGGTAAGCTAAAATTACCTCATATTAGAAAAAAAAAAAGGAAAATGAATTGCATTTTTAATACATATCGCTCTACAAATTACATTCATTGTTTTAGAAAATGATAACACGGTATTTATTATAAACCTCAAATTTCTAATGTTTATTCATAATATGCTCATACATGCTTTCAAATTAAGTAATGAGTAAGTTTGGTCGCTAGTACAGTCATTGAATTAGTTATGGTAGTAATTCAAGAAAATAATATTGAAGCTACGAAAGCGCATTTTTCGTACCGATCTTTCTCTTATCATCGATTCTTAAACCGATCGAGAACTAGGAACAGGATAATCAGATGTTTGCGTACGAGGGTTAGGCTCGTTTAGTTCTAAACAAACTTTTTTGCTGATTTAGAGTAGTACAGTGCTGCGCAAAAGTTTAAGTACAATGCACATTTTTGAGTAAAAAGGAAACTATTCAACGGAATGCTTTCTACTGTAGATGACTAGTATAATCCTAAACATGTGCCTGAAATTTTGAAAAATATAACCGTAACAAAAATCAGAAAATACAAAGGACATTTTTTGGTTGTCGCAAAAGTTTATGCACAAATCTCATTTTATGCAAATATCTTTTGAAACGTGATGCGTGAAGGACCAGTGCGGTTCTTTTCAACGAATTATAAAGTGTAGCAATGGCTTAACGTGTTATCAAGATGCCAAAGTCTCTGCAGTTCTCGCATGAAGTTGCGAAACTCTGAAAGCTGAAGGTTAATCCGTTATGGAAATTTCAGTGATTTGAAATAGATCTAAACTTGGTATTGATAATGTGGAAAACAATTCAAACCTGCGTATCGCTCTAGAAGGCCGAGAAAAATTACTTTTCGTAAGGACAGAAGAATTAAAAGATCGGCTCTAACTGGAAATTTGTCTCTTAATCGGATAAAAACTCGACTTGCATCAAAAGTATCACGTGATACCATACGCAAATAAATAACCTAATCAGGATTTATCAAAACACAAAAGTTAGTTCTTAAACCTTTTCTGAAACAGTGTCACAAACAAGCAAGACTACAGTGAGCAAACTAGCACATGCATTATAGTGACGAATAGATTAGTGTTATATTTTCAGATGAAAAAAAATAGAATTTAGACGGTTCAGACGGGTTCTCATCTAGTCCAGTCAATAGGTAGAAAAAAACGGGCTTGCCTTACAAAAAATGGGGTCAAAGATTTTTTTTTTTTATTTGTATATACTAGCGCTAATATGAGAAAACCAAGTTATCCAACACGAAAGACCCCGGAAGAAGTTTTGGGGGCCGAAAACCCCCAAAAATTTGCGACTTTTTGTAGTATTTTCAAAATATCTCAAAAATGGTTAAAATTAGAAAAAACTTTGAATTTAAATGTTAAAGAAGATTAAATTTCCTTCAACTTTTGTCATTACAACAGTTTTGTAGCATGAAAAGCAAGAGAGTTACAACTTCTTGAAAGTCACACTTTTTCTGAACCCCTCAGCAAAGTGCGTAAAGGCGCATCGGATAGCGAAGGAAAAAAAAGGAGAAACGCCGAATGTCTGACCTTGGAAATGAATTGTCTTTCGCAGCTGAGGGTAAATCAGCCTCCGTTCCCTTTAACATAAACAAAACACCCACATTCTATCCCTTTTTTTTCTCCAAATGCGATGCATCGACCCAGTAGCTACGCATTTTGGTCACTTCAGAGTTCGAGCGAGAGTATGTTTTATCAATCAGTGTGTTCTGTATTACAATTTTTCTGTAGAAATGATTACACCTGACCAAGGTGTGGTTTTTATTTGCGAAATCAGTTTGAATGAAGGCGAAACAATGATTGTGAAGGAGAAGGGAATAGAAAATCTTCAGAGATGCAGCGCAAAACGTCAAAATGAAGAACATCAGCGTTTTTTGAAGGACTTAAGAGAAGTGACAATTCACACTGCCTGTCACAAATGCTATTGCAATCAGCATTCAATCTCTTCCCTTGAAGTAATGGTTGAACCTAACATGGTAAGCTAATTTCCTCAAGAAAGATTTCTGGCAAATTATAACAACAGGAATCGGCTTATCCAACGTCTTAACACATATTTCGAAGAAGGTGGCATTGAAGTCTCGCAGACTCAAGAAGATGCCGACTTACTTGCTGCTCTTTTAAAGGTGAAGAAAATTGAAAAGGTTGTTATAGCAGGCGAGGATATAGATCTGTTGGTGCTGATGACAGCTTTAGGACAGCCTTTCAGCAAGTTGTTCTTTTTAAAACCTGAACGAGGGAATGCTCGTTATTTGTTTTTTTGTTCAATAAATCCTTTAAGTTTGACCCCAGCAATATTATTTTAATCCATAAGTTTAGCGGTTGTGATACGACATCGACAATCTTTGGCCAAGGCAAAATTAAGTTGTTCAACATATTCCAAAAAAAAAAAAAAAAAACCTATTGAAATTAAGGAAGTTATTAAATTATTTATGGATTCAGTCAGTCATCATGATGCCGTAGCTGCAGCTGGAGAAAACATTTTGAAAATATTATACAAGATCACGTAAAGTATTTGAACCAACCTTTGGATGCTTTGCAATTTATTCTTTTTATAAAACTGGTATACAGGGCCAAAATTAATCTTGCAGGGCTACCTCCAACGTGCGGGGGGGGGGGGGATGCTGGACGTTATCACTCATATTGATGCTACCACCAAATTCAAAGTTGGTTAGGCATCATAACTGATCCCCGGAAATGGGGTTGGGAACGCAAAACGCAAGGTCTAATACCTGTTGACACGAAAAGAGATTCAGCTCCTCAGACTTTTTTGAAGATTGTATCTTGTTGTACCTGCAAGAAAAATTGTACTAGAGCCTGTTCTTGTTGCAAGGTAGGTTTAAAATGCTCCAGCATGTGCAAACACTGCAGTGGCACAAATTGTGAAAATGTTGCACAAATTTCATCTTTGGATGAGACTGCAGAAGAAGATGATTTGTTAAAGGAGCTTTTGGAATCACCGAAACAAGGAGATGAACAATTCAAGGATCACAGCTTTTTTCTACCCCCTACAGATTCTGAACCGGGAGAACCTGGGCCTTCAAAACGGCTACGAAGAAGATAACGTATTTTGTTGTCTTTTCTCTAATTTGCTTTAAGGTCAAATGAATCTTCCTGTAAGTTAGATGTACTTCTACAGTTGAATTTTCATTTTGAAAGGTAATTCTTTTGGGTTTTTCATGATTTAAAAAGTCAGTTTCTGCAGAATTTTTTCAAAGTGTTTATTACGTATTACTATTGTACCTTCATTTGTGCATTATTGTGTCTATTGTTTGCTTATTAGCACCCCATTATTTATTCATTCACATTTATATTCAACTATTGCATTTTCGCTTGTAATAGTTAGAATACATGGTATGAATTATGTGTAGATAATGTAATTCAATTACAAACTGAAATATAAATCGCATATTATTGGAATCTGATGAAGACTACGAGTACCTCTATCAGACCAGAAATATTAGTTCGTGAGCGGTAAGGGGGGTTTACTATTATTATTGTATCAACATAGGATGATTGTGTTGTTTGTGTTTGCTTATTAGCTGCCTAATATTCATTCCTTCACATTAATATTTAAAAGTCGCATCTTTGTTTGTAATAATTAGACTAGAATATACGAATTATATGCCTCAAAGGAATGTATATATTGTGTAATCCAGTTACAAACTGCAATATATCATTTGTTATTGGAGTCTGATGAAGATTACCTCTGTCAGTCCAGAAATGTTAGTCCGTGAGCAGTGGGGAAGGTTTTTTTTTATTATTATTGCATCGTTGTATGTGCTTTAAATGAATGTGTATATATGTATTTCAGTTTCATAATGCATCGTTTGTTCTTGGAGTCTAGTGGGAACTAATCTGTCAGCCAGAATTGCTCCTCTGTGTCCAACGGGAGGGGGGGGGGCAGGAAACTCAAACTGTCGATAAGCTTTCTGAAACTAATGGTTCTATTCAAGTTCTAATGATTGTGATGCCTTGTTTTCGGTGTGAATGCTTTTTTTTTTTTTTTTTTTTTTTTTTGCGGAGTGGCGGAAAATTGCCTATTTTCAAAGAGCTCTAGCAAGCTTGTTATTTGTACTACAAAAAAGTTGTAAATACGAAAATTGTAAGAAATTTAGTATTCTTTAAACTTTATATTGGATACTTCTTCCTAAGTTGAACCATTTCGGTGATATTTTGGAACAAACAAAAAAATTCATAAATTTTTGTGGTTTTTAGGCCCCCAAAAGTTCTCCCGGTGTCTTTCGTTTTAGATAACTTGGTTTTTCATGGTCGGCACCAATATGTACAAATTTAAAAAAAATCTTTGACCCCATTTTTTGTAAGGTAAAATGTATTTATTGACTGGACTAATACTATTAGCCAGTCTTGACGAAAGATCCGAAGTACATATTCGGTAGGCAACAAGGTAGTAGTTCGCTCATGGTATGGTTGCGCCCTTTTTGCTTCAACGGACAAACTTCCCTTAGCTTTCTAAACGGCAGATAATACTCAGAAGCGTATCAAAATACTTTAAGCGAGCATTTGTTGGTGAAGTCCTGGGGGGTACTAATTGGATTTTACAGCAAGACAACGCATTAATACACACTTCCCGTAGTGCAAAAGAATGGCTTGCGTCTCAAAATATTAGTGTAATGAACTGGCCGGCACTTAGCCCAGACCTCAATCCTATAGAACATCTGCGGACTTCTCCCACGTGACGTGTATCAGAATGGGAAGCAATATTCCTCTGTACAACAGCTCAAATCAGCAATCTTGGAAGCCTGGTACAGACTTACTCCCGAAACATTCCAATACCTCATTCCATCAATGGAAAATCGCGTATTCGAGCTCATCAGATGCAATGGTAACACCATAGACTATTAATAGACTTTTATGCTTTCTTAAATGTAACTATTTCGTTTTTGTGCCTAAACTTTTCCGACAGCAAAATTTCGATTTTTTATGAGATATTGTTTAAATTTCGATGAATTCTTTCCAAATTCGAAGCATGAATCTGGAAGCTGATTGTTTAATTACAGTAAAAATTTCAAAGCTATTCGGTGTATACTTTTCTTTTTATCAAACGATTTCGGTTGTGCTTAAACTTTTGCGCCGCATTGTAAGTATGTTCTGTAATTTTAAAAAGATTTTACTTCTTTTCATGTTTTCTTCTCCGGTTAGCGGTACCACACGGCTTTGCTCGTACTATGCAGTAAGGTTTTTTTTTCTTTTCAAGTCCTCTTCATAGTTTTGGCAAATTTGAAAAGTTAACACGTAACTTAACAGAAAACAGCAGAAGCCTAAAATGCAAAATAAAAAATATTTCTAAAATTAAACGCTATAGAAAAAACGTTGTAACAGCAATATTTTAATAATTTACAGAACATGATTCCATAAAATGACGATAATAAAAGCAGACGATTTTTTCTTAACACTCAGAGTATTTCATTTTAAATAATTTTTAACGAAAGAAAATGATTTGAATCATAAAAACAATTACTTTTTTTAAAAATGCTTAAAGAAAAATGAAACCATCAAAGGGACTACAAGATATAACGATGGTAGTATACAAATGAATTTCTATTTCAAAAATAAGTTCCATTTATCTTTAAATTATGATTTTATCCTCGAGCTAAATCATTTAGAATCGTTTGGTTTGCTTAAGTTAAGCCTTTGAGTTTTGTTTCCTTTAAACGGGGGGGGGGGAGTTTCTACAGCTCTCTTAATGCTCATAGAAACTTCAAACAATCTTCATCTGATGAAGAAGAGTCTAAGCTTTTGAATGACTTAAAACGTAATGCTGGGAGTGAAATAATTCTCCCCCATATTATCAAATTCATGTGAAAATGGGCTTAACATATTAATAGCAAAAGAATGAAATCGAATTTTCAAAAAATCACTCCAAGGTTCACACCCCTATGCTACAAACTAATTTTGGGCCGAAAATGAAAATCGGCCAAACGGTCTACACGCTATGCAAGTCACAGAGATACAGACAGATATCATTACTTTCAGCTTTATTATTAGTAAAGATAAATTATTCGAATACATCCTCCTTTTAATTCTTTTACTTTTTTTCAAATTTCTTATTATAACCTTATGCAACTACGAAATAGATTTAGATACATTATATAACACCAGAGTTTTTGTTCCAACGTGAGTGTAAAAAAAAAATCTTTTATCATATACTTTGAAAACTTTATAAACTACTTTAATATTTTTCATTTGAATAGTTATTACAACAATCCTAGTGAATAACGAAGAGTTTTTACCTATGTTTCTGTAACAAGTCACGCGATGTAAGGAATAATTCTGTTCCAAAGAGTTCGTGGCCAAAAGAAAAGTTTCACACACCATTTTGAATTCAACCTACCTACGTGCCGTTGATAATAAGCCAATTATTCAATAAAATTAGGTTTATCCGTGACGACTAGAATAAGGAATATTTTAAGCAACGCAAGAATATTTGAACATCCAGTTTCTCTCAAATGGAATAAAAAATGAGTTGATCAATGTTAAATACAATTCGTTTTCGACTGTTTTTTTTTTAACAAACTAGCTTTGGGTTTAAAACGTTTTTGCATTTTTTAAGCGTAGGGTTTTGAAAATAGATTTTTTTTTTTAAACTTTGAATGTATTATGATGGATGTGTTTTGTGAAACGATAATTCAAGAACAGTAAAAATTGGCATTAAACGTATTTGAAGTATCACATATAAACAGGGTTGTTTTTGATTTAAAAATTATTTCGTAAAAAAAAACTTTGAATCAAAAGAAAATTAAAGGAAATGATTTCAATAATACGTAATTAAGAATTCAAATGGATAACGATGTCTATTTGTTGAGCTATCGAAATACATTTTTGTTTTTTGTTTTAAAAAAATACCGATTAAGTGTGACTCTTGACTGTGATTGCAACGAACGCTATAAAAGTACACTTAAACGCACTAAAAATATGAATTATATTGCTATTTCCACTGCTATTTTGAAACGAAAGAGAATGAAATGAAATGCCTTCAAGGATTCTTAAGAATTCAAATGGAGAAAAAGGTATATTTGTTGAGCTATCGAAATATATAACTGTTTTTACTTTCTTTAACAAAAAAGGAAGTATTGTATTCGCGAAAAAAATTTCACTCAAAAATCAACCTTAATTTCCATTTTGCTCACCCTCGAATGAATGTTGAGTTTTTTTTTCGACTCGACCACACGTGGATAAGTGCCTAAGAACGTATAGACACGCGAAATATCCATTTTGACAATTCCCGAATTAGTTACATCGCGTCTTCTCGTCTTCTCGTGACGTCAGTATGTACGTACGTATGTATGTGCGGATATGCGTATGTATGTCGTATAACTCAAGAACGGTATGTCCTAAAAAGTTGAAGTTTGGGTACGTAGACTCCTAGTGCCGTCTAGTTGTGCAACTCCCCTTTTGGTTGCATTCGAGTGTTTCTAAGGGGGTCTTTTGCCCCTTTTGGGGGGTAAATCATTGTTAAGTTTTGTCACCAACTTGGCGACAAATTTGGCGATTTTTTTTTTTTTTTAATTTTTTTTTTTTTAATATTGTTTTAATTTGGCCACTGGTGGTGATATTTAGAGAGTAAACTATTGAATCACATTAAAATGACCGATAACGGGAAAATGACATTAAAGTGGAGTAAAAGAAAGTCATGTGAGGCACATATCAGCTCGTTTTGTCTAAATATACCACTTGGAGTCTGATTAGAATACAGATTGTAGAAGTACACCAAAGCGCATTAAATATAAATTTATATTACGGTTTTCTCCGTATACATCATTAAGGTTAAACAAAAATGGAGAAACTTGAAATTATAATGTACATCTTTGGTCCGTCCAGAAAACTATTTTGCTCATACTTTGCTCACAACCCATGGCATTTGAATGATAAAATGCTATCTCACGATACGTCATTCTCATAAGTCAATCACATTCTCACCGAAGTTTCTGGTAAAACAAGACAACTCATATTTCTCAATGTACAAAAACCCTAAATCCTTCCTCATTAAATAAGTTAAAGACTCTGCATGTAATTGCACGTTAGTTTGTTTAATAAAATACGGCGAATTATTGACAACGGCGGCGATAGATCAGTGTATAGAGGAAATCAACAAAACCTACAGTTGGAGCAAACCTAAAATGGGCAATGTCACAGTTCTGCCATTAAGATCTGTGTAGTCTTTACATTGCTGCCAGGCAAGGTTAGGTTTCCCTCCACTAATAGTGGGACACATTTTTTTCCGGAATAGGCTCATA
Organism: Uloborus diversus; assembly: GCF_026930045.1. Lineage (NCBI taxonomy): Eukaryota > Metazoa > Arthropoda > Arachnida > Araneae > Uloboridae > Uloborus > Uloborus diversus. The sequence continues at coordinate 95,495,108 of NC_072737.1, forward strand.
AAAAAATTCTGCTGTTTTTCTAAATTAAAACTTATTATGTATCAGTTTGTTTTTTAAACTGTATTTTTCAAAACTATTACATTGCGGATCATTTCGTTTTTCATTTTAATGTACATTCTAAGTAATAGCATATTTCTTAGTTATCTGTGAAGAAAATTAACAACGTCCTACGCACGGTTTGCTCTAAAATTCCACTCATCAATAAATTCAGTTCAAAAGTACCACACTAAATGCGGCCAAAAGAATAACTTTACACTCCCATTCCATTCGGTTTCCTTCTTTGTACGGATACAACTTTTGCAGTTAAAACTTCTAGGTCATTAAGAATTCCTAGCAATTTTCCTATCCATTTGCAAGGTGAATGTGAATCTTTTCGAAGCTCAAACTTTTAAAACCTTTTATCTCCCATGTCGTGGCATTGTGGGTAATAAATGTTTTAAATGTGGAATGCTCTATTTGGTACCCGGATGAATAGAATAAACTTTTGTTCGTAATGGGGGTTGGAATGGAATCGAAGACGTCATAAGGAACGTCTAGACAGTCATTCTTTTGAGAGCATAATTTGCATTGATTTTCAGAAATGTATCAGTGCTTTCTTTTTTTAGAACTGCCATTTAAGCTATTAAAATGCGTATTTTCATCAGACGTGCTTTTAAGTAACGTAACTTCTTTTACAATATATTAAAGTTTTGTCTCAGAAAAACGATTACAACGAACTAAATCATCACTGAGTCACGGTAAATTACGCGTAAACCATTTCGGTAACTTATACACTTAAAAATTAAAAACAGTTATTTTTCCTTTATATTGTATATGCAACTGGAAAGCCTTAGAATATTTTTAAAAAGCAGAGAAAATATGACGCAAATGTTTGCTATTCAATCATAAGCAAAAATCTGTTTTTTTTTTCTTAATTTCAATTTCCTACTCTACATTACCTTAACTCTTACAGTCCGTTACTTTTTATTTCTTTTTAATTAGAAGAAAGTTTTTAGTTGCATGATCTACGGTTTTATTAATTGGTTGAAAACTTACTTAGAAACTTAACTACTAAACGTTTCTGCGATTTGACGAATCTACCCAATTGTAATCATATCGGTAGAGTACACAGAACGAAAGCTAGCAAAATTTTTCTTGAATATAAAAATGTTATCGAGTAAGATTAGTTTTCTCAGTATTCTTTCCACCAATTCGTTCTTGTCCAAGCCAAGCACGTGATAGAGGTCGCCAATGGGGTCGTTTCCAAAATTTTAAAAGTATTTCTTTTCTGAAAGAATATGCTTAAAAACATAGGATGTGACCATTTTTTAAATAATTTGTTCAAGTTTAATATTAAAAAAATACTAATAATTGGTGCGCTTTCATTGTTTACGCTTCTGCCGATTACATCACAAATGATGAAATGCCATTCAGAGCAAAATATTTAATTTGCATTTTTACTCACGTGTATTGGCAACGATATGGTTGATGGCAAGCGTAGAGCGCAATATTTAATTCGCTTCTTGATTATCATAACGTGGAAACGCGGTAGAAACATGCGCCAAAGTGCATCATTTGTGACGTCATAAAGACCACGCCTTGTTTGAAAAATCGAACATTGAAAAAAAATTAAAAGAAACTGTTGGGAAAATAAAAGTATTTTCCGGGTCCATATCGTTTTTTTTTTTTTTTTTTTTGCTTATTTAACCTATTTCAGTGACTAAAAGTAGTACTTTTGACTGAAGGAAACAACCGCACTTGAGCAATTCTGTATTCCTATATCTTGTCTGTATTTCAAGTAAATTAAGTTTAGATAATTCTTTGCTTTTTTTATCATGTTGCTATGTGGTCTAAAATGTTTTTTTTTTCTCTTTTCCTTTTTATTTAACTTAAACACCTGGTTTTAACCGAACCTGCCATTTCCATTCCAATTGGATGAAGGGTGTAGAGGCTCTTTCAGGAGAAAAAAAACCGAAACGGAAAACGCCCTCGCTCTTGGAAGAAAGATCGAAATGCTATACAGGGTGTTCTGTTTTAACCTGCAAGACCTTTATTTTCGCAACCGTAAGTCCTAGATTTTTACTTCCAATTGCAAAAATGTTCAAAAGCAGATAGAGTTAAGGTATTGAAAGTTTGAAACAAAAATAAAAATGACCCAAAAAATACAAAATTTGCCTTTTTATACGGGCCCTAGGTCCCTTAACTAATATTTAGAGAAATAATCACCATTGAAAACTATTACTGACACAAAAAATTGACATTTGTGCGACAAAAAACTCAAGGAGATATTCGAGTTTTAAGAACCAGTTTTTATAAGAGTCAGGCAGGTCAAATACATACCATTTTTGTTTTCGCTAAAAATTTTACAGTGGTTTCTTTAAATGCTTTTAGAAGACACATATTTTTCTTTTCTTCAAAAAATATTTTTAGGACCCACAAAAATTCCGAAAGTTGATCCCAACTCAGGGCTTTTCTCGAATCGAAGTTCGGACCCCTTTTTTCAAACCACTCCCCTCTATCTCCCCTCTATTCTTACGTAAGATTCCGCTTCGTTTTTGAAAATAATAAAATGTTAGAAAAGGATCAGTTAACACTAAAACTCCCAGTTTCACGTAAATCAAAGATATTTATTTTTTAACAGATAAGTGTAGTATTTTATTGCTCTCGCTGAGATCGTGATTGTCCCTTGTTATCTAAGTGCTTTAAGTAGTATACAGCGTAATTAAAAACGCCACACGTAACATAAACAAACAACTCAATCTATGTCTAATGTATACGAATCTTACATCACTGGAATCGCAATTAAATTCACTATTCATTAAATTATTTAAAAAGCCTTTGTGTATAAGAAATATTTACTGAAAAGTTGGAACCTAGATTGAATGTTTTTTCGATATTTTTTTGTATATGATATAATACTAATTAAATATAAACAAGCTATACATAGTGCAAATCTTTTATGAAAACTTTACGCTAGTCATTCTTTGTGAAACAAATGAGAAACATCCGAAAACTTTTTTTTTTTTTACCTTCTAGACGCAATGAAATATGATCCCTACCAAACCGCATCGCCGCGTGATTTTTGATGTAAAATATCGTCTATTAAAATATTACATAAGAATGAGTTTGCCCTCCCCCCCCCCAAAAAAAAGTAAGCGTAAGTAGAGATTTTTCAAATACCCCTCCCCCTCAGGACCATTACGCAATTAATGAACCCCCTTACGAATCTGAAAATATATTGATGAACCTTCCAAAGTAACAGATAGTCTTTATTCGGTATTACGATTGATTGATGCAAATTTGAAGTCGAAGAATAAGAAATTAGTTTAAAAAATATAATAATATAAAAACAGGTGGACGCTTCGTATGAAGAATTAAAAATGTATTAAAACGGTTAAAAGTTCTTGGTTTTTTTATACTCTTTTCGACTGTTTCCATTTATCTATTAAAAGTATTTCAATATATTTTAATTTTATACGTGTTTTTATCCCACGAGATTGATTTTGTGTTACGTGCAGCCCTCGGTTAAAAGATGCTTGGGCACCATACTGCCTAATACTAAATTGCCTGAGAAAAATTTGAACTGTAGTAACACAGGTTACTTTTTAAAGTACCTTTAAATGATGTATGAGAAATTATTGATCGTCTATAAATACACATAACCTATCGTAACATTTGTGTCTCCTCGCACAAACACCATATTTGTGCTTCTATGTGTACTTTTAATTACTAATCTTTAAAAAAAATATATGTGCATAATTTGTTAACTGAAATTTGATAACTCCCCCTACTAGTTACACATCTGATTCATAGCGGGGATTTATGACAGAATATGCAGCAATTCCTCGAATTGGAATATTTACTGCAAGTGCAAATGTTGGTTCTGTTAATTTACAAAGTAATACTCCAAGCAATTTACCACTGGAATCGATATGTATTGTTCATATTCAATTGATTCAGTGAAGTATTGGCCTAGCACCTGGCGTCGGTTTATAACATATAAATAGCCGCCTAGAAACTTGATCCTTTATCAAACAACAGTAGATAACTTCGGTCGTTGATTCGTAATTCATTGCTTGATATAGATTATAAACCCAATTGTATGCAGTTGGATTTCATGCTGCATTTCCAAGTCCATCTAATGAAAAGGGATTTGTAACAACTGAAACTTTAAGCTTGTGTCAATGCAGTAGGTAGCATTTGAGATCTTTGAACTAATGTAGTTAAAATCACTTAAGAACGTGTCAAATAACTAGTGTGGACATGTATTTTTAAGTAAAAGACAAATCAAAAATAAGATTTGCATTGTGCATGTACCGGGTGATCCAAAAGTCAGGACCAACTTTAAAAATGAATAAATCGAAAACAACTTAAGATAAAAAGAGGCGGTTTTCACTAAACGGATGGAAATATGTCGGGTTTTGTTTGGCAATGAAATAGAAATAGTTCTGTTTGCAACCAACAGATGGCGCTGTCGGATTTCTGATATAGGATCACGCAATCCAACAAATGATAAAAAGGAGTAATGGCAGCAGGTAATGGTTGTCGAAGCTAATATGCATCGAAATGCTGTGCGTAATTGAGAAAGTCCATTTAGTTAGACTGTATTATAAGAATTATGGAGAAATCAAAAGCTAAAGCCATCTGTCGGACGAAAACAAAACTATTTTTGTTTCATTGCCACAAAAAATCCGGCTTCTTGTCGATTCTTTCAAATCAAACCACATCTTTTTATCTTTATTCTTATTCGAATTATTCATTTTTTAATTTGGTCCTGACTTTTGGATCACCCTGTTTTTGGATGAAAGTAAATTTAGAAAAACGAGCTTCAAGTAGGATATTTCTACTTTAAAAAAGTTTACTTTAGCAAAGAATAAGCCTTATGCTAACATTGAGTTAGAGGGTTAATTTGAAAATAAAGTTCACTTTTTATTTAATTCTAGGTTAATGTAATGAATTTGAAAAACGAATTTGAAATTTTAGTGAATTTACATGTTTTGAGGTGTGCTGAATCCATTTGATCCTTTTTTGAAAATGGCTGTTTGTGTGTGTTTGTAAGTGCCCGACAGTTTTTTTTTTTTGGAGTAATCACGATTGCTTATTGTTCTCACTTGACCGTTTTTGGCGTCCGTGCCTTTTTCAGCTTGGACCAGGCCTGCAGCACCACCGTCCACCGGCGGCGGCGCGGCTGGTCCTGAGCACTGTCCCCCGAAATCCACTTTTGCTGGGCGGTGGCGTCCATGTCCTACACACACAAACACACACACACGAACGCCTACACACACACACACGAACGCCTACACACACACACACGAACGCCTACATACACATACGAACGCCTACACACACACGAACGCCTACACACACACACGAACGCCTACACAGACACACACGAACGCCTACACACACACACACACGCACGTACACAACACTCACTCACACACATGCATACATACACTTACGCACCCACGCACATGCGCCTACACAAACACACACGCTCGTGATTGCGGAAAACAAAATTTGAATTCAAGATGCCAAAAATTAAAAATTTTTTTTTTTTGCTGCTCTGGCGCAAAAACTACAGTATGAAATCCAAAATTTGGTACACATTTGTAACCTAATGTAAATTGGAGCCCATTAGTTTTTCATTAACCCAACCATAAATCACCGATTGGAATAAAACTTTGCACATCGATAAAACACTTAAAAATATTGAACCCGTTTTTTTATTTTTTTTATCGGCAACAAGTACCTTAACAATGAAATTCACCCTTAAATATTGGATAATTTAGAATAAGAGGGTGCAATATATTTTTATTTTATTTATTTTTTTTATTGAGCATTCACGATTGCTTATTGTTCTCATTTGACCGTTTTTGGTGTCCGTGCCTTTTTCAACTTGCACCAGAAGAATCTGCAGCACCACCGCCCGGCCACCTTCCTCTGCTGGCGGCGGCGCGGCGCGGATGCTCTAGTCCTGAGCTATCCGCTTCTCCTGGTCGGAGGCGTCCATGTCCTACACACACGCACGCTCACACATACACACACACGACTTCACACACATACACTCACACATGCCTACGTGCATACACACAGGTCTACGCACACACACAACTATGCACAAGTAACCGCCCAGGAGGAGAGGCAGACTTGGGGGGGGGGGGGGACAGGAGCCGTTTCTAGAAACAATAACTTCAATGAGTAGGGTCCTGTCTCAGTTCGTGATTGCGAAAAACATAATTTGAATTAAAAATTTTAGAATTCAAATTAATTTTCTTTTTCTTTTTTTTTTACAAAAACTCAAATAATGATTGACAATTTGAAGAAAATAAACAAACTAAAGTTGATGTGTTTCAGGGTTTTTCTGAAAATACTATTTATAACGTAACATTTCCTCGCAATCTTACCCAGTCGCGCGGCTAGTTGCCAATATGCAATTCAATATCAGAAAAAGCACCTTCTTGACCGCACCTATTCCGATTTAATAAAATTCGGCATGAAAAATCGGCCATATTTGGCAATATAAGTAATCCTGCCAATTTTTGTATGGAAAATTGTCCGAAATATAACCTAGAAAAAAACTCAAAACGTGGGATGAAAAAAGTTTTTTTTTTTTTTTTTTTTAATACACTGTTCTGACTGCAACTACTTATCTCCTAATTTTAGTAGAATGTAAATTCAAAAAAATGTTGTAAAGCAACAAAATAGTTTTTTATTTGTACATAACATAACCTTCTTACGATAAATTTAAATTTTAGGGTCATTCACTGCAACGGGGTAATATTGCGAAGGGTAGTTTACCCCGGTAAATAGTATTTTCAGAAAAACCCTGAAATAACTCAACTTTAATTTTAGTTCTTTTTTCTAACTTTCAATCATTATTTGATTTTTTGTAATTAAAATTTAAAATAAAAGAATATATTGTACCCTCTAATTCCCAATAATTCAATATTTAGGGATAAATTCAACCCCTTTAAAGGCGTTTGTTGCCGATACAAAAAACGAGGGTGCAATATTTTTACCCGACTGCGCGTGCGCGACGCAAAGGAGGGTAATGTGTTTATCAGTCTATGTATGTATGTCCGTTTCTATGTAGCGTTCTACTGGCTAAACGCCTTGGCGAATTTTGGTAATTCATACGTCAATCGATTTGTCTTAACCTCGGGAGTGTCACTAAACACATGCCAGTAATCAAAAGTACCATTTCAAAAACCGGTTGCAATTTTGTCAGTTCGGGATCGGCGCACGTTGGGTGTTGCACACTGTGTCGCACGCTACCTGAGTGTGACAAATGCAGGTAGTTTTCGCTGCCTGAATTTTTTTGTTTACTAAGTCTACTAATTGGGTTCTCAATGGCCGAGTGGTCTAAGCGATTGCTTCTCCCACATGAAGCGGTGGGTCAAGACATCCTCGCTCCGGATGTACTTTCCCCTCTTTCTGATGTAAATTCTTTCATGTGTTCTTTATATGTATTCTGTACTGTAATAAAAAATATATCATGCGTAACGAAGGCAAGACACTCAGATTCTAGTCCTCATCAAAACAAACCCGTGCAATAAGCACCAATAGAAATAAAGTCTACTAATTCGATTTTCATCTCTAACATGTTGCAATTGTTTTTGCTTTGATTCAAGGGACTGAGTTTCGCGACGCGTATTTTTTTGAGAGGCTTTTTTAGTTTTGCGAGAAAGATAAGACTGATGGAGGGGGGGGGGGGGCGTTTTCGATCTCGCGTCGTCATGAGTTATACAGGCTGTTTATATAGCTGCGCTGTGGTTGACTTAAGTTTGCGCATTTTTGCCGAAGGTCAAGCACATGTAGCTTTAAGCCGAGTTAGATTCCTAGAGGGACTAATTATCAGTAGTTTAGACCACCGCAAGTTACTTAATAAACCTCACGATACAAGCAAACTCTCTCAATGTAATGACAAGGTTTCGAAATGTACCGTCTTATAATCATAATAACTAAGTCAATGAAAGTTAACTAAAAAGTGTAAAATAAAAAAAAATTAAATAAAAACAAAAAACCCGACTGCGTAAAAACCAAAAAAAAAAACTAAAAAGGAAAATGTATAAGCCCAGTAGTTTAGAATGTATTAAGTACTACTGAATAACTACACAGTTGAAATAGTTTTATAACCGTACACAGATAAGACAAATTATAAATTCAAAAGCAGAATAGAAGGATCAACAGTCGGGGCCCATTCAAATTTTACGGGATTTCTTGAATCAGAAAGGAATTGGCCTCGACTGTTGATCCTTCTATTCTGCTTTTGAATTTATAATTTGTCTTAGCTGTGTACGGTTATAAAACTATTTGAACGGTGTAGTTATTCAGTAGTACTTAATACATTCTAAACTACTGGGCTTATACATTTTTCTTTTTAGTTTTTTTTTGTTTTTTACGCAGTCGGGTTTTTTGTTTTTATTTAATAATTTTTTATAGAGTGTCTTAGTGTCTTACTACGCTATCGGAAAGCATTGTATTCAAACATCAACCGAATTGGTTGCTACGATGTTTCGTACCTTTTCATTTAAACAAATAATTTTTTAAATTCATGAGAGGAACACACTATTTACGCCTCCTCCGCCCCCTTCTCAAGAAAGAGGCGCAACAAAAAGAAGATAAAATGCTAGGCACACTCTTATCTTCAAAAATTTGAGAGTTTTATTCTGTGTACACTCATTTTTACTGTAGCTGTGCCTCACATACAGCTGTGCGAACAATAGATCAAACAATGAGTGACAATTCTTGGTGGTATTTCAATTCAGAGCCCTGTGGATGTTAATCATTCATAATCTTATGTTTAGAGAAATACATACTAGAAAATCATTACAAATAGGAAAAACAAACGTTAGGCACTAATGAAGAACTAAAAAAAAGCTTGATTTTAGTATAATTGAAATAAAATGTTTTATTTGCCACTCTTTTAATAATGAAGTTATTGTATTCGCCTATTGAGTCTTTATTTTAATAAAGATCATTCTCTAAACGCTGATGATTAAAAGTTGAAAAGCTAGCTTTTTATAGTATATTTACAGAAATAAACAAATAAAGTATTGAAGAATGCTTTATATTTAAGCGTGCTCCTTTTTCTAAGATTTTCAAAAAACATTGAAAGATAAAGCTTTGAACGTGACGTATGGTTACTTTACTTCCATTTTAAACAAGTTTTTGGTGTATTGCAAAAACGAAATTTTCTGCTTAACATTTGATGCCTTTTTTTATGACAGTGCAATTTATGCATATGTTGTCTTTTTTAAGCCCGGAAAAAACAATTTTCTCATACCGGGAACTATTTTATAAAACTTTAAAATAACTCCAAAGTTTCCCTGACATTTTTCCTTTCCATAATGTTTCACATTCAAATGCAATTTTCTCAGCATATAAGCTTACCAAGCATCTAGATTCGCAGAACTTTACACCGTTGAAGTCGCAATCTTACCTTTAAACTGCGCGAGTTCTTTTTAAAGAAAGATGCAGTGAATGAACTTTTCAAAACTTTGATTTTGTTCAAATGCATAAGTACATTTTTCACTGCAACTTCTAAAATTTCACACGTTAGCGAAATTTCAGTAAAGGAGCAAAGTTCTAAAAAATAAAAGCTTTTAAAATGAATAAAGCTTAGAGACATATTCTTCTTTGAAATACAGTGTTATCCATTTTCAAGCTATGCTTAGACGCGTTTTAATATTGTTGTAAAAAGACACATACGCACGCATGTGTATGCGCGAAATCCTATTACAACGAACTCCAAGGGTTCGATAAGCCATTTCGTTGTATTATAATATTCATTGTAGCGCAATAGTCTTAAAACTTTTTTTGTTACTTCCTTTTACATAGTATATGAAGTTTTGTATTCCCGAAAAAAAAAATCATTCAAAATTCCGCTTTAATTTCCACTTTGCTTGCCCCCGAGCGAATATTGAGTTTTTTTTTTTTTTTTTTCAAACCGACCACACGTGGATATATGCCCAAGAACGTAGAGACACCTCAAACTATCCATTTTGACGATCCCCGAGTTAATTACTGCAAGTTTCCTCATGACGTCCGTATGTAGGTATGTATGTGCATATGTCCGTATGTATCTCGCAAAACTCGAAAACTGTATGTCCTAAAAAGTTAAAATTTGGTACGTACACTCCTGGTGGTGTCTAGTTATGTACCTCCCCTTTTGGTTGCATTCGAATGTTCCAAAAGGGTTTTTTACACCTTTTTGGGAAAAAATCATTGTTAATTTCAATGCAAACTCAAGTGGCGTTATAATTTGGCAAACACTTGGAGATATAGAGTCAAATTTTTGGTCGCCAAGTTTTGTCGCCAGCTTAGCGACAAATTTCGCGATTTTTTTAAATAAAATCTGGTTTTAATTTAGCCGTGTTTAAATAGTTGACCATTGAATCACAAGTGCCAATATTGGGAAAATTTATCTGTATAAAACGTTTTCTTTGCTTCGATTCGCAACAAAACTTCGGGTGAAAATATTTATAGTGTTTCTTTGCTTACTCTGAGGCACTATTATTATTAAATTGGAGTGAAAGGAAGTCCAGTGATGCAAACATCAGCTCGTTTTTATTAAAGTGTTACTTTTGCAAATATACTCTAATGTAAATAAATCTGCAACAATGACCATTACCTACGACCTAAACTGTAATTAACTTATTATTTATTCGGAAGAAAAAAAAACAAAAAAACAAAAAAAAACACTAACCATTTTATTTACTCGTCGTCTTTCCAAAAAAGTTTTTTTTTTTTTTTTTTTTTGTGCGAGAGATTTGGTCTCAGGAGACATTATAAAAGATTTATGAACGTCATTTATACTGACGAAAATAAAAGTTGAATGTCTGCTGACCCCCTCGCAAATTCGCGGGGGAATCGACTGCGCGAGGTAAGACACTGGTCACACATCAGCTTACATTTCCGCATAAGCAGATTTCCACCTTGAATGGCTCTGTTTCGAATGTACAAACATAGTTTTCTCGTTACGACTTGTGACAATCTTTTTATTTCCAAAAACAGTATTAAGTAAAAATATTTGAACTAACCATGAGAGTGAGAAACATTTCGTTGTAATTAATTTTTGAAAAAAAAAATCATTTCGTTAAATTGAGATTTTTTATACATCATCTTAATGCGACTTAAAACGGGAGCAATGGTTTTGTTCGTTGTAACGGATGTTTCGTTGCATCTGTATTCGTTATAACGAGATCATGGTTATATTTGTCACAATTTTTGTCCATTTTTCAAGTGTGATGGCTGAAAAAAAATGAAAGTTTCAACGAAATGTTCATACAAAGCTCACAATTATTCGTGTCGTAAATACGTTTAAGAGAGAAGGGACTGTTAAGAATATCAATGCAACCATTTCGGATGATTGCGAAAATCCACTGCCTCATGGAAAAAAGAAAAGTCACTGAGTTGCTGCTTTAATCTCCTAGAAAATAGGTTTGTCAATCGGCTCGTGACAGAGTAGAACGTGTATCGTATTTTGGACTCTTCGGTTAATGGACTTGACATAGCAGATTTTTCCTTCTCCGTCTGCACGTCAAGCACAATACTTACAACACAAAACTTGCTGCAGTCAAGATGTGAGAACAGCCGTTGAGAGGAAATGAACCCAAATATCAATCAAAAGTTACTTTAAACATTTTGATTTTTACTGATCAGCTTTTTCAGCAGTGCCTGAACCATAATGTTGAACGCTTTCCATAAATGGCTAGTTTCAACATTGGTTCCCTTCGGTTTTAGGCTTAAAACTGTTCTGTATCATTATAATTATTTGCGTTACAATCATTCAAGTAGGAGATGCATTTTCTCGAGCTAATCTGTATATCTATACAGATAATACAAAGCTGAAGAGTTAATTTGTTTGAACGCGCTAATCTTAGGAACTACTGGTTAAAAATTGAAAAATTCCTTTTGCGTTGAATAGTCATTTGTTGAGGGAGGCTATAGGCTACTTTATTTAAATCAGATTGTCAGAAATATTTGTAAATGCAAACTAAATGTTTAATCAATTGTTTAGTGCTATGAATTCCTAATAGATGGCGGGAGAAGTTTAATTCTATGAATTCCTAATACATGGTACTATAAGTTAACTCATCGTTAGAAAGCTGGCCGACAGTGTCGATAACTGCGAGGAACCTTGCCGTGCGACTCAGAAATTACGCTGTTGTAGGACTGATGTGGTCAGCGAACTGATTTTTGAATGCGGTTTTTTTGATATTCACGTACATAATTTAATTTAGTAGGATTTTTCTATTAGGTTTTGTTTTCATTTTTCTTCAATTCTTGCTCTTAGAGTTAGAAATAGTTGTTTATCCAAGTAAATTACAGTCGAACCCGCTTAATGGAATAGCCATTTCGCCACGAAAAAATATTCTAATACGCGGGATATTCCATTAAACGGGATCAAAATAACACATAACATTGGTTTGGTATATTGAAAATGTATTATATTAAACGGGATATTCTTTTAACCGATATTTTAATAAGCGGGCTCGACTGTTTTTGATTTGTCGTGTTATTCAATTGTGATTGTTCTTAATAACGTTTTATTACAGTATTGTTTATTTGGTAAAGCATTTTAAATTACAGAAAAAAAAAAACCTCACTCACTAAAGGGCAGGGTTATGGTAGCGTGATTGCTTGGCGCGTTAAGCGATAAACTATGCAGTTGATGGATTATTTTGAGTTTTAAAGCTGCTGATAATATTTTGTATGCTTTGGCAATTAGTTTTAAATTCCAAAGACAGGACTATAGTTGGGGCAAAACAAACCTGGAAGCACGCAGTTTCTAATCAAAGCATTAAGACTCTGTCAGGTAAGTTTTGCCCCAACTCTAGTTTATTTAGTTTTGCTCTATTTCTTTCTGCCTGTTCTTAATAGGTTAGTTTTTCTGCCCTCACTTTAATTAATTTTTGTTCCCCACCCCCCTTATTGTTTCTTCTTTCTGGGAAAAAAATACTACAGTGCTGGCCAAATTATTAGACTAAAGAGTTTTTTTTTTGTTTTTTGTACACTATTTGTACTAAAATACTATTTATTTTATTGTTAAAGTTCAGTACATACTGTACACTGATTATTACGTTATTTTAGCGTTATTTAATGTAGGCAGGTGGCAGCACTGTCTGCTTTGTTAATGTTCTTTGTTTATCTACCTACCAGGAACATAACCTTAATCAGCTTAAACAGTTCACTAGTTTTTTTTATTAGTGTGTTCCGTTATATTTAAAGTTAGTTTTAGGTAATTAGTGAGTATGTGTATGTGAGTATATATAATAGTGAGTATAAACTATTTTTTACCTCCTTTTTTAAAAAGTTAAGAAATGGTATGAACCTTGCGAAAAGTTTGCCAAAAAGACTTAAAATGCTCATCAAGAACAAGGGAATGCATATTAAATATTAGATAATTATTTCACTGTTCGTTAATGTATCTATAGTTATGTAATCAATAAAGAATTTGCTTTTAAAATAGTCTTAGTCTAATAATTTGGCCATCAATGTATGTTAAGCTCATTTCTGACAAGCTGTGCAATATAAATAATTTTGTACATTGTTTATCATTTATTATTTTAGAAATAAATCATAGTAATAAAAGCTATAACGACTAAGTTCATTTAATAAATACTACACGTAACTTGAATTGAAATTATTAGTTCGATACTTCACGCTAATGGTGCTAATATAGACGAATGGCATAAAGTCATGTGAATAAATTCACACCTGTTTTGTAGATCTGAATTGCATAGTCATAAACGTTAAGTTGGAGCTATAAATTAACATTATGCCTGGTAATAGTTTTGCATTTGATGCTTTTCGGGTCAAGTGATACAATGAGCATCTTGTTACTCTTATTAAGCTTAATTAGAAAAGCTGAGCTTCAAACATAAACTAATGAAGAATAACTTTCTATACATTAAAGAACATCATGTTAGTTTGAATGGTAAAATAGCAGATATATAATCAATTTAGAAACTAAATGCTTAAATGCGCATTCACTTTCATATTATGGTTTAAAAATAAATATATATTTGTAATATGCAAGAGAAAAAAGAAACATTGATGACATAAGAAAATATTATTTGTGTTTAACATATTTAAAATAGAAAAGGATATAAATAACATGAAAAGATACACAATTAGCAAGTTGTCATAGTATTTTGGTTTAGAATCGAATCGAGGCAATTTGGCTTTTTCCCGATCATTTTGTAAGGAATTGTATTATATTAACCTCTTAAACACACGAGTATTTTTCGAAAAAACTGGTAAAAACTGATCGAAGGTTTTATTTTTGACAGAACTGGAATGTAAAGGAGGAGGGGTAGACTAAAGGTTTAAAGTTTTTAAAAATATTCTGCAAACGAAGTGTAAACGATTTAATTGCGTGCATGTTTTGAATTTCAAAATATTAAAATAAATTTGAATCAAATAGTCATAATTAAGAATGAGAATGGCGAATAGACTTTGACGCAATCAAAATGGACCTTTTCTCACATAACTGCTTTATGACAAAAATCTCATAACAAACTTCACGGAAGGTTGCTATCGATAAACCGCTTAAAGAAAATGATCCTTAAAACCGCCAAATTTGGCAATCTAACTCTTTTGTTTCATGTTTGTCTATTACTTTTTCTACTATGCATACTAGGGTGGTTCAAAAAACCTTTTTTTCAGCCAGAATACAGGAGACGTTCCCCCCCCCCCCTTTTTTTAATGTAGCTTTTAAGTTTCAAGTTGCATACTGAAAGAAGCCTATTCCGCACATTTTTCTGTGACAATGCTTTTTTCTTTCAAATTTTAATGTCACATAGTAAGAGAAAAATTGATTTAAACAATAAGCATTATTTTTTAAGAGTATGTTATTGAATGACCCTTGTGGTATCTCAAAATTTTTATCAAACGCTAAAATTTGTATGTAAAATAGCATAAATATTTTTTTCTATAAACAGACAAAAAGAAAAAAAAAAAAGATTTTAAACTAGTTCTAATTAAAATTGCAGAATTACTTTTAATTATTATATTTGTTTCATGAGTTTAGGTATTCTTTACGTTACGGAATTTTTAATCAAATGTCTTCTAGCTTATCTGTTTAAACCTTTTTAAAAACTGGTAGTTTAAAGGCGAAATTGTTAGTTTCATTAAGGATCTACGCTTTTAATTTAGTTTTAAAATTACAACGGGAGTAAAACTAGAGAAAAAAAATGTTTCAGAATAATCTATTTGATTATTCCAATCTTTTTTCTTTAAGTCAAGAGCAGTATTCCTTTCTTTTTAGATTGTAATGAGATTCTCTTTCAGCTGAAAAATCCTAATAAACGTATTCTTTTTTTAACTTGTTTGTTTTTTTTTTGAAACACGTATACTTAACAAAAACAACAGAATTATTTCAATTATATAATTACTAAAACTACTGAACTAAATTTTGAACTTTTTAAATGACTGATGTCTAGGAATAATTAAGTTTCTATAAGATATTTTGAAATAGTTTTATGCAGAAGGGGAAAAAACTGAAATCCTTGTTACTTTTCAAATAACATTTGACAAAATTTTGTTTATTTCTTGATCAATTTGATTTTTTGAAAGTAACAATTTATTTTTTTCGGATGGTACTCCAGCTCACCCAAATACCTCTAAAGAGATTAGAATTGAAAACTTACAATTGGTACTGTCATGAAGATAGCATTATTATAATTATCCCTACGTAAATAATTTGCAGTTTTATTTTCAACTATTTATTATAAAACTAGTTGCGTCGCTCGACTTGATCCGGGCCACCTCAAAAATGAAAAACAGGTAATGCATGTTCAATAGTGAGGTTTAGAAGAAAATAATCATGTGAAATTTCCTGTCAGGATGATGAGGATCGTTCCTGAATTGCCCATTAAAATTTGGACTTTAGTTTCTGAAAATTCCCATTCAAATGAGAACTTCATGAATAAATTTAAAACGCCCCTCTTTAAGTGCCAAAACACGAATAAATAAGATGAAATGCAGCGAAAAAGGTATTATAGTAAATGCCAGAATCCCAAAATAGAGTCAACAGACTTCCTAAATCCTCAAAAGAATTTGGACAACATTCCTTAAATATCCCTAGTACGATTTCGCCATTGCCTCCAAAATATCTTTACGTGAGTGAGGAAAATAATGAGTTTTTAAATTAGTATGTTGTGGCCTTTACGAAATTTTCTTCTATATCTTTCTTATGAATTCTGATCCCCTCCCATGCTTGACGAGGAAGCAGTATTTCCAACAAAAACAAAATGATACACTCAAAAACTTGACGATCATCCCAATTCCCGAATTATCGCAAAAGGAAAGCAAAGAGTGAAAATTGAAAAGAGTGAAGTTATTTTGAAAGCCTTGCTTAAAATAGTTTCAATTATTTTATTTGTTAACAAACGCAGATGGCAACAGTTAAAAAGTTTGAATCATTGAGATTTTCCGGTCATTTTCCTACAATCAAAATCACGCGAAATGCGACGATTTATGTTTCTTATTGTTGCATTAATAAAGCTATTTTTATTCGCATGAAAAAAAAAAAAAAATCAGCATCCCCCTTGGAGCGATTGACGCCAAAATTGAATCAACGCCTATGTGCATTTTCACACTTTCAAATTTCACATTTATTCCGGTTCACATTTATTCCAAATTTCATTCAGAACGAAACATTACATCTTGAGTTATAGCATTCGCAATGAAAAAGAAAGAACATTCGATGCACCACCACCACCTTTTCAGCTATTGATATGAAAATAGAATAAGCTCTTGTACCTTCTAAAAGCTACTGGGTAGTCTAATTTTTTTTGTTCGATTCCGTTCGTTATTTCTTGAGATATAGCAGTCACAAGTGACGACAAAAAACGTTCTAGCTCAGACTCTATTTGAGCTATTGACACCAAAATGGAATCAGAATCTGTACCTGTTAGGGGCTACATAGGAACCAAATTTTGTTTGATTTCGCCAGTTACTTCTTGGGGAATAGCAGACACGCATAACTCAAGAAACGTTCCATTGCTCCACACCCCTTTAACGAATTTGCGCCAAAAACTAATGGGCACAAGTTCACACAGAGGCACATATGTGTACCAAATTTTGTTCGATTTGATGCGGTAGTTTTTGTTGTAGAGCTGCCACAAAAAACCGGTCATACGCATACGGACGGAAGGACACACACACTGAGAGAGGGGGGGGGGGGAGATTTTCCAAAAATGGTCGCAATGTACTCGGCACACCTCAAAACGTTCGAATCCGTTAAAATTCGAAATTCGAAATTTTTCACGAAACCAATACTTTCTTTTATATATTAGATGTAGAAGAAAGTAAAACCCTGTTAGAGTGAAGAAAACAGTCCTGAAAAACTCTCATTGCAATGTGGGCAATAGTCCCTAAAACTTTTTATTTAAAAATAAAATATTCCATAATTTTTCCCACTAGGATAATGACATCAGTTTCTATAAATCCCTAATAAAATAAGCGTTGGGTTGAAGTTTTTACATTACGTCCCTCTAAAATAACTATCAGAGAAAGGAAAATCGTTCCGTTCGTCGTACCTCTTTTCGTGATAAGAAAAAAAAAATAGCACCATAAACATCAACAACAACCTTTCTCAAACATCATTAACTGCAAAATGACGATTAAATTAAAGTAAATAGTAAATGTTTTCAGTAACATTACTCAAACCTCTGGTTATATTCTGCCACGGAGAAAAAGAAAGAATGATGTTTGCTTTAAAAAAAATTTATGCTAATTTAAAAATATTATTTTTTTAAAATTGAGCAAAGTCCTGATTTGGACGACTGGTTGAATAAAATGGGGGCATCATATAAAACATTGAATTTTCCAGGTGTAGTTCTAAAATTTAACAAAAGCAATTTACAAATAAAAGAAAGAAGATTTAAAATTACAAATTTGAATACAAGACACGCGCTCATTATTATTTTGAGCTTCAACAAATAAGTGAGTATTAGCTTCAGTGCAAAAAAGTAATTAATTATAAAAGTCATATAAAACTTATATATCCCTTTTTTGTACTTAATCAGGCTTCACATAAACAACATCGGCATATGTAAAACTTAATGCACCCATCTTTGTCTTTTTCTAAAGCGAGGACGATCCTGTTTTGGACAATCGTTGCTGTCCCCAGTAGAGCCGCCAGCGGCAACGGGGGGTCGAACTCTGATAATGTATCGTGAAGTACGAGGGGGGACCCAAAAGTAATCGGATTTTTGTTCTAAAATATTTATATATTAGTTTATTCACAAAATTTCTTTTGCCTCTTTCAAAGTGTTCACCCTTAGATGAAATACACTTGTTAATTCTTTTTTTTTCCATTGTTAGAAGCTTCCCTGGAACCCTTTAGCTTTGACCATGTTCAGTGCTCATTGCCAAGCAGTTTTTACAGTCTCTACATCATCAAAACGCTTCGATTTCAGATTTTTTTCATCCTCGGAAACAGAAAAAGATTACAGGGGCTAGGTCAGCCGAATACGGGGGTCGAGAACGACTGGCCACCCCTGAGAGGCCAAGTAGCCTTTAATAGCGAAGGTTGTGTGTACGGGAGCATTATCATTGTGAAGGAATCATTCTTCCGATCATCCGAGCGAGCTCCAACTCACTCTTGTGTCTTCTAAAGATTCGTTAATCGTAAAACGACGACTCTCGTTGATTTTTTTTTTTTTTTTTTTTTTGTAGGATTTTTTCAACGTTTTCATCATTTCGAGACGTTCGAGGGCGCTCAGAACGAGCATGATCTTTAACACCCATGCTACCACGTTTAAAGCGCCCAAACCACTCCAAAAATTGCGTACGGCTCACAGCATCGTTCTTGAAAGCTTGTTGAAACATTTGGTAAGCTATTCCGTTGCCAACTTTTCAAGCAGGAAGCAAAATTTCAAGTTTACAGTTTGTTCTTTCAAATCTGCCACAACGCTTTCGCAGGAGGAAAGCAACAACACCTGAGGAAACCAACACTACGATCAGACATTATCAACTAAACTGACACCACTTGCACAGCTGGTTTGTGAAGGTCTCTACTAGCTGGAGAACACTCTACTACATATAGGATTGACATCGCACCATTAGTCCGGTTTCTTTTGGGTCCCCCCTCGTATATCAAAATTTAACTTAAACTTAAAAGAATAAATGATGTACTTGCCAAATTTGCTTGCTCATAGGTGACTTGATAAGGGCATATAGAGTAAAAGACGAAAATTAGACAATAGAAATTGAAAAATCTTTGAAATTTTCTTACAGAAGACAGAACCCTAAATCATTTTAAAGACTCTATTCATTTTGGAGTATAGAGATTAAAGAATTACGTATGTAATGTACTGTTAGTCAGTGCTGTAGTTGAATAAAACACATATTTGGGAGAAATTTATTAAAGAGAAAGGTGATTTGAAATCATACAATTTTCATTACATTAAAACTAAATTATTTACATTTTTTAAATAAAAAACCCAATTCAACGGAGTCCTTCCGCATCCTCCCTCCAGCTGCAGCATTACTGACAGTGTCAGTACTAATCAGTAAGAATACTTTAGATGACTTTAAAATGTTCACTACCTTTTCTTCAGAAAATTATGTTTTTATGCGTTTTATTCTAAAAAGACGGCTGTTTTTTGCTTCCTTTTACAAAAAAGGAAGTATTGTATTCGCGAAAAAATTTTCACTCAAAAATCGTCCATAATTCCCTTTTGCTCGCCCTCGAATAAATATTGAATTTTTTTTTTCAACCTGACCACACGTGGATATATGTCTGAGAACGTATAGACACCCGAAGTATCCATTTTGACAATCCCCTAGTTAATTACAACGAGTTTTCTCGTGACGTCTGTATGTACGTATGTGTGTATTATGTGTTTATGTATCTCGCATAACTCAAATACGGTATGTCCTAGAAAGTTGCAATTTGGTACGTAGACTCCTAGTGGGGTCTAGTTGTGCATCTTCCCTTTTGGTTGCATTCAGATGTTCCTAAGGGGGTCTTTTACACCTTCTTGGGGTAAAATCACTGCTAATTTCAGTACAAACTCAAGTGCTGTTATAATTTTGCAAAAACTTATATTTAATATACTATTATAAAAAAAAATCACCGAGTTTTGTCGCCAACTTGGCGACGAAATTTGGAGTTTTTTTTTTTTTTTTTTTTTTTTTGATTTTTTTTCTCAATTTGGCCATATTTAGAGAGTTAACAATTGAGTCACATTAAAACTGCCAATATTGAGAAAATTTATCTGTATAAAACTTGTTCTTTGCTTCGATTCGCAACAAACTTGGAGTGAAAACATTTAAAGTGTTTCTTTGCGTACTCCGATTCACTATTATCATTAAATTGGAGTAAAAGGAAGTCATTTAATGCACACATCAGCTCGTTTTATGTACGTCAATCATTTTCTCAAATATTTTACTTTGTTATAGGAATCTATGAAATCCAATAATCAATGCAACAAGTATTCAAACTTTTGGTTTGCGGCAAAGCAGTTGAGAAAAAATTGTGCATAAGTGAATGAGCTTAAACCAGTGGTTCCTAACCTGAGGACGATTATCCCTAAAGGAGAAACTTGTATCTTCAAGATAGAGAAGAGTATTTAAAACACAAAATAATACCAATCAAAAGCTAACGAATATCGAAATTGAAATCGCATACGAAACCGAGTGTTAATAGTTTAAACAAGATATAATAAGTAAAAATAGAAATAAATTGAAGTTCAGGAGCTTTCTTCTCACATCTCAGTTGAACCTTAAGGAAGTATTTCATATTCATTGCACACTTCATGAATTTTAAAACGTTAATTTTTTTAAATTGTTGCCATAAATTTCCGCAGATTTCAATTTAAAAAATGAAGTAGTTTTATAAAAATGAAATTCTTTTTCTGAAAAGTACGTCAAAAATCGTAGTTAAGAATTTTCCTTCCTAAGTAAAAGAATCTTAAATAAGTTCATTTTCCGAAAAGAAAGAAAAAACGAGTAAGAAAGGTACTTTTATTTATTTACTTTTTATTCATTTATTTATTTATTTTTTATGTTTAAGAGAGATTGGATGAAAAACATTTATCATGTATCAGATACATTTTGCTTTAATTATAAATTAGACTTATATGTTTTTAATAATATTTATGCTAACATACGCCAAGCATGATTTTTTATGGAAGAAAGGAGGAGTGTACTGTAACAAATTTGTGTAACCTTACTGCGTAAAAGTTGTGACATTTTGCTGCCTCCACAGCAAAGGAGTAACTTAGCACATAAAACTGGTGTAATGTTACACATCGCGCATACCGTTACACCAGTATTATCAGTTAAGTTTCTTCATTGTTATGGAGGAAGCTAGCCACCGGCATAAGACTACACAAAATGCAAAATGCTGCCATCGTATTTACGGAGTAAGGTCACACAAGTTTTTTACCGGTGTGAATAGGTGTCAGTTAATCTCTGGAGGCATGACCACTGGCTTAAAACCTTTTCAAACTGCAACTTATAAAGTACGAGCATTATGATATTCATCAAAGAAATATTAGTTTACAATAAAAAATTAAAATGCTGTTAAAATACTCAATAGGAATTAAATTCCAGAGAAAGTTACTTTCAAATATCGAGGAACGAGTTTATAATATTTCAGAACTTTATATTTTATTCATAAAAACGAGACCTTTTATTTATTCTGACATGTGAAAAATTCAGAAGTAATTTACACGGGAAAAAGCTTATCGGATTTGAAGAGTCACATAATTTTGAAAGTTAGTTTCAAACTGCGGGTGGAAACTTTTTAGGAGTTATAAAAAATAGTGAAAAGGTTTTGAAAAAATATTACTGAGCGCTTCAGTAGTTAAATGGTATCACGTTGAAGACGTCTCCTGTAAAATGATCTGCAAAATGTCATGGAAACTTTTGCGAGTTTATTCTAGTCGTTTTTATTTGGTGAAACGCACGTAGACGTAACATAACTGATGAAGTCAAAGCCTAAAGTCCGATGTTCGCTGCTGTTTAAAATATATTAACATGAATCATGATATTTTATATGCTTCTACATGCGTATTTCATGATTTTAAGTTTCGTTAAAAGCCTCAAAAGCAAATTTGTTACACAATTGTTTATTACCATGCTAAAAATTGGGAAGCAATTGGGTTTAAAAATGCAACATTTAACTGATTTATTTAATTCAAACTGTCACATATTTTAAATGTCAAATATTCAAATAGTACGTAACGCTGAAAATTCTTCATATTCCTTTGAAGATAAAAATACAAAGAAAAAAATTTATTTTTGATATTTGTTGGCACATTTTAAAACCTGATTCACCGTTTCACAAGACTAGTATTTCAGGATAACTTATGTATCTGAGCATAAATTTAGTTGTGCGTAAGAATACTAGCATTTCATAAAACTAGTATTTCTTCTGGTAAAAGACAAAAATGCTATAGAAATATATCATATAGTTTTTTTCTATTTTTGCAGAGTTCTCGTAGAATACAAAGATACGCATGCTTAGTCAGCACGAAAGACCGATGCAAAATGCATGTTTATGTCCAAATCCTACGCCTGAATAACACAGCCCTGCAAAATTCAAGTTTTTGAAAAATACAAAATGTTTTTTTTTTTTTTTTGCTTATCTTTATGTTTATTATGTCTGAAGATTTATAAAATAACTCCTTATAACTTTTTCCTCATCAAATCAGAATTTTTTGATTAATTTATATTTTTGCTGAAATCCTGCATGAAAAAGAATATTTTTGTGCATGATAACATTTTTTTCCAGTGTAAATATGTGTAAAATAATATATTCTTGGTGATACTTATTAAGATTTTGGCACGCGATATATATATATATATATATATATATATATATATATATATATATATATATATATATATATATATATATATATATATAATATATATATGAGTTAAATTGATGAAAATCGGTTTCCAGATTGCACGTGCCGCCTCTGGTCAAGAGACAAAATAAAACTCCCCTCGGGTTTTAATACAGAAACGTATGGTGCAGTCTCTTGATGAAAATCATCCACATGCTAACTTTAATTTATTCATATTATAGCGCAACAAACATAAAACGAAATATTGACCAAGAGAAGCATATAGTGTATATGAAAACGTGGGAATATTTTTAATAGTAAAAAAAACGAAACAAAACAAAAAGGTTCTGTTTGTGTCATTTTTTTTTCCTTTCCTCATTTATGCTTTACCTCAGGTCTATCTATTACTACCATCCAACAGTAATCAGTCTTCCTTTCTGGGAAAAAGTGTTCATGGAAGTCAAGAAAATCTAACTTCACAGTCCTGTAGTCTCCAGCGTTTGAAATTTGTCCAGCATATTCATTAAAGTTACATTGTAGTCACAAACCAAGTGAAGGGCCTCGGGGAAGAATTATCATAATCCACCATGCTCAAATTTCCCTCATTATGTTTTTGAGCTTGGAATCTCGAATCGTTTCCAAGTTAGCCTCATTCTTCCAGTTAAAACTCACTCATTATGATGATTCTTGCCTGAATAATATTTCTCTTGAATACTGTCAGTAATAATCTACGTGTCCCATAGGTTAACCAGAGTTTTTTAGAAAAATGGACTTTGATCGTTCTTCCCCGTATCTCTTCAAGTATTTTACAACAAAAGTGTATTTTTTTCTTTCTTGCCTTGCTACTCTCGAATTTTCCATTCATCATACGCTTACGGATAATTGAAACAACAGATAACCTTGAAAAACTTTTTCATTACACCTAATACTATCTGTTGAGGTGGTAGCAATACTGCTTTTGGTTCAAATTAGCTGTTGCAAATAAATTTTGGAGCATGACTGAAAATTCTGTCTTTCTGGCCATCCTTTTTTGATCAAATGTTGAGCCAAATTGTTGCTCTCATATTCACGAATGAAACATTTGTTGTATGTACGCTTTGTTGACTACGAGTCATGGATATAGCTTTTAAATCATTGAAAGTATTCAAACTTTGGTCAGCATACTTTTTCCCCTTCTACCGTAAGTCATTGGCTGCTTCTTTTGAAAGGTCCCATTCCAGAGAAAAATGACCAGACAAGGATAGGGAAATTCAAAGGATGGAAAAATAATTTAAAGGCTACATGAAAATCCACGTAAAGTCAAATTTTTCAAGAAGTTAGGCTGCAATAAAGGCAATAGTTCATAAGAAAATATTACCTTTTGTAAGAAACACTATTAAAGGTGTAGATAGGTAAGCCATAGATGGCCAGAGTTCCTAAGGTAGACCACCCACAAAAATGAGAATAAGTTTAATTTTTATTACAACACGGTGGTACTGTATGGTACAACATGTGCCCTTCAAAATGCTGAATTTGAAGTGATTACTTCAATTAGTTATTGTATTCTGTAATTTCCCTGTTAAGGGCGTGTAGCTCTAATTTCTAAGTAAGACTACAATTTAATTTGCGTGTCTTTCTATACTTAGCGTGCATATACGTTTAATTAAATATTTTTCTTTCTCATAAACCACATTCACTTTAATTCACTGTAACTTTAATACATTTAACGCATCAGTAATTTTACGTCGGGCAAATGGTGACCATATGCATGTTCCCAAGGTGGTTCCCTTAAGAAAAAACAAACCTAAACCAATCTGGTGAGGTAATCTTCCATGCTCGATGGTATTATATGAGGCAGTGAGAAGCAAAGGGATGTAAGTGGACAGTTTCAAATTTTGAATAAAATGCGCTTAAACTAGGCTTTCACTGAAAAGTTTTTATAAATCATAATGTATAGCAATACCTACCACGGGTACTTGTCTTGCCCAAAACGGAGGAGAGGTTTTAACACCTGTACTGGTTATCTCCATTTTTTTAATTTTGAGACTTACTTATCCCTTTTTTTTTACCTGTCTAATATTGTTTTCTGAAATTACACAATGTTCTGTTATCATTTTTAAAAATCAGATCCAGTGAACCCATGATATCTTAGGATCGAAAAAGTTTGTTCTAATAATTTTTTTCCTGATAATTTCATTGTAAATATTTTTTTCCTTTTACTTGAGCATTGTTTTAGTCTTCAGGAAGTAAAAATAATTCGCCCACACTTGCTTTTTGTATCTTCTAAAAGTGATTCCTTTACATGATTGACCTTTGGAACACTGTTTCTTTTTTACACTTACGGAAAAGATTAAAATTTATGTGTGAATTTCTGATGTACTCTTGATCAGTAAAATTTTTTATATAAATTTGAAAATGTGTTATTCTATTGGAAAAAATAGACATTTGTTCCTATAGTCTAGGAATAGAAGATGCTTAATAATAAGTGCCACAAATTCAAATGTAATTTTGCCCAAAAAATAAAAAGTAAATAGATTTTAAATTTAAAACAATTTGATTCTCTAATTTATATGTATAAAGAGGACTTCTTTCAGAGTGAGTGTTAAGTATGGAAAAAAAAAAACGAACTGATGTGTGCATCACATGACTTCCTTTTACTCCAATTGAATGTTATTTCCCAATTACTGGCAATTTTAATGTGAGTCAATAGTTTACTCTCTAAATATCACCAACAGTGGCCAAATTGAAACAGGTTTAAAAAAAACCGTCAAATTTGTCGCCAAGTCGGCGACAAAACTTGGTGCCAAAAAGACTGGCGATATATCGCCAAGTGCTCGCCAAATAATAACACCACTTGAGTTTATATCGAAATTAACAATGATTTTTCCCCCAAAAAGTGCAAAAGACACCTTTAGAAACAACCGAATGCAACTAAAAGGGGATGTGCGCAACTAGACCCCACTAGGAGTCTACGTACCAAATTTCAACTTTCTAGGACTTACAGTTCTAGAGTTATGCGACATACATACGCACATCCGCAAATACGCACATACATACGTACATACAGCCGTCACAAGAAAACTCGTTGTAATTAACTCGGGAATCGTCATTATGGATATTTCGCGTGTCTATACGTTCTTAAGCACTTATCCACGTGGTGTCGAGTCGAAAAAAAAAATCAATATTCATTCAGGGGTGAGTAAAATGGAAATTAAGGTCGATTTTTGAGTTAAAATCTTTTCGTGAATACAATATTTCCTTTTCTGTAAATGGAAGTAAAAAGGGAATTCATTACGTAACATTTATTTACAATACAATTTAATAATGAAGGATTAAACTAACTAATATTGAATTCAAAAAATTTCTCATACGATTTTTTCAATAATACAGTTACAAAGTTTTTCTATCCCTAAGAATACTTCTTACAAGGAACAAAATGTCACTAGGGAAATAAAAGAAATAACCATAACTGGAAGAAAGATTAAATCAAACTTTGCTTACAATGTAAAGTTTCTCAAATATCTCGAGCATAAAATTATTTTTTATAGCGAATTCACTCCCTAGTCTGGATTAATTTTCCCAAAAATGTTAGTTCCGTTCTTATTACAAAGGATTAAATATATTACTTTTCCTCATCCTTTTTCTTCGGCTGAAGAACTTTTGGAAAAGGTAACGTAGTTAAGAATTTTTTTTTTTAATTTTCCCTTTTGCAGTATTTATATTTAGTAATAAAAATTAAACTTGCTTTTAATATTAATAATAGAAAATGCTACAAAATGAAGAAAGAAATACTTATGCTATAACTGGATACTATAACAAACTATGAATGCGTACATTTTGGAACACGTCCATAAATTTCCGGTTTACAAGAAACTCTATTTTTTGATTGAAGAACGACAGCTGTGTGACAAGACAACAGAAATTCTGCTATTTTGAAGCATTTTTTTAAAGATTTACATTAGTCACAAAGTAAATAAACAAATAAAAGATAAATATCTGAGTGATAGAAGTAGTTATGAAGCAAAATAGAACAGAGTTTAAAATTTTCACATTTAGTTATTTTACACATAATGAAAATTTAAAAATACTGAAATATATTTTCTTGTTCTTATTTTGTTAACCCTTCAATGCATCGTGTTGCCATTTGGCAGCATACCCAATTTAATCTTTTAAAATGCAATTAGAACAAATTGAAACTCCGTAGTTGCCAATTACCAAGAAAGTACTTGTTACCTGAAGGTGCAATTAAATTAATTTAAAACTTGTAAATGCACCAATTTAATGGAAAACGAAAATATATTTCTTTTTTTGGCATTCGCAAATGTAGAACTTTAAAAAAAAAATATGTGCTTGAAAGTGCGACTTCTTTTAAACTTACAACGAATCAGCTTTTACTAGTACTTAAATAGTAAGGCATTTTTACATCGTTTAAGAATATTTTGGGAAGACTGATGGAAAATTATTGTTGTTTTTTCAAAGCCCGACGTTGCCAAGTGGTTGTTTAACTGTAAATCATAACATCATGAAATTATGATTTTTAAAGTATTTTTCTCATGATCTGAATAGAAGTTAAAAGCCTGAAATCCCGTTACAATGAACTTGAAGGGACCATAAATTTCGTACGTTGTAACGGGACGAAGTTGTAATGGATCTCAAGCAATGTAACGACTAATTAATTCGGACTGAAAATTTATTTCTTTGAAACGGATATTTAGTTGCATTGGTATTCGTTGTAATTGGATTTCACTGTATTTTAAATTGTTTTTGAAAAATAATGTATTTATTAACCCAGGAGGACGCGCGCAGGGATCATTTTATGACCTCAAACACTTTTCAAATTAAAATTGCCAAATAACTAGCCACCAGTTCATTCTTTGCTCTCAGTAGCTAAGTTTGGTCTCGCTATTTACCTTTTTTTAGCAGTTTAAAGTGTTGTCAGTTGTAAACAGTTGTGATCTACTAATACACGTTTAATAAGTTACTGTGGTCATAGAATAACCCCGCGCGCCCTTCTTTTTGTTTCGCAGACCAAATATTTCGCGTGTCCAACACGGTTAGTATTTTTCAATACATTCAGCATTAAAGTTTTTTCATGCATACAATCATGTCAAATCCATAAGATGAAAAGTGGGTCGTTTATGTACACTTTTTTGCTGAAATCGAAATAGATGGTTGTTTCACCAATGAAGAAAACGGAGCTGAAGATTTTTTAGAAGATAATTTATTATTTTTATTTAGATTATTTTTTTCTTATGAAAATTTGAGCAAATATAAAAATATGAAACAGAATCGAAAGATCATAAAGTTTCCGGAAATGAAGCAAATAATTCAGAATTTTTATGTACTAAAAGATGTTATAAAATAGAGTAAAGTGAGCCGGGATTGTCTTGAATGTAACGAATTTTTTTAAAGTTTAATAGAAATTTTTAGAATTAATTCCACAATTTTCTGCATTGAGAATACAAACAAGTTATAATGCGTTATTCTCGAAACTCACAAAAAGTGTTATTAGCCGCAATGTGTCTATGAACTTGATTTAGAGAATACATTTCATAATGCTTTGATCATAAGCGTTGTATGTGTATAAAGCACATTTATAAATCGCACTTATGTCTAAAAGTCAATATTAGTGTCAGAAATTATAAAATGTTATTGTTTTGACAGAAAGCAAGTAGATGATTAATGTTTTTATCTGCGCAGGACTGGATTTTGGTCTGTGGTCGTTCGATTACTCCCCGCGCATCCTAACCTTCACTCAGTAAGCGCGCGTTCTTCCGGCTTAAAGGTTAAATTTAAGTGTTATTTCTTTCTAATATTTTAGCAGCGGCATGTGGCAAAAACTAACCATGCTTTGGAGTTTTCCATAGCAAGGGCAAATTTTACAAAAATTTTAAAATTTAAAAGGGATATCCAACTTTTTTTATTTCAAGTTTTGTTTTAAACATTGCTGAATTGGAAATTTATCATATCAATGAGTAAAACATTTTTTTTTTGTAAATTTATAGAACCAAAAATGTAAAACGAATAACAGGTTTTAGTTCACTGCTCAGTCAAAAATATTTAAAACATACAGTGGCTCCCAAAAGTGTTCGTACACCTTGAAAATTTGTAGTAAAACCAAAACAACGCAAAACTGAATTCGAATATGAAGTCCAATTTTTTTTTCACACCATTCCTATGCTATTCTAAATAAAACCTAGTAGTTTTTTTCCAAATATTGCCAGATTTTATTTTTGAAATTTGTCAAAAATCGAAGAGATAGAGAAAAGAAACGCCACAAAAGTCATCGTACACTGAAATATTTTCGAATAAATTCATAATTAAAATTATCATATGTGGTTTTTTCATTATTTTTGCATTGTAATGATACTATAAAGTGATTTGCCTTTTTTTTTTTGTGTATTTATTACCTAATATTCTGCTTATTATTTTTAAATGGCAGGTATGCGTAGAAAACAACAAACACTATTCGAAATTTGATTTTTTCCCTCACAGTAGCTGTAAATTTGTTTGAAATGTCTCTAAATTGGTTAATTTATACCATTCTATAATGAAGTGCTTGATAAAATGCTTTAAAGACAAGAATCGGATCGAAAACAAGGTAAGAAAAGGTCAACTGGCAAAGTTAACAAAGCGTGATCGGAGGTTTACAGTTAAAAAGAACATGAAATATACACATTTCAAAACTAAAAACGTTTCTGCAGAACTGAATGCAACATTTTACGTTTAATTTTTACCTAAAATTGTTCGCCAAGGTTTCTGATTAGCTGGACTAATTGGGATCTCTTCCCGCAGAAATTGTCCTGTTCATGCTAAAAACAGTAAGCTTACGCTTTCCGTCGTAAAATCAATGATAAATAAGCTCAAAACTTTTTGGAACAACGTCTTACTTATAGATGAAAATATGTTCAACATTTTGGGTTAAATTGTTGTATAATTGTAAATGGAAGAAACAAAATAAGGAATTTTATCTTAAGAACTTAGATCAGTTAATCAGGACGGTGAAGGTGTTCTTGTGTGAGGGTGCATCTCAGCATCAAGACTTGAAAATTTGGAATTTTTTGGTGAAATAATGAATTATGCTGTTCATTTAAATATTTTAAAAAACAATTTTAAACTATTAGCCCAAAATTTGGTAATCGGAAACAACTTTGTTTTTTTTATCAAGATAACGATAAGAAACACACGTTCGCGTTTGGTGCCTCAAAATTTGTCCTTAAACTAAGAAATATCTCCTCAACTTAATGGAACATATTTGGAGATACCTGGTGGCTGGATTACGAAAATAAACCATTGAAACGAAAAATGAACGAGAAACAGTAAGACTCGTACTCTGTAACAAATTTCGGAAACGTTTCTGAGTATATCGGAAACGTTTCCGAAATAATAAGAATCCTTCATCCAATAGCGAACTCCTCATTATTCAGAAAGCTTTCTGTTATTTCAAAAAATCTAGAAGCGGAAGTGAGGCGCAATGCTTCGAAACGTATTTTATTTTTAGACGATGTACGCAGCTATTAAGTTAGTTAATAACGATTTGCTTCTTTACAATTTCCGGTGCGACCATGATTAAATATATATTGTGTCTTCAAGCGTGAATAGTTTCAACACCAGTTGTTATACTTAATGAAACGAAACCCTTTGGATTACTTATCCAGTTGTAATGAAGGTACTTAGATTTTCTTCTGCTCATGTTCACTTGTAAGTATTAATGAATATTTTAAAGCTTGTTGTTATATACATTTATATTTTGTTGATTTGCATTTGATGAGGCTCCAATTGTAACTGTTTTTGGGTTTATCGAATTAATTTAAAGTTATCCTACATACCTATGTGCGCAGTGTACTATTTGTTGTAACCAATTGAAACTGATTAATTACGCAAAAGAAATAAGATTTATATTTGAAAAGCAATCGCAGAAAAGTTATTTCGAAATACTTGGATATACATACATTGGTTCAAAAAAAAATCAATTGTTTAATTCATTAAAAATATGGTAATGCAAATGTTTTTTAGTATTGTAATATGCTTCACAAAAAATGTGCCAGTATTATTTATCTTTTTTTATTATAATTTATTCATTTATTTAAAAATATTTATACCATTAAAAATGGCCCAGTTATCTATTAGTAAGCAACATAGTTATGCAATTAATTCATGTGCTTATTCATTTTGTTAAATGTGGTTGACAATAAAAAATTCCTTGACATTAGTTGTTTGTTAAATAACATTTCCTTCGTGGATATACTAGTTTGATATAGGATAGTCAGGAGGAATGAGTGAGGGGCAAAAATGGAACAGCTGGATTTACAAGCCGAAATAAAAAGAAATATTATTTCATGTCATTGTTTTAAAAGTGATCATTTTTTAAATAATATGTTATTAGTATACAATGTACATCTGGGGAGAAGACGAGGGGCGTTCACCACGCAGACTGCCATTGACATTTTCAGGGATTGCTTTTTCTTAAAAGGGGAGCGCTTTATAGCATTTTATGGGTTCACCATCACTCTTATGGTGTGGGGGGGGGGGAAATCTCGTATATATGAAATGGAGTAATCATGCAATCGAATTCAATGTTTTAATAAATAAAATATATAATGCATCTTGCGGACATTGTGAAAATAAAATCAGAAACCTATTTTGATTAAGTATTTATATTTGTGATGAACTGGAAAAGGGCAAGAACAGAAGAATCGACACGAATGGTTCCAACAGGAGGACTTGGTGTCATATTCAAATTCACCAATTTCTCTGTTGCACTTTTTGGTACACTTTGTTCGTCAGAGAAATAGACTTGACGCGAAGGGAAGGTAAGTTCTGTCAAATTTTATCCGAAAATAAAAGCTATCAAGTTTGATACAAGATATGTTTTTAAGTTCTGCATTAAAAATACAATATGTTGATAATTTTGTCTTGAAAATATTGAGAGAAAAACTGAAGTGTACGATTGTTTAACAAACAATCCCACTTTTGAGAAAGTAGCTTCCCTCCCCTCCCCTGACGATTTTGTGGTTAGGAATGAAACTACTATATTATTTCATAAATTTTCAAAAATTTATAACTGTGCATATGTTATGCTGTTAACCATGCTATTTGTCATTAGAAATTAAGAAAAAAAAAACCACGAATGATTCTAAAATTGCTTGTTTCATTGCTGTTAGATATGAAAGAACTGAAACTGATATGGTATGCAATACTATAGTAAAGAATTATATTTTAGAAAAAATCACAGAAAAAGAATTCTGAAATTCTCGGAAACGTTTTTGAAAATTGTTAGGACAGTTTCGAAATACTCGGAAACGTTTTCGAAACTTTCATGAACCACAGCTGCACAGAACACTCAGAAACGTTTCTGAAAATTACAGAAAGAGTATTCCAAAATACTCAGAAACATTGAAAGAGGATTCCGAAATACTCAGACACGTTTCTGGACATTAAAGAAAGAGAATTCCGAAATACTCAGAAACGTTTTTGAAAATTTCATGAACCGCAGCTGCACGATATACTCAGAAACGTTTCCGGATTTTTTTTACAGTGTAGTGCGACTGAACACTTACTCAGAAGTTGCACAAAAAAAGAAAGAAAAAACAATGAAATCTATCCCCAGACCTTTAAAAGCTGTTGTTGTTACTGCATGATAGTTTACTAAATAATAACTTAGTAAAAAGTTTGATGATTTACTAATTTTTTGACATTTTTTCAAAGTGTACAAAGATTTTTGTGAGATAAATTTCCGGCACTTTTTGGTTTTTGAATTTAAAAAAAAACTAAGTTTTAATGTTTAATTAAAAAATTTTATGTAGTTTTGTTAAAAATAGATCATAGATCTTATAATAAAATACCTATTCCGAAATGTTTTTTCTAACCAATGGATAAGGGCCTATTTCATTGAAATTCGTAGGTGTACGAACACTTTTGGGAGCCACTGTATGTTAACAATCGAAGAAAATATATTTCTTCTCAAATGTAATACAAGTTTGTGTTACTGAGTATTTTGCTCTGCCCCTCTTCGCTTCGTTTACCCACTTGTCGCGTTTGTCCACTCTCTTGCCAACCCGCCTTCGACGGTGCATTTCGGGGGTTTGGCCTCTGAATCTGCACTTTCGGTTACTGTGAGTTCGTGATATGTAGCAACAACTTCTCGGTTTAAGACACGTGAAAACTCCTAAGTTAGCAAATAATGTTAGTCGACGTTTTAGCTGATATCTCTATTCATTAAAGTTGTAGAAGGATTAGACGAGCAAAATGAATTTCTCGGAAAATTTCGAATTTTTCGGCGCCTCGTTTGACTTTCAACTCCCATTGGTTTTCAAAGAGATGAGGCTTCAGACAGACATAGGCACACAAATTTTAACAATATACCTATTCCTCACAACAATTCAACTCTTTTACACTACATGTTACTACTACTTTAAATTAATAATTAAATAATCAGAATAACATTCTTCTTACTTATTAAGTGTGCTAATTTAATTGGTGCCTAGAATTCAGGATGGTATATTTCCTCACTACTAAGAAGCTTAAGACTCTTTCGGTAAATGGGTTATGCTTATGTCTTTAGACGTTGCCTCTGCCAAGCATCCCTAATAATAAGCTCTGAAACCATAGAACTAGCTGTCAATTTCTCACATTACGGTGACATATTATTGATATATATATCTTGTATGAGATCACAATTTAGATCTTGCTACGGTTGATTGCACATTCGTATAGGGCATATATGAATTTACATACTAAAGCGGAGAATGATTATCTATTTTGAATTTGCATTGCACACCAGCGTCAATGATATTCTGTAGCAGAAGAGCATTTCATAGTTATTTACACACCCAATGAGCTAAATTTTGATTCAAAGAAAATATAAAAACAACTAAAACACCTGTAATTCTCAATTTCAAAGTTGTTATATCATTATTAAAACAATAAAATTAAACGCAATTAAGAATATTTGGAACTCTTTTTAATAGCTCACTGAACTCATTTTCATGTTCACACCTTATGAAGTAAATCCACTCAACGATTTTTTAAATATAAGGAATTATGTATTAAAACGATATCAGTCCACAAGAAATAATGAAAAAAAAAAACATTACATGAGCCGGCCAATTTTTTCTAAAACAATTTTAGTTTTCCCTTTTTTTTTTTAAACTAACAGAATTGTCTAGTAATTTTTAAAAGAATAATTTGGATTGAGTTGGTTTTGAAATAAATCGTCATATTTTATTCATTTTCCTTCCCAATTCAAAAAAAAAAAAAAGAAAAAAGAAAAAAATCATCAAATGGGTATGAATGTTTATTCAAGTGTTTCCTTTAAAACTTTTATAACAAAAGTCAGTCTACTGATAAATTTATTATCATAATATTGCTAATGTTACCCGTGCGTATTTTGTGGCCAATTTATAACTCAGTAGATGCATACATATCAATGGTTTTGAAGTACAAACAATTATAGACTGGTTTTCGATCTGATTGAGTGGGATTTGTTCCGAATTCTTTGTACCGTTATAGTATCAACCAATAAATATCACATAACGAAAAAAAGGCTTGACACCTCACAAATTGAGCTTGGTTTCAACTCTTTCTTTAAACTTCTCTTGTCAAAAAAAAAAAAAAAAAAAAAAAACGCGTCTTTTAACGTTTGTCCTATATCCCCTGCTTGCTATTTGTGCTTTGATACAAGGTATATAAAAAGTCGGAAACAGTGTAAAACTGAAATGTGTGTCTCAACTTTTATTTCAAATGTAATACACAAAATAAATAAAAGACTTCAAAAACCAAAGATGAACTAAAAATTAAAAATAATTGGTGATAATTACATACGATTTCCTACCTAAACGTATAAATCAAATTTATTTTACGATTCCAGTAAAAAATCAACTACACTAAGCACCCAATTTTAAAAAAACACTGATTATAATACGAATGAGTTATTTTAATACCTAACTAATTATATTCGATCTCTTAATTTTTACTTCCTTTTACAAAAAAAGGAAGTATTGTATTCGAGAAAAAAATTTCTCTCAAAAATCGAACTTAATTTCCATTTTACTCACCCCCAAATATTAAGTTTTTTTTTCCTCTCGACCACACGTGGATAAGGGCCTAAGAACGTATAGACACTCGAAATATCCATAATGACGATTCCCGAGTTAATTACAATGAATTTTCTAGTGACGTCTGTATGTACGTATGTGCGGATGTATGTCGCATAACTCAAGAGCGGTAAGTCCTAGAAAGTTGAAATTTGGTACGTAGACTCCTAGTTTGGTCTAGTTGTGCACCATCTCTTTTGGTTGCATTCGCATGTTTCGAAAGGGTTCTTTTGCCCCATTTGGGGGGGGGGGGAATCATTGTTGATGTCGATGTAAACTGAAGTGGTGTTATAATTTGGCGGACACTTGGCGATATATCACCTGTCTTTTGATTGCCAAGTTTTGTCGCCAACTTGGCGACAAATTTGGCGTTTTTTTTATTTTTTAGTCTGTTTCAATTAGGCCACTGTTGGAGGTATTTAAAGAGTAAACTATTGAATCACATTAAAATTGCCAATATTGGGGAAATGACATTAAATTGGAGTAAAAGGAAGTCATGTGATGCACACATCAGCTCGTTAATAACCATTTGAAATCGGAGTCTCCTATAAACTACTACCTAACGTAACTGAATAGGTTTAGTTTTTAAAGACTTTCGCGTTTTGTTAAATTAGTGTTTAACAAAAAATTAACAGGATTTCGTGGGTTGTCAGCTAAATTAGGTAGTAGTTTGTAGGAGGCGCCGACTTCAAATGGCTATTAAAAATTAAGAAATCGTATATAATTAGTTAGGTATTAAAATAATTCTTCGTTTAGTAATTAAATCAGTGTTTATTTTATAATTGGGTGTTTAGTTTAGTTGAGTTTTGTACTGGAATTGTAAAATAAATTTGATTTATAAGTTTGGGTAGGAAATCGAATGTAAATATGAATAACTATTTTTAATTTTTAGTTCCTCTTTGTTTTTTGAAGTCTGTTTTTTTTTTTTTTTTTGCTTTTAGTGGTGTAAATATAAAATAAGTACGTAGGGTAGAGAATGTGGTTCACTCCTTACGTACATCTCGAGTGAGAAGGCGTCGAGCACAGAAGTATGAAAACAGCTAAGATAAGCAAAATGGAGAAAAAAGTAGAGCACAGCGTCTCAAAGACTTCCGAAGACTGAAGAAAGGCTTTTTCAAATGCGCAATTATTACCAAAGAAAGTTATCTTCATCGTCAGCTTGACTTTATTGAAAGTATGCTTTCCGAAAAAGATTTACGAGTCACTAAAAAACAACAGAAATCGCTTTAACTTTTCCCTCAGAATTTTGAAGAGTTTTCTTGATTTTTCAAGGATCACATCTTCAGATACTGACCTGATGACCATGGGTTCTCCTGGAAAGTATATCTTTTCAAGCAAAAAAAAAAAAGAAGAATTTCTCAAATCGATCTATTCCTGTTCAAGTTTTAGGGGGAAATAGATAAAAAGATTCCGACGAATTGAGAACTTCTTTTTTGAAGTTGGTTAAAAAAAAGAAAAAATCTTAATGCATATAACATTTTATACGATTGGCACTAAAAACTGATGTTTGTTCCTCTCCAGGATTTATTTGTGCGCTAATTTAATTAGAACCATTAAAATGTCAATGGTTTTCCTAACTATTTTATGTTTCACAATAATTGAAAAAAGTTACATTTAAAAAGGGAAATAATGAGAGATTATTAATATTTTTTCAATTTTTCTGGTATACTTGGTGATTAACTAATATGGATAACTGAGAGTCCTTCTACATGATGGGTTACACACCTTATATATTTTATATCCGTATTTAAAAATCGTTTTTACAGTTGTTACCAAATATTGATTATAAATTTCAATATAATTGCAAAAGTAGACACCAACAAAAGCTTCAAATAGGTGTACTACGAACATTAAAGTAATTTAGAAGTTTTCTTGTTTATTGAAAAGCAAAAGTACAAATGCGCTTAAAATGCAGGTTTTTAAAAATAAATTGCTATACTTGAAACTTAATTTGTTTCGTTTTTTAAAAAGCATTAACGGAATAAATTTTAAAACATTATATTTTTACTTTTTGAAAGTGTTATGAATTATAGAAAATGCTTCATTTAATGTTTTTATCTCAATATCTTTTAATCAATAAAAATTCATGTTTAAGTGAAAATTAAAATACCATTTACAGCTCAAATTTTAATTACCGCCACATTTATTGTTGAATATATTGGAATAAATAAGTTAAACTCATTATGTTTAGGGAAAAAAACTTAGACTTCTTATTCATCATACTTAACACATATTATTACATATTATGCGGAAAAAATTTCTTGTGTCAGTTTAATTTAAAAAATCGTAATGAGAGAACATTTTTTTTTTTCAGAAACGGAATTTGTACGTGAAAAAAAGAATTTTTCACGTTGGTCTATGCGAGTTTGAGTTTACAGGGAACATACCTAAAACATTTCCGACGAATTGAGAACTTCAAACCCTTGAACTTTTCCAATTCTAAAATCAATAATTATTATTATAAGGACAAGACGATTGTCATTCAATTTCAAGAAATAATTCTAATATGACATTAATTGTTTTTTGTTTTCCATTACGTTCTGGATCTTATTCAGCTACGCGACAGCAGTTGAAGTGCATAAAAGGAAATAAATTAATGTTGACTCAATATTAGTTGAAAATGTAAGAAAAAGTTTAACGAAAAATATAAACTAGAACAGGACTTTTTAGGATCAAAGAAATAAAGAAAACATCTAGATTTTTTTCTCAGTCGCATTTTTTTATGCTAGGCAGAAGTGTCAATATGATAAATAAATAAATATAAAAATTCTAATACTCTTCTATTTGCTTTTTTTTTATCATATTCAAACAATGTTAAAAAGAAAAAGAAGTAATCCAGGGAGTTCGAAAAAATTTGCTTTACAACAAAGGCTACTTGTGATGTACCGCAGCGGTGGCCAAATTCTATAGGGATAACTTAGATGTAATCAAAGCCTTAGGTTATAAAATTACGAGTTCTGTATATAAATTTTGTGAGTGTGCTTTTAGGGGTTGATTCTTGTGTTCAAAAGCAATTGTTATTTAAAACAAACGGTTCATTTTGTCCTCTCTTTAAACGTTAAAGCATGGTACAGGTCCAAAAAAAAAAAAAAAAACTGCACAAAACCTCCATCATCCAGCACTCTGCATTTATTTGAATTTTCATATCTTGAATTCAAATTTTGTTTTTCGCAATCATTAATTGCGATAGGACCCTACTAATTTAGTTTCTTGTTTCTACAAATGGCTCGTATCGCCCCCCCCCCACCCTCTACTGCCCAGGATTAGAACCCACGCGCAGAGACCGGTGGACTTCAAAAATGATAAGACATCAAATACAATCAAGTTAGAGCAATGGGTAATTCATGATTGCTAAAGACAGAGATGAAACGAAGAAAAAATGAAAAACAATCTCTATCCCGGGAACTTTTTCAAACTTATCTTGCATTTGTAAAAATATCTCAAAAAAAAAAAAAAAAAAAAAAAAAAAAAATAAATAAATAAATAAAAATAATAAATAAAATAAAGATTTTTTTTTTTAAAGAAAAGTGAATTTATGTAAGCATAGAAAATGAAACACTATAAAAAAAATGATAACGTAACATATTTTGATGCATAAAATTTAACACAACTTTCGTAAGTTATAATAAAGACTTCAAAACTATGAATTGAGATTCCAATTCAATTATGGCGTAGAAATATTCTTGACAGGATTTGAAAAACCAGAGGATTGGAAACCAGTTCCTTTTTTTTTACGAAAATAAAGTAAAACTTTCCTAAAAATATGGCGCTGGACAGCATTGGATTAAAACATTGAATGATATTATTGCCTTGTGCAGGTAAACGGCAGTATCTGCAGAAATGAGTTTTCGAGATACAGTGGACGCCGGTTAATTGAATCAGTGGTTAATTGAATCAACCGCTTAAATGAATAAAATTATCAAAAACAGAATAATATATAGCTTTATTGAATTAGCCGCTTTATTAAATCAGTCGCTTTATGGAATCAAAACTGTTTATAATAAACGTGTTTCATATAAGCAGCGGCCATTGTATTTGAAGAAATGTGTCTGATTCAATATTAACCATAGGGAAATAAGACCTTGGAATTAGACTTTTTTTTTCTTGCGTTTTTTTTCAGCAGAAACCAAATAAGCGAGCTTGTACAATAAAGCTAACGTACAACAGATGACGAAAATGCAAAAAAATGAAAAATGAAAAGTTTGCAATTTCTGCCCTTTACGTGCACACGGCAGATTAGTTTTTACTTCCTTTTTACAAAAAAGGAAGTATTGTATTCGCGAAAAAATTTTCACTCAAAATTCGGCCTTAATTTGCATTTTGCTCACCCCCGAATTAATGTTGACTTTTTTTTCATCCCGACCACACGCGGATAAGTGCCTAAGAACGTATAAAACCAGAAGTATCCATTTTGATGTTCCCCGAGTTCATTACAACGACTTTTCTCGTGACGTCTGTATGTACGTATGTATATATGTGCGGATGTATGTATGTCGCATAACTCAAGAACGGTATGTCCTAGAAAGTTGAAATTTGGTACGTAGACTCCTAGTGGAGTCTAGTTGTGCACCTCTCTTTTTGGTTGCATTCGGATGTTTCTAAAGGGGTCTTTTGCCCCTTTTTGGGGGGAAATCATTGTTAATTTTGATGTACACTCTGTTGTTACAATTTGGTGGACACTTGGAGATATATCGCCAGTTTTTTGGTCGCCAACTTGGCGACAAATTTGGCGATTTATTTTTTTTAAAATTTGGTGTTAATTTGGCCATTGTTGGTGATATTTAGAGAATAAACTATTGAATCACATTAAAATTGCCAATAATGGAAAAATGACATTAAAATTGGACTAAAAGGAAGTCATGTGATGCACACATCGGCTCGTTTCTAACTGTTTTCTCCTTGAGTTGCTGAAGAAAAAGCGTTTGATTTCAAACAATTCCAATTTCTGAAAAGTATTAACGCTTAAAATGTTAAATAACATCAGTTTCTAAATAGAACTAGCTTTATATGATCCGTATTCAGGTATTAACTGGCTTCGTTGCTTCCGATCAGGAGCGCCGACGTATTTAATTGACGTTCGCCTCTTAATCTTGTTATAAACGGGGTGCTTGTATACACACTGCGATTGCACCGGTATTCTGTCACTTCAAACTCATTAACGTGAGCTGGGGTTAGTTCAACTAAATTGCGTTCGAGCCTCAGGGCAATGAATTCTGTGTTATGCATCGGAAATATGCACTGGATAAAGTCGTTATTAATAGCTATGTATATTCGATATTTACGGTTATACGCTGTAAAACTATCTGCCCATTGTTACTCAGTAGTTTACTATCTAAGAGAAATGGAGGCTGGAGGCACATGATTTTTTTTTTTTTTTTTTTTGTTTCTTTACTTTAAAAAATATATACTATCAATTTTTCAGAGCGTAACTTTTCCCATGATTGAATAGTCTTTTCTTCATGAAATACACCGCCAGCTCAGTCATTTCCAACCCAGGACTGCAGTTTCATGCTTATTAGCACTCATCAGCCC
Source organism: Uloborus diversus (assembly GCF_026930045.1). Lineage (NCBI taxonomy): Eukaryota > Metazoa > Arthropoda > Arachnida > Araneae > Uloboridae > Uloborus > Uloborus diversus. Next base: position 95,535,510 of record NC_072737.1, read on the forward strand.
GGCATAGGAAAGTGACTGAGCCGGAGATGGAAAACCTCTTAAGGAAGCCAAGAGTGCCTGGTAGCTAATATAAAATTATCACAGTCCAGACGAGTGACCGAAGAAATGTTTCGGTTCACCTCGAAGGTTGAAAGGAAGGCATGGTATATTCAGTAAATTACTGGCCCATTAGCCAGAGCTAAAGCAGAAATACGTGAAATACACCACCAGCTCAGTCATTTCCAGCAGAGGACTGCAAAACTGAATATACCATGCCTTGCTTTCAATCTTCGAGCTGAACTGAACATTGCTTCGGTCACTCGTCTGGTCTGTGTAATTCTTATAATAGCTACCAGTTTGTTTGGCACTCTTGGCTTCCTTAAGAGGTTTTCCATCTCCGGGCTCAGTCACTTTCCTATGCCGGGCTGATGAGTGCTAATAAGCACGAAACTGCAGTCCTCGGCTGGAAATGACTGAGCTGGTGGTATGTTTCATGTATTTCTGCTTTAGCTCTGGCTAATGGGCTGTAATTTACTGAATAATCTTTTCTTCGTTTCGTGGATTTTTTTTTTAATTTTTGAATTTAAAAGAACACTACTTCAAAATATTTTTATTTTCCTCAATTTTTCGCATGTGCTCCGAAAAGGGCACATGAGAACAAGCCTGGGACACATGTAAACAATAATGAAAAACAGGACTAATTATCATATTTCAAAGAATAACTCTTTAATACGAAACGTACGTATAAACCAATTTAACTGAAGGGTGTATAGCCTATACCGAGTCAGTTTAATTTGTTCAGTAATGTATCAATATGAAAATGTTTTTTTTTTTAATGTATAACACTACCAGTTGTCAAATTTTAAAGCTTCGTACCACGTTCCGATCGTTGGATAGACAAGAAAAAACTTTAAGAACATATAGCGCAAATAATGTTACAAAATACAAAGATTATTCTTAATATATAATTATTTTATGTTTAATACATGTTATAATTTAATGTATTTTAAATTCTTTTGAATTGAAGCTTTAATTAAATTACAATATGTTGTCTATTTATTTCCTGTAGATGTTTTGTATCACTTAATTCTTAAGCAAATATTTTGTTACAAATCAAGTGAGTAAATAAATAAGAAAAATAACAAGTTTATAAATTGACTATATAAAAATTACCATCAGAAATGTTTTCACATTTTTCTAAAACTTACGAAATCCTGCTCTTATATTGATGTTATAGAGAGATATCGGAGCGAACTGTTTACATGTTCCCCACATGGTATGTGTACAAGTGTCCCATCATCCACCTTAGAACAAAATTGCAAAAGTTAATAATTTTAATTTAATAAAATAATTAAAACATTGTCAAAACTGTGCCTGTATTTTCATACAATAGTTAAGTCTATTTTATTCGTCAGTTCAAAATGTCTTTTTCATATGAAAAAGACAGCTATGATTTTATATACAACAGCTCCAAAAACAAAGAAATTGTCACCACAAAAACACAAAATGGCCTATTGTTCTAAAAAAATTTTCAAGACTGGTACTGCCATCCCTAGAGAATTCTTTAAGAGTTTTTACTTCAAGTTATCATATTAAAGCTTACAATTTTCACATGTGCCCCCTTTCTCCTAATTTTATATAAACCGTATATATGATAAGTAATACTTAAATTACTACCTTTAAAACATTACTTGGAAAATTATTTAACTTAAAATAACTGTACAACACCCTACAAGTGGTTGTGCACTAAATAATTTTTCCTCCACACTCGCGTGAAAATGAGTAACATGAGAACGAGCACATGGAACATTTTCTCTTTCCACCGATTTCTCTCAAGCTTACCTGTGAGTATTATCGGTGATCGATTTAGTCCTTCGCTTTAGCTGAACTAAATACATTAGTCCTGGTCCGACAATGTAGTCCTGTAAAAATGTTTAGGTCCAGAGATTTCTCTTTAGAATCTTGATCTGTAGGTGTTCTAATGTGAGAATATCTTGGGTAGACATGTTGAAACCAGCGCGAAATAATTTTACAGGCCATCAAAGATAGCGGCCATTTTGGCTCACTGCTCATTACGTTTTTCGCAACGGGCGTAACTACAAATTTACTTTTAGTTTTGAACTGCGGTTTGTGAGGAAGTCAATAGTTTTATTAAGTCATAAAAACAGCTCTGGCTATTTCCAAAATTTTACGTGGAGATATGTCTGACATTTGATCTTTAATATTCTGTTTACTAAAAATGTACAAAAGATAATGAATTTTCTGTAATGCTCAACAGTTTAAACTCGTGTTTGTCACTTACACGTTTCTTCAACTATGTGATAAATGAAAAATACAATATTAGTTACTTTAAACTATCTGTTTCTGCATTGCACTATACGATGTCTGTATCATTTGAAGCCACAACCACTTTTTGAACCATTGTGATCAGCCCAGTAAATATGTGAAACAGTTCGTAGGTTCGCTTCTTCTAATGAGTTCTTCAATGATCTGTCTCAAATCTCCTTTGAAAATTACTACAGATTGCTTCTTCATTAGCTGTAAAACCGCTAGCAATCGCTGAAAATGTAGCATTTTTGGACATTTCTTCTATTTCCTTGCGTGCTAGTTACTGTAAATTTCCCTTATTTGATACTAAAGACCAGAATTTATCTACCTGTATAGGCAGGGTTGGTATAAAAACCGTTTTTTTTTTTTTTATTTTGAAGAAAAAACAAAACAAACAGTTTTTATTTTTGGTTTAAACCAGGTTTACTTGGTTTACATTACTTTTTGTAAGACACAATTTTATTTTAGGAAAATCATGAAGATTTCATGAATTAATTTCTAAGAAATGTTTAATATTCATATTTGTACCTTATTTCTTTGTAATGAATTAAATAATTAAGAGTAAAATCTTGTAATTTTATTTCATCATACTTAGAGATTTAGAGAATATTGTTTGAAAATCTTTAACTATCATAAAAAATACAACACATAAATATGCCTTGGTATAAATAATCAAAGAAATAATCCACTGTGATAGTTCAGACATTATTAATTACAAATAACCAAGAATAAATTATTGCAAAATTATTTCCTCATAATCATAGTAATCTACTATAAATATAAAAATAAAAGTAACATTAAAATCACGCCTTCTTAAACATGGAAAGTATTTCGCAGTATCTACAACTGAATCATAAGTCTGATGTACATTATACAACTTTAAAAATCAAAAAATGAACGCATATTTTGTTTAAAGGTTTAAAAAAAAGTTAAAAATAATGTAATTTATTTACCTAATGTATCTGTGACAACAATTATAGACACAGGACAAGTAGGATTTAAGAAAATCATTATGTTTTCCATTGTAGACATTATTTCTCCTGGTTTAATGCGTTAAGGAATATTTTTTTTTGTCAAAGAAAATAAAACATTTTAATTAAAAGTCTCAGTACAAACTTAAATGAAAATATTCTTTTAATATATTTTAATAATGAAGAGTCATAAAAATTAATATTTATTGATTCTTCCACCATTCATACATGAGACTTCTTTTATTATAATGGGATCAGAAAAGTTCTTTGAAAGGTAAAAATTTGGCATTAAATTTTTTTAGAAGAGCACAGAGTTACATGAATGTTTTCTGTTTTCATTTCTTGGTCAAACTGTACGTCTATCGGAAATGCAAAAAGTGTGCTGGAATAAGCGCAATTTTATACCTACTCTAAGTGTTCTTGGATTTCTTTATTTTTTTTCTCTTGTCACTTAAATATTCTATTGTTAAAATATTTTTACAGTATGCATCACTTCAATGGTACATAATGTGTCTCAATAAATCTTAAGTAATCAAGCAAATTAGGTAGTACATGAAGTTTTGGTTGAAATCATCTTTTTGAACTATTTTGAAATGCAAAATACTGAAAAATAATGATGATTAAAAATTATAAAGAGCTACTTGGATTTTGTTTCCAAGTAATTTTATAAAAACTTAATTGGTCTGCCTTGTACATTTATGTACCAATAGCAAAGCTGCATAGATTTAAAAAAAGAAAAAGAAACAAAATAAAAACTATTTAGCAAACTAGCATTAGCTTAAAAAATAAAAGTTTCAAAATTTATTAAGTCTGTAAATTTTCTATGAAGCTTTGCTAGTTTTTTTGCATTAATTAGATTTTACTGTTTGCAATAATATGTAAAATTTATAGAAACATTTGAAGGAAAACAATTTTGAAAAAAAAAAAAAAACACATGTTTTTTTGAATAACCACTTGGTTTAAACCAATGTGGTTTAAACCAAACAACCTTGTGCATAGGTACTAGTGGTTTTTCTGTCAATTACAGCAAGGTTTATTGTGCCTTTAGTCTATTATTTTTGCATCTGTTCATATTATTTCACATAATGCTGCAAATAACTAAGGAACACAGCATGAATTTCATCAAAAGAGCATTCAGAAATGGATCCGTGCAGAACATTGAGGATAACTTCTCTAAAAGTTTTCATTTTATTTAGCGGACTTGTGACATGAAATAGATAACGAAGGCAGTTTTCATCGGGGATACTTTGCTAAATAGAAAACGTTCTGGCAATTGATAGATATGTCTGCAATTGTTCAACTATAATATCAAACTTGGTAGGTGAATCACCATCACATAATGTGTTCGTTGGAAACAAGTGATGAGATAAAATATTTTCAATGAGTTCTCCCCTTTCTTTCGCTATTTCCATATATCTGTACCCTTGCAAAAGTTCATTCTTTCGTATTAGCTTAGAAGTGATATTTATGAAGAACTGTGTGCGTCAAAGCATGGTAGGTTGACTTTTGAAAGTAAATCAGACAATGTCTTGGTTTTTGAAACAAATGTGTCCAGATTATACTGGCGGTACTGTTCTGATCCATTATTTATGATACTGAGAATGGGAATCTTGCACAAGTTGTCTAGTGAGAAAACTGAGAAGTTGCACTGTTTTAGTAATACCCTAGGGATTTATATGTGGATTGATAAAATCTACAAGTCTTTTGACATTTTCATCAAACTACTGGCTACGGTTGTCTATAAAATACACTCTCACCGAAACCCATTAAATAAGATTTAGTAAGACCACGAAACACATTGCAAACCATTAAAATTTCATGAGACACTAAATCCCACTAGGCAACATAACTTTTACTCATTTGCCCTACATTTCATCTGGCACTTTTCTGTGACCGTTGAATTGTTTATTCTAACTTCGTGTCTCGCTCCACAGCACTGAATTTTCCATTCTTTTTTTAACAACAAAATGATCTTAAATGAATTTTTTCTACAGGTAGGTACACTCATTTCCTAATGCCCGTATCCTCTCAATGTACCATGTTTCATATGGTAGATTATTGATGCAGTTAAGTTCACGAAAGACTGGAAATAGTAACTCAACAGTTTAAACGTGCAATTTCCAATTTCCTTCGAGATCAGCAATAATCAAGTGTTTTACAAGTAATACCAGTAACGAAACACTTCCCAATACTTGCACAGTTCCGGTTTTTCACTACATCCCTCGCAAAAACCTAAAACTCTGTTTTCAAGCTGTCAATATTTGTGTGTAGCGATTGAATCATTTTATGACTGTTTTCCTCTTTTGGGGCAAGCATTTATCAAAGGCTTAAATTTGCCTTTCTGAACTGTTCAAATTTAAAGGATAGATGTTGCGCAGACTGTGTATTAGTTTCTTGCTCGTACTTTCAAACGTAACAATTTATACAGTTTGGATGTGCATATAAATTCGTAGCAGAAACATTCGTATCGCTCTTAAGATCTGCTACTCTGTCAAAAATTTCGTATTGAAAAAAACTTGGAGCCACTAAAAATATTGTTGCTCGTTCTAGAAGTACAGATACTATATTTCAAAAATCTCCGCAGGACTGACGAGAGGCAATGTCAGCCTAGTCGGAAACTAGTGGCCAGGACCTTTGTGGTTCCTGGCTAGGAACCGGAGTAGTATTAAATTTATAATTTTTATAGGCGGAGGGAGGTCCGCTAATTGAACTGACCAGGGACCTGCCTTGGCTCGTGGCGGCCTTGCATTGCCGCATTTTAATCTCGATCTAATGCAGCCACATGATTTTTTCTGAAGCATCGTGGTTTTTTGCGAAGGACGAGGTGATGACCTTGATCTACGATGTGGACCTCCTTCAGTGCGTTCTGATTATTCTAAAACTTTGTTTTCACTTTCAAAATGATTTCTTCGTGCATTTTTCTGCCATTCATTTTTAGCGTTTTTCCTCGCGTGTATTTCTTGTAGCACTGGTTGCTGCAATGACGCACCATATTTTCTTACAGCGTTTTTCAATATTGCGTCTTTGCATATTTTAGCAGCTCCACGAACTTTTTTTTCCTTTAGTTTCTGTTGTGTAGAACATAATTTTTTTCTTTATTTCTTTTGGCATATAATACATTTTCGTTTGTAAAAAATGTCTTCAGATGTCTTTAATTGCAGAACAAAACTTTTTGAACCCAGTTTAGAAATATCAGCAATCGCTGAAACAGTTATTTTCACAGAAAAAACATGAGGCAAAAAGATTTTGTAACTGTGGAACATTTTTGCTCGAAAACTATTACTTTGATAGCAGACGATAAATAACCGTGAAAAATATTAGTTTACAGAAAAGATTTTACACTTGATAGTGGTTTGATTTTATACACTTTTTAGTAACTAGCATGTTCAACAAGAAATGTCAGAGGTATCTCCACGTAAAAACTGTGAGCGTTGCCATAGCGACATTTATGACATAATTAATACATTAACTGACATCCTAGACCCCAAAAAGTAAATTTATAGGTGCGCACGTTGCGAAAAACGTAATAAGCAAGTGAACCAAAATGGCCGCTATCTTTCATGGCCTGTAAAATTATTTCGCACAGGTTTCAACATGTCTACCCAAATATTCTCACATTAGAACACCTACAGAGCAATTCTAAAGAGAAAATCTTTGAACCGAAATTTTTTTACGGGACTACGCTATGGGGACTGAAATACATATCTGGTTTAATATTTAAAGGAAAAAAATAAAGTAAATCATGTAAGCAATTGCATAATGAGAAAAACACTCACATTTAGAAAAAGAATATCCACCGGAACACACGCGATGATAAAACGCACATTTTGACAACTCTAATTAGCAAATTTCTCGCTCTTTCCCGTAACAGCCAAAGTCTAATCATTGCTGCAAAATAAATCGGGCAGCAAGATAAAGTTACAAGGTAAAGTTGGGGAGAGCTGCTCACACAGGAATAAATCTACTAGATATTTCACACTTTTTCACAAAAATACTTAGCAAACCCTATTAACATGCTTTTGTCATGCCCGTGGTTTTTTACACAGATGCTTCATATTGAACGAAATACTATTAATTATACTTGATATAGCTAAGAGTAAAGCAGTGCAATTAACAAAAGAGACATTTTGAGTAACATTTTGAAAAGTTTCGCATAATATAGCACCTTTTATTTTACACAATTTTTCATTTTTGCCGGACAAAAGTATCTGACATGGCTACCACTGAAATGCCGTTTATAAAACATATGAATGATTCTCCAAATACCTACATTTTCCAATCACATTTTTTTTAAATAAAAATGCTGAAAAAAAAATCAGAAAGAAAATATATTTTCTCCTTAAGAGAAAAACAAAGGGAACTCACTTTAACTATGTTACACTTTCAAAAGAGGGGATCAAATTGTCATACAGCAAGAGACTGACAAGCAGCACCAATATAGTTAAAAAATGAATTTCTGGATGGGTTATCTAAAATGTAACTATAGTAGTAAAGAAATAACTGAAGCCTAAATCTAAAAGTATGGTTATTAAATGATAAAACAAAATTTATGTAAAATCTCCCTTAACCAACGACCCCCAATTTCTTCGAGTACAAGTCCCACATGGGTTTTTCTATATTATTCACTCTGAATAGCTTACACTTCGAATAACGGACATTCATTTCAACGAAAAAAAAAATCGATTGCTACATTAAAACTTTCTTTAAGTTAGCCGAAGCGACAAGACAGTGAAAATGTTACATACCCTAATCTTGAACGTCAAAATGTTAATGAGAACAGCAGACAAATCATATTAACAAAATACTCAAGGAATCCAACAAAATGGTGATAATAAACAGTTTTATAGTACAGTCGACTCCCGCTACAACGCGATCCGACTTACGCAAAATGGCTGTAACGCGATTTTTTCACGAGTAACGAATTTTAGAGCTAACGCGAATTTTTCGCCCACAACATGAATTTTTTAGAAGGAAGTATTAGCTTCGTTATTGGCTACTAAATACTGATTTCGTGAGTGTTATTACGTCCCTTTGAGCATCACTGACAGCCAAAGTTCCCACGCCAAACTAGTCTAGTGCATCAAATAACCGTAATGGCACCTTAGTGTCACCTTCATCTAAGTTTGAAAATGTGAAGAAAAAGAAAGTTTCTGATAATAAAATTTAAAAAGGCTAAGATTCTCGATATGCTTAAACAATTACAAAACGTCGAAGGTAGCGCGACAATAAATATGAGTGAATCTTTCATATGTACAGTTAAAAGTCAAAACAAAAAAGATGTCCGTTAAAAGTTTAGAACTTAGTTTCAATATTGAAGCTTGCAGAGCAGTCTAGCAAAGTAAAAATTATAAAAATGGAAGCTACGCGCGCTCTTGCATTGTGGATTAATAAACATATCAGGTTGAGGAGATGTAGCCACAAATTGAAACGCTTTAAATAAAAGTTGAAGCGTATTTAAAAATGTATTAGATAAGAATAACGATCCGATCTTGGAGCATAAATCATCACTAATATCCTCATTTTTTAACTCGTTAATATTGCTGCTGTATCTATTGTACAGTACTATTTTGTGCATCATTTTAATTTTACTGCATTCAGTGCACACCGTGTTGTTATATTTCATATCTTTTATTCCCATTGGTCATTTATTTTGTGCATCTTAAGTATTTCATGTTGAATAACAGTTTTTTATTTTTTATTATCAGTAAAAGTTCAGTTCTTTATGGAAGAAACTGTAATGGTTAAGGAATGCTTTAGAGCAGTTTGAGGGGTGTTTATAAGTGCCTAAAGGTACTTGGTATGCTTTAAAAAATTTCTATGCATATATTTTAAAACAACACAAAATTTCAACTTACGCGAGGAGTCTTGGAACGCATCCCTCGCGTAAGTCGGGATTCGACTGTACAGCAGATTAAAAATTACTTTTTATTTTATCTATAATAATTGAACTCATTCCTATGACAGGAGAATGTCATAAAAACCCGGGGAAAAAGTGTAAAACGATACACCTTGTTGATTTAAACAATTTATTTAAAGAACGCTATTTTACACCTTTAAGTATGCTTAGTTTAGTACTACAAATTGAATTTGTGGAATGTTGATATACATTTTTTAAATAATTTAAGTTCATTTGAAAAACGATGGGGACATGCACAAAGTGTGACTTTCTGGTTATTTAAAAATTTTGCAGAAAAAACTGAATGAGTCATTGTTTTAATAAGAGTATAATAATATTAGATAAGTTATTTTTAACTATTAACAAAATGAATGCACTTTTTGAGTTAAACATGTTTTATGTCAGGCTACTGAGACATAATATTGTTAGGATTTTGCAGAATCACTCATATTTGTATTCTCATGCAGTAATTACTCCAAATTTTCATTTTTGTCACTTAATCCTCTAAACTTCTATTTGGACTATTTGAGATTTCTTTGCATATTGGTTTCTTTTATTTAATAATTGCTTTTATTTTTTTTCTTATAAAAGTAGAATAGCAAACGATAATTTTAATAAATTTAGAGAGATAATACGATACTGTTGGAAAGCCCATATTTTTAAGACGAATACATTAGTGGAATGCTTTAGTGTAGGTATTTCACAACGTGAGATTTGTTTTTCTCTTTTCTCTTACCCAGCACTGATATGCTTTTGTTGGTGTTTTATTTATACTAGTATCGCCTGTGGTCGAAATTCGATCAGTTTTGTCTATCTTTATCTCTTTGCATAGCTTCCTCTTTGCTTTTTGGAGGAACAACACAAATAGATTTTCTGTTTATATTGGAGATTAGGATTTAACTTTTAAAATAATATCTTTTTAAATTTGTATTTCGTTGCTTCTAACATTTAAAGCGTTTGAGGATTTTGAGGTTCAAAAAGCAAGGGATTTCCACGAAAATTAACATTTCTCATTTCTCTTTTAGATTAGGTAGAAAATGAGTAACTAATAGTGTTAAGTAACTATTTTTGAACATTAAATTAAATTTGAACTTGCTGTCAGAAATAAGTGAGAAATACTTAAGAGAAACGTGAAGTAAAAAAAAAAACGCCCTTTCAGCTTCAACCCCCTCTCTCTCAAAACCAAAAATAAGACCCCCCCCCCCAAAAAAAACCCTCTCTACATTACTGTGTGCTTTCTTGCTTTCTTTTTTTAATATTTAATTACAGCTCTATTGACTTCATTAAGTTCAAATAAATGTGATATTGCATAAAAAATGAGACCTATAAAGTGGTAGATAAATTATAGGCGCACGAAAAATTTTGTCCTCAAAATAAAAAATGCCGATGAATATTTTGCTTAAAATCTGGAATTCAAACAGAATTTTTTTTTTTTTTTAACTTTATGCGTCTACTGCACAGTACAGTTCGAATGATGTCTTTCGTTCCTTGATCTTGAATTCGTTTTTAGAATAATAGAGGAACAGTTTTCATCTTGACGTATTAGTATAATGACTTTTAACGAAGTTTCTGATTAATGCGGTCCTGAGTCATGCGTAAATACCGAATGTTTTTCTTTGAAGCATTTTTTGATCAGGACATTCAATTCAAAGCAAGTATCGAAATTTTGGCAACTTTAAAGTAAAAACCATCGTAAAATAAAATGTGTGTAGTAAGAAAGCCAACATCAATTGTAAGAGAATTTTTTAAAGAAACTCTTTTACATCCCTGATTGATTAATGTTTCGCGAACCAGTTTTGGAGAATTGCTTTTGTAAGGAAATTCGTATCTTGAAAATGAAACTTTGCCCATTGTATTTTAAAGAGCATTCTATCTAAGAGCTCTCCCAATGTGAGGCACTCTAAAGGTTGGATTCCGTTGAAATTTCTGAAGGCAATGATTATAAATCTCTTCTATTGCAATCAGAATGGGAAGAATGCTGAATTCGCTTTCTAATATAAGAGAACCTTTTCTCTTTTCTCACACAATAAACGCGGTGGAGAAAGAGCGATATATCTTTAAATTGTATCCATATTTATTTACTGGGGAAATATCATTTGCAGTGAGCTGTGTTTGTTCTGAAGTGATTCAATATTTGCACTTTGGAAAAGTAGTTTTTTTCGTCATGTTTAATTCACCCGAGCAATTTCATCAAAAGTGATCGGGTTATCATCAGGAACATATTTTAAGCAGTTTTAAAATATTGAAATATAATGCCGAAGATAATCTAAAAACCAAACGATGTAAATATTCAATATAACATTTATTACATACATTGAAATAGAATTTATGTGACAGTTACTGATTATTTCTATTTTACGCATATTTAGGGATAATTATAATTTTCAGTTCTTTTCTTCTAATTACTTATAAGACAGACATGAAATGCAGTGCATTATATATATTTGCAGCACTAAAAGTTTTGCTAGTATGAAGATTAAATGTTTTTAATTGGTTCTATATTCTTTACTATTGGTACCCGCACGGCGTTGCCCACAATAGAAACATTATAAGGTCTTTTGGTTCGCCTGTATATTTACCGTAATGTATGATGAAGTTTCTCGCGAATTGACTTGCACCACTGTTACGGTTCCACGTTCTGATAATTTCGTATCTCGCCAATTGGCTTGTGCCCATGTTACGGTTCCACGTTATGATAATTTTGTAATTTGCTCGTCCGTCTTATGGTAATTTTGTTCTTAAAATTGGAATAGAAAAAGAACCACATCGAATTTTCAAAAAATCGCTTCGAGGTGCACACCCCATGCTACAAATTAACTTTGTGCCAACTTTCATGAAAATCGGCTGAACAGTCCAGGCGCTATGCGTGTCACAGAGATCCTGACAGACAGAGAGATCCGGACAGAGAGACTTTTAGCTTTATTATAAGTATAGAATAGTTTTTCTAGTATCATTGAACTAATAATTTAAATTAAATACAAAACCATATCATTTTGCCTATTAGAACAAAGTTTCATTTTGCATTTCTGAAATATTTCTAGCCATGGAGAGAAATATAGTCAATTATCCATGACTATGGTATTTTTGCAGGGAATACTTGTGTATTTTTAAAAGCACCAAAAACAAATGCTAGAATTTTGTGTGTTTGCAATATACTGTAAATGAAACTGAACAAAAAATTTACATGTTTCAAATTGTTCAATTGTTTTGTCCTAAAATATTCAACATTTAATGATTGCTAAGGCAGCTCTCAGTTTTTAGTTTTAGTCATTGTTATAATTTTCATATCTTGACTTTAACAAATGAGTTAAATTTTGAAATCCTGCTTAGGTCGAAAAAAAATATAATGCAATTTCCTAAAAGAACATTTTATTTATAAATATTTTTAAGTTCGTACTCCCACCTAATGTATTTTAGTTTTGTGTTACCGTAAATAACTTGTAACGATTTAAATTCTCTTAAATTGTTGTTATTAGTAATACGTTGTAATGTAATAAAATGTAGGTTTCGAGATTTTATTCAGATGTTTATTTAAAAGTTGATCTTTAGGTAATGCTTATCTACAGTAAGTTTTGTCGAGGTAAAAAAAAAAACGAATCCAACTAACTGTTGACCGTCGATCAAAACTAGGGCCACTGTTTCTGTTATAATTATTTTCTCGTGAACGTTCGAAAAAACATTTATACTGAAAATTAAAATTGCAGTTATTTTCGGCTGTACTTTATACTTGATTCAAAATATTTATCAAAGTAAAAAAATGATGTAATGTATTTCACGCTTAACAATGTGGTTTTAATGTAACAATTAAATAAACGCCTTTTCAGAACTCTCGAGAATTGAAGAGCTTTTGGCACCTTTAAGCTTTAAATTGGCTGAGTAACAAGAAAAGAGGACTAGTAAAAAAAGTTTGTGAAAATGTTTTGAAGCACAAGTTTCTAGGCTCGAAAATATCAGTAGAGCTGCAGTCCCGACACCAGTTTTGAAACCTTTAAATGTTTTGTACATATCCAATCAGGGTTGGCTTTCTGCCGGCAGAAACTAGTTTTTGCCGTGCCAGTGGCAGAAACTGGTTATAACCGATTAAAACCGGCAGAAACTGGCAAAAACTTAAAATCGTTTTGAAAAACTAAAGTAATTACTAAATGATATTTGTTTAAACTAAAAAATTAAACTTCATTTCATCAGTGTAAAAAATAAAATGTTATGCTAGTGCCCTTGATTTAGTTCAGAAAGGGAACTTTTCAATTGCTGATGCTCGTAATATTTGGATTAATCTAACAAAGGACGAAAATCATATGGGTTCTTAGGATAGAGGAATGACATAAAGAATTAAACTGGCATTACTGTTTGAAATTTTCTCTCAAATAAGTTTCATCTAAGCTGCTTGTGATTGAAATTATCATGTGCTTTAAGAAGAAAGTGTCAAATTTTACTTCCCAATATTAATCTAGATTTTGTACTTAATATCACAGCTTTGCAAAACAAATTGGCCCCACTTCTCGAAACTCATTTTTCCAGTCGAATTTTTACCACTACCCTAGTTACTACATGATGGACTAGTTTAAAAAAATATACAATTTGAAAGTTTTATGAATATTGCTTGTACCTTGATTCATTGCCTGCTAGCTCTTCTGTTGCAAGAATATTCTAAAGTTTCTCATTCGTGCATATTAAATTTCGAAAATATTTAGATTTTTGGAACCACCTTTTCCAAGAAGCAACTGCAGGGTCCAAACAATGTAACATTTGATTCTGAATTGTAATAATATTGTAAATTAAACTGTGCTTTGGTTAACAATTAATTATTTTTTCCATGCATTTTCTACTGTCTATCAATAGTTTTTTGTTTTTTTTTTGCCATTTTGAGAGTTTTTGCCAGTTTTTGCCGAAAATGTGGCAGAAAGTGGTTTTTGCCATGCCGGTTTTAACCGGTTTATACCAGTGGTTTTAACCACTCCGGCAGAAATTTGCCATCCCTGTATCCAATACGTTATACAATGAATGGCTGGATCATGTATGATATCAGAATCAAAATTGAAATTTTTTAAATGGATTCTCTCAAAATAATTCAGTTATGACTTTTCTCCACCAGTTTCGCATGTTTGAGTAGCAGCGCTCAACGGGCTCAAGTTTGTCTGAAGTTGCAAAAGAGGGTGCCACTCATAGTAAGATAAATATCGCGGCTCAGACTACATATAAAATTTAAAGATATTTTTTTTCTATATAACTTGAGAAAATAACGAAAAAGAAATTTTGCTCGTGGGAAATGGAAAATCCTTTTTGAAACCTTGCTTAGGTTCGAAAATCAATTGCAACAATTTTATTTATTAACAAGTAGGAAATGAGAACGAATAAAATTTTTTATTGTTTAAAATTTTTCCAATTTTCTGTCAGCAACAAATTTTTTACCATATAATTGAAAATCTTTTGATTTTATTAAAATGTTTATTTAAAAAAAGAGGGTTGTAGTTGAATCGATAACTCCAATCATCTTCTTCGGTAAAATCGCGGGGATGTCCGGTTTTCTGACTCAGCGACTTAATTCCAGTTCCAAGTAAGAAGTTTAAAACAAATTTCCTTCTGAACAGAAATTATCTTTGTTTCGATTGGTACCAATTCTTCATATATGTGTATTCTCATTATTGCAAAATCATGTTTATTCCACATTTCAATAAAATCTTCGGTAATTGAAGTCCTATAAAGATGAGATCTATCTACGAAAGCTAGTTAAAGGCAAATTTTAAAAAATAATAAATAAGTAATCCTAAAAAAATAATGAACGTTTTTTTAAAAAATCGGTTTTGGTTCATACGTTCAGGAGCTAAGTTTAGGGTCATTCTACAAAAAGGTCAACCACTTGTGCCGCACGTGAAGGTTTATTTATTTAATGAAAAAGTTATAATTTTAAATGGTAATGACGAGTAATTGCTTATATATAAGATATCACACAGAAGTTTGCAATTTGCTGAGCAGAAAAAAAAATGTTTATTAATATTTCGAAGTATTATTTTTAATGATAAATAATGAGGCGTCATGTGCGAAACAAAATGACCGTTTTCCGTGGAATGGCCATTTAACTTTGTTGTACACTAGTGGTGCCTCCATGGCCTTGCTCGTAGTGGAAAACGAATAGGTCATTTGGTTAGCATGTATATCTTATATAATTAAAAACCCAGCGTATATATCTATGTATGTATCTATGTCCAAGTTTCTTCTCCCGAATGACAGTGAACTGTCCATCGAACCAGGTATTGATGGATTCGTAATCTTCCCGTCTTTATGTTTGGCTCTTTAACATAATCCTTTGATAATAATTAGCGGAGATATCAATTAAAAACTACTAATTATGACACTTAGATTTCAACATAAAATCCCTATTTTTCGAACTTTCTCCATTCAAATTATTATTCAGTGCTTCATCTCAAATTTCCGCAACAATGATTTTATTAAAATGTATAGCCTGAAGAAAATCATTGAGACGAAAGATCTGTTGCCATTTTTTGTCTCGAAAATGAGCAATAAAATTCTGGGTTTTGTTTTAAAGGCTTCTCCCGCAATCGAGGGATTTAAAATGTTTACTTTTAGCTTATTTTCCCGAAATCTGCTGAAAAATTTTACGGATTTTTTTTTTTTTTTTTGTTTAAACCTGATTGTTGAACATGCGTCACTTGACGTAACTTTTATTTTCGAGGTGGACCGCGTAAAGCTGGGCAACGTGACTAGTTTACAAATAATGGATGATGAATTTCTCGCCAGTTTGCTGTGTTAAATGACTCGCCCTTGTTACGGTTCCTCGTTATAATGATTTCGTAATTTTCTCTTACACGTTATGATAATTTGCTGGGTGAAATGTTCTTAAAATTGGAATATAAAAAGAACAAAATTGAACTTTCGAAAAATCGCATCGAGGTGCACATCCCCGTGCTACAAACTAATTTTTTGTCAAATTTTATGAAAATCGGTCAAACGGTTTAGGCACTGTGCGCATCACAGAGATTCAGACAGAGATCCCGATATCCAGACTGATAGACTTTGAGCTTTATTATTAGTAAAGAAGCTTGCCTTTTTGATTTACCCTGAAAGTTAGGCATGCAAAAAGCGTAAAACTCCAACAACTCCTTATTGTTGTATTGAATCCAAAACACGCTTCTTCAAAAAACTCATTTCTGCAAATACTGCGCTTTACCTTCCCACGACATTACGTTTCTCAGTATGACATACGTGATTTGTCGTCTAACAAATATGCCTGTTTCCGTCTGGTTTCTTATTTCCTGCATTTTGTTCGTAAATAGAAAAACCTGATCATTTGAGCACAAATTGCAATAGATCTCTGAAAAAGAAACAAAGTCAAAGTCGCGACTGCTTCTCTACGTTCTCACAGGCTATTCCGAGAACTCTTCCATCTGGAAAAGAAAAGAAGTGAAAGATTAATGTCCGGAAATGAAACACAATATTACATTTTCAGCAAAAAGTACTCAACTGTATCAAAAAGTATCACTTGGGATACTGTCTTAATATGACAAGAAATTTCTGTCTTTCTAATCCTACTATGGTAAGTTCCATTGTTACTTAATCTGTTTTTTATTGCAAAGGTATGTGAAATGATTTTTTTTTAAAGTGAAATTCATTTTTGAAAATTGTTTATAGTTTCTGTAAAAGAGTGCGAAGCTTAAAGGATACTTTTTGACATTATTACTTTTACCAGTTCTTAAAGTTATAATACAAAAAGCTCTTGCTTCAAATTCAATTATGAAGTTAATAAGAGGAAGAGGTACGAGAAATATAAAAGGGGAAAAAACCATTAAACCATTTTAGATAGGGTTAGTTGGGTTGATCATTTTAGCGTTTCAACTATGGATCCTTCTCAATTTTTTGAATGAATTGAGGCGTAAAATTTTGCTCATTGTGTCCTGGTCAAACGCTCTCTGATAGTATCAGGTTATGAAAAATTTCACTGAATGATTCTTCCTTATCTAATGGAATCTTATTTTCTTTTCCCTAAAGACTAGGGGGACCAGATTTATTAAAGAAACACCAAACTTATTTCCCTATGATGTTTATGTTGGTATATAAGATGTTTTTCAGCAATATTATTGATTCTGAGGCCTACAGGTCGTATGAAGATGATTGCGACTGTCATTACAATGCGCTTTGGTAATAGTGACTAATCTTGTTTGTTGGCTTTTAATTCTCCTCCAGTTCAAAAACATAAGCAATTTAAACCCACTAAAATTTAAAGAAAGGCCATTAAGTAAATCTAACACACAAAAAAATACTAAAAGCTTTATTAAAAAAATAAAAGCTTTTTAAAACCATTAACATGTAAATGAAACTGCAAAATAAAAAAACCAAAACCATAAATTCGTTAAAAGTTTCATTAAAATGGAAAACTACAGCTTTAAAATCAAACATACCACAAATGATATTTTTGTGTTTTTGGTAATATGCTCAATCATTTTGCACGCCTGTGACATTTTCACGCATATACTTGCAGTTTAACCGGCGTTTTGAACTTAAACTTCTACTTGTGATCTAATCGAATATAAGGAACCTTCCAAACTTTTTTCAAGTCGCGACCGCTTTTTCATTAACTAAACAACCTGCGACCCCCTATGTGTCCCCTATTATATATACACTATTGTGCAAAAATTAAGGACGAAGTCGAAAAATTAGCATATCAGCTGAACGAAGAGGCAGAGCGGACAGAAAGACCAATCAGGAGATTAAGTAAGGTGATGTACGGTAGCACATGCGCAGATATGCAGGCAGACGTAATGGGGGAGTGTCTGAGTAGTATTAAGCATGTTGTCGGTGTAAGATCAGTATTTCTGGCAAAGAGATTGCACGCCGTATAGCAGTTAAAATCACACCCAGTTGCTGCCTCAGCGAGAAATGGCGAATGATCAATCTGTTAGGCGACATCTGGATGCTTTTACCTGAGGTCGAATCATTGGGAAGTTGGAGGAAGGCCGCAGTGTGACAAGTGTGGCTGCAGAGTTCGGAATTGCTCACAGCATCGTTTCACGACTTTGGAGACAATGTCAAACTACAGGAACAGCTGTCGGGGGTTCAGTAGTGGTCGTCCACGAGGAACCACACCCGAAGATGACCGGTATATTGTCTTACAGGCCAGAAGAAACAGGCGGCAGACAGCGGGAGAAATCGCTAGACACACGACGCAGGCGACTGGACGACCGATATCGCGTTTTACCGTGTCCAGAAGACTGCACGGTGGTGGTCTATTTGCACGACGCCCTATACGGTGTGTACCTCTAACGCCTGCCCATCGGAGAAGGCGTTCTCTGTGGTGCCGGGAACACCGGAATTGGAGAGACAATGAATGGGGATGAGTACGTTTTACAGATGAGAGCAGATTCAGTCTGAGTAGCGATTCTCATCGCATACTCATCTGGAGAGAGCGGGGAAGCCGCAATCATCCCTCGAACATCATTAAAAAGGACAGGTATGGAGGTCGCGGTGTTCTCGTTTGGGGAGGCATCATGCTTGGTAGTCGTACAGACCTTCACATCTTCGACGCAGGTTCCGTCAACGGGACCCGTTATTGTAACGAGATTCTTCTTCTATAGGTACGTCTTTTTAGAGGCGCTATGGGTCCGCAGTTCCTTTTCATGGACGACAATGCACCATGTCATCGCACAGTAGCTGCCGAACAGCTCTTAGAAAGTGAGGATATTGAACGTATGGATTGGTCGGCACAATCTCCGGATCTCAATCCCATCCAGCATGTATGGGATTTTCTAGGCAGACGCTTGGCAGCTCGTACCTTACCACCAGTAACGATTCGGGAGCTTCGATTGGCGCTGCAAGACGAATGGGGAGCAATGCCTCAACAACTCATTAACACCCTCATTCTCAGCATGGGCAGACACTGAAACCTACCTAGCAGTCGGGGAAGATCATATCCCCTACTAAAGACCGGATGTTTCTTGCTGGACACCCATCATAGGGATGTTTCGGCCTTCAGTCGCATTGCGCTCCATGCTACTTTTTCAATAAAGCTTCTTTTTATCCCTCTGATTTCTCTTTTAGTAAGTGTTGCTTACATTACACATGTCCTTACGTATTGGGGATCTTACGGTATTAAATGTGTTGATTTGGAAAGCTTTTGTACAAAGTTATATTGAAAAAACCGTCTCGTCCTTAATTTTTGCACACCAGTGTATATAATGTGTGAGCGTATGTGCAATGCGCAGACAATGCGCTTGTTTTACATAACAACTCAAGATGCTTGAGATATTTTATTTATGCTTATTGGAGGTAAGACACAATGGTTGTAGAAATAGAAAAACAGAGAGTCACTTATGAAGTTAAACATACACTTCGACACTTTCGAAATTCTTGCGTTCTAGCAAAGGCGAATACAGGATTTCGTTTTCGTAGGAACTGAGGGCATAAAAATCTTATATAGTCTTATTGTCTACAACTTTCATTGGAGTGAATGAATGCATTTTGTTTCAACAATGCATTCACGAGATCAAAAAATTTGGGGGAGGGTGTTTGGCAGCCCCTTTAATTTTTTTCAAACTTATGAAGAGAGATCAAGAGAGAGTCTAGATTTTTGGTTGGAATGGGTTGTCATTATTAGCATCTGCACAATCAAACTAAGAGAAGCGTGTTATGTAAGCGAAGAAAGAGAGCAAACAACATGAACCTATAGTTGGGGCAAACATAACCTGCCAGCGCCTTCACAGTGCTGCCAGGTGAGGTTTGCTCCAACTATAGAGTCGTAGGTGAAGCATTCACGGAGGTCCTTCCCCGGAAAATTTTCAAAATTGTAGTTCGAAAATTGCAGTTTACACGACCTCTGGTGATGTTCGAAGGAGGAGAAATTCAGGAGGGTTTATGAGCTACTCAAGCTTGGAGATTCTGCTTTTGAAATTTTTTGAAATTGAATCCCTAAAAATGAAGTTTTAAACAATTTTAACGAAAGGGAGGGGGAGAGAAGGATCGAGGAGTCCAAAGAAACATAATAGTAGGTTATCTCTTAAGACAAGGGTAAATGTTTAGAGACCCTCCCCTGGAATTCGTTTGAAATTCAAGCAATCAAAACGATTTTTTTTTTACGATCTTTAATTATGTAAAGGATAGACAGTAGGCACTACCGTGGATTTTTTTTTTCAAAATTAAAATCATAAAACCCCATTTCTTGGCTATTTTTAATAAAGTTAGGAGTTGAGATGGGGTGCGGGGCTCTTCCCACAATATTTTCAAAGTTAAGTCCTAAAAACACAACTGCAAGCCATCTTTCAGGATAAGAGTTCGCATTTAGAGAAGCTCTCACAAAAACTATTCGAAATAGAAATTTCAAAATCGAAATGTGACATGATTTTGAATGATGTTAGACAGAAGTGAATTCGGCACTATTCCGCTAGAATTTTTAGAGATTGAAGTCCCTAAACCAAAGTTTTAGATAACCTTGAAAGATATGGGGGTGGGGGGAGAATCATGAACTTTGGCATGAGAGCAAGGAAGGATCCAGAAATTTTTCAGTTGAGAAGGGATTGATTTTTATTATTCAATTTTTAACATGTATACTGATTTTAAAACAGTAATCACAAAGATTTTGGACTTAAATTCCGAAACAGTTCCGGGATATTGTCCCAAATTCAAATCTCCTTTCTCCCAACATCGATGAAACACGCCTAAATTTGCGTTTTGTAAACTTCATTTTCGAAAAATTACCGGTGGAGAGTCCCTCGAGAGGAGCGATCGCCCCCATCGCCTCTCCCTTGTATCCTTCCTTACGTGAGAGGGAAGGGGAAAGGGAGTTGCTGCATCCCCGTCGCTGTACTCCTGAATTCGTCATCGCGCTCAAATAATGGTGCGACTCTTAAATGATGCTATTTTCCCCCTATGTATTTTAATTGCAAAACTATACAATGATACCCCCCTAAGTTTTTAAATCTACAGATAATGTCACGGCCCACAAGTTGGGAACCCCTACATTATAGAAAGTACCTACTTTCGAAGAAATATTCTTTTAATTAAAAAATAATGATTTGTACGTGTTCCGGGCATGATCTTGCAGTCACACCCGTAACACGTACAAATCATTGCAAATCATATGTCAGTACATAGCTCTTTTAGAAACTTGATGCTTAATATATTGATGCATAATTATTCTCTATAATCAACTACAGTAAAACTTCGATAAGTCGGAGCGAAAAAAATTCAAGTTATCGAAAAATTGTTTCCGAATACGAAAGCAAAACTTTTGCATAATGCAAAATACCGCAACTGACAATCATTAAATTTATAATGTGTGCAAAAAAGTGATCGAATAATGTATCAAAGATGATATATCGTCGCCTCAAAGCAACAGCAGGATATCTTACTGTTTTTCCTGGGATTAGGCATCTTACTGTTGTTCTGAGGCGGAAATATATACTTAACGTAATTGATGTATAATATGATGCTATGAATTCAACAGTTTGAATAGGTTGGGAAACAAATTTAAATTTTTATGCTGAACATAACAATTTTTACTTACCATGGAAAAATCATTAAAAAAAAATGTGTTATCAAACATTGATTTAAGCAAAAATTCGTTCCCTCGTTAAATTGTTCTACGCTACTTTTAAAGAATCAAAGAGAGAGCACCGCCAATCGATACGTTTTTTCGATTTTAAAACTGTTAAAATCTTAGAGGCACATCAAATTTCAATGACATGCCCCTCTTCTTTCCTACGCTACAATTGAATAAATTCAACTTTTTTTTGGTATCTTAAAATTTAAAATATTCTCTTATTCTATTTTAAAGTTCAATCCCAAACGTTTAGGAATCAATGAAACGGCACAACAAGCATTAGCTTTCTACAACAACGAAAGAAAAAAGTCTTGGAAAGATCAGTAGCTGCGTAGAATACCGCGAAATCCCTAAAATAGTTCATAACCCTTTCTCCCCCGTTTTCACTAAAAGTAGAGTTATTTCATAATTCCAAGTATATGCAACCCTCCCTGTCATTTTTTAAGTTCCATTTTCGAGCAGTCCGTAATCAAAGCCTCATGAGCATTTTTTTCTTTTCTAAATAGGGAAGGAAATACATTAAACAATAATTTAAAACGAAAATAAAAACTTGCCAAAATATGTGTTAATAATCAGCTTCAGAGATTTCTAATTTGTTCCTATTTATCGAGACGCCTAATGATGCAATGCAATGGCGATTCTTTTTTTTTCTTTTTTGTTAATACTTTTTGGGGAGAAGGAAAAAAAAAGAAAAGAAAAGATTTCGAATTATAGAGTTACGTGAACACGGAAACTTTGACAATAGTCATAAAATAGAATTCAACTTACAGAATATTTCGACTCAACGAAATTCGGCTTATCGAAAATAAATAACATTAGCACTTCATTCAGTTAGACGGGAATAAATATTCACTTTGGCTTGTCAAAGTTTTCTACTCATCGGAGTTCGACTTACCGAAGTTTCACTGTATATCCAACCGTCAAAGTTTAAAATTCCGAAACTAAATTGTATGTATATGTGTAAAAATGTCATGCCGGAGCAAACGGATTGAGCAATTATTTAGAATACAAAAATTCACTAAGTACCTACATATCCCTATTCAAATTAAGTAAAGTGAAGAATGTGTATATTCAAAACTTCGAGGGAGGATATTATTAACATTCCAGTCTTTAAAAAGCTTATATAACAAAACGAAAAACTGATGAATGGAAAAGAAGCATTGTAATACTTTTTAAATTCATTTAGATCTTTTTATTAAAAATTGCAGAACACACTTTTACTGCAAATATTTCTTTAAATATCAAATGGTGTGTTTGGAAGATAACTGGTTATTACCCTTCATGTTTTACATTTTTATTCACCTCTCTTGGGTTTAAATTCCTGAGTTTATCGGAACTTATAAAAAAAGAAGCTGCACTTGAGATAGTTGATATTTTTTGGAAATGAAATCATTCAATTTAACGAGACCTTTCATTAAATCGCTTAGTACTTTCATAAAAATAAGGTTTTAAATAAACAATGGTTCAAATTTTTAAAGAATCACACTTGGAGTAACACAACACATAAATAAGATAAGTACGAATTTTTCTGTTTTCCAAACTGCTCATGACTTTTGAATCGATAAACAAGAAGCTTTTTTTCGTATTTTGAACTCTTTGTCACAACCTACATCTCCAATGTTCAAATGTCCTACTGCTTCGTTGCATTTTTATTTTTGTAGAATGAGCGTTTTAGTTGTAATAGTTTGTTTCTGTAAATGCAAAAGGAAATCTTTTAGAAGAGTTTAATTATTTTTTAAGTTTAATAATATCTCAGCATTTCACAATAGTTCAGTAACAAGAAAAAAATAAGATAGTGGCACAAAAGGGTCTTTGAGCAATAAAAATTTCGCACATTGGGTCTACTGTGTAATGACTTTCTAGTAACCTATGCAATGTAGCATTTCTTAAGCAATACACGGAAAATGTTGCACAAAGTGAAATAGCGGGGAAAACTGAAATGGTGAAATATTTTCTTTGCTTTTAGCACCAACTATCTGGTATGGTAAAGTGCCGAAATATGGTATAGTCCCCTAGTATGGCACTACCTTATAACTAGTTAAAGAGAAAGTGCAGTCAAGTAAAAAAATCCTCAAACAATAATTTTCGGAGTTTGCTCAAAAGTGTGTACGTTCGCACCCAAAGTTTTGACCTTATTATCTATTATTCGCCATTTATGTTTTCATGTGTGTTAAATTTTTGTGATTATACAGTCAAGCCCGCTTATTAGAATATCGGTTAAATGAATATCCCGCTTAATATAATGCATTTTCAATGTACCAAACCAATGTAATGTATTATTTTGATTCCGGATAATGGAATATCCCGCTTATTAGAATATTTTTTGCGGCAAAATGGTTATTCCATTAAGCAGGCTCGACTGTACATTGGTTAGAATTTTTTTTCCATAAAGGTAAGTGATTTTGAATTGTTTTAACGCGTCTGTTCTTTCAGTTTATTTATATTAATATTTGCCAACTATTGGTTTGGAATGAAACTCATAGTATGATCAAACCACGTTGAGTTCCCAATATGGCATCTTCAAGAGTTGCCAAATATGGGTATAGTGCCATATTTGGACCTCATTTTTTCAAAAGAAGAAACAATTAAGTTGTTCTTATACCTATCTAGGATAAGTCAAACTGAAGTACATTACTTAATTTATCATTACTTTTTCTTCAAGATGTCAGAATATCAGCAGAGAACTAAAAAAAGGAATCTAATGTTGTTTCTGATTATTAGGCTTCATCAGTTCCTTCTGGAGTTTCTGATCAGGATCTTCATAATTTTACCCCTTCTACCCCAGTATAACAGACTCAAAGCTATGTGTCACCAAACGACATCTCACCTGTGCCTCACGACCTGCTTTCTCTTCGTCATCAAGATCAGGGAAAGCTTCGCTTATAACATCATCACCCTACAAGAAGATGTTAGGCCTATATGCATATATATATATATATATATATATATATATATATATATATATATATATATATATATATATATATATATATATATATATTGAAGTACAAAAGAAGAAAGATAAAAATATAAGACAAAACTATCAAAGAGTGTTTCGACCAACGAAGAGCAACCACCAATCTCAAAAACATCAATTTCAGGCAAGTTTGCAGCAAAAAAGCGCATTTTAAAAGCTGAGGGGAAAAAAAACGCGAAACGGCGCCGAAAAGTTATTAGAATTGTCTGATCAATCGTCTGATGATAGTTTCGATGATGATGACCATCCCCTTATCAATAATGACTCTGACATGGACCAGGAATCGCTTAGTGAGACAGAAGAAGATGTTGAATGTTCCCTTTGTGCATTAAAATTTTCTCAAGATTGCAAGGGTGAAAATTGGCCTAGATGTACTATGTGCATTAGGTGGTCCCACAATGATTGTGGGGAGAGAAAAATTGGTTTATTTTTGTGCTCCCCATGTTTTGAATTTTCTTTATAATCTTTGCACATGTTTATAAATAATTAATAAATATACTTTTTTTTTGTAATTTATTTTTACATTATTTCAATTATTTTACTTTTTTTCTATAAAGTTATTAAAGTTATTTTATGAGTGAGATTAGTCGTTTGAGTTTAACACACTGATATCTTTACTTTTAATTAGAAATCTTGATTTCTTGATCGATTTTGGTATGGGGGCCAAATATGGCACGAGATGTCATATTAAGATCTCTAGGTGTACCATATTAAGAACCACATTGGCTGGGACATACAAATGACAAAGCCCCCCAAAAAAATTTCTTAAGCTGTATTAATTTTGAGTAAAGTACTCAAAATCTTATAGTAAGGAAATGCATCTACAACTGGTAATTTTTTGGACGGAAAACAGCGTTCAAAAATAATCAATAAATGATATCAACAAAAAATGGTTCATATTTGGGCACTTTCCCCTAATATTTTAACTATGTAGTCATATGTAGTGTATTCCATTGAAGAAAAAAATTACCTTTGAAAATCAGACAATATGATAAAACAAGCAATTTTCAAAAATTGATGCTCATAGTGTGCAATAACTTGTTCTAATAAAAAATTATTTTTGTTAATAATTAAATGATAAACTTCTTGTTATTAAAATCTGAAATATTAATAGAGACCTACTACTTTTAAATGCAATATTCATTTGTTAATTATTAAGCTTATTTGTATTTTGCTAATGCTTTGTACAGCTAGTCAAATGCATACGGGGCAAAGTGGATGCGGCAAAGAGAAATAGTTCAGATCATTTCATTTACAAATTCAATTTTTTATAAAATCACTCACGTATTCATTTATTCATCATTTCATTTGCATTCCTTTATTTAATAATTCACTCATTAATTCATTCATTAGCATATTCTCTTATTCATTCACTATTTTATTAATTTATCTACACTCATGTTTGTGAAAATTTCAACCGCAAGAAGGAATTATGCAAATGAACTGAAATTCACAGGAAATGTATAGCAGGATAAGATTTGCAAATGATTAGAATAAGAGTAGTCGCTCATGCATGGACCGAGTTACACTCTCTAAACTGCGACGCAGACTCTGTATATGAAGGTATTTTGGAATCATTGTACGTTTATCTGCTGATGGTTGATGTTTCTCTTGTACTCAATATGCCTTGTCCAAAACGCAGAGCGTCTTACGCACGAGTAACAGAGTTTGAATGAACTGCATGATCTGCATGCGTGAGGGTGAACTTACGTATAGAGAAATTAGTGTTCGCACGTGGGGTAATGCCTCAACTGTGGTGCGTATTCATAAAAGATAGACAGAAGACGATGAAAATAGCCGAAAGACTCCCGCCAGCACACACAACCGAACGGCGCCACGAGATTATCGACATCTCATCCACCTAGCTTTCATGGATCGTATATCTCGTACGCTAGTACAACGTCGGAGTATGGTCACATGTGTCACACTTGCTGCATCCCCGGTTCGTCGACGTTTGCTGCGCCAGGCCCTGCATGCAAGGATTCCCCTATGCAGGATACCCTTTACCTTTAATTATTGTCACTTCTGGCTTCAATGAGCCCACTAACACACCAAATTGCGTGCGAACTGGCAACAGGTCGTCTTCTCGGATGAGTCCAGATTTAATCTGCACTATACGATGGACGTGTACGCGTCAGAAGTTTCACATGGGAACGTCACCTCCCAGAGTGTGTAATCCGACGCCACCGGCATCACGCAAGGCGCCATGGTTTGGAGCGCTATTGAATATCAAGGGCAGTCCCATCTACTCCGAACTACTTTATCTCAATAGCGAGCGCTGTTTCAGGGACACTGTGACGGCGGAGGTACTACCCTTTCTTCAGAGCTTCCCTGGTGCAGTGTTTCAGCACGACAATACACGTCCACATGTCGCACGTAACGTACAATTGTTCCTCGGTGCACGAAAGGTTACGCTACTTCCTTGGTCTGCCCGTTCTTCCAGATATGACGCTCGTCAAGCATGTCTCGGATTGCGTTGGTCTGAGACTCTCCCATGTGTCTCGTCCGCCAGTTGATACGGAAAATCTTTGGTTTCTGATTGAAGCCATATGGGATGCTATTACCAATCGTGACATTCAGAAACTACACTGGAGTGCAAAAATTAAGGACGAAGTCGAAAAATTAGCATATCAGCTGAACGAAGGGGCAGAGCGGACAGAAAGATCAATCAGGAGATTAAGTAAGGTGATGTACGGTAGCACATGCGCAGATATGCAGGCAGACGTAATGGGGGAGTGTCTGAGTAGTATAAAGCATGTTGTCAGTGTTAGATCAGTATTTCTGGCAAAGAGATTGCACGCCCTATAGCAGTTAAAATCACACCGAGTTGCTGTCTCATCGAGAACTGGCAAGTAATCAATCTGTTAGGCGACATCTGGATGCTTTTAGCCGAGTTCGAATCATTGGGAAGTTGGAGGAAGGCCGCAGTGTGACAAGTGTGGCTACAGAGTTCGGAATTGCTCACAGCATCGTTTCACGACTTTGGAGACAATTTCAAACCACAGGAACAGCTATCCGGGGGTTCAGTAGTGGTCGTCCACGAGGAACCACACTCGCAGGTGACCGGTATATTGTCTTACAGGCTAGAAGAAACAGGCGGCAGGCAGCGGGAGAAATCGCTAGACACACGACACAGGCGACTGGACGACCGATATCGCGTTTTACCGTGGCAGAAAGACTGCACGGTGGTGGTCTGTTTGCACGACGCCCTATACGTTGTGTACCTCTAACGCCTACCCATCAGAGAAGGCGTTCTCTGTGGTGCCGGGAACACCGGAATTGCAGAGAAAATGAATGGGGACGAGTACTCTTTACAGATGAGAGCAGATTCAGTCTGAGTAGCGATTCTCATCGAATACTCATCTGGAGAGAGCGGGGAAGCCGCAATCATCCCTCGAACATCATTGAAAGGGACAGGTATGGAGGTCGCGGTGTTCTCGTTTGGGGAGGCTTCATGCTTGGTAGTCGTACAGACCTTCACATCTTCGACGCAGGTTCAGTCAACGGGACCCGTTATTGTAACGAGGTTCTTCTTCCATATGTGCGTCTTTTTAGAGGCGCTATGGGTCCGCAGTTCCTTTTCATGGACGACAATGCACCATGTCATCGCACAGTAACTGCCGAACAGCTCTTAGAGAGTGAGGATATTGAACGTATGGATTGGCCGGTACGATCTCCGGATCTCAATCCCATCGAGCATGTATGGGATTTTCTAGGCAGACGCTTGGCAGCTCGTACCTTACCAGCAGTAACGATTCGGGAGCTTCGATTGGCGCTGCAAGACGAATGGGCAGCAATGCCTCAACAACTCATTGACACCCTCATTCTCAGCATGGGCAGACGCTGTGAAACATGCTTAGCAGTCGGGGGAGATCATATCCCCTACTAAAGACCGGATGTTTCTTGCTGGACACCCATCACAGGGATGTTTCGGCCTTCAGTCGCATTGCGCTCCATGCTACTTTTTCAATAAAGCTTCTTTTTATCCCTCTGATTTCTCTTTTAGTATGTGTTGCTTACATTACACATGTCCTTACGTATTGGGGATCTTACGGTATTAAATGTGTTGATTTGGAAAGCTTTTGTACAAAGTTATATTGAAAAAACCGTCTCGTCCTTAATTTTTTCACACCAGTGTTTGATTCGATAGCAAACGTGTACGGGCTCGCGTAGCTGCGCGGGGTTTCTACATTCTTTATTAATTTACGCCAGTTAATTTTCATTTCAGTGATCTGTAATATTGATCGTTTATTTGTAGCACTATGAGTAATATGTGAAATAAATTTATACTTTTCCAATAATTCCTTCATGTTGTTGCAATTTTCACAAACATGAGTGTATTTTTTCTCATCCATTAGCAAATTAGTTAATTTATTCATTCGTTTATTTCTTTATTTTTCTTTCATTTATTCATTTATTCTTTCATTGTTGTTGGCGTGCGCCAACTAAGCTGACAAATTGGGGTGCGCTGCTTCACTTTTTCAACTGTTCCGTAGTTTGGTGTGAATTCCAACTTCCACAGTACACACATGCCGTAAGAACCCGTTTATAGGGTAGGCAACCATTCTCAGCGCAACATCACATTCACACAAAAAAAGGACTAGGACAGGAGAGAAAAAGTACATCCATGCCCGAGCCGGAATTCGAATTCTGGATCACCTCATTGCAGTCAGACTCTTTTGACCACTAGACAAGTCGGGCGGCTTGTGGTCAGCCTATTTCTTTTATTCTTTCACTTATTTAAATAAAAATATTTATAAAAATCTGAAAAAAAAATCATTTAGAAAAATATTCAATTTTTCTCTCTGCCCCATAGAAAAAATCAGTGAAAATTTTAAACCTTTTTTTGGAGGTACAAGTTTTTTGTCAAAAATAAAAATAATAATGCGTCAATGTAAGATTTATTGTAAAATATATTGTTCTTTCTATTATTTATTAACCGTAAATTTCAGAGAAAATTTCCAGTTTGTTTATTTTGAAAAATGTCAGTAAAATAGTGGAGGTTTTAGTACTTTAATGTATTAATGAAATGAATTCACGTATTGTTGATAATTCAGAAGTTGACGGTAAAAGTAGTTTTAAAATACATTTTGACAATATAAAATTAGTAAATTTACCCATTTTGATGAACGATAAATACCGAGGATATCAGAGTTGTATACCATTATAGGTGCGTCAGTTTTTAATTTTTCGGCGTGTCTTGTACGTCGCTTTATGTGGCGACAACTTTGAGCTACTTCTTTGATCGTTTTTATGACATCAATAAATTAGTTTGCGTGCTTTCTTCGTTAACTATTTTGCGTCTTTGTCACGTCTGCTTGTTTGATTTGAACACAAACTCACTACCTTTTTCTACACAGTAGTTAAATTGTTACTCGTTTTCATTAAGAAAATTAAATATACATATATATTGAAATGCGTTTTTTAAACGTTTGTTTTCTTTTTCATTTTTTCCTTTAAAGCGCATTTGATGTAAATGAAAAAATACCTTAACTAACATTTCTGTATTTTTTGTTTAGATATAGTATTAGGCAATGATAAAATATTAGACAAATAGATAGCACTGCACAAGTAGGCAATTTTTAAATTTAGATTTTAGTCATGTTTTACATATATTGTTGTAAGTGCAAAATAATTCTCAGTCTGTTGATTATTTTCAAGAATATTCCGCATATAACTACAAAAATGCGTTTGCAGATAGACCCCGAAAGAAATAAGAAAGAGAACATGGTGCCTATATTTCTTGTCTAAGTTGTTTCGCATTTTTAATCTCCTCGCAAAGTAGAAACACAAACAATACTGTCTGATGTTAAGAGAGTAAGAGAGAAACATAAAAAAAAAAATAAAAAATAAAAAAAAGATTTACTGTTCAGATACCATAGACTGCATCAGATTAAAAAAAGAAAAAAACTAACTTTTCTTGCAATCCTAAACAAGAAGCACGAAAACATTTTTCTGGCAAGAGAATAACAAAACTGCCGTTTTCATGAACCTTCAAAGAAAAGAAAATATTTTCCTTTTGTTTCCAAATTATTGGTATAAACTATATACATTCGATAAAAAAGATACATAAGGTTGTATTATTGCTGGTAAAATAAAATTAAAACATTCTCCGTAGCAAAAGTAATTTTTAAAATGTTGTAGCACAATGGCTTCCAAACTATATATATATATATATATATATATATATATAATATTCATGCACTAAATTTGTAAACTAAAGTTTATTTCCTCAACAGAACCCTCCCCCCTTTTCTCCCGAACATTATTTTTAAGATCGTTTTAAATTTAACTTTCAGGGTTTTAATTTTGAAAATTTTGAGGAGAGGAGCTTCCAAAAACTCTTCCCCCTAACATCATTGAAAGTCAACCAAAATTACGTTTTCGGAGCTTTAATTGGGAAAAATTGCGAGTCCCCTTAACGTTAACAAAGATGGTATTTCAACCGTGTTTTGAAGTTTTAAATTTCAAAAAATTCCCGGGCATTGAACCAGAACCTCTCTCCCTCAAACATTACCAAAGATCGACTAAAACTGCGTTTTTGCAACTATAATTTCGAAACATTTCGTGAGTTTTTCTCTCACCCGAACCCCGAACCCCACCACACATCATAATAGGTCATAAACAACACTTGAATTTTATTTAAAAAAAAATTCAAAAAAGGACCGGAGGTGGAAACCTTGAACTCCCCCCCCCCCAGAACGACATACATTTTCCCCTATCTCAATACCCTACTTTCCAATTTTTAATTTTCGATATTTATTTGATTATTTTATTTATTTTTGACTTTTTTTTTGTTTTTCGCGATATTTTTAAGATGCATTAAGCCTTCTTTCATGCTTTTTTCTTCTTTTTCTGACTTTTACTGGCAAAGTAGGCTGAAAATGAACGGAGGAGCAACCTCAAACCTCTTCTTCCTCTAACATCACCAAACATCGTCAATATTGCTTTTTGAAGACAACAAATCCTTAAACATTCTGGGGGAGAAGCTCTAGTGTTTAAGACACATGTGAAATAAAAAGATGTCTTCAATTTCATATACCTCCCATTCATTTTTCGACTTCGGAATGACCCTGATAGCTGGATCATGCCGCGGCAGTAACTTCTGACTAAGAGCAGCAAGTTTAAGTGTTGCGATAAAAAATACTTACTGGAGATCCAAAAGATGGTTTTAACCCCTTTGACAAAAACAAAAAGAGTTAAAAATTGCGTGTTTAGGCACTTAACTTTTGAAACTTTTCGGGTCAGAGTCCCCGATCCCTGCTATCCTCCCTAATATCACTAAAGATAACTTAAAATTGCATTTTCGAATTTTGATTTCGAAAATGTACAGGAGGACCTCAGTCACTTATCCGCTCCTTATGCCGTCGTACCAAACAAAATAGATAATCTTATTTCTTGGACTTCGATTGCAGACAGTTTTCCCTGGGGAACCTCTTTTCCTTGTTTATAGTTACCAAAGAGAACTTTAGAATTTGTTTTAAGAAGGGAAAAAGTCCTAAATTTCCGTTTCCTTCCATTAAACTCACCAAAAGAAAATTTGTTGTGGCATTTTTAAAGTCTTATTGTCAAAAATTTGAGAACTCCCGAACCTGCTCCCAACTTGAGACAGCGTCAACAAACATATGTCTTATAACTTAAAAAGAATTTTCTAGTTAGAGGAACCACCTCCTCTTCTAACATGTCAACATATACCCCAAAATCGCATTTTTACAACTTCAATAACAAAATTTTCCGGGGCAGTCCCAGATGCGTTTTTAAGGGGTCACACAAACATTTTTTTTTTAATTTAAGTAAATTTTATATTTCTTTGAAACCATAACATGCATACTTATTTCTTAATCAATAATTTATTTTCAAAATTCAAAAATATTGCCTATTGTTTTTAAAAAATCAAAAATTTGAGGAAAATTTCAATTTTTAAAAATCCCTAAAGCTTTTTTATTTTGCACTAATTTAAAAAATGTTTTTTGGCGAAACGATCACTATAATCATCTCTAAAAATCTGTGCATTCATTTGCTTATGAGTTTATTAGAAAATTTTCTGTGATTAATTATGTAAAAAATCAAAGTTTTTTTTTTTTTTAAATTGGTTTTTTAAAGTTTAACTCGC
This sequence comes from Uloborus diversus, assembly GCF_026930045.1. NCBI lineage: Eukaryota > Metazoa > Arthropoda > Arachnida > Araneae > Uloboridae > Uloborus > Uloborus diversus. The sequence continues at coordinate 95,568,321 of NC_072737.1, forward strand.
TCTAAACATTTGAGTAATTTATAAAATGCTTATCCAATGCATAGTTTTGTCAAATATGTTATCCCGATTGCAAAAAGTATTACTTTAAAGCTGTATCTTTAATAGAAAAAAATCCTTAGGGATTCTAATGACATGAAAACACACACACACAAAAAAAAAACATCATCGAGAAAAAGCAATTTAAAGTTTTTCTTTTGCATAAGAACACATAGCGAGTATGACCTAAAACCATTCATAACTTTTTAAATATTTGAACTAAAGCAATGAAACTTTTTCTATGTGTTTAGAATAGTTTTTAGTTTTGAAATAAGCAATAATTTTTGTTTGATCGTTTTATCATTTTTGAGGTACTGTGGCCCCTTAAGGCTTCAAAATTTTCCCGGGGAGTGTCCACAAACCAAATTCTTTTTTCTTTCGTTGCTACCAAATGTAGCCTGAATTGCATTAAAAAAAATGAAATTGCATCGAAAATAAGATACCGAGCCCAGTGTCAGTTTGGCATGTATTTCAAAATATTAAAAATATTCTTAGGTCTGCTCCTCCTTTACAAACAGTCATTTGGGCTCTCCTGACCCTCAAAGTTCATGAAAATTATTAGTAAAGTAATTGGTGGTACACATTACTTTTTCATGTCCAACTTGAGGGCCAATTAAAGGTTCTTTACGTCATTGGTATTTCTTGCAATTGTGACATTGACGATCCCCCACCACACATCTTTTTCTGAACCAACAAATTTTGTACTTTATTAAATTTTTACATTATTAAAATAATATTATAGTAATAAATTCAAACTATCCTTGAAAACATTTGCTCATATTTTGATAAAATAACTTTAACTCTTGGTACTTCAGTAAAGTTAAAAGGAAAAAATTCCAAAAAACGACCAATTTTTTTCTGCCTACCATCTCCCAGGTCTTATTCCAAAAATTTTTTAATTTTGCTTCAATCCCCCCTTCCCCTCATACCAACCTACTGCCATGTGTCTACTAATGCGCAATATGCTTCAAAAATCAAAGCAACAGTTGACTTTTTTCGAAAAAAATTTACCCCCCCCCCCCCTCCTCGAAACAAAATCTTCCACTGCCTTGGGGAGGGGAGAGACATTCCGCCAAAATATGTTTGAAGTTATCTTTTAAAAAGGTAGGTTTTAGAAGACCTCGGTTATTTTAGGGGGAAGAGGGGTTTGGGAGCCACTTTTTGGTAATTTTCGGGGGCGCTCCCCCGGAATTTTTTTTGGAATTGACGCCCAAAAACGAAAGTTTAGGCAATCTCGGGTGATATTGGGGGTATCAGGGAATTTCGAATTTTTCTGAATTAAAGTCCGAAAAACGAAATTTTTGGAAATTTTTCAATAGCATATGAAACTTCATCGGTGGCGAGTTCTGATCCCCTGACTCCCCTTCCCGCCCCCGCTGCCTACGGCCTTGCCAACAGATGTTTATAAAAATCTTTTTTTAAAAGTAGAAACTCTAGTTTTCTCACATGCATCTATTGATACGAATTAAACTATGAACGATATAGATTGTCAGAATACGATCTACAAAACTGATTTTCCACCATCATCAGTGATCGTCAAACATTCATACAAATTTATCATCTTAACATTATTGACAAATTCTAATTTTGACATGTCTCTATACATTTTTTTTAATATTGACATTTCAGAAGTCTCAGGTAAAGGTAAGTAGTAGTCAAATGATGACTTTCAGATCAAATGTGGTGTTTTGAAACTATAGGTTCAAGTTGGGGAGCATTCCATCCAGACCCAAGAGGTTGCTCAAACCGCTGGATCGTTGTCCCGAGGGACATCACCTTATCTCAGAAAGAAAATAATCTTTCACTGAGATAAAGTCCTACTTTTATAATTTTATTTTTCAAAGTTGATAACAGTGTTACACAAAACAGTATTACAGTAACCCCCTGATTATCCATAATTTATTAGCGAGTTAATCATAAATCAGAAACATGTATTTTCTCTATGAAAAACTAATATCAAAAATTTTTTTTTGTCTAAAATTTAAATTTAAAGTCGTTTGATTTTTGGTTTAAATATTTATAGATTTTTTGTGCTATTTCACATACTTACATTTATTCTTTATTGATGTTAAGTTCTCTTGTACGAAACTACAAGCATTTTTACTGTATTGTATGTATTTTTAATTTTGAAGAAAGTTTTGTGTATCAATACAGTCTCGTTTTCGAGAAAAATCAATTTTACCTTATTTGACGCCGCACATTTAAACCTTTTTGTGGTTTATCCACAATTTTTATTATGTGTGACATTTGTGTCATCCAATACCGCGGATAATCAAGAGTTTACTGAATTATATATTCATAACTTTTTTTTTTGCTGATCAAAGATCAGTTTTTATATTTTAGTGTATAAAGTTTATATCAATAATACATAAATAGTCTTACTATTATACAGCATATATATTTTTTTTTGCTGATCAAAGATCAGTTTTTTATATTTTAGTGTATAAAGTTTATATCATTAATACATAAATAGTCTTACTATATTATACAACATATATAACTTTTTTTTTTTTTTTTGCTGATCAAAGAACAGTTTTTATATTTTGATGTACAAAGTTCATATCAATGATACATAATTAGCCTTATTATTATACAACATTTTTTTTTTTTTTTTTTTTTGCTGATCAAAGAACAGTTTTTATATTTTGATGTACAAAGTTCATATCAATGATACATAAATAGCCTTATTATTATACAACACAATTTTTTTGTTGATCAAAGAACAGTTTTTATATTTTGATGGACAAAGTCTATATAAATGACATAAATAGCTTTAATATATATATCATCATCATTTTTTGTTTGTTCTAAAATCATTTTTTTTTTAATACTTTGATGCACAGTGCTTTTTAAAAGACAAATAATTAGGCTTGTTACAACACTAACGTTTCTGTTCAAAGATCAGTTTTTATATTTTTATGAACAAGGTTTAAACAAATGACTATAAAATACCATTATTTTACAACAATAACTTTTTCTGTTCAATGATCAGTTTTTCTATTTTTATATAAAATTTTTCCAAGCATTATTGATGTGTTATTTCATATCAGTGACTTGTTAAATTTTTCCAAATAGTATACATTTTTAATTTTTGAAGTATTACAAATGTTATAATAAAACTTAATTTTTTAAATTATTGTGAAAAATTTTTATATTTTAATACATGGTCATAGCAACTCATTATCACTGTTGTTTTCCAAAGAAGGTATAAGAAAATGACCGTATGGTAAACCATTGATTCCATCATTAAACAGATATTTTTTGTCATAAAAACATGACAATCCTAATTTGTTTTGAACAACCGTTTCAATGTTATGATTTTTTACGCTTATGTTTTGTTGGTTATGTCTTAAAAAAAGATTTTTATCCAATACTTCTTTGTATAAATCAGAATTAAAATTTTCAGTACATGATTTTGTTATACCTTTGGCTGTTTTCTTTGATCCATTGCTATAAACTAGTGAATACATTTTACATTTTAACCCAATAAATTCTTTTATAGGATCAGTGGATTCATGTTTTAACGCTCCTAATCGACCAGAATTTTCTGAGTTGAACAAGTAATGATCTTTTGGAAAATTACTAGAATCTATTATGGGCTTAAATATTGTTTGTAAATCTTCAAAAACATGAGGCGCAACAATTTCCAAGTACAAACTATCTGTATCTGTATAAAGCAAAGAACAGTTTTCTTTGTAATATTTTTTAAAGTATTTATAATACATTCTGAAAAGGTGCAATTTACTAAGTTCAAGAACAGTAAAGCCTAAAAAATTCGGCTTGTTAAGATGTAAAGTTTTTTGTTTCATTTTAAATAAAACAAAGTTATCATTAATTATTTCAAAGTGCTCTAATAATGGATTGGACAGTTTTTTTTTACACTGATGTACATTGAATGTACCTTCAACGTTAATTCTGTTTCTAGGATTTTGTAACGTTTTCCCAAAAAATGCGTTGTTTATTAGTTTAAACACCGATTTTTCAAATTTGTATTTGGATTTAAGTCTTTCATTGTTGTTAAACTCGATATAAGGTTTTAGCCATGGTTCTTGTTTAAAAGCTAATATTCTATGAATTTTTTTTAAAATTAATCCATTTTTTAAATAGAATTTTAAATTTTGATAGTGAATTACATAGTTTTTTTTTTCATAAAAGTTAGGAGTTAATTTTCGATTTTGTTTTGTAAGTGTGAAACCTCCACTTTTCAACAACTTTTTTTGATAATTGGAAAGCATGTCATAGTTTATAGTTATGTGATCAGGAGCAAGAGGCCAGTCCTGAGTTATTTGAGCTTCATTCGAATAAGTAATATCCACCTCCAAGATATAGCCTACTTCAGAAGTTGAAATCGTGTTTAAAACATTGAATTTTTTAATTTCATTATCAGATAACCATTTGAATGCTCCAATTGGTAGATATTGACTCATAGAATGACCATATAAGTTGTTAGCATCTAGAGCTAAAATATATGATTCTTTTTCATTTTCGTTATAAGTTTCTGGAATGTATCTATTATTTGCACATGCGTATCTCTTTCCTAAAAAACATATACCTCCTCTAATACTGTTTTCTATCCATATATACATATTAACATCTGTAAAAAGTTCTAGTTCTGCTTTAGTAAATTTTAAACCTGCGTTCCATGTGAAATCGGCAAGACTTATAAAATGAAATATGTCTAACCCATAACACAAAAAACACTTCCGGCGAAAAAAAGAGACGCATTCTGCTAAAAGCAGAACATCTAATTCTTGATATAACTTTAAATAATCAGAAAAAAATTTGCAATTAAATGTTCTAAATACTAATAAAGCAAATTCATAATCTTCGTCAGCAATTGGTTTATTTGTTAATTTGTTGAAAAATTCGTGTTTCGGAGGAAGTCCTGGTTTTTTTAATATTTCTGGATTTGAAAAATATGAATATGGAAACACACCTTTTCTTTTCAATAAAAATCTGTTTTTTTCATTCGCATAGTAGGAATTAAAAATCTTAAAATCATGGTTTGAATTATTGAGATTTTCAACAAGTGTAGCTAACGATGAGTTTAAAAATTGCATACTATCTATAAATTTAATTTCATCAATTTGAAAGGTAGTAAATTTTTGTGTATTTACTGGAATGATGCGAATAGATTTTCCATATTTTCCACTTAGATGTTTTAATATCAAGTGTGAGTCATATCCTTTAAGGTTGTGAAATATTACCGGAATGAAATATCGAATTCTATAATTTAAATTGCAATGATTATGAGCAAATCCGCGAAATATACCAGTAAAATGACAATGATCTCTGACAACTTTATCTGTTTCTGTAAAAATCTTATCACATATGTGACACTTAGAGTTCTTATGAAAATTGGATTCTGATAATGGAACGACTAACTTCATTTTTTTAAGTAAAGTTTTGCAAAGTTTTTTTAAGACCCCAAGAAAATTTTCTACAGCATTTTCACCACAATAATATTTTTTGAAAACAATAGAATCATGTTGATCCAAGCATAATATGCTATAGCTATATGCCACATGTTCCTCAGTAGGTGTGGTGAAACTTTTAGATGTAGAAGGGTAACAAGTGGAGACTGGTTTAACCATACATTCAAAATCAGAAAATATAACATATGGATGATAAACCATTTTATCAAATCTATCAAATCTGATATATTTTTTATCTTCTGGTGGCATTACAATTTTTTGTGACTCATTTTTGAAACAAAGTTTTTGATGTAGTAATAATGTTTGTTTCCTCTGAAATCCTGCCAAACAGTTGAAACAAAATTTATTGATACCTTTTTTTGTTTTCATAAGACTATTAAATCGTCGTATCACAAAAAAATGATTTTTGTACAGTAACAAATTTACCAGTTTTCCAGCTCTTTTGCTTACATAATAAGGAAATATTTCATTTTCATAACCATATACATTAATTTGTACTTTATTTTTTTTTTCAAATTTTTGAATTTGATCTATTTTTACAGGAAATTCTAAAAAATTATAATCAAATCGTGAAAAATATTTCTTATAATTTTTTGCTCTATTGGAGTTAATAATTGAAGGATAAATCGAAGCTATAACAGAGTATAAAAAACAACGGTTGCCTTTACATTTGATGTTTAATAAAGCACGTTTACGTTTTAAATAAGATGGTAATTTTATGTTTTCACACCCACCAAAGAGTCCTGAGTAGTTTCCTTTGTGCACATCTAAATAAAGAATATGTTTGATAATCCATCCACTTCCATTTGATACAAAGTTTTCAATGTCTAATTTTATTTTTCTAAACGCCGAATCTATTGCACTGTAAATTTGGTATCTACTCAAAATACGCTCAGCACGAGAACAAAAGTAAAAAGTTTGTGTAACTTCTTCCCCTTCAATTAATTTTGAAAAAACAATGTTTAAACAAATAATAATTCTTATTCTCAAAGATATTGAGCTATTAAGCAAGTTAAATATGCTTACTCTTGCATCTCTGTGCAAGCTATCAATGTCATAATAATTAGTAACTTGAGCCCTTACACTTCGGATATATCCTCTAAATGCTGATCGGATAGTATTAAACTCCATGATTTATAGTGAATGTTTTTTTTCAAACATTACTCGCTTTGAAACACATAGTAGTAATAACTTGGTAATAATTATTAACTTGTGTTTTCGCTCCTAAATGATGGTCTGAAACTCTACCATTCACTGGATTACATAGTAGTAATAACTTTAATAATTATTAACTAGTGATCTCATTATAATGGTATTCATGATCACACATTTAGGTTTAAAAAGAATTTAGAAAAAAAGAAAAAAAAACATTATCACTGATTTTTTACATACTCTGTCCACACTTCAACTGCTTTTTTTTAAGGTTAGTAATTGGTCCAGATTTATGTTAAAACGTTTTTTTATCTCCTCAGTTAAAAAATTATCAAATCTCCGACTGTTACACTTTTTTTGTAACAATGAAGAGATAACGAATAAATATTTCAGAGAAACAAACTTATTACCGATTCTTGATCAACTTAAAAAAATAACAAGTCACTGAGTGTTACATATTTTGGTTAGTTACAATAAAAAGATAACTGTACAAATTTCAAAAAGAAAAAAAAATCATTACTGATTTTTTACGTACTCTGTCAACACTTCAACTGCTTTTTTTAATGTTGGTAATTGGTCCAGATTCATATTAAAACGGTTTTTTATCTCACCCGTTGGTAATGACTTCGAAAATGCCAAGTAGTAACTATGTCTGTATTCTTTTATTTCAATTGCAGTGTTTTTACCCAGGTAAATACTATAACTTTCTATATTTTTTCCTGATGTTGATGATGTTGGCGACAAGTTTAGATCGTAATGCTTTTGTTTTTTTTTTACACCCTCATCAACTCTTAGAGGAGAGAATTCGTCCTCCTCTTCGCTTTGAAGAGGTTCTGGACGCTTTCCAGTCTTTACTCGTTTAGCTTCTAGTCAAAAGAAATGTTAAAAAAAAAAACTTTAAATTTTTTGTTAAGTTAAATGTAAAGAGATTTAGTACAATAAAAGAAAAGTAATCTCACCTCTTGATGCCATTCTTCTTACGTAGTAAAAAGTCTTCTTAAGTAAAGAAGGTTCTACTGAGAATGATCATTGCTCAGAGGTTTATATACCCATCGTTCTACCCTCGTTTCAAGGACGTAAAGCATATTTCACGTAATTAACAAACACCCAATACAAAGAACTTAATACTAACTTCCTTTTTATTCAAAATCGAATAATAAACAAGTCGTATCAGTAAGACTTTTGACCTTCAAGTAAAACTTTGCATTCATCGAAATTCCTATTTTTTATAATTACATCTATTATGAGCTTTAATGATTTCACCACTTTAAAGCAAGACCGCTTGTGTGTGTATACTAGTGACCTTAAAACATAATCTACCTTCATAACAAAAACTTTTGTGAAAACTTTGTTATACGAAATGGTATGGTAGTCATTACCTTGAAATGAAGGACAAATGAATAAATTTGATTAATCTTTTGATTTATTATTATGAACATTAACGATTGCACCATTTTAAAGCAAGACAACGTGTGTGTGTCTATACTAATGACCTTAAAACATAATCTATCTTTATAACAATAACTTTTGTTAAAACTTATTCTTCGATATGGTTTGGTAGTTATTACCTTGAAATGAAGGACAAGAGAATATATTAGTTTAATCTTTTTATTTTGTATTCGAGTTACATAAAACAGGATTAGTTTTACAATGTGTGAAGAGTTTCCACAAGTTCATCAGGTGATAATATCTTAAAATAACCAAATATTAATTTTGAAGAATTAGGAATGTCCATGTTTGTTTCTCGTGCTGTTAAAATACAGTCCAACAGATGAGTAAATAATGTTTTGTTTGGTCCAAATACTTGAAATCTTTCTTGTGCATCACGTCTGTGCAATTGACAGTATCCAAACCAATCATCCAGAGGGTCCTTGTGAATAAATTCAACAATTTCAGAGTTGTTTAGAATTTTAAAATAAACCACCTTGTTTGAATCGTCACGTTGCAACGCATCTTTCACACATTCAACAATGTTATTGAATAGAGCTGGGTGAAGGTAAAAGTAATCTCTCGCTGAACAGCAGTTGCAGAGAATATAACCGTATTTCTCCATGGTTGATCTTCTTCTAAATTGATATCTTTATGATGATTCCTTATATTCTTTGTTCAGTGGTTGACAGTATTGAATGTAGAGGGGACGAGGAATCTTGATTAGCTTAAAATATCGTTGAGCAAAATTTTGAACAATTCGTTCATTTTGGCAAGTATTATTTGGATGTAAGCGATTAATGGGTAATTTTCGACAAACATGCCACAGAAAATAAAGACAGAACAACCCACATGATGAAGTGTATACATGTTGTAAAAGGTTATCGTTCCATTCTAAGCTTGATGAATTTTTATCGATAAATTTTTGAATATTATGTAATGGTGGAGTACCATATGAACAGAAAAAAATACAGTTTGCGTTTTTTTCGAAATACATTGCTTGCCAGTGTTGTCCTTTACATTGGGAAGAGTCCGTATTAACAATAAAAGAGCGATGATGTTTCCTTCGATCTGGGAGCGTATCGCTTGCAAACACTCCACCAAAGTTTGATTTAATTTTTTTATCGCTCAGAGCTAATCTTATTAACGCAAAAGTATCCATGCTCATTTAAAAATCTGTAAAGACGTTTCGGCTTTTATCTATTTCAATGAGTGCTTGCATTTCCATATATGCAATTAAAGTAACTGTTTCCGGAAGATCGTCATCAAATTTAAGGTGAATTGATATATCACCGCTTCGAGTTATATTCGCAAAAGGGGCACTAGCTGAGTAATCTTGTGTGAGATTAAAACAGTAAAAACACGAGTTTTCCATGTATGAATTAAAAGAAATATTTGTTTTATGCTGTGTCATATCGGTGAATAAGCTTAAATAGTTTCTGGCGAATAAATTTTTCCCATAACTAGGAGTGTATGGTGAGCTTGGAACTTGAATACCATTTTCAGTAAGAAATATATGATTCAACTTGTAATTTTTAAAATTAAAAGGATTTTTTTTTAAATCTCCGGTATAGGCAGAATTTGATACTAACCCTAAGATTATGCGTGAAGGAAGAGCACCATTGACTGCATTTGGTATAGTGATACTTTTTATCCCAGAACTTAATGTAAACGTTTTTATTTCGATTCGAGTAAACGGCATTTGAACAAGTGATTGTTCTAGTGCCTTTTCGTGAGCTACGAGAATGGAACTTGATATTTCACATTTTCTAACAAACAAACTTATATATTCAATTTGAATATGATAATCGCCTGCAGTCGCTAATAACCCAAATTCATTTTTGGCTTTTAACAACCGAATGCGGATTGAAGTTCCGTTTATTAATAATTTAGACTGAGTTCCTAAATCGGTATGAAGAATCCCACACATGTCAAACACTTTTCCATTTTTGACACGCTCCCATCTTTTTTTTAATCCTTCATTTTTTCCAGCTGCTACCAAACTTACATCATCAAATTCGCAAGCTGTGTCTTTTTCAAATAATCCTGCACTTAATAAATTCTTCTGAGAAGATTCTGGATGAAATAACATGCTTTGGATGTAAGCTTTGTAAGCATAATTGGTTTCTGAAGAAATCTGACGATCGTTAAGTGACACATGACATTCTGAAAACATTGTATTGAGGAGGTAATTAATTGGACCGCACCTATCTGTATCTTGAAAAGCTGTACCATCTGCTTTTAAAATTTTTGCTTGAACGTAAAGAAAAATATGAGAGGGATCATAGTAGCTTTCACCTAATCCGGATAAAAGGAATTCTATATTATTATTATGATCTGAAATCGATGCAACAGGATGAATTTCCACAAATGATGATCGATCTATTGCTAATTGTATGGGTGTAGATGTGAACAAATCTAATTCACTTTTAGTGCAATAACATTTTTCCATTTTCACAGATTTGCAAACACGTCTTTTGTGCAAGATTTCTTTCGTTTCATCTGTCGTTTTGATGTACGTTTCTTTCTTTTAATGCCTCCGCCACCTCTCAATTTGCGGAGAATATCTTCTTTAATTTCATTTCTAGCTTGGCGGAATTGATTACGTGAGGCTTCACGAAAAGATGTACCTCGTGACATATCTTCCAACATGTTTCGACCTGATGTTAGTAAATGTTTTCCTAAATATTTGCTTGCCTTTATCATAATTGGCATTGCATACCTTTTTAAATTACTAAATAGTCCATATCCTCTTTGTATGGGATAATTTGAGGCAAAATAGGGTCCTCTTCCTTCTTGTTGATTACAGTAGTAATCAATACATTCGTGAGGATCTAATCTTTGACCATGTGTCTCCATGACCAATAAAGTTATCTATAAAATTTAATTCCATTGAAAGCTCATTTTATGCAATTTTCTTTCGAAATGAAAGTACCATATTTGTTTTACCTGACAAAAATTTGATGGGAGTGCCACTACTTGTAACTAACTCAATCTCAATAACGTCAAAATAGTGTTTTTTTACTGGGAAATATAAAGGTACTGTAAATTGTTTCACAATTTGTTCTTTATATTCATTAGCAATGGGTATTATTTTTAAGATAGGTGCGGATACATCTCCCACTAATGAGGAAGAAACAATATCGCAATAAACATAAACTTCAGTAATTCCAGCTCGTAATTCCAAAATGTAATCCGATTTATAACGTCCTTCTGTAAAAGTGTTTGTAAGAAATCCAAGCATATTTGAAAGTTTTTCGTTAAAAATGACTTTAGTATTTTCGGGAACAACCAATTCAACTTTTGAATCAAATAATTTTTTTAGAAAAATATGATGAAATTCTTTAAAAAAATCTTTAGGTTCTTGGTACATGCCACTTGGAAGGTTTAAATAAAATGTATTTGGTTCTTTACGATTAACTAAAAAACTTTCATATTCCATAATTTGAAATTTTTCTCCTTCAAATCGGTCAATTAACTCTGAATACTCAAATTCATTTTTACCTTGAATTATGTGAATTTCATTTTTAAGATTTAGTGCATCCATTAATTTGGGACATGAGTTACGTTTCATTGCGAGTTCTACATTTGATTGTAGTTGAAGAATCACCTTATTCTCATGCTTTTTAAAAAAAGCTAAATTATTTCTAGTTTCATAAATAATTTTCTCTGAAATTTGATCAAAAACATCTCTTTCTTCCATTTCACGAAGTAAGATTTCATGTCTTTTTTTCAATATTGGTTTTTTAACTGTAATTTTAATTTCTTGATTTTTAAACATTTCAACATTTGGAGGATTATATTTACGTGTTATTATGGTTGCTCCTCTGTCATATGCCGGTGTAATATCATCAATATTTGGATTGAGATTTAAAAGTCGTAAAAAATTATAACCTTTTTCAGCTGAAATATACAACTCACAATGAGGTTTTAAGGATATTTTTAATTTTGTGTTGTTCTCTATGAGTGAAAATGATATTATTGGAACTTTAGTAATAGCTCTAATATTAGCGGTTACACCCTGAACAAAATCTGAGAAGTTTTCATTATACAATGGAATGACAAATTCAGGTAATAACGTAGTATCTTCAACATCTTCGATGGTTTCTATAGTATAACTATCGTTGTAGTTAGGGTGAATGGTAAAATATTTCCCTGGCAAAGTAACTTCGGACAAACAACACTCCCAGTCACCAGTCAACGTTATTGGGTGAGCTAATTTGGTTTTAAAATGATCAGGAGTGTTATGGGGAAAATAATTCATGCTCGCATTGGAAGGTAACAAAATATGAAAATCATTCACTGATTGATCCATTATAAATCTTTCACAATCTGATCAGCTTGTATCCACGAGTTTTGAGAGCTTGGAAAGCCAACCCATTTAACAAACAGCTGACAATTTTTTCCCCTACCTCTTGTTCGAATTACTTTTTCAATTGCCCAAAATTCTTTCGATGATTTGTCTATTTTCTGCAATTCTTCGTTATAAAACCGCCCTTCAATTTCTTTAGAGTCAAAATCTTGTAGAACATAAGTAGCTGGGATTGTAGGATATCTTTTGTAAATGCGAAAAACTTCTTCCGTCCACCTCGGCAAATAGCCTTTGCGAAAAACTTTGCGAGCTTTCGATATTCTAACTACATCTCCTACTGCAAAACGGAATTGTGGTAGTGAACTGTAACTGTACAAACGTTTATATAGTTTTGGTTCATCGTCTACAGTTACTTTAAAAGGAGCAAATCCGTGAGCGCTGTGAATAGAATGATTATATGAATCAACTAATGCTGATAAAACATCATAATATCTATAAGAGTTGCGAAAAGTAAAAACTTTGTATAATCTTTCTAAAAGTGTTCTATGAACACGTTCTAAAATTGCACATTTTGTTTCACTTTTTGTTGAATAGTGGTGAATATTATATTTTTTTAACACCTCGTTAACATTTTTGTTATAAAATTCAGCTCCCTTATCTGTTTGAAGATTTTTGGGTTTTGTTTTTTTAAATAATTTTTGAAAAACTTGTGCTACTGTTTTTGCTTTTTTATTTTTAACAGGAAATACTCTCAAATATCTAGAGAATACATCGATAATTGTTAAAATGTAACGATAACCTTTGTTAAATCGAGATAACTTTTTCACATCAATTAAATCACTTTGCCATAATTCATTTATTCCATATGCAATTGTTTTGCATCTCTGAAATTTGTAACGAACTGGACGATGAAGTGTGTAAACGTCTTGTTTAGAAAGCCATTTCTGTACAATATTTTTATGCACTCCGCTTGCTTTAGACAGTCGTTTTACCCCTCCGAAAGACCCTGGTTCTTTTGGATTGAAGTATAATTTTTTCAATCTGCCCAAGTTTGCCATTTTAATGGAGCTTTGTCTTCCTGAGATGAATGTGAGCTTGTCTCCTCAAATTCTGTCCATTTTGGCAAAGTGACTTTTAAATTTGATTCTTGGGCTCCATTTTTTTCAAGGTCTGGGATTACTTTTTCTACAGATGATTCAGAACTTGACCTTCTGAATGCAGGATTTGTATCTGTTAATGCCAATTGTTCACGCAGATATGAATTTCCTATCCACTGAATTGGAATGTTACTTTTTAGTATAGCATCGAAAAAGGCATTAAATCCTCTAGGAGGAGTTACTCCTTTTATATCTTTCATCATATAACTAAATAAGTCTATTATATTACTACGATATTCTGGTTTGCCATTTACTTCCAACTCATTTTGATCATTAAATGTGTAACCATTAGTATGTAAACTTTCTAATATTGGTAAAATGAATTTTTTTTAATTTTTTGGTACAACATATCCTATATATTTTGACAAATTAAAGCTCCTAGATAAAGTTTTAGGTGCTTTTTCTGCAATACTTTTCATCAAAATGTCTGGAGTCTTATCTGGTGACAGTTCTGCCATCAGTTCTTTTGGAATCTCAAACGGTTTGCGAGGAGGAGGGGGTTGCATTACTCTCTGATATTTGGGTATTAAATCTGATAATAGTTTTGCCTTAATATCATCAGATGTTAATTTTTCATGTAGCACACTAGCAATGTTATCCTCCAATCGAATCTCAGGTTTGCTTAGTTGATAATATTCTGAAACCAATTCAGGTGGAACCAATGCCATCTTCTTAGACATTATTCTATATGCGTTTGCCAATTGCTTTGCCCGCAATGCCTCCTAAGAGACTTAGAACAGCAGGTAAAATTAGAGGAAGGAAACCACCTACTTGACGATTTGTAACAAAAAGTTTACGCTTGCGAGAAAGTGGAACTCTTCTATCAGCTAATAATCGTATTACCCTTTTGTAACTACACAATTTTTTAATTTTACTCGTTGCTATGTTTCCAGCTAGCAAATTTTGACAAATTTCACACAGAGTTTTTATTTGATCATCTGATGCGGTTTTTAGTATTGCTTTTCGCTGATTAGGATTTGCATTGGCAAGTACGTGCAACAAATGAACATGACGATTTAGTCGCTTCATTTTGTAGCAGGAACAAACACCCAATTAATCATGTCACAATCAGGAAATATAGACTGACGGAGACGATGTTCCTCTGGTGTTCTTGGGTGAACATCAACTAACAAATAACTAAACGGAGCCTTTGTCGCTTTTTTATAAGCGTCCATAAAGTATTTTGATTGTCCCGGAAATGCCTGTCTAGCAAAACACGATACTTGGGACAAATCACGGTTGTTACGAAATAAAACAATGTAATGTGTATTCAAACTTATATCTCTCATTGCTTTTACTCTTGGAAAAAGGTTTTGCGTTATAAGTATTATGCTGTACTTTTTGTGATGAGATCCAACAGTAAACATTTGAGATATTTCAGGTGTTAAACTATTCATCATATCATCCAAGACAATCAAATCATTTTCTTCTTCTTCTGACGGTAACCCACATACAAATTTATAGGTTTTCTCTCTTAAAAACCATGGTTGCCAAACAGTGTAACACCAGACAATTTGTTTTATAGGGTGGTCATAAACTTGTTCAGAAATAATTTGGCGAGCGAGTTCGGTCTTGCCCGATTGGGAAGGACCAGTGATCATACAGGTAGAAGGATGTCTCAATTTTAACATTTTAACTAATCTAGCAAATTTCACAAATTTTTTCAAATTCTTCTCTTTTTAATTGAACACCAATTATTTCGGGTTTAAAAGTCTTAGTTTCATTTGACCAAAAATATCTTATATCAACCACTTCTTCGTTATTCTTTCTACAAACATGAAGAAATATCTTTCGTCCAATATGTTTCGATATTGTGCAAGGGGTGTTAGTTATGTTTATGATTTTTTCTTCATTTTTGGTACTCACGTGAACGTAGCTTATGAAAAAAACAGTTTCAATTACAATAGCAACTAATACAAGTATAATAAAATAATTTTGCTTCAGCATTCTAAATTTGAACAACTGTGTTGGAAACTTTTCCAGAAATAATCTAATTCTGGAGTGCAATTAAATTTATAGTTAAAAAATCCAATTTATTACATTACTTTACCTTTGGATTGGACTAAAGTTCAACCGTGCGAGACAAAATTGATTTAAAATCAAAAAAAAAAAAAAACATGCTAAAACTTTTGTTTTAACCTCTTGGGTCTGGATGGAATGCTCCCCAACTTGAACCTTTAGTTTCAAAACACCACATTTGATCTGAAAGTCATCATTTGACTACTACTAAGGTAACCAACACTTATTCATATTTACTTTTTTTTTATCTGGTAGCTAGTTCTGACATACAGTCATATTCAGTTGACCAACTAAAGCCCCTTACCGGTCTCTTAACTTCAGAACGGCTGATGATACATTCATAAAAATGGTGTCTTGCCATATTGAAGTTTCCATGTGCCTCTGAATGATGCTACCACAACCTGGTGGAAAATTCTGGAGTTATAATTCCAATCTCGAAAACGGAATGATAAAAAAGGGAAAATATGATTTACAAAGTGGTACATCATCATCGATATAGTACGAATAGACACCTTGTAGACAATAGTTCAAAGAATTGAACGGTTGAAACACGCATTTGCTTGTCGTTGAATTATTTTCTTTTATATTGTCTTGAACGTTGTTCTAGTTTTTAACGTTTGTTTCAGTTTTACCTCTTATGAATGGTATATTGGGTCTTATGGTCTTATGAATGGTCTACTGTTATATATGGTCTATTGTACAGGTTGTCCACAAATAACTGACGGCAAAACTCATTTGTGCAAAATTTGCATTCAAGATGTTTTTCAGTTTTGGCAACACTTAATAATTTAATTCTATGAGCAATAGCGCAGACGATTTTTTGAATTAAAATCCGTTTTATTATTTGCATCATGAAGATGGATGCTTAACGACGTTTGATTCTCGAATTGCATTTAAAAGGTAAGCGGATTGAGAATTTTTTAGAAAATTGAAGTATTTAAAGTGCCAAAGAGATTAATTGAAAAAACTTGAAAACGATTTAAAGAAGCAAGTAGTGTAGAAATAAGGCATAGTTGTGGAAGAAAACGCAGTGTACGATCAAAAAAATTAATAAAATGTGTCCGCGAAAGAATTCAAAGAAATCCTGCAAAATCTGCCCGAAAAATTTCACAAGACCTAAATTTAATAAAAAATATGGCTGGAATCATCATAAAACAGGATTTAAAATTAAAAGCTTACAAGAAAATGACGGTCCATGGTTTAACAGAGAAAAATAAAGTTGAAAGACTAAGAAAGTGCGAACAACTGCTGAAAAGACACGCTGCTAATGAGATAATTTTTTCGGATGAGAAGTTATTTTTGCAGCGAGCTTTTCATAATAGGCAAAATAATAGGATTTATGCAACATCAATGCAGAATATCAGTTCAACTAAAAGAACTGTTCAGAGGTTCGAGAAAGCATGTTCAGTAATGGTTTGGGGTGCTATAAGCAAGAGAGGAAAACTGCCCCTTCTTTTTATTGAAAATAGTGTGAAAATTGACAAAGATTATTATTTACAATAGTATTGAAATCTAACATGATTAAAGAAGCCCAAAAATTATTTAAAAAGGATTCATTTACATTTCAGCAAGATTCGGCACCCGCCCACAAAGCAAAGATACTTCAACAATGGTGCAAACAGAAATATCCATCCTTTATTTCCACAGACTAATGGCCTGCATCCAGTCCTGATCTCAATCCACTGGACTATTGCATATGGGGATATATGGAGAATCAATTGAAAAACCTAAAACCGATGTCCACAATTTAATTTTAAAATTTGCTACTAAAGATATGGAATGAAATTCCATTCTCTGTAGTGCATGCCGCTGCGGAAGCTTTTCCAAAAAGATTGTCATCTGTGATTACAGTTAAAGGAGCGAGAACAGAAACCATTACTTAAACATTGATCAACAATGATGTTACTTTTATTTAACATTTATTTTATCATTATGAGCCATTCCATTTCAGTCAGGCAGGGTCTGTCATATGACCTAATTGCTATGGGAGCTGAGATCCCATACCTCCTTATTTGTTTCACTCAAATTTTTGTATTTTTGACCGAATTCAGGCCACATAAGCATTAAAATAAGTTCTGAAGACTATAGGGATCCTGCACTTCTTTTGTTAGAAATTGGATCCCTGGCTATAATAGCTACCTTAGGTGATCTGTTTGGTTATTTCTACTTACAACCATGTTCAATTAATTACTTCTCTTATAAAACAGGTGAGCTTTTTAAATTCTTAAACTACAAGTGAGTTTTGCGGTTTGAATTTAGTATACATATTCTTACGTATAAAAGCAATCATACGAGGTAGGATCAAAAAATTATGTAAAAACATTCGTCAATGACAACGAAAGCACAAAATTAAAATTAATCGTTTTAAATGCATTGTATTGTTCTTCCCTTTGACGGTTTCCCCTGTCGCGTAACCTAGTTTAAGAGAAAGAGAATTGAAAGAGAAAAAATATGATTCGTTGCTGCATATGAAAGTAACGGTGAATGGATAGCTTTGGAGACAAAATAAACTAATATTTATATAAAAAAAAGGAAAGATTATTACTGTTACTGATAAAGTACATCAACATCGTAGCTATTAGTCATTAATATAATCACCAAAGGCTCTTCTATCTAAAGGCTACACACAGAGTCTTACAAAAAGACGAATTGACTTGGTCATCAAAAGCGGTTTGTTACTGATATATTATTAAAAGTCAGTAAGATTTTAGTTGTTCCTGATAAAGTGCGTCGTTATTGTAGCTATTAGGCATTAATATAATCAGATTTTCAGTGACTGAAATTATTAGAAATTTTTATTTTACATGCATGCCATGGGTGATAAGGTCACTTTCAAAAAATCAAAAAACATTTTATGGGAAAAAATACAGGATACGGTGTTTATCCACTTGTTAAGCATTATATGGGGTTCAAATGAGATAATTTTTAGATTTTTAAAAAATGGATTTTTTTGAGTAAAAACACTTCAAAAATCGCTAATTTTTTAAAAGTTTCAAAATTTCAAACTTTTTTTCCGAAGCTGTATGCATCCAAGGACTGTAATAAAATATGTAATGAAACTATCATATAAAGGCTTTAGACTGCCATCTCAGTTTAGTAAAAAAAACTTTTTTTTTTCATGGAGAAAAAAATCATAAAATCGGTAAAAATGCAGTTTTTTCGCGGAAAAAATGAATTTTTTTCTAAAACCTAAAAAACCTAACTAAACTTTCAAAAACGATGTCTAGAGGATATATGGATTCTTATTTATTTTTAGAAAAAAGAATTATTCAAATAGGTTGAATGCTTTTGAAATAGTGTCCATTTCAAATGGAGTGTTTTGCCGTTTTTTTTTCCAAAATGGCGGATTTTGTGCAGAATTTTAATAGGCTGTAACTGAAGAAAAAATTTTTTTTTTGCAAAATCCTTTTGGGATATTTCATATGTCCCTTAGTTGTAACTACTGTTTTTTTTTTCAAAAAAATCGGTGATGGTCATATGACACTTTTCATACCTGCCTGCCTGATTTGAAATGGAATGACTCTTATAGAAAAACTTGTATTACGGTAATATTTTTTTTTAATCGTCAGTTATTTGTGAGCACCCTGTACATAGCACAAGATATGAGCTTAATACCTATTGCACATTGGGAGCAGATAAATGTAAAACAACTCGCATTAAAAAACATTAGAGCATTTTATTTTATTCGATTAGTAGCTAAAGTTTTGTTTTAATGACGTTAAAAAGTTTTTTTTTTAATTTTATTACTCCAAATGCTTGGAGGAGGGCTCGCTTTGAAATAAAAAATAAATAAAATAAACCCAAAAATTTAATGCAGTCACTAGTTATGTAGAAGATTAAATTTAGAAGGCAATACGATGCTAGTGATGTGTAAAAAGTAAAGTGAAATGAAGGAGAAAACTCTTTATTAACGTATTTTGCAAAATATATATTTAAAAAAAAAAAAAAAACGAAACGTGCTTTCCCAGTTTTCAAGCGTTCATTATACTTGGTTAATAGAATATAATCCAGTTTTATTAGCTTTTATTCTAAAACAAACATTGTTCTTTTCAAACAATACAGGAATATTTTTCAAGCAATAAAGGAATATTTCATTCATAATGTAGAGAAAAGCCAGAAATTCGCTGTTGTCTTAGAAGCAATATATGTTCTGGGTTAAATAAAAAAAACATTTTCCTCCTCAAGATACATATCACAAAATTTATTTAAGAAAATGTATTTTATTAAACATTATTATAAATAATGAGAGCAATATTTTTTTTTTTCACTTTTTAGCATGTTGCCTGCATTAAATTTTCCAGAGTTACCTGTCTTACATAAATGTATAAGTCCATAAAATCATAGCGCTATTCATTCTTTTTGGACGATTTTTATTCTTGATATCCGTAGCACAAAGCCAGGGAAACAAAAGCTTTCTATCTCATTGCCCTCAATTTTATCTCTCATTTGATAAGAAATCCCTGGAGCTATAACAACACTAAAGTACGTCTATGAATGCCTGAATAGGTTTATACATTATCTCTAATTATTGCTTTTTTTTCGGGTGTTTGTTTTTCGAAAAATCGTTTATTTTCTGAAAGATGGCTTTTTTAAAGATTATCTGCTTATATCTTATTTTTTAAGTACTGCACTACTGTGTAAAAATATAAGCTCTATTGGATTATTTTTCTTCGCAGTGCAAACAATCGTTTCTGAAAAAGCCAAGGTGCATAAGTTAATTAATTACCTACTTTAAAATTATGTGCAATGTCAATTGCATAAAACGGATAAAAATTGCTGAAACCACTGTATTTCTTAGTAAGCCTAATAGAAAACTAATGTTTTTTTAATAACTCAGAACAAATGAAATGATTACGTTTATTCATGTTCGCATAATACAACGAATGCTTCTTAACTGTGCATTTTTTATGAACTTTTATTTTTTTATCGACTCTTCGGCTCTTTTATACATCTGCAAAGTATGGTAAAGGTAGAAAAGGGCTTACAGAGGTAGGAGAGCTCTTTCAAATCTAAGAAATTTACTGTTTATGTTTTACTTTGGAATATCAACAACAAAATTAAATGGACCTTATAGAAAAATAACATTACAGTACAAAAGTATTTTGGTTGTTGATTAACCGATGCAGCAAAGGTGGTTTTATCGATTTTCGTTTGAGAAAATTTGATATTATTTTACATGAGTTCTCCGGGATTTTGCTAAATAATACCGATACCGTCAATCTGACATTTGTTAAGACCTATAATTTTTGCGACCAGGATGACAATATATCTCAAAGTTGGGGATAAAAATTCGACAACGAAGCTTTGGCGACATATTACTAGGCTCAAATTTATAATTTCATGTTGCATAAATCTTAAGATTAATTTCCTATAATAATAATAATAATATTAAAAACTGAGTATAGGTCCACTTTAGAGCACGCGATTGCAACCAGCACATAAGGTGCCTAATTAGACCCTATAAATGTACAAACTTTTCGCTCATCTTTGTTGTACTGTTTTTAAGTTACGTTAGATTCACTTACACTACCTGGCCATTCGTCACCGAACATCCCTCGAAAAAGGATAATGGTGTGGTCGTGTTTTTCGTGGTATGGGCTTGGTCCACTTGTTGCAGTGGATGGAATCATGAATTCCGAGCGATACCAAGCAGTTCTGGACAACCATGCGTTACCTACCTTGTGGCGATACTTCGGAAATGGTCATTTTCTTTTTCAACAGGACAATGCACCATGCCATACGGCACGTCTTTTTACTACCTAGTTCGAAGACATGGATGTGGAAAAACTTGATTGGCCCACCCAGAGTCCAGACCTTAACCCCATCGAGCACCTTTGGGATGTGTTGGAGCGGCGGCTGAGAGCAGGGCCAACCCGGCCCCGAAATAAGACTGAGCTCTACGCCATGTTGAAGCAGGAATGAAGCCTGATTCCTGTTGCAACATATCGTCACTTGGTGGAAAGTCTTCCTCAAAGAGTTGCAGCTGTCATTGCAGCAAATGGTGGCCCTACACGCTATTAATGTTGAGTGAGCTCGCTTCACGTGACTTGTATGGGACGAATGGCAGGTGTATATACTAGTAACTAGTATATACATACATATGCCATGAGAAAACAGCTGTTTACTTTGGAATGTTCAAATTAGGAATTTTGGTTGTCTATTCTTTATTAAGCACATATGCATGAAAAGACTGGGGAACAATCATTCGGGAGTGTGTAAAATGGAAATTTGGGCCGAAATTCAAGTGAAAAATTCTCGTTCTTTCAGTAATTTCTTTAGTTTCACAAGGAATTAAACATTAGTGCTGCCCTCCTCCTCATCTGTGTTTTACTTTTTTATAACTTCATTCTCAGCACGTGATGTCATTAAAATTTGAATACATGGTCCAATTGAATGCAAGACCTTTCGACTCGTATATTCAAATTCTAATGTGGTCAATTCTCAAGAACCTGAGTGAAGGAAACTCAAATTTACTCCAATAAAGTTTCAACTGGGCTTTATATCTTCTTAGGTATTGTTTACTGTAATTTAGGGACACCTCGGCAATTTTAGAAAACAATTTGAATGAAGGTTTGCAGTCAAGCGTTGCGTATAGAAACCACTGTATTGGAGTATGCTTTGAGTAGTGTGCATCGCCGTTAGTAGAAGCTCTAGAACCTTCAGAGAATAAATAGGAAAATATATATTTAAATACCTTTAAGTAAGTTCTTTAAGTTTGCAAACATTAAAATACCATCAAGTAAGTTCTTTAAATTTGCAAATAATGAATTACCTATAAATATTGACATTGTAAACAGTAGGAAAGGTAGACAATGTCGGACATTCAAAAAGATGACTGTCTGCACAAAACGTGCTCACAAATAGCTACTGGAACATCCTACTATCATTCACAGAAATGTGTAATTCGGGTAAATTTTGACAGTAGGCATTAGAGAGATCTTTACATAGGGAATTCTCTCCGGTTTTTATTTTTTAAAGACTTGTCTGAACAAATTACTTCGATTCTCTGTTTAATTATTACCATTACTATTATTGTGGTATTTGTTTGCCATTCGTTGTTGTGTTCAAATAGTTCATCTACTTGTCACGCAATTGGGCATGACTAGAGTCCTGATTTAAACAATTTTCCTGCATTTTTGGGTTTTGTCCTTAACGTCAGGAGCTTCTAGGCAAACAGTCACCTGATACCTAATTAGGCTCTGCGGAATACAGGAAGCTATTGCGCAACCAGACATCCACACGGATTATAATTATTATGATACTTCTGGGCAGAAATTGATAAAGTGTGCTGCATTGTGTCGTAACATTTCCATTAGGTATCTGCAGAAAATTGAAATCAAACCCTGTTTACATGCAGCAAGTGTTCCTAGTAAAATAAAGACTAGTGTAGGGGAGCAGTGTAATATTATGTTATTGTTGAGTGCTTAGTCCGTTTATATATTCTTTATCCTATTGCACTGATTCTTCACATTTTTTACAAAACTTATTGTTTGGAATTCTTTCTGCTTCTCCATAGATCAACTATCAACTATCAAAGGGACCTCTTGCCCTCAAACTAAGAAGGACTGTGTGCCAGGCGCCTTGCCTTCAAAAGACAACACAATAGATGGTGGTGCGATCTATGGACAGTTCGAGAATTTAGAACCAGGCCATAAGCCGAATAACTTTATGGTCTAGCTCAGCCATTGCCATGCATTCCTCACCTGTGAAGGCACTCCTGAAATAAATACAATAAAATCCAGGGCAGGGGCTAGACAAGGAAGGTTCGATTTCAATAGAAAATTTTACTGTTTTTTGCATTTTCGATTTTGCCACTAGCATCAAAGAATATGGAAATAATATATTTTAGCGTATTACAAAAAGATGATTGCAGTATCACTCGTTTGTGAACCGCCAGATTCTGTTCGGGTAGTTTAGAAAAAAAATAATCGAAATTGCTTAGATCACAGATAATGAGATAACTGTCTCAATTTGCATTTTTACAATTTATTGTAATTTGTTGGATAAAATCGGTGAAGCTAGAGCCATTGCTAATTCCTCAACTTGAAACATGCTGGACATTAATCTCTGAAACCATTATGATGATGTAAATCATTTCATCAAGCATGTTGTGAAGCAACCGAAACGTAGACTGTGAAAAAACAGTCGTCTATGATGAAAAAAATACTCCGTTAGGCAGCCCAAACATACCTTAGTTCCATTTTATACGAGTCTAGTGCATCGGGTCATTGTCATTTACTGTTACACGATCCTCGACATGGTTACTTGAAGAGACCTACCACTTTTCATTTTGTATATGGAAAACCTAAAGCTTTTTGCTGAAAAGATATTAAATTGTGTGAGAAAAGTTCCGTTTTGTACACAAATGTATAAGAAAAAGAAATGAAAACCAGGTCCGGATCAGCGTACCCACAGAGCGGGCAGGGATGAGGGAGGCACGTCCCGAAAGGACCCAACGGCTCAAGAATTTGAGAAAAAAAAGAAGAAAATGAGTAGCACTAAGACTTATTAACGTTGCAAATATACACTGCTGGCCCCAACATATTTTGTTGCATGGAGGGGGGTGGGGCAAAATTTATAGATCTGGGCCTCATGAAAACTTACCAAGTTCTATATTTTAAAGCTTTAATATGTTAAATATGTACTTAAAGTACCAATGACTAACTTTATTTATTACATAAAGATGATTTTAGTGTTTTCTAACTGGATTTAGTCAAATATTATTCAAGTATCAAAATAGTAATAGGGATATGTATGTCATCCCCATTAAACGCCAAGTCTCCCCTTTTGAGACCATACCATATATCCTAATTTAATAAATATTTTTACAGAATTTTAGCTACATATGATTAGAGACGTACATTGAACCTCAAAACATATGAAAACTTAAGTATTTTCAATGCGGTTCATGTAGCGGCGTTCAATAGGTGAAAACAAAAGGCACAGTAAGGTAAAAAATCATAATTTTCAGGTACTCAAAACTTTCTCTAAGTACATATAATTTCATCCAAATAATAAATAATTTCAAAAAAATCAAGAAGTCAAATGCTATCATTTATTATTTTCCCCCTTGCATTTCAAAACAGTAAACCAAAAACTTCCTGTAATGTTTTAATCTCAAGACTCGAAAATATTTTTTATTTACCAAGAATAAATATTAAAACGAAGAATAAACAGAAAATACTGCTGTCGTTTCACTAGAGTAAAAGTAAAATTAATATTTTGAAAGAAAAACCGCATTCAACAGTCTTAAGAATCAATTATTCATTCTTCTCCAGAAAAATATACTTTAGAATGGAATAAAAAATTAATGGATTTCCTCTCTTGCAGGGCTTTATCCGCACTTTAACTTATTTGTTTTACGGATGTCGGGGATTTCCTGCAGAAATTTTATGTTTGGCTTTTAAATACTCAAAAACTCAATATACATTTTTGTGGTAAGATGAAGTTTTAGGAATTTTTCAAGCACGAGTAGTTTTTTCAGTTGTTTTAAAATGATTTTAAATTGTAAAGTAAATACATTGAGCTAATTTCTGAATATCGTAATAGCAATGATCAAGTGTGACTTGTTTATTGCACAAAATTAGATTAATAGATGCACAAAACTCATTTTTTAATAACTTCTCGCTGTCAAAAATACTTGAATCAAGACGCATTTAACTTCAACTATAATAATGTACTAAATAGTATGTTCTTGATTTAATCAATGATTCCAATTATAAAATCGCTTTAAACTATGAATTTGCCAACGGAATATTACAATAATTACTTATTTAACTTGATAATAAAATTTATATGAAAAAATAAATAAGAAATGAAAAAAAAATGTCTGCTAATAGAAGGAAATATTTAATTTGTTTTGTAATTATGAATGTTTGAAACATGTGAAGCAAAAACAGCGTGAGTACATTTTTCCGATATTTATCTTAGTTAAAAGCTTTGATTACTTAGAACTAAATTCACTTAATTCTTAAAAAATGTTTTCTGTGAGTAATCAAAATAAATTGAATTTTTTTTTTTTTTTGTAATCTTCTCTTTTCCTGTATATTTCATTAAAAAAGTATCAGCTTTTTGTTCAAAAACAAATGTAAGAAAAAAAAACATGCTTTCAAAATTTGAGTTTGACCTCTTGAATTCAAATTATGTTTTTACTATCACAAAATGCAATAGAACGCTGCCTGTTGGGAATCTTGGTTCAACAAATGGAATGGAATGGAGAAGAAATTTGCACCCGTCATGACATGTCTGGTGATTTTCTGATCAGGTTATACGAAGCATATTCATAAAACAAGAAATCTTAATTCGGAAGCAATAATGAAGAATCCATACACTTATAAGTATTATATACTATTTACAGCGTATACCGTTATGATTTTCTTCTTTCTTATCAGATTTAACTATCAGGAATTAATGTTCTGAAAGTTTTGTATTTAGATGAGAATTGTCTTTCAAGTTTATTCATTTAGCTGTTTTTTTTTCTGGGGAAAAAAAAAGATTTTACACAAGAAAAAAAAACTGTTTTTTAATGCAATCTCTTTTTGATGTAAGCCTTGAAAAACCGTAAACAATTTGTAACCATCACGATAAAAAATACACTGTCTAAATAAACATTAAGAAAAGCGAGTTAGACCTATTATCGTCGTCACGGTGATCTGAGAAACATCAGCTTTGTTCCAGTGAGGGTGCAAAGCAGCTCGTGATTACTCGAAAAAGGAAAGAAGAAAACAGTTTAATACGGGAATTACGACGTTTTCGTATACCTGAAAATACAGCGGGAGTCATTTTGACCCTGAGAAGAAATCTGCATAGTTCCCTACACAATGTTGTATGTGTGTAGTAATTAGTTAAAAATTAGAATATTTCCAATAAATGCAGTTTATTTAAAGAATGCATTGTTTTTAAGGATGTATAATGAAGCATTTAAAAAAGTTAAAAACCACTTTAAACAGGCTGCGCTATTTCAGAAATTAGAAGTTATTGCTTTCTTTTTTGTACGCTACTCAAAACAATTAGAGGAGCAATAAAGCAATCGCCCAAAAATAAAGAAACCGTTGTGAGGTAGCCTTGCAGTGCTATAAAATGGAGTATATACGTATATTACGATGCAATACAGCAAAAAAGAAGCAGAAAACATTTGACAGGGAAATTTACTTCTCTAGAAAAGTGAAAGGAATATAAAATTATGCCTCTCCAACATTGTCTGCTACAGTTCTTTGTGTTTGCCCGGATTCCAGTCCCTCGATAAAACGTCAAGCCATGGAATCCGGTAAATTACGATGTCGTGGCATTTTCCAATCAAAACGAGCTGAAGTGTGCACCACATGACTTCCTTTTACACCGATTTAATGTTATTTCTTCATTATTGGCAATTTTAATGTGATTCAATAGTTAACTCTCTAAATATCCCCAACAGTGGCCAAATTGAAACCAGATTTAGAAAAAAAAATCACTAAACTTGTCGCCAAGTTGACGACAAAACTTGGCAACCAAAAGACTGGTGACATATCACCAAAAGCCCGCCAAACTATAACACCACTTGTGTTTGCATTTAAATTAACAATGATTTCCACCCAAAAAGGTGCAAAAGACCCCTTTAGAAACATCCGAATGCAACAAAAAGAGGAGGTGCACAACTAAGATCCCATTAGGAGTCTACGTACCAAATTTCAAATTTCAATTTTCTAGGACATACCGTTCTTGAGTTATGCGACATACATAAGCACATACGTACACACACACGCACATCCATTTTCGCATTTTCGTACATACAGACGTCACGATAAAACTCGTTGTAATTAACTCGGGAATCGTCAAAATAGATATTTCGCGCGTCTATATGTTCTTAGGTATATATGAGTGTGTGGTCGGGTCAAAAAAAAACCTCAACATTCATTCGGGGTGAACAAAATGGAAATTAAAGTCGATTTTTGAGTGAAATTTTTTCGCGAATACAATACTTTTTTTGTAAAAGGAAGTAAAAACAATGAACGGTTGAGTTTCACTGCTCAGACAGTGAAAAAATGAGCTTTTGTTCAATCACGATTTTTGCACTTGTATCTTTTTTCTGCTTTTGACGACAGAAACAATGATTTGCTTCCGAAGTTGACGTTTTATTCTCACATTTCCTAAAAATATGGATGCTTTATTGGAAATTAGTCTCCAGAATCAAGTTTTTCTCAATTTTGTTAAAATTATGTGCTTCCCTAATTTTTTTGAGCAGTGTACAAACACATTATTAATGCTTCAAGTTCTTGCAATGCTTTTTTTTTAGGTTCGGCTCTGTTTCAGCATCAGTAAATGTGTTTACATTTCTTTTTCTCTCAAAAGGATCAGGATGAGCCAGCCCACGATTTTAGGTATAACTCTTTTGTTTGAATTAAAAAAAAAAAAACATGCTTAAAACTTAAAATATTAAACAGCACGATGATTTAGTAAAATTCAAGGAAGGATTAAGCTTTTTACGAAAATACAGATCGGCAGTTAGAAATTATTATTAGGAAGGCTAAAAAAGTTAGATTGGGAGTCAAAACGAACTCTCCAGTAATTATAGGGTTAAAAAAACTTAGTATCTAAAAATATGACAACCATTTAAGGAATTAGTAACTCAGGATCAAGCCCTTCTGATTACAAGATTTTACCGTTTTAAGAAAGAAATAAAAATCCTTTTTCCATAAAAATGAAGACCCACGTTTATTTTTCTTTGAAATGTTACACATCATTAAAAAACTAAACGATAATAGTATGCAAATAAAAAAGTTAAAATCTTGAGTATGTATAATATTAAACGAAAAATTCATTTCAAACGCTCTAACTTCTTTTATTTCTCAAGAAATAGAAAACAAAAGGGAAATAACAATTATGTATTTCATCATTGAAATGTTTAACATTACCATAAATTATTTTTGAGAGATAATTTGTGAATTAATTACGAATTCCGGTTACTCATATATCAGCCGTTAAAGCTATTTTCATTACACTCCCGTTACATTCACCATCAAAAGGAAATGGTTCCAAATGCCAGCGTCTCAGTTCAACCTTTCCATTTCACGATTACGCCATACATATGCATTACAAGGCACTTTAATGAGAATTTATATGAATATTAATTTCGAATCGAAACGTTTCACGGAATCACCGGAGGAAGAAATTGTATTCAGATGTTTTGTGAGCTGAATCTTTCTAATGGAAACATATAACGAAGAAATATTTATAGACTGTATAAATGCGTTGTAGAATAGGGATTTAACAGAAATAATGGGCGTATAAAATGCCAATTTTGTTTTTCAACACATGATAGATAATAACCTTTGGAATTATTTACGATTATTATTTTCAATTTATTATCCACTGATGCTACTAATGAATATTTCTAGATTCAAGGAAATGGACTTAATTTAACCTGTCGAGTTCCAATATCACTGCATCATTATTTAAATGTAGGATATTGATTGAGTATTATGTATGTCCTTAAAAGTGATTCTCAGAAGTCCTTCGTATATTGCTCCATGTTGCAAGTTTGGTACCTATTTGATGTTATTTAGCATACTTCCCCACAAAAGTTTTTAAAAGGGGGGGGGGACATTTAAGAAAGCTTTAAAAATTGGTATGAAAAGAATGCTTAACGTATTGGGAAAATATCGCTTAAAAATGAAAATTAATTAAGTTAATAAATTATAATTGAAAGATAAAACACTGTAAGTAGGCTGTTGTTACAATTTTTTAAATACATTTTCGTTAAATTTAAAGAAAATGAAAAAACGAACAAATTTGTGGCTCCTGGAAAATTTATGGTAGAGACAAAGCCGAAAAAAAAAGAATTTACTTCGAACAAGAGCACTAAAAAAAAACATTTTTTCGTATAAATAGGTGGAAAAAAACCCCTTTTTTTCTAAAACATTTGTGAACGAACTAAAAAGCTTAAAATTTGATCCTAGGGGAAATTTAAATCATGCAATGAAAGGTGTATTTGTTTTACAAAATAATGGAAAAACCTTTTGGTGCAAACTGTGCACGAAACGAATATTGGTTTTCGTGTTTTTCGTTACTTTCCAACAGTTTAAAACATCAGTAGGGCTTTATGATGTGAGAATTTATAGCGTTCCTTTTTAAGCTTGTGTTAAAGTGCAAGCATTTACCTTTATGAAGATTCTAAAAGTTAGTTGAGACTAAACAGTTTGTACGACGTGCCCTTCTCATGAAGTTTTACTATGGTACAACTTTATTCTATTAAAAACAGTTTTCTGTTACTTTGAGGTAAAAAGCGAGTTCAATGTTATGACATTTTTTTTAATAAAAGGAGTTACTTTTGTATTGTATTATTATCGAGCACATTTTATCTTAAAACTCTCGTTTACATTTAAAACTTAAAAAAAATTCTTCTGTTAAGTTTGCCTTCATATTAAGTTTATTACTAAAACCAAATTACTCGTTTTTGTATTATACGCTTCTTTCCCTTGCTCAAGAAGTTTCCTTCATAAAATATTTTATTATCTGTGATCAATATTTGACAAGAATATTGCGTACCTGTTTTACGGTGAAAAGTCTCAAATTACTTTTATTCAAAACAAGTCTCTCGAAATTTTATATTCAGCGTTTAACAGACGAATTTACTCTTTATTGAGGTGTCATAAAATTAGAAAATTTAAGTATATCTTAAAATTCTGAAGTTTTTAATTTAAAAAAAAGCACACCGTAAACCGAAAGTCATTGACTGAATGTTGGAAATTTTTATTTTCCTTTTTTCTAGAGAAATACAGGGAGATTTTTTTTTTTTTTTGAAAATTCAGTTACGAA
This sequence comes from Uloborus diversus, assembly GCF_026930045.1. NCBI lineage: Eukaryota > Metazoa > Arthropoda > Arachnida > Araneae > Uloboridae > Uloborus > Uloborus diversus. Next base: position 95,598,653 of record NC_072737.1, read on the forward strand.
AAAAATATGTTTCAGCTCATTCTTACAAGTTAAAATAAAACTATATGCCTGTTTAGAAAGGACAAAAATAAAAGTTTATATTCAGCTTAAAAATTATAATGTATCTTTTAATTTTACAAAAGAATTAAATTTTAAGTTCAATTATTGTGTGTACTTTTGAAAAGACAGCACATTTAGTAAAATATATGAAATCAAAAAATGCCGATTCAAATTTCATGCCTTTTAGTTTCACCAGGCTCAACTTTTTACGAAATTTTACCAACCTAACAGCACATTTGACATTATAGAACTAAATAACTCGTCATCTAAGTAAATAATGTAAATTTAAAAGGAAAAATTATCAGTGAACAATCAACTGTTTTATGTCAAATGGAATTTCTAAATTCACTGGTAGGAAACATATGTTACATTGAATGAATTGAATATTGAAAATGAAATTACAATTTTACCAGATTGAAGTACCAGAGCTATGCAATTTTTCATTGAAAATATCGAATTTACATCGAATGCAAATTTGTTTATGTCTTTGTAGACAGCACAATGAGTATAATTTAAAATTAATCATTTTTACGCTGATTCCGTCACTTTCACGTAACAAAGCGGAAGTTGTCTTTTCTTTTCGTTACTGTGTAGTGCTCAACAATTGTACGTTTTTATTCGACAAAATGCAAAAAAAAAAAAAAAAAAAAAATCCCATAATGGTCTCTTGATTTTTATATTGTAATTTTGAGGAAATTTAACTTAAGCTGTTAAGCTGTAGTTTTGCACTATGACTGTTTTAATTTCGTGTTTCTAATATAAAATCTGAAATCAAAATGCAAAATTTTGAAGTTGTAAATGCAATTAACTTTATTAAAATACTCCTTGCATGAGATAGTAGCCAAAATTCTTCAATGTGAATTATTGTGGCCGAATATATATATATATATATATATATTGAATTATCTTTATTTTAAAAATTGATTGTCTATTTAAAGAAATATGTACCATATTTCTTCTTTGACCATATTTGAATGAAAACGTATTTACCTTCATCAAAATCCCCGACACTGTTTTAAAAACAGATTTTAGAAAAATGCATTCCTTTTACAATAAAAAAAGCTGAGAAATATTTCATGAGACTCTGTTTTGAACTTTTAACTTATATATAAAACTGCAGACACTACAAAAGCAAAAATCCTTCTATTAAATGGATAACGCATTTCTTCATTTCTAAATGGAAAAAAATAAAAACAACAGCAGACTTATAAAAAGAATAAGTCTATGTTGGAAAGATATATAACAGGTCAAGAGAAAGTTTTTAAATCAATTAAATGAGGAAGAAAATGGATTTTCTTAGATTTAGTAATGTATGCTTGAATATGCCATTAATGGAATCTTGATGTATTCTTTAAGCAAAAGAAAGTTAAAGAGAGTTATTTCTCTTTTTGAATTTTTATTTTTATAACGTAATTTTTTAATATTATATTTAATGCAGACATAGAGGAAATGACTTTGAGCATTGCTTTTAATATGTTTGTTAATAAAGTTTAACTAGTTGTTAAAGTAGTAATTTAAAGTGGAGTTAAATATTGATATGGTATTTCAAAACGAAACGTGTAAAAAAAGACTGAAAGCAAAATGTTAAAAACAAAGAAAAAATATTTCTTATTGCAAATGCATGGGATTTATGTGAGTAGAAATGATTATTTTCAAAAATACATCCAACTTGAGGAAAAAAATATATTTTCCTTTTAGTACCCATTTTTTTCGTTCTTAGATAAAATTGCAAGGTTTAAAAAGTACTGACTTGCTATTTGACTTAATCACTGGCTTAGACTTTTTAAACATTTAAAATGGATTCCGTATATATATATATATATATATATATATATATATATATATATGGGGAAAAGGGATCACATGTGAACATTTTTTTTATTTCTTAATTTCTCAGAAAATATTTTCAATTTCTCACAGAAAGAGGGTCCTCGTATTTGAGAAAAAACAAACATAAATAAATAAATAAAAGAATAATTCAGGTTAAAGTCACCCAGTATTATAGATAGCAGCTCTTAATGTAGGATATCTGTTGTTGTTTTTTTCTTTTTCTTTCTTTCTTTCTTTTTTTTTTTTTTTTTGAATCATACGTGCAACTGACATCTGCGGAGAATATCAAAAATATCTGCCTAAGAGTTGATGTTATGTGTGGTGACCCATGTAATTTTAATGAACTTTAATGGACTTTTTTATGTCACAATCAGAGCCCGAATTAGTAAATGGGGGGAGCTAGTCCTGCCATTGGCCGAGTGAAAGCTGGGGCAATGATCTCAAATCACGTGACTCAACGATGAATGGTTGACACGTTTCGCGTGAAACTAGCCAAGAAAACCTGATTTCTTCGAATGCTTTTCTTTAAAATTAATCATGTGGTTTGGGGGTTTTCCTTTACGAATGTCTTTAGTCCCTCCATTTTATCGCTTCTATATAGTCAGACTAGCGTAAGCGCAAAAACCGACTTTCAAGTTATTACTACATTGTATGTATAATTTAATTCTACATTGATCCGTATCAAAGTAATTCTATGGAAAAAAATCCCGAGTCGCAATCTTTGCGTAGTGTGGCATTGGTAGTTTAATGCTTGAACTTAGACGAGCTCATTTTTGTTTGGGATAAAGGAAAAACCTTTGGATTAACACGAAGCTATTAGTCGTTATATCTCTACGCTGATTGGCATTCCTCATTACTGTTTTATTAATTAAAAATTGGTTTAACGCTGTTTTGGCCCAAACACCATATCCCACATTTCAAAGATTAATAGAAAAGAATAAACCAAGAACACTGAATAAACGTAAACGTATCGCAAAAACAAAACGTCTAGTGCATAAATAGCTCCTTAACATAGATTGATTTTATCAAATCAGGTGGTAGACCAACATTTTCAACAAAATGAAATGCTATAATTTATGCAATTTTGACTTCACGTTGCTTTAACTTCTCTAAAATACGTCGAACCCACCAATTGGAATTGCCATTTTGCCACGCAAAAATATTATAATAAGTGGGATATTCCATTAACCGGGATCAAAATAACGCATTGCGTTGCTAGTTAATGTTAGGTATATTAAACGGGATATTCTTTTAACCGATATTCTAATAAGCGAGCTGATCGACTGTAAGTGATAGCGTCAGTGGTTCCTACTGTTTGATGGTCGTTGGTGGTATGACCATTTGCGTATATTTTAAACTTGACTTTACCGTTATTTAATTAACCACAGTTGCCGCTGAAACAACTCCTGTCCGAATCAGACTCAGCTTCCCCTACATGTTAATGTGAAACTCTCCCCAGTTAGTTAACCCAAAATGTTAACCTTAAATTCCAGTGAATTCAGCACTTCTTACAAAAATTTACAAAGCATATTCATTTTTACATAATATTTTGTAATGTTTCTGTGTGTGACTTAAAATTAATACGAGTGTCCATTTAATGGACGAAAATGAACAAAAGTTTCTAGTCTGAGGTACTGCTCATCAAAAAGTTCCTTGATTTAGGTTTATATATATTTTCTCATAATTTAGAAAGTTACTGATTATGGGTCATACTTTATCAATCCTAAAGAGTGGGAATAAAATTCAATATTAACTGCATGTTAATATGTTTCCTTAAGGCAGATAAAGAGAATGCGACTGAGCGAGAAACTGCCGTAAAAATCGTTTAGAAAAGCTTTCTCTACACAGTAAAACGTCGAAAGTTCTAACTTCCAAAATCCGAAACGTCAAAACTCTGAATGCGATCTCGTGATTAATAACGAACGAAAAAAAAAAAAAGCCTAACAATTGCTAATAAGCAGATATAAGTAGATTTCGTGAAATACATAACTGCAATGATTTAGGGTGAAGTATTATATTTGCTATCAAAATTAGTACGAATTTCAGCACATGGGAAATCGGAATTAAAAAAAAATAAGTTTGACCTAAACAAATTAGTCACAAAAAAAAAGCTTTTTTCAGATGAAACAATGGGCGATCTCCGCCTCTAGAGAAGAAATATCTATAGAGGTGTATTTTGTTTTAGTTCAGCATAGCTTTTTGGGAACTCGACTCATTCAATTTTAGTTGAATTACAGTATAATAGCTCCTCACAGAATACGGACAAATTGTAAATACCACGTTCCTCCGCGTTCAGTAAAAAACGGGAGCTAAATTTGGTTAACTTTAGTTTAAAAAGGACTTATCTATTGCTGCGTTCTGAACTGCATTGCATGTCATGTACTTCTACTGCTTAATCGCTTTATTTCACTAAAAGGCTTACTATTTTTCCAAACGGTATTTTCCTGAGTTTTGAAAGTTTAAACTAAATACAGTACCAATTACTGCGAATTTTTGACACTCTGCTTTCTTCTTTTAATAACCTACATAATATTTTATTCCAAAATATTTCAAGAAACAAAACAATTATTATAGTTCTTGTAAAAAACGTATTCAAAGCATAGCAAAAAACATCATATTTTTGCACTTAAGCTACCAAACTGGGTAATTGCAGTTTGGGTTATTAGACTGTAACAACTCTTGATACTTTTGTAATGATACTATGTATCAAGTGATTAAATTAATGACAATTGCAGTTAATTTAAAAGTAAGAAATTGCGTTTCAGCATGGGAGGAAATTGTTACTTCTATTAATTAATCATGTAAACGAGTGGCCGTGCCATGATCATTTTACTTGTGCCAAATAATCCTATTTGTAACTGTTAGTTATTTTAATGAAGTCCAGCGTTTCAATTAGCATCATTTGTTATCAATTGACTTTCATCTTCAGACTACAAATATTTATAAAATTATATTAAAGATTTTGAACTGAGGTATGTACTGCAGTGGAAAGGAAAAGTATTAGCAATTTTTTTCATCTTTTATTATTTCACAACTTAGTCTTCTATTGTAGGTACTTTATCTTTATTTTTCAAGTTTGCTTATTTGGTTTCCATTGAAAATAAACCATGAAAAAGGCAGTCAAATTCAAACTTTTCCCTATTAGTACAGAATCCAAAACGCTTTTTTTTTTTTTTTTTGTTTCAAATATCTCAGAAACTCATTTCTGCAGGTATCCTCGCACGAAAGCATAGTAAACTATGTTTTCGGCAGCAAAAAGCTTGGCAACTTCAATATGTATAACCAATCTCGACAAACGACAACGGTACGTTAACCCGGTAATATTTTGGTATTTGAATATGATTTTGTAATATAAATTGTAGCGGGTTGGGTACGAACACTGCTGGAGCTAAATACCACAAAAGTAACTTTAAATATGAACAGCTCTGAAAAAAGATTACTGTTCTATATATACTCTAAAAATTATCCCTGATACAAAATATCTTTAAAAAATATTCATATGCCAGGTGCCCAAAAAATGCTTTAAATACGCCCCCAATAGTAAACAAAATGCGTGCTAAACTAAATTAAATGTTCTGAAAAAACAGTCAGAAGTGTTCTGATTACTGTTTCAAAAAGTGTGCTACAAAGTTTTCTGAAAGAAGAATGGCAAAGTTATAACGAAAAAGTTTTGAAATTTGCAGCATAAGCGGAATAAAAAAAAACTTAAAACAATGCAATCTAATGTTTCCTATCAATTTTTTGTTTGAACAAACCAAATCGTCTTCCTGTTCAACATTCCATTTTACTGTGGAACATCCTACAGTTATCACAGATAAGAACTAGAAGTTTCTTAAACTGCCATTATATCTGGAATAAAGTTTATGTTCAAAACTTGAAGTTTGTTTCATTTCTTTTATTCTTAATAAGGTGCTACTTACGTATCTTCGCAATTGTTTGACAACACAAACTTCTGTTGTATTTTTATTCAGAATTAAAAAACAAGCAAACTGAACATAAAGAACATACTTTAACCCGAGATTGCTCGCGCGACCAAAACGAACGGGAGTGCTCGCGCAGGGTATCTCATACCCGAGGAGGTTTTTTAGTATTTTTGAGTTAATTTTTTTTTTCAAAAAGGTTGAAATGCAAATAAGAGAAAAGAGTATAATTATAAAATACTTTTTTAAAAGACTTGCATTCAATTTCTACATTTGTTTGCAAATGCATGCCATATAGTCCATGCAAATGCTTTTGTCACATTTTTCACACACAAATTTGTTTTTTGTCTTTCACATTGGGGCTTTCAGTACAGCTTTTTTTACGTTGACTTTGCTTTTTTAGCAGTGGATGCAATGTTTTCACTAGATCCTAGTTTTAATTTTAAATTTCTTGAAAGCATTGCGTATGCTTTAGTTCAGAACTGTAGCAGAAATACTCGCGCAGGATATGATACACCCGTCGAAGTCAATTCCAAAGAAACTAATTTGAGAATGTCCCCACCGTTTCTACCCCTTCAAGGTTATGACTTATGGATCAGCTACTCAAGGAATCGTCCACTTCCGAAACAAAGGTGGGGAGAAATTTGATTGAAAGCGAAGATGTGGGTATGTCATACCCTGCGCGAGCAACCCGGGTTAAAAGTTATTATTCAATATATTCACTAAAATAAGGCATATACCTCTCATACTTAAAAAAGTGTTGAATATATTTTTAAAACCTACAACATGCTCCAGGTACATATTCTAAATGTATCACTGTTTTCAGTTGCAAAGAAAGCGAATGTGAGACCCAGAGGGGGGAATTTTTAGCAACAATTGCACATTCTAAGTTTCTAAAATATTTCCGGAAACCAAAGTCATATCAAAAATCTGAGAAATTATAGTGACAGAATATTACAATTTAAAAAATATTTCCCTAAAATAACCTTAACAGATGCAGAAAACATTTTTTGCGGATGGAATAGCAACAGAAATAATATTAATTCAATTTATTATGAACTAATGCTATATTATTTAAGGTTGTGAAAGTTTTACTGTATACAACAGAGTACAATTTTATTATTAAAGAGAAAGACCGGATTGGAGAAGCATAAAGAGTTATTATAAGATCGAGAGGCAAAATGAGAGATGGTGGTTGCCATATGAGGCAGTGAGAAGCAAAGGGGCGTAGGTTGCCAAAATCTGAAATTTGGAGATAATCAGTACAAATGGTAGGTGAACCTCTTCTCTGTTTTGGAGCAAGATATAGAACTAGTAGCCCTGGTAGGTGCTATACCTGATTTAAAGTAGTTTTTAAATGATAGTCTACCTAGGACCGGAATTTTAAACGTGTTTTTTTTTTTTTTCAGGACTTTAAAATGTCTACTTACATCCCTCTGCTTCTCCCGGTCTTAAATGACAGTCAAATGAGTACATGAAATACACCGCCAGCTCAGTCAATTCCAGCCGAGGACTGCAGTTTCGTGCTTATTAGCACTCATCAACCCGGCATAGGAAGTGACTGAGCTGGAGGTGGAAAACCTCTTAAAGAAGCCAAGTCGGTCGGAATTGATTGAGCTGGCGCTGTATTTAATGTATTTCAGCCTTAGCCCTTGGATATAGGGCGGTATCTTACTGAATATACCTGCCTTGCCTTCAATCATCGAGTTGAACCGAACCATTGCTTCGGTCACTCGTCTGGTCTGCGCTAATTCTATATTAGCTACCAGTTTGTTTGGCACTCTTGGCTTCCTTAAGAGGTTTTCCAACTCCAGCTCAGTCACTCCTATGTCGGGCTGATGAGTGCTAATAAGCACGAAACTGCAGTCCTCGGCTGGAATTAACTGAGCCGGCGGTGTATTTCTGCCTTAGCCCTGGCTATCGGGCGGTAAGTTACTGAAAATTTTCAAATAAGTGTTCTAATAACTGCTATTACTGTTAAAAACAACGCATGAAAAACACTGTTTCATAATACGATATAGTGCTCTCTGTCTTAACTAAACACCCCCTCACGTGATCAATCCGATGTTCCGAACACATTTTGAACGTCCCAGTACATGTATTCTCCACTCCCTGTATGCAATAAACAGCCTCATAATCAAAGCACTTAAGTTTGCTCCCATGAGTGCTCAGAATAAACACAATATACTATACTTGTAGTTAGCAAATGATCTATATTTTTTTCGTCATTAAATATTGTTCAGAAATCCAAAAAATCAGAAAAAAGTAGTTTAGAAAAAAATTAAGGTTATTCTGCTCATTAACAAAACATTTGCTCCTAAAACAGGTAGATAACCACAATTATAGTGCACTTCAAATACATTGAGTTTTGGAAGGTTTCAGCACGGTGTATGTAATTCTGATTTCACGTTTCATTTGTTTCAGACGAGAAATTGGTATTTCAAGAGCATATTTTTATCTAAATTTCCCAAAAGGCATCATTATTTTTTGTTTTAAAACTGTTTTGAAGAGTTCTATTAAAAAGAATATGCTTCAAATACGTCAGTTTTGGTATTGGGTTCTACTAATAATTTCAAAGAAAGAAAGTATTTAAATTTTTACCTATACATCAATAAAACTTTGCAGTATGTTTTAGGAAATACGATTTTTAGAAAATTAATGAGACCTTTTTTCCATTAGAAACTTTCTAGATAGTTCTCGGTTAAGTATTACCTTGAACGCCAATTTGGAACATACTAAGAAGCATATACCTAGTCTTTTTTATTAGCATAGCATTTAGATATTTTTCAGAAATGTAACCTTTTTCCCCAAAAATAATTACATTTGAAAAGTTACAATTTCATCAACATTTAAGATGGAGAGCATCAGATACCATTTCAATTATGTGTTTTATAACTTAAGAAAATTTTTCATTTAAATATGATGAATAATTGTTCAATATACTTATGGTTTCATGTAAACTGTGCGCACAAAACACGTTTCCACATAAGATAAAACAGTTATTTGTACATTAATTACAGCAAAATTAATTACAAAAAAAAAGTTTTATTGAGGCAGTGAGAAGCAAATTGATGTAGGTGGACTATTTTAAGTTTCAAATAAATCACGTTTAAAGTTCATATCCTAGGAGCTTTCATTAAAAAAAATTCTACATCATGTGTACAGCAGCACCTACTAGGCTACAAGTACTTTCTCTTGCCCCTAGACAGAGGAAAGGTTAACCAAACATTTGTACTGGCTATCTCCAATTTTTTTTTTTTTTTTTTTTTTTTTGTCACTAACACATTCCTTTGCTTTTCACTGCCTCAATAGTACGTGTTACGACTCTTTGGCGATTTAACTACCATTAGGTTAATTTACACGTCTTCCCCATCAAACCTAAAATTGTTAAAGAATTAGAGGTAACTTTATAATCGTGCTGCTACCAGTGCTAATAGCAACTGTTTGAGCATAATAACAGTGAAATTAAAATCCTACTTAAGTTATGTTATCACAATTGAAATTGTTTAACAAAATTAAAAAAAATTACTTTTGTTATAGATGTATGACAACTTTTTAAATATTCAAACTGCAAAACCTAAGAAAGAGTTCCTATTTGTTCTTCATTTATTGTAATGATTGCGGGGTTTTAAGCAACAAATCGATCCGTTTTAGGTCACTTCTAATACAAGAAATACTTAAGCTTACGTAGATAAATATCGGAATCAAACCTTATAGCTCACTTGTGCCTGAGTTAGTGGTATTGGGTTCTACTAATAATTTCAAAGAAAGAAAGTATTTAAATTTTTACCTATACATCAATAAAACTTTGCAGTATGTTTTAGGAAATACGATTTTTAGAGAATTAATGAGACCTTTTTTCCATTAGAAACTTTCTAGATAGTTCTCGGTTAAGTATTACCTTGAACGCCAATTTGGAACATACTAAGAAGCATATACCTAGTGTTTTTTATTAGCATAGCATTTAGATATTTTTCAGAAATGTAACCTTTTTCCCCAAAAAATAATTACATTTGAAAAGTTACAATTTCATCAACATTTAAGATGGAGAGCATCAGATACCATTTCAATTATGTGTTTTATAACTTAAGAAAATTTTTCATTTAAATATGATGAATAATTGTTCAATATACTTATGGTTTCATGTAAACTGTGCGCACAAAACACGTTTCCACATAAAATAAAACAGTTATTTGTACATTAATTACAGCAAAATTAATTACAAAAAAAAGTTTTATTGAGGCAGTGAGAAGCAAATTGATGTAGGTGGACTATTTTAAGTTTCAAATAAATCGCGTTTAAAGTTCATATCCTAGGAGCTTTCATTAAAAAAAATTCTACATCATGTGTACAGCAGTACCTACTAGGCTACAAGTACTTTCTCTTGCCCCTAGACAGAGGAAAGGTTAACCAAACATTTGTACTGGCTATCTCCAATTTTTTTTTTTTTTTGTCACTAACACATTCCTTTGCTTTTCACTGCCTCAATAGTACGTGTTACGACTCTTTGGCGATTTAACTACCATTAGGTTAATTTACACGTCTTCCCCATCAAACCTAAAATTGTTAAAGAATTAGAGGTAAGTTTATAATCGTGCTGCTACCAGTGCTAATAGCAACTGTTTGAGCATAATAACAGTGAAATTAAAATCCTACTTAAGTTATGTTATCACAATTGAAATTGTTTAACAAAATTAAAAAAAAAAATACTTTTGTTATAGATGTATGACAACTTTTTAAATATTCAAACTGCAAAACCCAAGAAAGAGTTCCTATTTGTTCTTCATTTATTGTAATGATTACGGGGTTTTAAGCAACAAATCGATCCGTTTTAGGTCACTTCTAATACAAGAAATACTTAAGCTTACGTAGATAAATATCGGAATCAAACCTTATAGCTCACTTGTGCCTGAGTTAGATATTTGTCACACTTCTATCTATGATCTATTGAGTATATCTGCTGAGAAAGGTTAGGCTTATTGAATAAATCTATTACTATAATGCTTATGTGGTTTGACAGCTGGCTCCATATGAAGAGTCCCGGGGGTTTTACACAATTGGGTTTGAATTCCCGTTTTGGAACTGATAAATGTTCCAAACACTTTGCTTTAGCGTTGCAGAGCATTTTGCTTTGAATTCAAAACAGGTATCTGTGGTATTGAATTAAACGTACGAAAGACGTTTTAACATGGGAACATTCACAGCTACTATTATATAAGGACTAATTTATCAAAAGGGAACATTTATTTTCCAAAAATGTTCAGGAGATGAGAAAAACGAATAAGAGTAAGAGCAAAATAGTTTTATAAACTGGGTACAGAATTGAACGCAAAATCACAGAAATCTATGGCCCAGAGTAAGAAATGTTTGTGTAGAAAAAAAGCAAGGAGATATCGCCATCTTAATTTTGGGTATGTGCCCTTTTGAACAAAAACCTGAATACATGAAATACACCGCCAGCTCAGTCATTTCCAGCCGAGGACTGCAGTTTCGTGCTTATTAGCCCTCATCAGCCCAGCATAGGAAAGTGACTGAGCTGGAGATGGAAAACCTCTTAAGGAAGCCAGTCTGGTCTGCGCTATTTCTATATTAGCTACCAGTTTGTTTGGCACTCTTGGCTTCCTTAAGAGGTTTTCCATCTCCAGCTCAGTCACTTTCCTATGCCGGGCTGATGAGTGCTAATAAGCACGAAACTGCAGTCCTCGGCTGGAAATGACTGAGCTGTCGGTGTATTTCATGTATTTCTGCTTTAGCCCTGGCTATTGGGCGGTAATTTACTGAAAAACCTGAATGTTGAAAATTCCAATTTCACCAAAACTCTTATATTTTACCTTCTCATATTCTCTTATCGAAGTACTTGAACCTAAAAGTAGCGGATTAAAATGTGAGAATTTTGGACACACACACACACACAGGTGTTCCTTTAGATCTAAAAGTCTTTGTACTACAGAGTCTTTCTAGATATGTCCCCTTTTTGTTTAAAATTAAACGTGCAGAGGGCGGATTTGTTCCCTTTTGATTAAAAAGCCACACTTCACCCTTAAATAAAATAGAATTTTACACGTTTGGACTTCTTGAGAGTAAGTGATTTTATAAAGGTCATCTGGAAGATTTAGAAACGTCATAAAATGAATTTTTCAAAAAAGTGGATATGTTCCCTTTTGATAAATTACTTCTCAATTTGGATTATAGGCATTTTTTGAACGGAGAATATACCATAGACATTTAATAGCTAAAGCTAGCTTAATTACAAATGGTTGAGATATCATCCGTGACTACAGTTAATATTCACTACCGCAAGAAAACATATTTTGTGCTACTTTTCAGTTATACGATTACTTTTCACTAAGGAGCTGTCTACAAATGAAGTCACGCTTGTAGCGGGGGGGGGGGGGGGTTGGGGTGAGTCTTGAACTTGTGAAAGTTTGTGACGAAAGGGAGGGACGCGCTGTTAAGAAATGTGACGTCTCGCATTTTAAAACAAATAATGTTTATAAAAAATAGCGTGACATGTGGCATCGATGGGGGGGGGGGGGGCAAAATGATGTGTCACACTTTGTTAAAAAAAAAGGAAAGGTAGGGGTTAGGATATCATTCTTAGACATTCACTCAGCAGGTTACCATAATGTTTTTGCGGTAGGTACTTCTATTAGTTGTTCTTCTCAAAACTGATTACTAAAGTTCAGCACTGGGCGAAGGACAAGGTTTTATTCTTTTAACACAATGGCACAAAATAAGTATAAAAGAACATTGTATACGGTACACATTTTTAATAGTTGTGAAAATTTTGTTATTGGAAGTATTTTGAACAATTATTTCTGGGGCAAAATTTATTAGTTTTGTTTAAGTATTTTTCCACTTTTTTTCAACGATATGTATATAGTTAATGTAGAGTTAATTTGATTATTCTCGCTCTACAGAAAACACCTGTCACTAATGGATCAAAACAAGTGTTTCTATGGAAATTCAGCCGTCTTTATTAACTCAGAAGTAGAAATCCGTGAACAATTGGGTTGTCTGGGACTTATAAGATTATGTATAATCCGTCTTGGAAGTTGTTAGCAGAGATTTTGCATCTAAACTATTCAATTATCGGCGGATCAGCCATAGTGATTGGATCATTGTTTTTTATGTACGAGAAAACATTCAACTTGAGTCTGGGTGTACTGGGTGTTATGTGTATAAAATAAAAACATCAATTTTTAAATTTATGATCACATCTGTGTTCTCAAAATATATACTATAGTTTGTTCTTTCGTTTTGGTTTCAAAATACAGTAAATTGTGACGAATTGAATTCTGCTTTGAAATTTAGCGGTATATACGAAATTCATAACGATGATGAACAAACAATTGTCTTTTATTCTTCTTTTTCCACATTTTCTTGATATTGTGTCAGTTGATGTGAATGCATTAGGGTAAAAGTGGGAGAGACGCCATATGAGGAGAAACGCCATACCTTCTATAATTCAGTGATCGAGAAATAAATAGATATATTTCTCAATGTTTTTAACTGCCCATAGACGCTCAATTCGCAACGTGTCAGTTTTTGTTTGACTGCGTTCGAGTGGGACGTGCGTATGATGAAAAGATTATTTCATCGCGTGAATTTTCGGACGAAAATTTTGAGTCGCTGCAGTTTCGATGGGTGTTAAATGTGAAAAAATGACGCCGTAAGGTAAGATTTGGGTTTATTGTATTATTTTGTTTGTTATTTACTTATTTTTATTAGATTTTGCCATGCAGCTGAATACCTTCATACTTTATATCTACATGGCATCTCTCCCACACAATGAGGAGAGATGCCAACTGAAGTATAAACATTGAAGAGAGAATAGAATTATACTGTCTGTTCTCGAAAGCGAATACTAGCACTCGGGAAAGAGTCCATTTCAAAAAGGGACGGCAGGTTGAAGATGGGTTCTTTCTGCATACCCTTGTTATGTCTTTTTCGACGCTACTTTTAATAGGAAGAACTGCTGAACTGCTATTTTGCATTTTTTTTCTTCCGGGTTTCCATCCCTATTTTGATAAAATCAGAGCGGACCTGACGCATGCGCAAATTCGTCGGAGCTTTCGGCAAAAGAAAATAGACAGTACACTCCAAGCTTTTTTTTTTATCTTTGCATTTTCTCTCCAGTGATATTTTCAACGCAGAGCGTCACTAGACACTGACTTAATCCACTGTGAAAAAAGTTCGACTGTTGGATATGCTAAAAATCGCTTCCGTTTACATTATTTAACTCTCAGTTGAATTTTTGCATTTGTAATATCAAACGGATTTGTTGCAGAGGGAAGCTTCTAGAGTCTTCCATCTTTACTGTTTTTTTGGCTTCCCGTACTGTAATACGAAAGTGGTAATATTCTTAGCGGGGCAATTGACGGAGTCGCACGCAGCTTCAGTTTGGTAAATGTGATTATGTTTTAAGTGCTCTCTTAGCATTGCACTGGAATATTTTTACTGGCGGTAGAATGCCGAGAAAATATGTAAGGAATCATACAGTAGCCAGAGAGCAGTAAACTGCGGAAAATTTAATTCTGTCTATGGCAACAGTAAAAAATGGTGAAATTTCGAAAAACAAAGCTTCTAGACTTTATGGAATACTGATTCGTACCTTCAGTAGGCACCTCAAGACTGGTGATACTAAAAAGGCTGGACTAGGTCCTCAAGGTATTTATTAAATGTTTGTTGTTAATTTAAGGGGTCTAAGAACTGTTAAAAACTTAACGCGATGCAACTAATGCCCATTATTCAAAAGCTTGTAAGTATATTTTTATAAAATTATGTTATAAATCGTATACCTTCCTTAAGTTATGAACCTCAATTTACATTTTTTAAAAACAAATTTTTTTCTGTCTTAAAATTTAAAAGAGGGAGAAAATATTTATTAAAAAAATTTAGTTGAGTTTTTAGTAAAGTTGTGGTTCAGGCTATAGAAATAGCCTAAATAAATATACAAAGAATTTATGAAACACATTTTGAGATATCATGCACGCAAAACGAAAAACAGACTTCTGAGAAAAAGAGGTCTAAGCAGATACTGTTAACATCAATCTCATTGGGAATACTTTACGTTTTTTTACGATAACTCGTAAAGTTTTTTGTTCATAATTAAATTAGGAAGAACATATATTTTTTCCAGATTTTTTTTTTAAGTTAAAGGTCCTTAGAGCCCTTAAGTACGGAATGTTTTTTTATAGGTTATAGTACAGTAACTAATCATATCAATTGTTCCAGCATCACTTGGGACAGAGAACGAAAAACGTTTGGCTTCTTATGTTAAACGTCTAGTTAACGCTGGTTTTCCACTTGATAGATCGACTATTCGGTCTCTTGACTATCAATTTGCTGAGAAGCTTGAAATTCAGCATAAATTTTCGAAAGAAAAAGAGAAGACTGACCAGCATTGGCTCACATCTTTTCTAGAAAGAAACAAGGATGTCTCTGTTCGTCAAGCAGAAGGTCTATCTGTTGCAAGAGCCCAGGGAATGAACAGAGAAGAAGTAGGTGCATTTTTTAAACTACTTGAAGAAGAAATGGTAAAGCATGATTTGACTAACAGACCTGAAAATATATTTAATGTTGATGAAACTGGGATCCAACTTATAAATAAACCTGGAAAAATATTAACAGCCAAAGGTGCTAAGGATGTTCACGTGATCACACCTCGAGAAAAAGGAGGAACGATTTCTCTGGTTGCATGTTGCAGTGCTGAAGGTCGTTTTCTACCTCCAGTTTTAATAATGAAAGGAGTGAATAAAAAGGCTGAATTTTCTGATGGCTTGCCAAATGGATCCGTTGTCTATATGAACAAAAAGTCATCTTACAATAGTGGTGTATTATTTTTGCGTTGGTTTAAGGAACATTTTCTACCAAAAAAACCAAAGACAGGTAAAACAATTTTGATGTTAGATGGTCATACCTCTCATTCCAATTTAATTGATTTGTTAGATATTGCCAATGAAAATGATGTGTGACTTGGTAAGCATAAAATTATCACAACACAAGCAGTTCAACCTCTGGATCGTCGTTTTTTCAAACCTCTGAAAACTTTTTATTGTCAGGAAGCAAATGCATGGATGGTGAGAAACAAAAATGGAACTTTAACAAGACTACAGGTTGTGTCATTAATAGGGCAAGCATGGGGAAAAGCTGCAACGGTAGGAAATGCAACATCATGTTTCAAAGCCTGTGGAATATTTCCACTTAATCCCAGTGCAATTCCAGATCATTTTTACGCCGTATCTCATTTAATTCAATTAGCTCCTCCAGCAATTCCTCTTGCAGGTGCAGTAGTGCAGTCAGATCTGTATCCACAAAAACCATTAACATCCAGATTAACATCGACTAATAAAGAAACACCAACAAAATTTCTTGAAAAGTCTCATCCTATTCCAAAACTACCCAGTTCGACTGTAAAACGAAAACAAGTTGCTTGTATTTTGACTTCTCCTGATACATTAGTAAGAAAACGTCTAATGTCAATTTAGTCAAAGGAGCAGTTAAAAAACGCAAATTAACTGGCTCAGAATTGAAATCTTCATCTTCTGTCTCAGCATCTACCCCAATTATAGATGACACAAATGAGTGCGTAGAATGCTGGGAAAATTATTATTTAAAAAAAAAAGACTGGATTAAATATGTTCTGTGCCAAAAGTGACTACATGAGTCATGTACTATGTATTCTCCAAATTGCAATAATTGCGGTAGGGAATTGCTTCGCAAAAAAGTACAAAAAATGTAATAATTCTATATAAGGCATCTCTCCAAACCATAGGGCATCTCTCCCACATGTTGTGGGAGAGATGGCCAGCTCTGTACTTGTAATTTTTATTGTTAATTTCTTTTTAAATTCATTCTAAAACTACTTAATTGCAATTGTAATGCTTAATATTAGTGTGTCTTTCGAATAAAAAATAAATGGTTGTTTTACAATGATTTTTTATATTTTTTTCCGAATTTCTACAAAAAGTATGGCGTCTCTCCCACTTTTACCCTATGTTATCCGCTTTAGAAAGTTTTGTGAAGATGTTTGTTTGAACTTGTGCAAAAGTTATGAAAGCACTTTGAAATACGATTTAAGTTTTTTCAAATGTGCACAATCTCAAGACATATACCACTAAGTAAGATGCAGTAAGTTACCGCCCATAAGCCAGGGCAGAGGCAGAACTATAAGGAATGTACCAACAGCTCGGTCATAGCATCCGTAGACTACAGTTTCGTCTTTGTTATGGACTTATTAGTCTGGAATATTATGGCTTGGTAAATTAATTGTACCAGTTTGAAATTAAGCTCAGTTTTAATGACAGGACATCTGCCTCCCAGCTCGGTTATTGACCATTCCAGGCTAATGAGCCTGTAACAAGGAAGAAACTGCAGTCTCTGCATGTTTTGATCGGGCTGTCTGTTTAATGATTAGTTAGTTATGTTGCACTAAGATTTGTTGTTTTTTTTAACCGCTTGATTTTTGATTGCAGACAGAATAACAGTTTTTGAATCACTGTTTATTGTTATGCTTGTTCTGTAATTGTAAATTTTTTTATAATTTGAATAATTTATTGATGGCTTATATGCTCTTTTTTTATATTTTATTACTCTGTTTCACGATGCGGTCAAAATACAGTAAAACCCCTCCTAACGGACACCCGTCTTATACGGACATTTTTTAATTCCCCGATTCCAATGCAAATAACTTTATTAAACCCCTGTCCTGCGGACACCCCTCTATTGTGGACAAAAACATTCGTCCCGTTAGTGTCCGCATTAGAGGGGTTTAACTGTACTCTTAAATTCTTCATAAACTACTTTGCACAAATCATTGATACTTGAATATACATACATTAATGTAGAGTCAATAAAAAATATAATTAGTCTGTAGAGATTAAAAAAGAGAAAATATGATAATAAAAATTCAAAAATGTCAGGCATGATTTCAGGCAGTGAAATTTGAAGATAACCAGCGCAAATTGTTTGGAGAACCTCTACTCTGTTTAAGGACATTTTTAGTAGCCATGTGTCCGCTGCTATACAACTGGATGTAGAACTCTTTCCCCAATAAAAGCTTAACTAGCATCAGAACTTCAAACGCTTTTTTCCTAAAAACGTCAACAAGGCGTTTGCTTGCACCCCATTGCTTCTCACTGCCTCATTTTTGCTTTTTTTTGGGGGGACAGCCCTTGTATTAACTTAAATTAATCTGTATCTGGATGCATTTTTTTACTTTCACTTTTGAAATATTTAACGAATTTTAATTTTTATGTGTCCATATTTGCATTTCGTAAAATTATAGTAATTTTATTCTTATTTATAAATAAAATATAACCCCGATTTAACTACCGTCAAGAGACTGGAAAAAATTATCGATAAATCAATGAGCATGGACATTCAGATTATTCAAATCCAGACCAGTGAAATGTATCAATATATTGAGGAAATCGTTAAATCATGTATCGTTAATTCGAAGTTATATTGTATATCGTAATATATTTTGTAAAAAGTGGATTAGTATAACATTAATAAGATAATACGGCTACAGCAACGTGTCTGAAGCAAAACAAATGGTGACAAGATAATTTTCCTCTTTTTCCGGATCACGGATTCCTTGGAGATGCAAATAAATCTTGTGGAGTAGAAAATTCGACGTTAAAAGCGTCGACGTTTCCAAACCTCGCTTCAGTTCGTCCGTCCTTTCCAAAGTGGAAAAATGACGCAATTATTTTTTCAAGAACGTGACGGGTGCGAATTTCTTCTGAATTTTAATTCCATTCTATTTGCAGAAACAATAAATACAATGATTAGGACTCGATTGCATATTGTGATGGCAAGAAACATAATTTAAATTCAAGACGTCAAAATTGAATCGATGTTTTTGTATTTTTATTTGTATTTTGTGATATTTTAGTAATTTTGAATACATATTTACGAAGGGTTAATATTATATATATATATATATAATATTATATATATATATATATATATATATATATATATATATATATATATATATATATATATATACATAAAATATAATGTATGTATATGTATGTATGTATATATATGCAGGGGCGGACTGGCTGACTTTGGCCTAGTCAGCAAAAGAATATTTTGGCCCACTTCTGTAAAGTAGTCGAGCAAAGACATTAAACTACTACTAGTTCCTATTTTTCTTTAAGTTCCTAAATCAAGATTTAAAGTTCTAAAATAGAAAATTGCGAAACGTAAAATATAGCTAACACTGACACATTTTTTATGTGCCTTGAAAGGATACTTATGGTTATAAGCCTGAAAAGGCACATCTTTAGGCTTCTATACTGACAACATAGGAAGGAAACGAGGAAAGAGATGAGGAACCAGGTAAATCCCTCCGGAAATTTTTTGAAATTGGTTGATCTATATAGGCCTAAGAAAAGAATCGGGACACGGGGTTCTAGTTCTTTTCCAAGCGATATTTTCAAAGTTGATGTCAAAAAAGGCAATTTTACAATTTTCGGTAGCGTTAAAAGGGAGGAAAAACAAGGGGTTCCCCAAAAATTTTGTTTTCTTATTATTTTTTTTTTTTTTCAAAATTGAAATCCATTTTAGTCTATCTTTGTTTACAATAGAATGTCGAGGGCTCTTACCAGAAATTCTCCGAAATGGAAAGTTTTAGAAATTCAATTTCATGGCTACTCTTAGTAAAATTATTGGAACAGCATAGGGAGCTTTCTACAAAAACGTTTAGATTTTGAACTATTAAAAAACGCAAAATTAACTCTGGTCACGTTTGAGAGAATAGGAGGGTCAGTGATCTCATTTGGAAGTATTTCAAAACTGAAGTAGACTTGACCCAATTTTAAACTACATTTCGTTACTATAGGGAATCTGGCGACTCCTCTTCGAAATTTTCCGACATTGAAATTTTAAAAATATAATCTTATAATATGTTTGGAAACATTGAAAGGAAAAGAGAAAGGTTTTCCCCAAGATTTTTTAGAAGGGCACCGTGCCCTTCCGCTTTTAAGCTAACCTTAAACCCTGTCCTTGAAACGTCATTCGTTTCAACCATTTATCCACAAGAATCTGATTAGAATATATCTGAATGTTTTTTGCATTACCTTTAAAACTAAACATCAAAAAGCTTTTTTATATTTTAAAAATAGTTATTATCGAAAACGAACTTTGTATACCAAAAAAAAAGCAGCTTTTTTATTCAACAAAACTTCTCTATCCTTTTATCAGTTTATCTGAAAGCGCACTGCCCCTTTTTTGTTCTGGAGGAAACACTAGTTCTCTCTGGAATTGTTTTCTGAAACTGAAATCAATTTTTGGCTATAGTGCAAATAAAAGGGTTACGAAGCTCTCCCATGAAAATTTCTATCAGTGAAATTCTAAGCTATCTTTAGTGACTTTAAGGGAATGACTAAGGTTAGAAGATTTTGTCTGGCAATTTTTCGATTTGTAAAGGGGTCTGGGAAACAAAATGTGTCAAATTTTGCAATTTTTTTCTATCATTTAAAAAACTTCTCCGTCTTTTTCTACTTAAAAGGGCGTTTGAATCTTGTTTCTATCTTAATTAGAACGAAAGATATAATTATTTTTGTTGCATTCTTTTAACTAATATTATATTGAACTTTAAAACTGCAAACACATTTCCCTCCATGATGCAATTTTTCCCGATTTTTCGCATTCAAACTCTTATAAGTCAAGAGCTAATAAAGATAAAGTAATGAAATTTGGAGCATATGTTTTTCAAACAGTTTGCTTTGATTTTTATACGGTGAATATAAAAAAAAACATTGCTACAAAAAATATAATTTTTTTAAAAGTATCTTTGAATTTTTCGAAATTTTTCTTCAAATATTTTCTATTTTTATTGAATTAATATTTTTTAAATCGTCAAATAAAAATTAAAACTTAGATATTTGTGCATAGTTTTTTGAGCAAAGTTTGAAAGTTGACCAAGAATATTTTGAGTTTTTGCAATTTAAAGCAAACCCATTTTTTTAGGAAACAATAACTAAATTTAAATATTTTTTTAAAAATATTTATGTTATGATTTTCTGAATAAAACTGATGGTGAATCAGTGCAAAAAATTTCAAAACTCTAAATTGTTCAATATCATTTTTTTTTCCAAAATGTGTCCCGGACCATTTTTAATCTGTAATACACAATTTCCTTCTTGGGCCTTGATGCAAAAACCAAGAACTCGGTAAGTTCAGATTCACTCATTTTTGGTAAGACCAATAAATAACATTAGTGTCCGATCGAAAGGCTAATATCTTTTCCACATTATTTACTACAAAGCAGAGGTCTAATCTCACATTTGTGACCCGTTGTTGCACCAATCGGAACAACCAATTCTCCGCACGCAAAAATGAATTTTTAAAAAAGGAAAAGTTTGTGCATCAAAGTCCTCATTTGTAGACTTAATACTATCGTGACTTTAGGACTACAAAGGGACCTCATACCTGAAATACCATAGGGACCCAGGGTTACCAATTTTGCGGAGTTGCTGCGCAAAAATGGCGAAATTCCGATGCTCCGCAAAGAAGTTCTTTTGCTCCGCATTTCCCTGCCGAAGTTTTCCAACTTAAATTTTGCTATTTCATCATAACGAACATGTAAATATGGGAAATTAAAGATGCATATGCTCAAAGATTGAAATTGTGTATAAAGCTGTTTTATTAATTTAGAAATAATTATTTTCATACTAGTGCTTAAAAAATTATTAAAGCTCTAAAAAAATCAGATAAGTGGTTTTAGTTAATTTTATTGATTTTTATACGAAATTCCGAACTGCTCCGCAAAATTTTAAATTCCTCCTCAAAATCAGCACAGATGCTCCTCAAATTGTTTCTGCAAGGTTGACAACCCTGGGACATCGGTAAGTCTAAGTTTAGCCCTGATTACTACTAATGTTGCTCAAAAAAAAAAAAAATAAATAAATAAATGAATAAATAAAATAAATAAATAAATAAATAAAGAGAAAAAAATATTACCTCCCCCCCCCCTTGAACTCAAGCCTAAATCTGACTATGTTCAGGAACTCGCCCTTCTAAGTTGAAATTTTGTCCTGTTTCAGATTCAGTTTATCATAGATCATACTTACTTTCCCGATGCGATTCTGAGATGAAAATACTCGTATAACGATAAATTACATTAGACTAACGAAATCGATTGCCAACTGACAGCATTAAGTTGAATCTGCCGCAACCAGTGAATATCAGGGCAGAGGCGTGCACAGAAATTTTTGAGGCCCGTCACAAATGACTTTTACGGGCCTCCTTCCATTTTGTTTACCACTACGTCCCTATTGTATATTTCACTCCTCATTTAAAAAATCTCGGGCGGCCTTCAGGCTCGGAACCGGGTCAACAGATGTTCCTTATCCACCCCCCCCCCCCCCCAACCTTGTGCATGCCGCTGCTCATGTATCAACACCCCAAAGCATGGTCCATATATTTATAGCAGGGCCGGGTCCGCTTTGTCTTGTGGTGCAGGCCAATTGTTGTTACTTGACGTACTAATATAAGATTTTTGAAAGCTATTTTTTTTGTCCCGGGCCCTTTTTCAGGCCACATCAGACCCTAATTCCTCTGCCCCCCCCCCCCCCGTTTCCTCAATATGGGAGTCATGAACCCCAGAGCTCTAAAAACTAGAGAGAAAGTTGACAAAGAGAGGAAAGCATTCGCACCTGTGGACTTCGGCAATTTACTCTGGCCCCTGGGGGGGGGGGGGTTAAGAACGGGAGAAAAATTAACCTGCTTCCAAACACTTTTTTCCCATAGAGTGAACAAATTTCATTTTTTCTTCTATTATTACGCTTTAAAAAATGTTGGATGTGAATTAAATGTATTAAGTTCAATAAAAAATTGCTTAAAGTGGCCCACTCGGCCGTTGGCCCAGTCGGGGATCCCGGACTAGCCGACCAGGCCAGTCCACCCCTGTATATATGTATGTATATGTAAGTATATATATATATGTATATATGTAAGTATATATATATATATATATATATATATATATATATATATATATATATATATATATATATATATATATGTGTGTGTGTGTGTGTGTGTGTAATAAGCAGGCTGCTGAAACTAACAAAATAATATGGCTATAGCCACGTGTCTAAAGCAAAACAAATGGTGACAAGATAATTTTCCTCTTTTTCCGGATCACAGATTCCCCGGAGATGCAAATGAATCTTTTGGACTAGAAAACTCGATGTTGAAAGCGTCGACGGTTCCAAACCTCGCTCCAATTCGTCCGTCCTCTCGAAAGTGGAAAAATGACGCAATTACTTTTACAAGAACAAAGCCAGACTTTCCAGCTCGCTTTGGAGAAACTTGATATATATCGCGATGCCTTTCATATTTCTGCAGGATTTTATAAAAGTGTTTGTGCTGGTTTCAGGGTGCATTGGAGGAAAAATGTGTATAATTCATTTTAATTGCGATAATTGCGTTTTCTTTACTTCTCAAGGCGTTAATGCGTTCTGAAAATACGCTCTGACGGAATTGAATATGAATGTTGAGATGAGTAATCGTGCGGTATTCTTCCATCTGAATAAATGTAGTCGTGTTAAGTATTTTAAGAAATGTGAAATTCATCTCAATTGCAGTCTTTGAGCAGCGCACATTTTGATTTTGATTTCAGAAATTAAAAATCAGCAAGAAAAAGCTTCATTAATTATTTGGATGTTGCAAAAAATACTACAGATGAAATTGAATCTGAAATATTATACATAGAGTATTTGCATTGTGATTAGTATGTGTTTTATAAAAAAAATGTAGGTAGACGTCTCAGATTTAAATTTTGTTATAGTTATTCTTTTTTTTTTTTTTTTTTTTGCAGCATTTCTCATGAAGCTCAAAGGTTAAAAAAAAACATATTAAAATATGAAACTAAAAATAGCTTGTAATAATTTTGCGAATGGGTTTTTTGAATGTAATATAAAAATGTCATCTGAATTGGTAAATATTATGCTCAAAAGTATTTCACCAAATGTATCCGTGATTTTATTTGAACTTTGTGGTGCCTTTTTCCTCTAGAAGCGTATACCTTCAGCCTAGAGAAAATTATGTCTTTGTAACCCCAAAGGAAGTGATATGCAACAATTAACTGTTTTTGTAACTTATAAGCTTTTTTAGAAAAAAAAAAGGAAATAAAATATTCTTATTTCTTACATTCCATTTAACTCTACTAAATAACCATTAAAGCATTTAAAAATGCTTACTACCAAACGGCATGACCTTGAGGTCACGGATTTATATAAAATCCTTGATATAGGCAGGGTTGTCAACTGCTAAGCAAAAATGGCGAAACTCCGCGGTCCGCAAAGAATTTCGTTTGCTTCGCATTTCCTGGTCGAACGTTGTCAAGCTTAAATTTTGCTATTTTATAATAACAAATAAGTAAATATGGGAAATTAAAGATGCTTATACTCAAAAATTGAATTAGTTTTTGAAGCTGTTTGATTAATTAAAAAAATTGCTTTAATACTAGTGCTTAAAAGGATTATTAAGCCTCTAAAACATTTTTAGATAATTGGTTTTAGTTATTTTTATTGATTTTTTTACAAAATACCGAACTGCTCAACAAAATTTTAATTTGCTCCTCAAAATCACCACAGATGCTCCTCAAATTGCTTCTCTAAGGTTGGCAACCCTATATAGGTCAATTCCCACTAGGTATGAGCCCAGGTTAAAGGATTTGACTGCATAGGGCCTAGTTCGGCTGCAACGGAGCTTCAAAGTTGATAATTTGAACTCAATATTCAAATGAAGTTTCTTTTAGAATTACCATTTTCACCCTTTTTCTGCTATTGTACTGCAGTATGAGTCATTTGCATGCACTTATACCTTTGAATTATTTACGCTGAATGCTAATTTTTAATAAATATATCTCAAATTTAAATTAGACACTACTTTTAATTTCAATAACTTGAATGCCATAATAAATAACATAGTTACAGAATATTCATCGTTTGCAAATGGAACTAATTATTTTCGTTTTATATTAATTCTCTGCTAGTAAGAAAGTATTTATCGTTTGTTAATAAAAACATTTACTTTAATTGGATGGTTATCTTCTGCTATCAAAGATATTCCACAATGATAAGCAAAAAGAGGGAGATGAGAAAAACTCTTCAACTTTTCAAGTAACTTAAATAATGCTCATAAATAAAAAGGTGTTCTCCCTTCCACTCGTTGTACTAACAAAAGATGCCAAATGTGACATAAAACATAGTGTCGAAGTCTGAAATTCCAATGGAAACTCCATTGCATTTCTGGGGCCAAAATAGCAACTTCGGACCCTCATTGCAGCCAAACTAGGGTCTATGCAGTCAAACCGCTTTACTTAGGCTCATATCTAGTGGGAATGGACATATATTAAGAATTTTGTCCAATTCCATTGCCCTCAAGGTCGTGCCGTTTGGTCGTTAGTCATAAATTTGGTAGCATTCGGACAGTTTATTAGCATTTATCACGCAAATATTACGTGACTTTGAAATGCTTTAGTATTCTCCAGTTTTAATGATTCTTTTTAAATTTCAAGTTTAGTTTGATCTAAAATATACCAAACTAAACCTGATAACTCACCAGTTTTCATAATTATATTTCACTTTCAATTTTAGTTTGTTTAAAAAAAACCAAACTAAACTTGATAATTCTCCAGTTTTGATATATCTCTTCCAATTTCAAGTTTAGTTTGGTTTAAAATGTACCATTCGAGAAAACGAGCTTTTATATTTAACCTTTATATTGGTTTTACTGCATCCATATGTAAGCATCTGTCTTATTGGTTAATCTGTGTATTAAACAAAATATGTTGCAAACGTAGTTAGCCAGTATAACGGTGTTGTGAATTTATTAATATTACCAATTTAGTCATATTTGCTCCAAATGCTACCATCAAATTTTATCATCAAAATTGATTATAGTGGTGTTTATAAATCTTGCAATGATAAAAAAAATGTTCATTGAAAAACATTCAGAAACAAAGATAATTTGTTTTTATTTTATTCCTTCTCTCTAAAAGATTTTCCCAACGTTAATTCAACTCTGCGTTTGCGTGCGCCTTTGGTAATTCTGAGGAGATTTAGAAGATTTTCGAGATAAGAGTCTGGCAATGGCTCAACCGGATTTGGCCTTCAAAACCATCTTTGTGACCTTCTTGTGAGTTTTTTCTTTCATAGACGCCATTTACAGTTCTCGATGTTAACGCCATTTACATCACTTTAGCTTATATTTTACCAATCTTAGAGCAGGAATAATAACTGGAAGGAGAATGTTTAATCATTAACGTAGAAAAAAACTGAGGCATCGATCCCAAGTTACGGGACTCAACTACGACGAATGTGTGACACGTTTTTGAGTGAAACCAATGACAGAGACCCGATTTTATCCAATACTTTAGATTAAATGTTATTATCTGACTTAGGAAGTTTACTTCAAGAGTATAAGGGTTCGCTATCTCTACCTTTTAGTTCTTATGAAACGTACCAAGAGGAAAAACTTGATAGATAAGGATGAAAATTAAAAAATGAATTGTGCATGAATCTAAATATCCTTTTTGAATATTTTTTTTATCAGTTATAATGATTTCTAATCATAGTCCAGTCATTATAGTAAGTACACCTCGGAATTCGAGATACCCATCTATAAGTCTGTAAATACTTGTATATTGACACCCTAAAAATTGTCTCAAAACCTACATATGGTAGGGTGTACGCAACTATTAAACTTCAAGGTCAAAGGTCACAAAAATCGGTTTTTTGCGCTTTTTTTTTTGTAAATATCTCATTTTCTATGGGTTTTTTGCTATTTCTATATATTATCAATATAGTAGAATACAAAATTCTCTACAAATTTTGTTTAAAAAATTTTTTATACGGTGAACCGTTTTCGAGATAGAGGGCGGAGAGCGCGAGGTCACAGAATCACTTCATGTCAACCGGTGCCTCTGGTCGAAAATGCACCATATATAGTTGATGAACTATCGATAAATCAATGATTATAAATATTTGTCAATTTTTATTAATTATTATATTATATTTTATCATTTTTTTCCCTAACCTATCCACTTTTCATTCAGTATTAATTTACTTAACAACACTTACCTGCCCATGTAATTGCAGAATTGTTAATGAAAATATAGGAATTATATTTGAATTTTAACCTAATCAATATTAATAACCTCTTACATGATGAAAAAAAAACAAATAGATTATGAATTAATCTTTTTATTAAAAAATTCATTCAATATATTTATTTCTATTAAAAGTAAAAAATGGAATAAAGGGTACAAAAACTACAATTTATAATTTTAATCATCTTCTTCCTCTTCATTGTCGTCTTCCGGCTGCTGGTAAATTTCAAACTGGTCTTCATTATCGTCTTCAACGACATTTGTCTCAAGTTCTTCCATGATTTCCGGGTCAAAGGTTCCATCTTCGTTAATGTCGCGCTGATATGGTATAGCATTGAGACAAGTTTTCCCATTACATTGGCCACAAGCTAAAGAGATTGCAAGCCCGCTTTCCTGCATCCGCATCGCGAGATCATTAGAGAGTGGAACTCAAACTTTATTGGCCGTCTATAATGCTCCGAAATCTGTGAAAAGTCTCGATCATCTTCGTTATATGCATTACGTCAAGTCTACAAAACTTAATCAACCTGTGCAGCTTTCAAATATTCCACCAACAAGTGCAGCTGCTCATCAACATTTCAAACGCGTGTATAATATCAAGTTCAAAACTTGGTTAGGGCATGATTTGGAACTCCAGGTATGGGGTTGGGCAATGCGAAACGACTTTCTGGAGCCTATCATGAGAATTTTACCACCTGCTCCAGAAGATTTGCTAAATATAATTTTCTGCAACTGCAAGAGTGGTTGTGGTTCGCGATGCGAATGCAGGAAAGCGGGTTTGCAATGCTCTTTAGCTTGTGGCCAATGTAATGGGCAAGCTTGTCTCAATGCTCTACCATATCAGGGCGACATTAACGAAGATGGAACCTTTGACCCCGAAATCATGGAAGAACTTGAGACAAATGTCGTTGTAGACGATTATGAAGACCAGTTTGAAATTTACCAGCAGCCGGAAGATGACGATGAAGAGGAAGAAGATGATTAAAATTACAATTTGTAGTTTTTGTACCCTTTATTAATTTTTTTTTACTTTTAATAAAAATAAATGTATTGAATGATATTTTTAATAAAAAGATTAATTCATAATTTATTTGTTTTTTTTTTCATCATGTAAGAATTTATTAATATTAATTAGGTTAAAATTCAGATATAATTCCTATATTTTCATTAACAATTCTGCAATTACATGGGTTGTTAAGTAAATTAATACTGAATAAAAAGTGGATAGGTTAGGAAAAAAATGATAAAATATAATATAATAGTTAATTAAAATTGACAAATATTTATAATCATTGATTTATCGATAGTTCCTCAACTATATATGGCGTGTTTTCGACCGGAGGCACCGGTTGACCTGAAGTGATCCTATGACCGCGCGCTCTCCGCCCTCTATCTCGAAAACGGTTCACCGTATAAAAATTTTTTAAAACAAAATTTGTAGAGAATTTTGTATTCTACAATATTGATAATATATACAAATAGCAAAAATCCCGTAGGAAATGAGATATTTACAAAAAAAGCGCAAAAAAACGATTTTTGTGACCTTTGACCTTGAAATTTAATAGTTGCGTACACCCTACCATATGTAGGTTTTGAGACAACTTTTAGGGTGTCAATATACTAGTATTTACAGACTTACAGCTGGGTATCTCGAATTCCGAGATCCTTACATAATTTAAGCTTAAATGACTGGACTATCACCCTGTGTTTCTCTAATAAAACTGTTATACTCTTGAATATGAAATCACGCATTAATAAAAAAAAAGAAATTATTTATAAAAAATTTACTGTTTTACTTTGAAAGAAAAATATCAAAAGAAAATGATGCTTACTTAGCGTACAAAATACATTGTTAGAAATTAAGAAGGTTTATCATAACTTTTGGTGACAATGTTACTAGTTTAATCCCTATTACGGCATTCCATAATTTTATTGAGTGCGTCGTCCATCCATACTGCCGCAGGACTGAAAGAGAAATTCATTTGCAGATTTATTGTTGCAACAAGGCTTATAAAATCTTATTGAAGCAATCATTCTTGACTAAATGTGACACATTACTGCCTGTAGCTTGTTCGTAAGTCTTAAAATAGCAATCTCATAATTTAAAGTGAATAGCGTGTAAAAGTTTGAATATTTTGTCAGATCATATAAGATGGGAAATTATACTGTGTCATAGTTAATCAAGCCGGTTATAAAGGCTCCCCCTGCAAATATGCTAACTCTATAGGATCATCTAAAAATATCCTTAAGGAAAGGATTGTATTGCATTTTTCCGCACAGATTTATTGTCCAATGCTTTAAATTAATGTTCATTTTTACTTTCTTCTATATCTAATATATAGAAGAAAGTATTGGATTCGTGCAAATTTTCGAATTTCGAATTTTGACGGATTCGAACGTTTTGAGGTGTGCTGAGTCCATTTCGACTATTTTTGGAAAATGTCTGTCTGTCTGTGTGTGTGTGTGTATGTATGTATGTGTGTGTGTATGTATGTGTGTCACGTCTGTGTGTGATCAGTTTTTTGTGGCCGCTCTACAGCAAAAACTACCGCATGAAATCGAACGAAATTTGGTACACATATGTGCCCGTATGTGAACTTGTGCCCATTGGTTTTTGGCGCGAATTCCTCCAAGGGGGGTGGAGCAATGGGACGTTTTTTGAGTTACGCGTGATTGCTATTCCTCAGGAAGTAACGGGCGGAATCAAACAAAATTTGGTCCATATGTTGCCATTAACAGGAACAGGTGCTGATTCAATTTTGGTGTCAATAACTCAAACGGGGGTTGAGCTATAGAACGTTTTTGTCGTCAATTGTGACTGCTGTATCTCAGGAAATAATGAACGGAATGAAAGAAAAATTTATCGGCAAGTAGCCCTTAGTAGGTATAAGAGCTGATTTTATTTTGGTGTCAACAGCTAAAAAGGGGGTAGCGCAATCGCCCGTTCTTTTTTTCCATTGTGAGTGCCCTATCTCAAGAAGTAATGCTACGTTCTGGTTGAAATTTGGAATATATGTGAATCCATATGTAAACAGACTTTGGTTCAATTTTGGCGCCAATCGTGCCAAGAGGTGCTGATTTATTTTTATTATCATTATTTTTTAGCGAATAAAAATAGTTTTATCAATGCAACAATAAGAAAGATAAATCGTAATAGATTGTCGTCTGCGTATTTCTCGTGATTTTAATTGTCTGGAAATGATCGGAAATATTATCTCAATGATTTAAAATTTTTAACTGTTGCCATCTTATGTTTGTTAACAAATAAAATATTTGTAATTAATTCAAGCAAGGTTTTTAAAATAACTTTCAATTTTCGCTCTTTGCTTTGCTTTTGCAATAATTCAGACATTGGGATGGTGGTCAAGTTTTTGCATGTGTAATTTCGTTTTTGTTGGGAATATTGCTTCCTCGTCAAGCATGGGGAGGGATCAGAAAAAAAAAGAAAAATATAGAAGAAAGTTTTGTGATGGCCACAACATACTAGTTCTTTATGACGGTACAAGTAACATATTGCGTTTCTCAAACGTTTGAAATGGTTGTCTACGTCTTTCAAACATTTAAAAAACTTTTTAAAAGAAACGTTTAAGCGATATGTGTTGCCCGGGTGCTTACCTTTATAGAAAAATAATTACAAAATAGTACTTTTATTTCATTAAGGTATTAGTGAATATTATGCTCTGGCCATGGAAATGCATTATAATATGGTTGCAAAACATTTTCAAATTGTGAGACTTACGCATTCAGT
Source organism: Uloborus diversus (assembly GCF_026930045.1). NCBI lineage: Eukaryota > Metazoa > Arthropoda > Arachnida > Araneae > Uloboridae > Uloborus > Uloborus diversus. The sequence goes on from NC_072737.1 coordinate 95,629,326, forward strand.
TTGAATTAACGTATAGAGGCTCCTGTTCTTAGGATCACTCCCTAAAAGTTAGGTTTATATCCGTTCTAAATGAAGATGCATTCATGTTTTTATTTATTTATTTTTTGCCTTTTTGAGCTATAATTGTTACAAAATCTTTAGTTAATGAAGCAGATTCTGATCATTTTAGCAAAAACTGATCCCAAAATCAGTCATGGAAATCGACGCTTCATTTTATTGAGATTTGTAGGCATCTAAATGAAATAATTAGGAACTGATAAATTATAGGAACTCACGGTACCCAAATGCGATAAATTTCAAAATGTTAATCAGTAAATGTTTTTCCGAAAAAATATTTCGTTTTTCTTATGAAATAAAATGATTATAAATAAATATAAGGTATTAAAATTACTTTTTACGAGTGAATTTCATTCGCAAAAAATATATACCTCTGTCATTTAAGTAAAATCCAAAAGAAAAATGAAATGAAATATAATAAGTGATTCAGAATATAAAATAATTATGAATAGTAATTAATAGGTAATAGTAAGATAAAACTAACAACTTAGTAATTTTATTCAGTGTATGGTTGTTTTCAATGATTGAAAATAAAGTATTTTTTAATTTCATCAGGCGTGCAGAACTGAATTGTCATTTATAACATTTATACTAATTAGACTGAAAATGAAGCATACATTTATAGAATTATGTACGTTAAATCAGTTATAAGGCACTTAGGATTTTGCTAATTCATGAATTGGGTCTCACTTTAGGAAATTTAAACCCTAACTCATTTAATGCAGTAAATGAAATGATGTTTTAATATTATGTTAACTAGGAGAATAAGACTGCGTTTAGCTTGAGTGTTAGTAACTTCAATTTAGCTTTAGAATCACAACGTTTGCAAATGTACATTAGATAATTGCACATTTTTCTTAAAAAAAAAAAAAAAAACACGTTTTTAGTAGGTACAAACGATATAGTAAATACTCGATTGTAAAATACAAAATAATTAAAACATGTTTTATGATACAATATTTTCTTTTTTTTTTTTTACTTCTTTTTTTTTTGAAAATGTCTTTTTAATTACACTGTGTGGTTCTAAAAAAGAAAGAAAGAAAAAGACTCAAACTGCTTCCGAAACTATTCTTGCTGATACTTGTGTAAAAAATGACCCCCTGAATCTAAATATAACCACCATCACTTCAAAAACAGAGCATGAGTAGAAACTATAACTTAGTAAAAATAGCTTTAAAATTAATAAAAATCTCTCTAATATTTTTGTTACGTTAAAGTGTTCTTATTGCTTAGTTGTATGAGAAAATAGAAAAAAGAGGTACTGAGTACTTTTTATTATTCAAGTTTTAAATAGACATATTGTCAAATAATGTAAATCCAAATTGTACTTTAATGCAATTCGTTACATTTTCTGAATTTTAAGTAATGTTTGCAAATCCACACAGTAAATACCTTGTACTTTTAACACAACTTTTTTTTTTTCAACAACGTCGTCATAACAATTCTCTGCATTGAAATAATGCTGTATTTATTTACCTTTATTGAAAAGTTATATTTAAATTAATATATTTGCTTTATGCAGTAGGATATACTTTTTCATCGAAAACTTTAACTTTCAATAAGTAAAACCTACATGTCGAACATCAATACAGTCAAGTGTTTGATTAGTATTTCTTTTCAAAAATATATATATTTGTAATTATTTTTTATTTTGCTCCTGATCATTGTACCTTTTATCACTCATTCAAGTTGTATCTTTCATTCTTCTGAATTGAAGAGCTCAAACTACATTCCATTTTCAACAAATTATATACTTTTTCTGTAATTTTTCATTTTGATATTTATTATTGTATCTTTAACCATTCCTTCAAATTATATCATTCATTCTTCTTAATTAGAGATCTCAAACTGCATCCCAATACCAACACGTTATATACTTTTTCAATCATTTTTTATTTTGCTTTTTATCATTGAATCTTAAATCATTCATCCAAGTTATATCATTCATTCTTCTGAATTAAAAGACCTCAAACTACATTCCGATATAATGCTAAGTAACGTCAAAGTGTCTGCGCTCAGTAATGACATTGTTGGTACATCAGCACAGATTTCGTCTCACCGGGAATGCACCCGTGAGCAAGTCATAACTTCACCTTCCTCGTTAGGAAGCACTCTGGCTGTCTATTAAATTACGAAGATCCAGCACCTCAGTGATCTCGCATAGATAATACTATGCTATTATGCAGATAACTATCACTCGTATAGTTTGGGACAAACTGGTTTGTTAAATCGATGGATATTATCCAATATCGACAATTTATTTTTAGCTTTCCTTAATCTCACTGTATTCTTGTACTGAAAAAGCAGTACAGTGGCCGCCGCTTATATGAATCACGGATATAAAACGGCTGATTCATTAAAATCGGTAATTCAGTAAAGCTGAATTTTGTTCTGTTTTTGACGATTTGATTCCATAAAGCGGTTGATTCAATTAACCACTGATGCAATTAACAGGCATCCACTGTACATAACATGAAAAAAAATGTATTTTGACGGTATATGCTACCGTGGGCAGGCAAAAATCAGTAACTGATTTTTTTTTTTTTTTTTTTTTTTTTTTTTTTTTTTTTTTTTTTGCATTTTTAACATTTGTAATAAGTTAGATTTATTGCACGAACTTTCTTAGTAAGTTTCCGCTTAAAAAAGGCAAGAAAAAAACGTCTAATTGCAACATATTCCTCCTGTTAGTATTGAATTCAACACACATTTCTTCAAATATCTCGAAAACTCATTTCTGCAAATACTGCAGTTTAAGGTAAACGGCCCACAGCAGTATGTACCCAAGAACTTAAATTGTTCAATAGGTATTTATTAATACCGATTTTTCTGTTTCATTATTCTTTCATTTCTATCTGTTCAAAGTTTTGATTTAAATAGTTCAAGAGATCATTTTAAAAGAAATATTAACTTCGTTTTGAAGGTATATTTCTTTAAACGTATTTGTAAGGCAAATTTTGTAGAGATCACCTTACATCGATACATTTAAATTCATCTTTCAATGCCACGGCAATTTTACACCGGTTAAGTAATGCATAAGATATGCATTTCATATTTCATAGGAAATATAAAAAAAGTTTCGGCTGTTGGATTGCACTTACTCAAGAATTTCGGGTTGTTGAATTCATAGAAATTTCTTGATATCGAATTGAATTTTTTCGCTTTCCTTAACTCTATTACCCTTACTAAACTGGTAAAAGAATGCATGAGACATTTTAAATTGGTTGGAAATCAAACTAGATTAATAGTATTTAAGGTTTATCAATGAAGAATGACCATACATTAATAAAATCAAACTACATGTATTAATCTTCCAAATGTTGATAGTTTGCTTTAAATTAGTCCTCAGCATGCACTGCTTTTGACGCATTTTTTTTCGAGTAGTCTAACACATTCAGAAAGTTATTTGTGGATACGTTCTTTTAAATCGCCCCTAAAGATCCCACTGCTGTCCCTGGAGGTGAGAAATACCGTCTCTGGAGGTGTTACTTTGAATATGGAAGTAGAAAACAATCACGAAGAGCTAAATCTGCTATATTGAAGAACGGGTTCAAGGAACAAATTTACAGCATTTGTTGGGAGAGATCTACCTTGGAATCCTTTACACACAATAACTTGCGGTATTTCTTTGAACAAAGTTTGTGTGGAATCTAATAAAATGTCCAACTCTTGCGGCAGTTCTCTTAGCTTGATTAGATGATCTTCTCCCCCTATCTCAGCTATCGACGCTCATATTTCTTCTGTTACATAAGTTAGTAGAGCGGCTGGTCCATTTTCCTATGAAAATGATTATCTTCCTTCTTTGAACATGTTGAATGATTTTCTTGCTAGCCTTTTGGAAACAACCGAAAACAGAAGCTATCATAAGCTAAATCTGCTATAGCTTATCAGAAGCTAAATCTGCTATATGGAAGACCGGGTGCATGAAACAAACTTCCACATGCACATGCTTTCGCTGTGAATGTTCAATCTTGTAATCTTTCGCACACAAGCCCGTGTAATTTGCGGAATTGTTCTGAATAATAAGTGAGTGGAACCGAATGAAATGTTCATGCGTTGCGACAGTTCGCTTAACATGATCAGATTGTCTTTTCCCACTATCGCAGCAGCAGTGTTCATATTTTCTTCTGTTACATAATTTTGTTGATCCCCTTTCTTTCGAAATTGATTCTATCCAAACTTTATACACTAGAAAATCGCTCGTCGAGATATGACGGGTGATAAGTGCTTCCATTGAACGAAGCGATTGCTTGTTTGGTGATATTTTGATACTCGAAATTTTAACCTCACTCTAGCGTATTAACCCTAAACTCCAGTAGATAGCGTTTATCGTTGACCAATTTTTCGTTCCTTCTTTCCCCTGAAATAACACAGTCTTGCCAGTAAAACAGTTAAGTTACCGGATCCAATTCAGCCCGCACAATATTCACAAATAATTCACACATAATTCACAATAAAGTCTGTCCCTAAATATCTGACATTACCAAAACATATTATCAAATTATCATGCCGTGGCATGAATTTTATTGTTGATGACGTCAGGAGCGTTACTCGATCATTGGCAATTATACATATGAGGATTTTCAACCGGATTGTAGCTGTGTTATAGGTAAGAACGAAGAACAGATCCCCTCCTCCCACAAGCTTCTTGTAAGGTTAATACTTCAGCTGTTGATATTTTACAGTGGAAACAAAACTTCAATGCTGTTTTCTGTTTGTTCATCACGAATCACTTCCACTTTTCCATATACGAAAACACAACTACATTTATTCAGGTGGCTGCCAAGGTCACATGACTGATTTCGTCCTGCTTAAACTTGTAAAGTCTGTTCTTCATGTTTCAAACTACACGTACAAAAGTTTCTGTGATGATTTTGTAATTACCTATAAAAAATATAATCAGTTTTTATTGATTAACCTACCCTTATGTGAATAAATTTTTTGGAACATTCACTAAATTAGATATCTTGATGCAAATTAGTCTGTAGATATGACTTTAGTGATAAAAAATATTAATCATTAAAAAATGCTAAGTTTCTTTTCATTGCTGCTGCTACTAATTTTCTTACTTCTTAATTAAAGAATGACTACTTTTGAACACTTACGTGCCTTAATGGGCCGCAGCTTAAATCATAGTTCCAATTACATAATATCCCGCTAGCATAAACAGCATGATGCTATGCCTCACGCCACAGATTCTTGCGAATGACTGCAGTCTTTTTTCGGGGGTGGGGGCAAAAAACTTATTTTTAAAAATGAAGATTTGTACTGTATTTCCTGAGTTCTGGGCTGTAATATACATACACAGGTAGCATATACTAGTAGTTTTTAGGTTAGCACCTTTAGGCGTTCTACGATACATATAGTAACGTTTTATTTTGGTGTCTTTTGGAGGTTTTAACCTGCGCTGCAGAGTGCTGAAAAAAAATCTGCTATTGGTTTTAATATATCTCCACTTTAATGTCAAATAAAACCAACACAAAAGTAAATATATGAAAAGATAAATGCACAGAACTATATTTTTGCTTAAATACTACTTCTATTTTTGTTGTCTCTCAGCTCGCGTGATTTCGACGAAAGTAGTTTGAATATCAATTTCAATCCGTTAAAATGCACGTGACAGCTAATGTATGTGATTTCTTAAACTTTTGGTCAATACCTTTTAAAACAGTTCTCACGTGTGGAACAAAAGGAGTCGTGGAAAGGCTATTTAATGCTAAGTGCTTCAGATTTTAAAAAAATCCATAAAGCACAAAACTGCTTTTGATTGGCTATTATAACTTGTTTTGAAGGTTATAAATGAGTACATGAGTTTTTGCGCGATTTAATGGAGCGTAGATTCAATCAGTGTTTCAACAGCTTAACAATAAAAAGTAATTCATGTACTACTTTATTCAAAATTCATGATTTTGTTGATGGTGTTGCTTGACATTAAAACATAAAAAGTATTATATTATTCGTTGCTGCGAATTCTTCAATTGTACACATTTTAAAAGAGCGTTATTATTTTTTAATTTTTAAAATAATAAATTCGGAAGTATTACATTATTATTACAATGTATGATTTATTTAACTCATCTTTAGACTACATCTCAATAGAATTGCTTTATCTTCTAATCTTTTTTAACATAGTTCAAAACTGTTGATTAATATCATAGTTTTATTCGGAAATATTTTTTAGATAATGATATAAGATTAATTTTATTAGTGATTTGTACACTAAATAAGCTTTTATCATCTAATTGAAAGTATGTCCCCTTCGTTATTTAATTTTTCTTCTCCTTATCTCGAAAAATGTTTCTTTTCCTTCTTTTTTTTATTCTCATGCTATTATTCAGTAACAAACGATTTGGAGATAAAAACGTTTTTTGAAGCTTTGAGCAAAGGAAAAAAATAAGTATTAGATTAAATAAATTCCTCAGCAATACAAAAAAATAATAAAAATGCTCAAAAATGTTCTTGATAATTATAAAAAACTAGAGATAAAAAAAGGGGGACAATGTCTTGGACTTTTTTAAAACAGGATTTCGATAAGAAATAAATTAATTTAAAAACGAAATTTAAAACAATGAATTTACGTCGTATTTGGAACCAAAAACAAATTCTACTAGAAAAAGATAAGGGATAGAAAGTCTAAAAAAGTCACTTTATTCAAAATAAACTTACTCAATATTGTTGAAAATATCATAATTAGAGTAAGATAAATTGTTAAAAGCAAAATACTTTTTTTTTGCTAATGTGTCATTTGTTGTGAGAAAAGGTTATTTTTTACTTGATTGCAGTTTTTTATTTAGTTTATTACTAATAGATAAGATAGTACTTTACTAATATTGCATTATTTTTCTAATACAGACAAGTTAATTTCTTTAATAACTTATCGTAACTAATCCTTTTTCTTATACATTTATCGACGTTGTCATTTGAAAATATTAATGATTTTTAAGACTTCTTCCACAACCTGGATCAGATGCCTATCCAGTTTCATCCAAAACAGCCATATTGCACTTAAAAAAGCAACAATAAAAGAGAAACTCTTTAGTAGAAATACATCCTCAAATCTCTCGAAAATTTTGTCCTGTTTTACTAAACGGCTTGGCAACAAAGGCTCTGATTAAACTAATCTTCAAAATAAGTAAATATTTAGTCAAACTGACGAAAGTTTCGTGAGATTTCAGCATGAGTTTCTGCACCGAAAGCGATGCACTTATAACTACAAAAAACTACTTTTTCTTACTTTAAATTCCAGGACATTTATACGGATGCTAAAACTATTGTAAAAAAATATTGAAAAGATAAAAACAGCTTTTTTTTTCTGTTTTTCTTTGAAAGTAACACATGTCTAAATTCTGAAAAAATCACGCATTTCTAAATTTAAAATGAGAGTAAACCATAAATCTTTTAATGCGCCAAAGCACAATGAAAATATTTAGACACTTTTTGAACAAGTACACTTGTCATCATTTTCAGAACGATTCGAAATCCACTTTTTGGATCAGTTTTCAAAAATCACTTTTCTGAAATCTGATTCAGTTCAGCACTTTTTAAACACTTCTTGGAATGTAATTAGAGCACTCTTTTTGAACATTGACACATTCTCCACTTTTTAGAACACTTTACAGCACTCAATTTGGAACATTTTAGAACATTTATGGAACATTTATCTTTCGTCAAATACGATTCACATTTTACTTGTTTTTAGTATTAATTTTACAGCAACATTGCATAATAATCTTTAGCCGCAGGACCTTGTTGACCCCCTTGTCCGCTTACAGGGATAGATGTCTTTTATAAAAGTGCTGCCAGTCAGCACTAATTCATTGTCTATATCTTGTTTACTAATAATAAAGCTGAAAGTTTGTCTGTCTGGATGTCTGTAGGATGTATGGATCTCTGTGACGCGCATAGCGCCTAGACCGTTCGGCCGATTTTCATGAAATTTGGCACAACGTTAGCATGGGGGTGTGCACCTCGAAGCGATTTTTCGAAAACTCGATGTGGTTCTTTTTCTATTCCAATTTTAAGAACAAAATTATCATAAGATGGACGAGTAAATTACGAAATTATCATAACGTGCAACCGTAACAACAAGCCAACTGGCGGGAAAATTCACCATACATTATTTGTAAATATACAGGCGAACCAAAAGACCTTTTAATTTTTTTATTATGGGCAAAGCCGTGCAGGTACCATTAGTAACAAATAATCACATTGAGCAATTCTGTTGACTGGTTGTTCGCGAAAGCTGTAAAAGTTATATTACTTCGATAGAAAACGACTGTTTTCATGTGTATATACATTGTAAAAAGGATTCAGAAACGTTCCTGGAATATAATGGGCAGCGGATGTGCCCAATTTCTGTCAGTAACATATCTTGCAAAAACCAGGAACGTTTGCCGCTAGATGTTTCTGAAATTTTACCTGATACTTTCTGAAGAATTGGGAAGTTTTCCCTGTTAAAGCCTGTCACGTCTCGGAACACTTCTAGAAAAAATAAGTAGGTTTCATGCAATTGATTAGAACCTTCCCGATTTACCAAGAAAGCTCCAGAAGCATTAAAGAACCATGGCCAAGCTATGCGAGAATTGCAAGTAAGAAGTAAGCCTTGTCTGCCATATCTGCCTTACAAAGCTGTAGCTATCCAGTGACTTGTTTGTTCCCATTGGAGGTTCAGACTACGAATCGAACCTAAGCCGATACACTTAATAAACACACTCATTCAATCTTTAAATTGGTAGCTAAAATATTTTTCACAACAGTGAAAAGTCTGCATTCGTGTAACTTGTAGCAATTCCGGAAACATTTCTGTAAAGATACTTGATTTTCCGGGGAAACAGGGGAAAATTAGGAAAATCGCGAAATGTTCCACGGAAATTAAAATTTTGGATTTGTTTTTACAGCGTAAATTTAATCCCATTCTGTGTTTAAATGTGTCTCCAGTAGTTTAATTCATTGGCTTTCCAAAACTGTTTTACTTTTTACTTCACGTGAATTTCAATTAGAGTTATAGCTGTATTGTTAGAGTTGTATGGCTAACTTCAGACCAAAAACTGCTTTTAAATGAGTTTTCTGAAGAATGATATTTTTGAAGGAAGCTGTCTACTGTAGCCATGATATTTCAAAAAGTTATTGAAATATTGATGTGAAAGTTTCTGATATAGTTTTCTGTAATATACTCGCTCTTTTCCTCCTTTAAAAACTGCGCTGACTGAGTTTTAGAATTAAGTAATATTTCAATGTACATAATTAAAAAAAAAAAAAAAAAAACTTAAAAAGAAAACAAGAAAAAAACAGTATGGTACCTTAGTTGAGGTATATTTCAGAACGATTTCGAAAAACACGAAATCTTTTGCAGCAAAACTCACATAAATGTCATAAAAATGTATTCTACAAAGATTTATGTGTGAATAAAGCCTAATTGTGTACATATCTGTTAGCGTAAGACAAGTACTTCCGCTATTTTTCTTCAATTTTGTCATATTTTTAAAAAATATATTTCGAAAGCTTGGTTTTACATTTTTTCAGTTTTGAAACATATGCAGATAAAAATAGCATTAAAAAATGTCCAAGCTATTTTTCCAAAAAAAAAAAAAAAAGGAATCGAATACAGTCGAATGCCTTAACATAATATCATTTTACATTGTTTAAAAAATATTTTCAACGGTATATTTATCTTCACCGGTCAACTATGTCAATATAAAGGTTATTTACCCCCCTCCCCTTGGATATAAATAAAATATTTACATTTAATCTCTATCCAAAAACACAGCGTCCATATAGTGTTATTATCAGAAATATAAAAACCAAAAAGTTGAATTTTCTCTCAATACTTATTGGAAGAAACATTGCATATAATTAAAATTGAATGTTGAATTTATTATTTTGCTTCAGCCTAAAAAAATACTTCAATATTTTCATATTCTTAATTAATTTCATATTCTTTTCATTTAAATGTCAATACAAGAAATCATAGTATTAAGGTAAATAGAGAACGCTAAAAATTTAAACTACAATACGTAAAATTTTGCTTATTTATTTACTTATGTGATCTGCTTTTTATCTCCAAAAATATCATGACATTTATAAATGCACATAAAATATCACATATATCTGAAAAATGGTAACATCACCCATTAAATATAAACAAGTATGTCATGTAGACCTAATTTAGTTTTTTAATGGCCTTCGTTAACATTACAGCGAAAGATGTAAGCTAACACTTCTCATTGTTGATGAATTGAGTATTGTGCTGTAGGCGGGAACGTTGTCAAGTAGATACTTTATATTCAACATTCATGAAATAAATTGAACACAGCTCTAAAAACGAACGTTCAGTGAGATTGCGTTAATCGTGTAATTTTCTCTAGTATCTTTGACCGTATCATTTGGAAATGAACTCGCAAATGGGAAGATTAGAATAGATGCTGTGAGGTTTTTCTGACAATGTGTTTGCGGTAAAAGTAGTGCGAGGAATAAAATTTAAAATAAATGGAGCGTTTGGATTAAACTCTGATGCATAGATTGCTTTCTTAAAAGCTATAAAATTTTCTCATTTTTATAGGCGCTTAATAAAACTGCGCGTTTCAAGAAAAACAAGCAGAGAATGTTCGAGTTTCGAATGTGATTACGGATTTTAAATGGAAACAAAGCTCTTTTATTGCGTGTCATAGCTTTTTTTTTAAATTTTTTTATCGCTCTTTGTTTTTTAAGCAAATAAAATGTTCTGAAGAAATAATGTTTAACATGATTCCAAAATGCAGCATACTTTACGGACTAAACTATTATATTTGCAGTAAAATGCCACTAAGGAAATCGAACTGCATTAAAAATACAGCAGATCCTCGTTTTACGCGGGTTTATTTTTTGCGGTTTCGATTATACGCGGTTTACGATTTGACACCTTTATTTTATTTAACGCGGATGAGTTTCGGTTTTACGCGGATGCGGCAATGCAAACAGATAAAATTTTTCCCTATTTCAAATTCCAAACTCCTAAAGGTTGCAGATTACACGTAATAAACTGCATTTTGGCGATTTGGAGGGCTAATAATAACATTTAACTAAGAACATTTACCAATCATCTTCGGTTTATGACCTCAATTTTTGGGAAGCTTACTATATTTGGAAAAATTCTCATTCTCTTGTCAATGATTTTTCCAGCATTCCATTTTTTCATGATATTTGGAAGCAATTTCTATAATTGCCTTTCCTGTTTCTTTGGTGTCTCGCACTCTTTTTTGTCTCCTGGCTTCTGATTGGTTGCCTCTCCCCTTGCTTTGAGCCCGGAGTGTACATGCTGTTCGCTGATTAGTTGTTTGTTGTCTTGTTCCTGTATTCTTATTGGTTGGCACTCTTTGGAATAAATACCGGTGTCTACCTGGTTGTTGTTAGTTCTCTCGCAACTTCTGGTTGTGTTGGTGAGCTTTTTGCACTGATGAAAAGGCTCCATTGTAGCCTTGAAATAGCTATATGCTGTATTTTCTTCAATATTTGTGCTTTATTTACGTTGTGTTTTCACCTTAATCATATTGTAGCACAAAGTTTATATGATAATTATTCATTGAGTTAGTTCTGGTTTAAGGTAACACGAGTAGAGGTTGCACACAAGGGGATTCGAAGGGACGGGGGGGGTAGGGGGGTTAAGAGTTGAGTACGCACGCAGAGACTTCAGATAGTTGCACATTAGCAGGTTTAGAGTGTGCGAATGAAAGTGCAGGTTTGTTGTTCACCGCGTTTCTGATAAAATATCGCTGCTTTGGAGTGTTTAACCAAGTTAAGAGCGATAATAATTTTTATACTCTTTTGTCCAATTTTTATCGAATGACGATAAAGTCAAATAACTTTGATTTAAACGGTTTCTCATGAAGCTACTTCCCTAGACTAGCGTTACTAAAATAGGTAGTTATTTTATTTGCAGCGGTCTTGATTTTAAACAAAAACCGCGCAATCTGTCCTACCAAAACAGCACTGTTCGCGCATTAGCTATTTAAGCGAAGTAGCACACTGCTCTTATCATATAGGAGATATACCTAATCTCAACTCTATGGTTCTTATTCGTTTACTTGTTGAAGAAGAAAATTCGGTTACCTTGTATTTTTAAACGGAGATGAAATTGTTTATAAGTTAAATGATTTACGAAGTAACTTTAATGTAGCTGTGCACATTTTGTAACTTTTTTTTAATTAAAAATTTTTGCGTCTTATCTAAAGTGGTACATTTTTTTGATTTATTAATGAATATATTAAAACATTTAGTCATTCTAAAACAATGGTTATGTAAAAAAGCCTTAAAAATATCAGTTTAAGTTCACTTTATAGTTATTAACACTTTATGTGTGTAATTTTAATTAAAAGAGATCTCTCCTCCCTATGTTCGCAATCTCTCCCATCCTGTTTCGAAACATTGCGAAAAAATGTCTTCTTGGTTTTGTTACAGCTGTTGCGTTACATTAAAGAATAAGAACAAAAAAGCAATAAACATGCATAACCAACAAATTATGTTACAATTATACATGAAAAGTTGAATAAACCCACAAAGCAGGTAAATCCGTTAAAATAACTTGCAAGAAAAATGACCCCTGAAGCTGTCCTGCCACTAAAAATCATAAAACACAGTTATCAGGAGCACTATATCCTCGTCACACTCTTGGGACAATTAACAACAAGCAAACAAGGATAAACTTCGAAGTTTTTTATCATCTAACTCATTCTGCACTTTTACAATTAAAATATGATCTTTGCAGGGTTGCCAACCTTGTACAAACCTTTTGAGGTGAATCTGTGACGATTTTGGGGAGCATTTTGAAATTTTGCGGATAAGCAAGTTATTTTGCGTAAAAAAAATCAATGAAAAAATGTAAACCTCTTATGTAAAATTGTTTTTGAGCTTTGATTATCATTTTAAGCACTAGCATTGAAATATTTTTATTTACTTAAAAAAACAGCTTTAAAAACTTTGTCACGCTTTGAGAATAAGCATCTTTAATTTCACCTATGTCCTTTCATAATAAACTAGAAAAATATAATAAAAATAAATATCAGTTTATTAAAATCTTTGGCAAACCTGGTCAGAATTCAGACCAAACGGGAAATGCGGAACAAAATAACTTCTTTGCGGAGTTTCGCTATGTTTGCGGAGCAGTTGGCAACCCTGCTTTTGTGTATTTGATATTATTGTTGAAATGGAATAAATTGACGTACGATCAGGTTATGTCTGCCAGTTGAAGTCGCAATTTACTCTGCTTTAAAAGATGTATTTTAATTCCAATCTCTTATATACACCATAACAACTTTACGGTAAAATTACGCTTTAAACTTGATCTTTTCTTTCGTTGCGAAAATTGTAGATGTTATTCTAACTTTTCAATACTGAAGGAGTGCTTAAAATTCAGAAGCATATTTCATCCTTCAAGAACACCTTAAGAGTAGATTTCTGTGGTTTTACTTAAACGATTACACTCCTAGTTTAAAACTATCTGCTTCGGTACAGATGAAGAGGCTTAGTGAAAATAGGAAAAAAAGTAATATTTATTTGAAACACAGAGATTAGTATTATATAATAGTATAAGTATTATTGATTTTTGTTTTCTGATTTTTTATTAATTTCCAAAACTGTTAATTAAACTTAAAAAAACGTAATTAATTTTAACTCAAAAGTACTTTTAATCAAACTAAGTCGGTTTTTTTTTTTGGGGGGGGGGGGATTAAATGAGTTTATTTCAAGTAAAGCATAAAAAAAAATAAAAAAATCATTTTTTTCCTTTTTCCCCGTTAGAGATTTTTTTCGAAAGAAATTCGACAAAGTTGTTTGAAATTTATCACTTTTAAAGTAATAAAGAGAGAAATATAATTTTGAAATGAAGAAAAAAATACAAAGACTAAACAAAATGGTGAGTTGAAAGTTTTTTTTTTTTTTGTAAACGTTAATGCCTTTCTAACACTGTCAAACATTGAATAAATCAGATTTATTCACAAAAAAAAAAAAAAAAAAAAAAAAAACACACAAAATTGCGAAGAACAACATTTATTTTACCGTTTCATTTTCAAGAAAACACTTTTATATTTTTGTGAGCCCTGAATGACTAAAAGCCCTTCATTTTTTATAACAAAGGTAGTATTAAAGATCAAATTAAACGATTTACCCCCATAAAAAAGTCAGAAAGTAATTTTTTCCCCGTTGAAACTTACTTGTAATTAAGTTATTCCTCATATTTCATTCATTTTTTTCCTATCCTCCTAAAAAATAATAAGTTTATTTTCATTAAATGATGGCAATTAAACATATCATTTTAAACTGACTTGCGTATAACTTTGTTTTCATGGGTTCAGTTTTGAGCATTAGGAATTAAGGCACAAGCTCAATAACCCAGTTTTTATTTTCATGTACAACGCAACGGAAAAAATCAATAGAAACATGTCTCTCTGAAATATAAATAAAGAAGTCACAAATCATTAATTTTGCAGCATATTAAGAAAGAGTGTAGGGTATTTGGTTCCCAAAAACCTTAAACACAATTTCAGTTTTTATGTAGAGTCGAACTTGCATACATCGAGCACAAATATTTGCTCGTTGTAACTGAATGCTCTTTAAAAACGAGTTCGGAAAGAAAATCCTAAAAATTCATCACAGTTGCTTTTTTTTTTCTTAGTATCAAAGAAGTTGGTTAATTTGCTTTGATTTGTATAAATGTCTCTTTCTTGTGTCAGTGTTTTTGAGGAATGCACATATACACACAGATATATACACTACCTTGCCATTCGTCACTGGACACCTCATACAAGTCACGTAAAGCGGGATCATACAACATCAATAGCGTGTAGGACCACCATTTGCTGCAATGACAGCTGCAACTCTTTGAGGAAGACTTTCCACCAAGAGACGATATTTTGCTACAGGAATCAGTCACCATTCCTCCTTTAACATGGCATAGAACTCAGTCTTGTTTCGGGGCCGGGTCGGTCTGACTCTCAGTCGTCGCTCCAATACATTCCAAAGATGCTCGATGGGGTTAAAGTCTGGACTCTGGGCAGGCCAATCAAGTTTTTCCACATCCATGTCTTCAAACCTGGTATTAATAACACGTGCGGTATGGCACGGTGCATTGTCCTGTTAAAAGAGAAAAGCGGCATTTCCGAAGTAGGGGGCGTTACCACAAGGTAGGTAACGCGTGGTTGTCCAGAACTGCTTGGTACCGCTCGGCATTCATGATTCCATCCACTGCAAAAAGTGGACCAATCCCATACCACGAAAAACACGACCACACCATTATCCTTTTCGGGGGGGGGGGGTTTCTGGTGACGAATAGCCAGGTACTGTATATAACATATTTTAAGGGTTGTTTATTCTAAATTAAAAAAAAAAGTATTGTCATTTCTTGTTCTCAGGATTTATGATTAATATCTTCTTTTCGGTTGGTTTTGAAATGTAAAAGAAAGTTTACCAAAAAAGAATAAGCTGAGCTGAAAGTGAATTGAAATTTTATGAATCACAAAAATATTGCTCGCTTTTAGCGGATTATGCGAGTTATGCTTATTTATCCTAAGCGAGTTATGCTCCCATAAACTCCTCATTGTACCACCCAAGTATTTCAGATTTCTTCGCTAAATCTAGGTTCTCGTTAAAATAGGGCTTGTTGTAATCGACTTCCACTGTATTTGAATAATTCAAATAGATTCAAGCAACACCGAGTTCATTTTCCTTTTTTGTTTAAGAGTCAATCAATTTAAATGTTAGTGGGGTGTAGAAGCTATGAAATGTACGTAAAATTCTACTTTTAAACACGGTTTTCTCAAAAGGTCAATGCTAAAAACTAATGCTCCTTTTTCTAGAAAACTACTTTAAAGATTTTACCATATTTTATTTATGTATTCATAATTATCGTGGAGTGAAATTTTTTCTTTAGGACTGTCTTAAGCTGGTCAAAAACGACCTTTTTTTTTCATTTGAGAATTGACAATTGGTCAAAATTTAATAAATAATGAAATAAACAGAATTACCTTAAAATTTCACTTTAAAAGACTCTAAGAAATTTCTTAAAAAATTGTAAGTTTCTTTCATTAAAACTTTTTGAGAAAACGGTACACAAAGTTTAGCAATTTAAAATTACACGTATATAGGGTAATCAACCCACTTCCATCAAAGTTCTAAACGTAAAGAATAAATCAATTCAATTGTGTTTCTGAAACTGTAAAACTCATATCTCTGCTTTGATCCTGAGGATGAAAAAGGTATCCTGCTGCAAACATTAAGTGTTTTTCTTCTCCCATCAGTTAACTTGACTAAACTTAACTACGGGACATAAATGACGCTTCCGTTTTCTCTTGTTTTATTTATGAAGCAACTTCAGAACTATTTAATGTCGTAACATTGCATTAAGACAGTAATTGCATTGACCTTATATCAAATTGCTCAGCAGTAATTTAGAAAACCTACTTGGAATGAAACAAATGCATCTTGAAAAACGAGATATTAAATACTCATTTTTATTACTGTTTCACAAAAAAATTCATTTAATTCAACTTTTAAATGCTTTATTTTCAGCTCTTTGCATTTAATTGAGGAATAAGGTCACAAGAATACAGTAGTAAATTATTTCATTCGAGTGTATTAAATGAATTAAATTTCGTTCCATTTGTCTGCTCTGAAGATGACTTTTAATATATAATGTCCTGGCGTAACAACAGTAGAAATTAAGTCTATATATATATATATATATATATATATATATATATATATATATATATATACCAAAAAATAGTTATTGTTTAAAGTCAAATCTAAAAATAATTTACAAAATGCTAATATCAGTTTTCACAATTTGTTAAGGCCATGTTGACTTGAGATGACAATATAAATATACATAAATTTGTATAAATATATTTATATATATTTGTTTAGTATATTATAAAACAGAATCTGAGAAAATTGTAAAATATTAATTGCACCTCGCACAAGACAGTGAAGAAAAATCAAAAAATATATTCCGGTTACTCAAGGGTATCAAAACACGGATATTTTTAGTGACTATTGTCGTCTGATCGGTATTTTTTACCCTAATTATTCTTTTTCTTTTGGGATTATGTGTAAAACATGCGTCACTTGGCATCACTTTTAGAAATAATTTAGCCTGAGGCACGAGGGGAGACGAAACTAGAATTTAACTAGCAGTGATGGGGTATCATTTCATTTTTTTTTTAGTTTTCAAATTTTGGATAGTTCCTTTGTTTTTCCCTCATTGGCAAAGTGGAAAAGCACCAGTGCTTATTTAACAAAGTGTCTAATAATTTAGCGATATTGTAAATAACTGTATAGGATTACAGTTATTGAAATCTTCTCAAAAGCATTATTGGAAAAGACTTCTCGACGAGTCTTTTAATAGTAATTCCAGAAGTTCCATAGAAGCGTGGAAAACCCTCCAAATAAATTGGTTCGACCATTAAAGACAATTAAAATTGGGGGGGGGGTAGTTATCCACAGTTAACATTCGTTTTCAAAATGTTTTGCCGAACTTGGTAGCAAAAAGCTGAGCGTTTTTTTTTTTTTTTTTTCATTTTCAATACGGGCAAAGGATAAAATGCGATTTTTGCACAAAAAAAAAAGCTTGTTTTCGAATAAAATTACGAGACATTAAAACTCCCAAAATATGAACGAAGGTGGTTTATATAGCTCTTTGTCTAAGTTGGTCAAAATTGACGGATGGTGAATTTCTGTCGAATTTGACGTGATTCACGCAATGAATGTCTTAAAGTTTATTTATTTGATTTTTATTTTTTTATTTTTTGAACTTTTGGTATGGTTGAGGCACCTATATTTTTAAAAGGAGCCGCGACAAAGTTTCTGTGAGCAAATTTTAAAATCTTGTGGTTCAGTAATTCTGTATTACATGAGCTAAACTTTTACCGTTTCGAAATAAAAGCTAGAGCTTTGGTTTTATGTCTGTTGTTTGCATGTTATTGACATTATTATTGTTTATTAATGCAAATTTGCAAATTGTCCGCTATTTTCGTTATAATGATTGCGGCATATATCTTATATCTTTAAACAAGCAATTCTTGTGGGTATATATATATTTCTTATCTGGGAAACAGCTCTAACGATTTGGATGAAATTTTGGATTTAATTGTAGTTTTGCATTCTAAGTTCATCTACATCAGTGTTTTTTCTGTAAAAACGCGATTTTTTACAAAAAACAGTTTTTTAATATAAAGTCAAATTGAGTTAAGCCTTGAAGTAAACTGTGAGTTGACGCATCAGGCAGACGATTTGCAACCATAACAATGAAAATTTGTCTCTTCTCGCATTAAACTTTTATACTTGCTTAGGGTTGCCAGGCTTCTCTGATATTGGCCACTTTGGCTAATTTCAAACACACTTGGCTGAAAACAAATTCAAAAGCATTATGTAAGTCGATGTAAGGCTTTTTTTCTTTTTTAAGTGAAACTATTTCTTGACCATCCTATTTTTGAGCAATCACGATTGCTTATTGTTCTCATTTGACTGTTTTGATTTTATTTTCCCACCGCCACCCTCTGCAGCATCACCGTCGACCGGGTCCTCACGATGCTGCTCCTCTAGCGAAAGCTGTCTCCAGGTTGCATCCATGTCCTACACACACGCGCATACATACACAACTACACACACACACACAAACACATACACACAACTATCCACACATTCATGCCTGCACACATACACAAACACGCATGCCTACACACTCATACACATCCCCCCACACACACTCCGACACACAACTACCCACACACTATCATGCCTGCACACAGACACAAACACACATGCCTACAAACACATACACATACCCCCTACACACAAACACACATACCCCCCCCCCCACACAAACACACACGCCTACATACACACACTCGTGATTGCGAAAAACATAACTTGAATTCAAGATGTCAAAATTCAAATTAATTTGATTTTATTTATTTATTTTCTTTTTACACTTCAAATAGTTTAACATGTTTTTTTAAATCACGCATCTAAATTTTATTTCGAAGAAGTGTATGTAGTGAGATAGTTTAAGTTTTGTTAAGACAGTTGTTATCATTTGTTGAAATGGTTTGTGGATCATCAGTTTTGATGGATATCATGCTGTATGTTGTATTTTCTGGCGTAAAAACTAAAAGTACTTATTCAAAAAGGAAATCTCGATTGGGATAAAATCGTGAAACGCAACATAGTATGAAAGGAAGTATTCGGTTAAAAACCGATTTCACCGTAGCAAAACTAAGGTCAAAATATTTTAATTACTGTCAAGAGAATTGTATAGTGGAAGCAAACGTAACAGATAGTTTAAAGCAAAATGTTGATTTAATTACATTCAGAATCTTATTTGTTTGGTACTTTAGTGTTATAAGAAGGTGGAGTACATAAAATTTCGTTAACGTGAAGCTTTTCAAGTATATTTGGAAAAGTATTGAACCTTAAAAAAACACAATTTGACAAAAAATAATTCTTTTAAAGCCGAGCGAGGCTCGGTCGTCCAGGTACTATATCTATATCTATCTATATATATATATATATATATATATATATATATATATATATATATATATATATATATATATATATATATATATATATATATATATATATATATATATATATATATATATGTGTGTGTGTGTGTTTGTGTATAGGGTAGACCGGGGCACGTTTACGCAGTACCGTTTTCTCAAACGTGCGTATTACTTAAACGTGCCCCCGACACTTTTTTCGCTTCAAAATGTCTCAAATATTTTTAGTATTTTCCTATTTATTTTCTTTTGAAAATTACCATTTAATTTTTAATTAAGTTACACATTCGTACCTTATAGCTTACAATCATATAGTGCTATCTTCATGCCCCTTTAGCTTCAACTTTATACACTATTCAGTCTGCAATAAATTTGCTTTTTTTTTAGCGATGTTAAGACATTATGTTCAAAACACTAATAGAATCACGTTAGGTGTCAAAATAAACATGCGTAAATGTGCCCCGTATCCGGGGCAAGTTTATGCAACCAACTTGGACCTAAAAATATTGTTTTCAACGGTTAAAAACACAAGCTGAGCAACAATTAAATATACCAATTTTGACTTCATTAACTGCTTTATAAAACCGCAACGTCTAAAATTTCCTAAGTTAAAACATAAAAATTAGAAAAAAAAATCATTAAAAAAAATCCGTGTAAACGTGCTCTGGTCTACCCTATACTAAAAATATTAACGTCAAAGAAATTTTGAGAAATTGTGTCTAGGATTTACCCGGGTACTCATTAGAGTACACAGCAACGACAGACTCGAAATGTACAAAACTATTTCGGATCCCGGAAGTTTGCTCCTCAGAAGGTTTCAACCATCGAATCAGTTTTCCTATTTTAAATTTTTAGTTAAAAATTTTTCACAAATTGCAGATTAAGAGAAGAAATGATCCGCAACCCGTAACGTTGTGTGCATTCGAAAGAGCTTATTTTTCAGCACTAGATGAAATGCGTTCCCATTTTCACAATGTATTAATGCAGGAGCTATAAGGGTTTTTTTTTAAACGTTCTAGGAAAAACGTAATTCAAGCACGGAGCTATACATCAAAATGTTGCTGGAAACCAAAAATTTGGAAATGATTTTTCATACGAGCAAAAAGGCATTTTTGTGAACTAAAGCTAGGAAAAAAATGCTTTGCAGTACGAGTCAAGTTTTTTTTCTTCTATAACTTAGTGTTTTATTTAAAAGCAACTTTTAAAATGCCAAAGTAAGTTCTCTTTATATTGTACTATTGAATGAAGAAATACCGTTTAGCATTGTTCTTAAAGGAGTTAAAAAAATAAATGAATACGGTGTTACTCTTGACTATTTCTTGAATACGTATAATTGAAATAAAAATAGTTCAAAGAAATCTTAAGAAAAGTTTTTACTGAGTATTTTTACTCTGATTGACTGCAGTATTTGGACTCTCAGTCTTTGGATGAAACCTTAATGATGTTCAGCCTTTTAAGTTAAAATAAGTCTCTTTGTTACAGAAATTTATAAAAGTTTTCTTTCATTTTTCATTTATGTTTACCTTTTAAGCTGAGAAAATAAAACAGCATTTTATTGACATTTGACTTCAAAGGGTAAGAACTGTGGCATGTCTTTGTTCCTTTGTAAGATAAAAACTGTGTTGTGAGTTTTGTAAAAAATAATGAATGCACGTCCTAATGAATGCACGTAAATGTAAAAATAATGAATGCACGCAAGAATTGCACGTCCAACAGAATGGTTAGTTTGTTTATTCTACCAAATAAAAATGTTTCAGGCGTTAATTGTCGTTCCCGCGTAACTTGGGCACGTAATAACGCTGATAGGAATATTAATATTTCAACAGTGTATGCACACTTATGTTCAATTTTGATTACTGTTTTTTTTTTTTAAGTGAAACGTTCATTTTTTCAAAAATTCAAATTTAGAAAAAAAAATCCAGAGTTGTATGGTAGATTGACAAGTTATTTTATTGGGGAAGGGGGTGAAATAAGACAAAGTGCACCAAACCAGTGTATGAACACCCCCAACAAATGGACAACGCACCAAATATTTCAGTAATTTTCTTATTTGAACTTTGCTCAAAAACTTTTTGAAACGAGTATAAAGAACAAAATTTTAATATTATTCAATAATGAAAATGAACAACATACTATTTTTAGCAGCTACACTCCCACATTGTCGTGAACCAAGGTAGAAGATAATTTTACAGATTTTTATTTTCTAGATGTCGAAAATAACGGCAAACCAACACAGGGTAAGATATACCACTTCGTGATACATCGCCAACGTTGCAACAAAAAACTTGGAGACCAAGAAATTGGCAATATCACCAAGTGTCGCCAATTTATGAAGCTTAGTTTTAGGATTAACACTGATTTTTCCTAAAAACGAATCAACACCTCTTTTGGAACATCCACGTGCAACCAAAAGAAAAGGTGCATACGTCTACCCTGTTAGTCTATATACAAAATTTCAACTGTCTACGGCGTACCATTTTTGAACTATGCGATATACATACGTGCAAAAGTATTTACTGTTTGCCCACGGTTGCTACGGAATTGGCAAACGTCCAGTTAAACCAGTCTTTTTAAATGAGGAGGGAAAGTTATATATATGCGAGTGTTTCGCTCATGTCCATGTTACTGCTTGGTTCACAAACATGTGCAAATACTATCACCTTGAAAACCAATAGACGCGTTCATTTCCGCCTGAAAACCAGATTTTAATATTTCCATTTCAGCGGTGAACAGACAGTATGTGGGTACATACGCAAGAAAACTTGTGAACTCGATGCTATTTTATTTGTCTGAATGTTCGTAGGAACATATGCACGTGCAAACGTGCAGAAAAAAACCACTCAACATGTATTCGGAGGTCAGTAAATTGGATCTGCAGGCCATAGTTTATGTCAATTATCTTTTCACGAATACACTACTTTAGACTACTTCGTAGAAGTAAGTAAAAAAAAAGGAGGGAGGGGGGGGGCAAACGCAATAGTAATAATAATAATAATAATTTGCATTATAAAACGTAATCAATGGCTACTGTTTATCAGTTAAGTTATCTTCGCTTATCAATCCCGCACGTGTTGTGTCTCATTTTGAAATCACTTTATATTAACAAGGAATGTAGTAAACTTCCGACTATCTTCGGAAGGGTTTTACGGTAACCAATAATAAGCAAATTCGCAGATAAACCGCAAATAAGGTAAAAGCGATGCTAGTGTATGCAAATAATGCTTAAAAAATTTATATCACTCGCACACATAAAATGTACAGCTAAAACAATAAGAGATATATAAAAGCTAGAAAAGGATCGCTTATTATTGCAAACGGAATATACTTACACGCGAGCAAACTGTACTCGCAATTAACTGCAACAGATCGATCTAGGTTACATCAAACACGCAAAGAGGATGGGAGAGGATATTTTCAAGACTGGTCCGATCACTCGTTAACAAAAGAAAATAGCGTAGATCTAAAAGTAGTCTCTTAGTGTCTAAAAAAGTCTCTTAGTAGAGTAGCTCTAAAAATAAGTAAATAATTTAGAATGTAAAGCAGGTGGTAGGGTAGGTTTGAAAATCAATATGTTATGAAGAGGTAAAGCAGTAAAGAGTGTCGATTTAAAAATCAGGTTTCGGTGACCTTAAAAGGTTTAATGTTATTGGAAGGGAGGGAGAAAATGTTTAATGCCATTTCAACAGAGATGGAAAAGGTTTAATGTCTGTCATTGGAAGGGAGGGAAGTGAAAGTTAATAGGAGGGAATAACAAAAAACTTTGCACTTGCTAAGCTAAAGTTTGAGCATCTATCTGTTTTCGTTACTTATGCCAGTCGGGAACATGAGCCCGAGTAGCGAAGCTACTCGATTTTAAGGCACAGGGGTTACGGCTTTCGTTTTAATCGAGCGCCTATTTCTAGGTTGAAGTCCGATTTGGCTCAGACAACACGATAGATGGCAGCATCATCTACGGACAGTTCGTTAATTTAGAACCAGAAAAGAAGTCGAAAAACTTTCTAGTCTAGCACCCCCAGAGGTATTGTTTCACTTGGAGGACATTGTGACCACTTGCATATTTAGCGTCGCCCAGTGACCATTAATGAGAACGTTGGATCTTCGACCAGCGAGGATCGAACCCGAGACCCTCCGGTCACAAGTCCGATGCCTTACCGATCAGGCGACCACGACCCGTGCATCTATCTACATTCAATTAATCATAGCCGACTTTTTTTTTTTTTTTTGGATTGTGGGCGATAACCCGTCCTCGAATGATCAGGAGTTTACAGTATTTTCTTTATAAATTGTAACCGCAGTAAAACATTATCCGTTACTTGGTTATCGTTGTTAACAGGGTTTTGTTTATTAAAACCAATCGTCGAAGTCATTTATTGGTTAACTTGCAAATGTGAATGTAATGTAATTTTATAAGAAAATATTGTTATTACTATTAATATCAAATGTGGTTTTTTTTTCCATTATTGAAAATTGAAAAAACAAAAAAGAACTAATATTAATAAAATTCAAGAATTTTCTCCCTTACTATCGAATTAATGTAAACATTTCGCAAAAAAATTAATGAAAAGAAGAGTAAAAATTCAAGGAAAAAAACTTGTGTTGAGGAGTACATTCCCGGAAAATATTTTCAGCGCTGGGTTCAACAGTCTGCCCTTTACATAGGACACAGGCAGACATACATTGCGCTTTAATATTAGTTGAGAAGAGTAATAAGGAACCCTAGTATTTTTTTCTTACATTTATTTTGAACAGAAGAAATCCAAAACGTATCCAATATGATCTTTATAATGCAGTTAAAAAAGGTTTATACAATTTTAAAGTGTGTGGCAATAACAAAATGCATAACTAGCTACATAGTAAAAACTTTATCACATTTTTTTTTCTTAACGTAGATATTTTATGACTTCATAAATGACTTTAGAATATTTCTTAGATAAACTCCAGAATTTATCAAGGAAGTAAGGAGAGGAAAAGAACTTCTTCCCCTACGGCTTTTCAGTTTTTTCAAGCATATACATTGTTTCCCAAAAGTGTTCCTACACCTTGAAATTTTTTAGTAAAACTAAAATAACGCGAAACTAAATTCGAATAGGAAGTCAGTTTTTTTTCACATCATTCCTATGTCATTCTAAATAAAACTCAGTAGATTTTTTTTTCAAAATATTGACAGATCTTCTTTTTGAAATGGGTCAGAAAACGGAGAGACAGGGAAATAACACGCCACATACGTCATCGTACACTCAACTATTTTCAAATAAATTCATGGTTAAATTTTCATCTGTCGTTTCTTCATTATTTTTGCATTGTGTTGAAACTTAAAAGTCACTGGACTTTATTGTTTTGTTTATTTATTCCCTAATATTTTGTTCATTACTTTAAAATGGCTGGTATTCGTAAAAAACAACAAACACCATTCGAAATTTGAATTTTTTCCTCACAGTAGCGGTAAATTGGTTTGAAATGTCTCTAAATTAGTTAATTTATTCTTTTCTATACTAAAGTGTTTGATAAAATGCTTTAATGAAAAGAATAGGACCGAAAACAAGGTATGAAAGGTCAACTGGCGAAGTTAAGAAAGCGTGATCGGAGATTTACAGTTAAAAAAAAAATTATGAAAAGTACACATTTGAGTGATCTTAAAGTTTCTGCAGAATTTAATGAAATATTTTACATTTAATTTTCACCTTAAATTGTTTGCCAAGTTTTTTGATTAGCCGGATTAACATGGGACCTCTTTAAGCAGAAATTTACTTGTTCGTGCGAAAAGCAGAAAGCTTACGCTTTTCGTAGCAAAATCAATGATAAATAAGCTCAAAACATTTTGGAATAATTTCTTATTTACAGATGAAAATAATTCAAAATTTTTGGTCAAATTTTTGTATGATTGTAAATAGAAAAATGAGGAACTTAATCTTAAGAACTTAGTTAGATCAGTTAATCAGGACGGTGAAGGTGTTCTTGTGTGTGTGTGCATATCAGCATCAGGACTTGGTAGTTTGAAATTTTTTGATAAAATACTGAATCATGCTGTTTATTTAAATATTTAACAAAAAGAAAAAAAAAAAAAAACTCTTAACCAAAAATTTGGTTATCGGAAACAACTTCGTTTTTTAATCAAGATAACGATAAGAAGCACACGGTTTTCAACGTGTGCGTTTAGTGCCTTGAAAATTGTCCTAAAGTTAGAAAATATCCCCTCAATCTCAAGATTTGAACCTAATGTAACATATTTAGAGGTATCTGGAGGCTAGATTACGAAAATACGGCTTTGAAACGAAAAGCGAGCTGGAAACAGTAAAACTGGAAGTGTGGTTGAACACTTACTTAGAAAGTACACAAAAAAAAAAGAAAGAAAGAAAACAAAACAAAACAAAAACCATTGAAATATATTCTCAGACATTTAAAAGCTGTTGTGGATGTTGAATGATATTCTACTAAATAATAACTTAATAAAAAGTTAGATTATTTAATAATGTATAGACATTTTTTAAAGTGTGCGAAGACTTTTGTAAAATAAAATTTCCGGCACTTTTTGGTTTTTGATTTTTAAAAAACTAAGTTTAATATTTCATTAAAATTTTTCATGTAGTTTAGTTAAAAATTAATCATAGATCTCATAATTAAGGGGAGTCAGTACCCTAAATACTTTCAAAAATTCGATTTTTTTATTTTTATATATTTTGAAGCTCCATTTCAATACCTTTTTAATGATACAAACTTATTGTGCTTTATTAGAAGTAAGTTAAAATAAGCTTTAAAAAAATGTAAACCTATGTTGGTGAGGTATGATTTTCCACTTTTAATTCCATCTTTTCGAAATGGTATTTTTGAAATTAAATGTTTTTTTTCTCAGAAACTAAGTTACACAACTTTGAAATTTTTACCACCTATTTCATACATCTAATTGCATATACCGAAATAAAATTTTTCTCATACTCAAAAAATATTATTGAATAGAGCTGATTTCGTGTTGCAAAATGGCATTTTTTGAGAAAAATACAGTGACACACATTATATTTAAAAAGAAAAACAAGCTTTCTTTCCGTAATATTTTACTTTAGTATAGAGAAAAACGTCTACTTAACGTACAGAAGAAATTTCATAATTGTATCTTTAAGAGATTTTATTAAAAAGGTACTTGAACCTGGGCAAATTAACATTGGCGGTATAAGGGGTACTGACTCCCCTTACATACCTATTCCGAAAAATTAATTCTAACCAATGGATCGGGGCCTATTTCATTGAAAGTCATTGTTGTATTAACACTTTTGGGAGCCAGGGTATATAGGAGAAAAGCTTACTTTAAGTTTTAATTACTACAAACACGTAAAATCGTTTTTATTTTGAAACATTTTAATTTAGAAATAATTCAGCTTTAAAAAAAAAATAGTCAACAACGTTTTTTTTAAATGAGCCGGGTATAATATTATGTATTTAGTATTAAACCATCCTTCTTAATTTTTTTTTTATTTCTGAAACAATCTTATTCAAGGCGAAGAAAATACATGTTTGGTTAATGAATTGTAACATATGTAATTAATGTGGGATAATCTTTAAAATAAATGTTGTTGTCGTTACTTATGCCACTCGGGAACCAGAGCCCGAACAGCAATCGTAATATAAATTTATGTTAGTTGAAAAAAAAATGGTAACCAATAGAATTCAGTTACTTTATTTCAAACTAGGGAGGCAATATTGAACATCGAACAATATGCCATCAATAGTACAAGGTACTATTAATGGCAATTTTTTAAAATGAACTGTTGTTTTCAACCTAGTCACTCTTTTACATCATCCCTGGTCAAAAGCAACGCCCCTTAATACAAAATGACTGTTGCTTTCTCGCTTTTAACATAGAATAAAAATGAATCCCTGACCAAGGGAACGAGGATAATTAAATTTTGGTACAGATCCTACTGTCATCTATCGAAGGTTTTAGAACTTAATAGCAAGAAAACAATTGGTTAATTTCTAGATTTAAATTTCGAAATCAACCAATAAACAAGTTGATTTTAATTGCTTGAATACATCGCCATTGCAACGAGTTTGTCGGATTGCGGCTAGATAAAGCTGTCTTTTGTACCGAAAGTCGGCGCGAGTGGTAATGAAAGATCCCTTTTTGAGGCAAATGCTAGAGGCATTTAGTATCAAGGGCAATCAAATTAGTTAATTAAAAGATGCTGGTTATTAGAGAGAAAGTCATAGTTACTAATTGTTTATTTAGGTGAATTCCAGGAAAAAGGAGACATGTCACTTGAATTTTAAAAATTAATATTCTGTCAATTGCCATATACCATTCTCTTTAGAAATAAATGAGTTTTTTGTATCTCAACCTGCTTTTTGCAAATAGTTCGATGACTTTTAGAAAATAAAGTACAAAATCAAGTTTTCTCTTTGTGTTTTTACAGAGCAAAATATCTCTTTTTTGTTACACACTGTAACTTGAATAAACTTGTTAACAGCATATAATATTTAGGTTAACATTTATCTTTTAAATGTCTAGTTAAACTTTTTTGTAAGTAATTGGAAATTCCTTTTTTTTTCAACCATGAAATAGGTCCTTTACTAAGGTAACAATTTGATGTCCTTCCGTTACCAAAATACTACATCTCAGATAGTTCACCAAGAACCTATTGTGTATAGAAATTAATGTTTTTTTATGCAAAGCAGAATTATGTCCCTTGTCAAGGAGGCACAGAATTTTAACATAAATTTAATTTATATGGTTTTTAATGGTAACGGAAGGACATTTAACTGTAAGCTGATACAGGGTGAAATTTTAGAATGCTAGTACAAAACAAACTATTATTTAAAGTTAGTAGTCACATTTAAAACATATAATAGTAATTTTTTACACAAATTATGTGTGCTTTTATTTAAAAAAATCAAACCATTTCGATATTTTAATTCTTCTATTGTATGTGGTGAAAATCACGAAAACTACACTTAAAAACTCCTAAGCATGTGAAAATCATTTTGGTATGACATGTTTGGGATATGACAAGCCAATTCAAGCAGAAACATTTGCTTAAAAACTTGAAATTTTAATTCGAAAAATACAATATTGAAACTGCTTTCAGATTTTTTGCCACAAATCACAGGAAAAGACTGTTAAGAGCATTGATTTAACCGTTAAATGTACTGCGAAGAGATCAATAAATTCATAGATCAACTTTCAAAAAGATGAAGAAAAAATGATCCAAAAATATCCATTCTCATCTTGACACACAAAATATGCGCTATTTGAATCCCGTAACAAGTTATGTTATTGAATATCGTAAGTACTTCAACAAATTGAAGGAGAGTTTACTTTAAAGTCAACAGATTGACTTTGAAAGTCAATAAATAATGTTGAAAATGAAGATTTAGCTGAATCGAAAACACCAAAACATAAGAATATGCCAATGGATTCTTTAACGTTTAGACAAGTTTTGCTAGTTTCATGGAAGTGGAAGAAATTAACAAAGAGCAATGTTGTACAGGTATTTCATATCGAAGATGAAGGAATAGCAATATCTTGTTTGAGAATGCGTAATAATGTGGGAATGATCTTCGCGTTTTCTGAGAAAGAAGATAAATGTTTTATGGATTATGTTGAAATTAGTGAGTATTTACAGAATTCAGGAAAGTCACAGTTGGCTCCGGCATTAGATATCATTGTTTTAGACTGCTGAATTAGCTAAATAAAAGTTTGTAAGTTGAAATTTACCAAGTTTAATTGTTTTGGACTTCTTGTCCTTGCGTTACTGTCCTTTTGTTACCCTTAACAAATACATAATTCACAAGCTTAAAATAATTATTTTTTTAAAACTAGAGGTCAAACTGTAATGATCGAACACCCGTATTTGCTCTAATTTTTTATCGAATTTTCTCTTTTAAAGTTTAACTGAACTTTTTCAAACAATTTCAGTTTTTGAAAAAAATATTAATTTTAATATGCTCACAGACAGAAATTTTTGTAAAACTGCCCTTCCGCTACCGCTGGAATTTACCTTTAATTTAATAAGTGTAGATTTTGCAATTGTTTGAAACGTTATCTGTTAAGGTTTTTGAACGTTTACTAACTTGTTTATTTTTATTCATGTCGTGTTATTTTTAGTATTTTATTTATCTATTTATTTATGTTAAATTTATTTATTTACTTATATTTTTATGGTACCAGTTTAAAAAAAAAACTAGTTTTAAAGCAAGCAGATCATTGTTTCCGTACTTTCACTTTTGATAATAGATATTTCTACTTATTCGATAATTTCCCCTTGCATACTAAGCAATGAACGAAAACAACTTTTTTATACATGTTCGTTAAGCGAAATGAAAACTGTATATTTAAAAAAAAAAAAGAAAATTGATTTTTGAGCGCCATAAAAGCATTTTAAGACGTCAGTTCACGTAAATGGAAAAAAAAACTGCTGCTTTCTTTTCTATTATTTCTAGTTTTCATTTTGAAAATCTCGAACAAAGTAAGGATAAAAGAGAAATCATTGACTTTTTCAATTTTTGATTTCTTTAAGAGGGGCAAACTTTGAAAAATCGAATGAAATACAAATCGCTTTCTCTCAAAGAAACTGGCCGTGAAATTGTAAACTTTTTTGCTCTATCGGAGGATAGAAATATAGTTTTCCTTTTCTTCAAAAGATGGAAAAAAAAGTCAAACCCTTATTTTCTGGTTAAATTCTGAATAGTATTATTTGTTAAGGACAAATACAAAACATGTTATTTTTATTTTATGTAGTAAAAGGTTTTCTTAACAAAAAATACGTTCTAAAGTTGCTGTGTGTATATATATATATATATATATATATATATTGTAACGGATTCGGTGCGACTTCCACTTTCTTGAAATGAAGACACAGTTCTTGATAAAAACACAGGAAATTTATTTACACTATGTACAGGAAAGATCTTCAACAACTGCTAAAATTATTCATCAGCAATTAAGCAATTATCACACAACACCGTAAACTCAACGTTTACACGCGTATTTACTTCCAAATACGAAAACAACACAGCGAAATGCCTCGCTATAAACAGAGCAAATACACACTCTCAGTTCGAAATGTGAATCGAAACTCAGCGTTTATCCATCGGTAACGGCTTTTATAAACATCCAAGAATTTTCCACAACATTCTTTCTGCTTCGAGAAATGCGTAGACCGTTATCAAATTTTATCAATGAAAATAAAAAGAATAGGGGATTGTATACTTTAGCCATATGTTAAGGGGTTGTATATTCATTACGGAAAATTATTTACAGGTTACGTTACTACAATAATTACTATTTACAGAATTTGTAACATTGCCCCCTTCCTAAGGACTGCACGTCCCGGGCAGTACAATCCCCAGAAAGGGTGTCGAACTTCTATCACAAGTTTACAAATATTCACATTATTAATAACTAACAGATACAGAAAACACAATAATAACAAGAAATATTACTAAACATTAAAAGCAAAAATTATCTACAACTTTTATGTTATCAACAATGGTTGTTTACGTAATACTCATGAACTATGGCCATAGTATGGGGCTAACCGATCATAATGTACAACCCTAGGTTTTGCATTAGGTGATTTTTGGATCCTCACTACGACGTCATTTAGTCGGTTAAGGACTTTGTAGGGTCCATCCCAATGCGACTGCAGTTTGGGTGACAGACCTTTCCGTCGGATGGGATTCCATAACCAAACCTTGTCGCCTTCGTTGAATTCATGTCCAGTAGACCTTGTGTCGTATCGGGTCTTCATCTTCTCCGCCGCGATGTTGATTCGCTCTCGTGCGAAGTTATGAACGTCTTCCAACCGGGCCTGGAGATCCTGGATGTACTCCTCAGGCGATGAAGGCGCATCCGGAGGACGACCGAAGACGAGATCACAAGGTAGCCGAAGCTCTCGTTCGAAGAGCATCTGAGATGGGGCAAATCCGGTAGTCTCGTGGACAGCACTGCGGTAGGCCAGCAGGAACAAAGGTAGCTTCTTGTCCCAATCCTGTTGATTTCTGGATACCATAAGCGAGAGATTATCTAGGATTGTGCGGTTAAATCTCTCCACCATGCCGTCCGATTGTGGGTGTAGTGGAGTTGTCCTAGTTTTCTCAATTCCGAGAATTTGACATAGGCCCTTAAACACAGCAGAGACGAAATTCCTCCCTTGATCGGAATGAATCTGCAAAGGTGTTCCATATCTCGAGATCCAATGTTGGACTAGAGTCTCTGCTACGGTGGTAGCCTCTTGATCTGGAATGGGATATGCTTCCGGCCATTTGGTGAAGTAGTCGATGGAAACAAGAATGTATTTGTTCCCATCAGCAGTTCTTGGTAGAGGACCCAGGATGTCGATCCCAATTCGTTCGAAAGGAGCTCCAACGTTGTACAGATGTAGCTTCCCTCTGCTTCTCTTCTTCGGTCCTTTACGAGCAGCACAGGCGTCACAAGAATGGCACCACTTCTCCACGTCATCCTTCGCCTTGCTCCAGAAGAAGCGCTCCCGAACTTTATTGAGGGTTTTCAAGACACCAAAATGTCCTCCAGTCGCACTACTATGTATTTCTTTCAGAACATCTGAAATCCTTGATCGGGGAAGTAGTAACTGCCACCTAGATGTTTTGCCGTCATCAGATTCCCATTTTCGGTACAGTACTCCGTTCCGTAAATGGAGTGAGTTCCATAAAGCCCAGTATCTTTTTGTTGCAGGAGTAAAGATGGAAACGTCCTGCCAGCTAGGGCGTCGACTGTCACTTTCCATGAACTCCAAGATTGGTTTTATGTCGGGGTCTTCAAGTTGATCTTTTCGAACTTGGTCATCACTCCATGGATCAGGTTCTGATGATATTGGAGTCACTGTCACCTGATAGGTGGTTCTCGATTCGGGAACAATAGTGGCAGTTCTCAGGACAGGGTCTTCTTGATAAAGCGTCAGCATTACCGTGAGATAACCCTTTTTGATGCTTGATCTCCATGTCATATTCCTGGAGCCGCTGTATCCATCTGGCTATCTGGCCTTCCGGATTTTTGAAGTTGAAAAGCCAAGTTAATGAGGTATGATCTGTCCGAAGCTGAAATTTTCGGCCGTAAAGGTAATGATGGAAGTGTTCTACAGCTTTCACTATGGCCAGTAACTCCTTTCTGGTGACGCAGTAATTTCGCTCCGACTTTGATAAGCATTTGCTCCAGTAAGCGATGACATGTTCATTTCCGTCAATTTCTTGGGATAAAACAGCTCCGATGCCCTCGTTGCTCGCATCAGTGTCCAGGATGAAGGATTTTTCAGGCTGAGGATAGGCGAGGATAGGCGTTGATGTTAAAGCCTCCTTCAGTCGTAGAAATGCATCTTCGCATTCTTTGGACCATTCGAACTTTTGCTTGCTCTCCGTCAGCTTATGCAAAGGTCGTGCAATGTTGGAAAAACCCTTTACAAACTTCCTGTAGTAGGTGCAGAGCCCCAGGAAACTTCGCAGCTGATGGATGTCTTCGGGACGACTCCAACTCTTGACTGCAGATACCTTTTCTGGATCGGTTTGTACACCTTCAGAAGAGATGATGTGACCAAGGTAGTTCACTTCCCGGCGGAACAAATTACATTTGGACGGGCTTAACTTCAGATTGGCTTCCTTAAGCTTTTGCAGCACCTTCCTAAGATTTGCCAGATGTTCTTCGAAACTGCGTCCCACGATGATGATATCGTCTAAGTAGACCAGACAGGATTCGTAGGAAAGTCCTCTTAACACTGTCTCCATAAGACGCTCGAACGTAGCTGGTGCATTGCAGAGGCCGAAGGGCATCACTTTAAACTGCCACAAGCCTTGTCCAGTTGTAAACGCTGTCTTCTCTCGGTCATCAGGGTGTATTTCAACCTGCCAGTAGCCGCTCTTCAAGTCCAGGGTCGAAAACCACTTGTGTCCGGAAAGAGTGCCCAAGGTGTCGTCTATCCGTGGAAGAGGGTAGCTGTCTTTCTTGGTGATTTCATTTAGCCGTCGGTAATCGACACAAAATCTGGTGGAGCCATCTTTCTTTCGGACCAAGACGATGGGAGAGGCCCAAGGACTGGATGAGGGTTCGATTACATCATTCTCCTTCATCTCTTTCAGGAGGGTCTCAACCTCTTCCTTCTTGGCGAACGGTAGTCGTCTTGGATGCTGTTTAATAGTGGGGTGTTCTCCAGTGTAAATCCTGTGCTGCGTTAAATTCGTACGGCCAACACCCTCCGATGTAGATGAAAACAGATGCTTGAAGTCGTCCACCAATTGTTCCGCAGCAGTTCTTTGATCTTTCGATAATGGCGCACTCCCAATTAACTTCGACGTCAAGGACTCAGAAGACACAGTCTCAGGGGAATTGATTCTTCTAATGATGCAGTTTACTGGAGTACAAGTTGCCAACACTTCACCTTTTCGGATATTCCTTGGCCTTTTACTCACGTTGGCGACTCTCACAGGAATTACATCCTTAGAAAGGTCCACAAGCGTAGATGCTACCAGTACTCCTTTTAGGCTATTGTTTAGGTTAGGGGTATTCAATGAGTCCAAATCGAAAACTATTGCTTTCTTCAAGGGAGCCAGGTATTAATGATTCTGACCTTGAGGGAATCGATAAATCTGTTTGGGCTATTATTTGATGAGCGGATTTTACATCACTTTCTGCAGGGAAAACGGCTATGTCTTCTCTCATCGAATGCAGCTCATTAGTCTTGAAGTCGAGAGTGAAGTCATATTTCTTCAAAAAGTCCAATCCGAGAATGAAGGGGTCCGTGATATTAGCGACGAATGCCGTATGATGGTAGGTGGCATTCCCAAACACTATTTCCAAGTCCACTTTACCGTCAATCTCAATGTTGTCACCTGTCACAGTCTGGAGACTTACGCGTGGCGATGTCCACAGCAGTTTCAATCCAAATTCACGAGCCACATCTGTCCTAATGATTGTCACATTGGCTCCAGTGTCAACAATCAGTCTGCA
Source organism: Uloborus diversus (assembly GCF_026930045.1). Lineage (NCBI taxonomy): Eukaryota > Metazoa > Arthropoda > Arachnida > Araneae > Uloboridae > Uloborus > Uloborus diversus. The sequence goes on from NC_072737.1 coordinate 95,663,859, forward strand.
GGGGTTCCCATTTACATGGGCGTAAATGAAAAGTCCATCACTGCCACTACTAGAAGAGGAAATCTGCAGAGCTCTGGTGGTGGTGATTTCCTTCCCTCGTGTAGCTTGGCGAGCCGGACAACTCCTTCGCAGGTGTCCTTCACTACCGCATTTCCAGCACTTCTGCTCTTGTTTCTTTTGGGCTGTTATGCTGCTCAGATGTCTTGCCAAGTCACCGAGTTGTCTCTCGAGTTCAGCGAGGTGGGACGACCTGGAATCAGACTCATCAGCTTCCAGAATTCGGATGGAATGGCGATCCACACGGGTTGCTTGCTGGGCGGCCTCCCACTTCATCGCATACACAACAGCAGAACTCAGGTCTTTGACATCCGCCATCCGTAGAGCTTTCTGGATTTCCGGATCTCGAACCCCGTCGATGTAGTAGTTGAGTGCCAGGTGGTCTCGAACATCCGCAGGACAGTCGCAAAAAGCAAGATGAGACAGTCTCTCGACGTCCGCCGCTAGCTCTTGCAGGGTTTTCCCCGGTTTTCTGGAAACGGGACTTCAACTGGAGTCGGCTGAATTCTTTCTGGCACTTCTCACCGAAGCGAAGCTCCAAAGCAGATGTGAGGGCGGCGAAATCCAGGCGCTGGCTGTCCGGAAGGGTCTGAAGAATGTCCGCTGCGTCACCTCTCAGGGATGCTGCAAGATGGCAGGCCTTGGTAGCAGAGTCCCATCCGTTCGCTTCCGCCACTATCATGAACTGAGTTTTGTAAACCTGCCACGAAGTTTTCCCATCAAATGTGGCAAGTTTAATGGACGGTCGAGCAACCGATGTGGGGGAGCGCCAAACTGTACAGAGCTGCTTTCCGCGGTCGCCAATCTCCTTTCCAGGTCTTTAAAGATGTCTTCTTTAAGTTGATGAAATTTTCTATCTTCTTCTTCCAGTTTATTTTCTACAGCATTGCATCGGCCTTCAACGGAACTTAATTTTTCCTCAAATTTTTCTTCGATTTTATTTTCCACTGCGATGAATCGGCCTTCAACTGCCTCAAACTTTAATTCAATAGCATCAACTCGATGCTCTATCTCATTAAATTTATTTTCCATCAGTCTTTACCGAAGTAAGATCGTTTTTAATTTCCTCTTGGTTAGAAACTAGGTCATTTTTCAGCACCGTTAAATCACTTTTCAATTGGTTTTGATTAGCCGCCATATCATTTTTTAATTGTTCTTGATTAGCTGCCATATCATTTTTTAATTGTTCTTGATTATCTGTAAAACTTGCAGTCAAATCACTTTTCACAGAGGTGATTGCGTCAAGAAGTTGTTTTAATTGTTCATCCATTGGGCGAGTAATCACCATAAAAACAAAGTCCAAATTTAAAAAGTCTTTATGAAAAAAAAAATGTCCAAAGTCACACTTACTCCAAGAAAGTCCAGAAGTAGCCCCACGTTGGGCGCCAAATTGTAACGGATTCGGTGCGACTTCCACTTTCTTAAAATGAAGACACAGTTCTTGATAAAAACACAGGAAATTTATTTACACTATGTACAGGAAAGATCTTCAACAACTGCTAAATTATTCATCAGCAATTAAGCAATTATCACACAACACCGTAAACTCAACGTTTACACACGTATTTACTTCCAAATACGAAAACAACACAGCGAAATGCCTCGCTATAAACAGAGCAAATACACACTCTCAGTTCGAAATGTGAATCGAAACTCAGCGTTTATCCATCGCTAACGGCTTTTATAAACATCCAAGAATTTTCCACAACATTCTTTCTGCTTCGAGAAATGCGTAGACCGTTATCAAATTTTATCAATGAAAATAAAAAGAATAGGGGGTTGTATACTTTAGCCATATGTTAAGGGATTGTATATTCATTACGGGAAATTATTTACAGGTTACGTTACTACAATAATTACTATTTACAGAATTTGTAACAATATATATATATATATATATATATATATATATATATATATATATATATATATATATATATATATATATATATTGCTCGGTCTATTTCAGTTAACTCGCTCAAATTTGATATTGATATTGATTATAAAGATAATATTTTTAATGTGTAGGCTTGCCAAAAAAAGAAAATAGTTTCAGAGCCTATCTCAAGAAATATCACAATGCAAAGCACACAGCCTGCAGTCATTCAATTTGTATAGTGCTCAAAAAGCAAACATTTTCTCTTTCTGTTCAGTTTGTATTAGTAAACAGCGGAAATTATTCGATTGTTCGTTAGGGCTGAGTAATTATTAAAAGCGTGGTGTTGTTGTGGGCTTTTGTAAATATGTTGAAGTGACCTTCTATACAGTAGAATTGTGCCAACAATGAAATTTAGTTTTGCCATCAAAGAGTCTGCAAGTTTCTGATATATAAGAAAATATGCATTTATAATTTCTTCATATCTTCTTTTACGTTTTAAACTAATGTTTGGTAATGTCAAAGAGTCTGCATGTTTCTGATATATAAGAAAATATGCGTTTAAAATTTCTTCATATCTTCTTTTACGTTTTAAACTCATGTTCGGTAATATCTTCAAGCTCATAGTAGGATTTTTTTCTCTAAATACCTTTTTATGGGTCTATTTTCGACAAATGATTCCAAAGTTGCCTAAAAGTTGCCATTGATCTCCATCGGAGGCCACAAAAGTTAGCTAAAATCTTTTAGCTATTTTTTTGTGCAAGAAAATTTTGTCGTCAATTTTTTTCTACCACGAATCCGAGTTTCGTTTGAACATAGTTAAGAAGCGCGAAATTTAAATCATTACATTCCTTACCATCACAGAATTTTCATCGAGGCTTGCAAAAGAACAAAAGACTCATCATATACACTCAATCTTTTTTTCGAGACATTTTGACTATAACCATCAGAGAAGATTTAGACACAGTAATGCTATCTACTCACACTTTATTTGCATCACAGCAAAGTTCTCATCCTCATATATATATAATAGCCAATGATCGAATAACTCGCGAGTTGGAACAATGAAACTTTTGCCACGGCTAGATAATTTGATAATAGGTTTTGGTTATGTTTAAATATGCAGGGAAGGCTTTATTGTGACAAGGCTGAACTCGATCCGGTAACGTAACTGTTTTACTGGAGACTATTATTTCAGGGGAATGAATAGACGAAAAAACGGTCAACAGTGAACGCTACTTACTGGAGTTTAGGGTTAATCCACTGGAGTTATGGTTACAATTTCAACTATCAAAATATCATCAAACAGGCTTCGTTCGAATGTAAAAGCAGTTTTTACCGGTCATACCTTGACGGGCAATTTTCTATTATATATATATATATATATATATATATATATATATATATATATATATATATATATATATATATATATATATATATATATATATATATATACTAGGAGAACTAGGCAAAAATTTATTGATTTGCAAAAACCGCGAAGTTGCTTTTAGTGTACATAAAAAATCCTATGAATGCATTCCTTTCTCCAGATCTTTTGCAATCACAGGCGAGCATTTTTTGCGTGAAAATCGAAACCTGCTAGTGCAAAAAATTTAAGCAATTCGGCTAATGTTTCTAGGTGTATCCCTATTTTCCATTCTTTCTGTTTGAGTGATTTTTCAATAAATATGGTCATTGGTCATTCGGTAATATTGACTTTAAAGTGTGCAGGGAGAATACCCTTTTCATTCTAGGTTACCCGCTTAAGTTTTACGTTTGATATGATGAACCTGGGCAGTTTCATTTTCTTTTGCGAAAAAGAATGATTGAACTCTCATTGTAATTTTTTCATTGTTTTTATGATCGCTTGTATTCAGATAATTGAATATCATTATAAATTCGTCATATATCAAAAATATTTTCTATTCAAAATTAAACTCTGTAGGTTACTTTCTCGTCGAAAAACGGAATGCAGCCGAAAATTCATGTATGTGAAATGTATAGTTACGAGGGGAAGGAACGTTTTGCGTTACCTGCCTAAGGCTGTCATCTATTGGCCTTTTTTTTTTTCTTTTTCATAACCAGCATGTTTCCCCAACACAGATAACTTATAAAAACACACACTAAACTCTTATTATATCATTCTTTGCCCCCTTTTTTAGAATATGATCTTCCATATTTTCTTGAGTAGTGTTTTGTCTTATTTCTTCAAATATCGAATTTTCCGGTTATTTGTTTGTTTTGCGATTAAAAAAGAACTTTTGAATCTACAGACTTCGTTTTTGGCTTACATGATAGCCAATTAAATTTACTGAAACTGTTTATTTATTTTTTTTATTGAGTAGGAATTTATGTCCATATTTGGCGGGGAATGTGGTCGAAGCATAATTTTTTTTTATTTTACACCAAAAATGTCCAATTTTTTAAGTAAGATATCTTTTGAACTATTGGTTTTACAGAGCGCCATTTGAGCTGAAATTTTTCAAAATGTAATGTGCTTTAAGTATCAAAAGTTGGATAGTTTAGAAGTTAAAAAAGAAAAGCTAAACAAAGTCCGAAAATTTTGCAGTTTTTCGCGAATTACGCAGCAAGCACAGGTTTTTGAAAACTGAAAACGTAGATTTACACTACCCTAACCGACCCAAACAATATATTAAATAATCAGAATACATCGTTCTTTGCGATTTTAGCCCCCCTTTTTTTTGTATAATATGACTGCAATTTTATGGTAATGAGGAATTGATTTTTTCTTTCAATTAATGTTAAGCATATCTCTCTCTTATTTGTATCTGTTTGAACCCGTCAAAATTTACGGGAAATCTTACTGATAAAGAAGCAATTTGGAACTGTCATGCCATGACGAGCGATTTTCTAGTAAATATTAGTTACAAAAAGCAAGTATGTCAAAATATACACTCAAACCTGTTTTTGTGCGGTCTTTTTCTTTTTGCGGTACATGAAAATTTCGAACAGATTGGGACTAAATTGACGAAAATATTTATAAAACGAGTGCGAGGTAGCTGACTATTCGGCAAAATTATCATCACTTGTTTTATTTTGATTTCTTTTAAAGAGGCAATTCATAGTTCTTTCGTTTTTTTTTTTTTTTTGCGGAGGGAGAAGGGGGGGGGGGGTAGGTTCTACGCGAGACATTTTTATGAGATCCCTATCCACCTCATAAAAAATATTTTAAAATTGCATTGGGAAAATTATTTTTTATAGCTATTGGTGAAGTTTCAATCGATTTTTTCTTATGCTATTTTTTATGTGGTCCCTACCCACAGCACAAAAACAGGTTTGGGTGTACTGAAGTATCACCCAAGTGCACTTTTGAGTAAAACAAAAGAGTTTTGTAGATGGCAAGAAAAGAAGCGCGTGATAACAAGTAAAATAAATGAATTATACTTTTTTTAAAAATAAATAACTGTATTTTACTGTTTCAAATATATTTCCTTGTAAGGAACAGGCAAGAAAAATGGGACGACGAGATGTGTGAGACACCACTGCATTTTTGCCGAAACATAATGTGAAAACGTTTCATGCTTGGTCAGGAGATGTAGCAGCAAGAGTCTTAAGCTGATATATCAACTGGACAAGCAAAAATAGTTTTTCATGTTTTATAATGGCATAAATGCAGCGCAGCCCCATTCTACCCGACTGTCCCCTACATACATGATATTACGTATTAAAACTATGCTTTGTAGTGCAGATATAAAAAAATATATTTTATATGTAGTAAAGTATTATTATTTTTTTCTTAATGAAATAATCTCTATATATTAAAAAAGTAACGTCAAAAAAATTGTGAAATGAAGTCTGTGGCAGCTTGCGTCCAGGAGACCCCACAGAACCACAGCCTTGAAATTTGATAGAAAATTATTTCAAACCCGGGGATTTGCATTTGGTATTTTTTTCTTTAAATTTCTAATTAGTTTTTTTATAGAAAATATTTTAATCTAAACTTTTACGCAAATAGCCTGTTAAAGGATGAACGATTTCCCACATTCCATGTCGTTTGAAAGAGATTTTTTTTCTGCATTAATTAAAGCTTGTTCGAACTTTCTCAATAAATTAGAACAGCCTCTATAAGGGTTTCCATTTTAACGGAAAATCCTAGGCTCAGCTCAATTCAAGCCCTCAGCTCAAGAGGCGAATTTTAAAGCGACTTTACAAATGTACTCTGGCGCCCCTTAGCATCTACAGCTCCGCAAGTTAGAACAAGTTATTTTTAAACACAGGAAAATGGTGCTTTTTGTTCCAAACGGAACTCGTAACGCGTTTTTAAACTAATTCTTTCTAATTGACGATTTAAATTAAATCTGGGGGGGGGGGAGGGGGGAGATATTGGTGAGCGCCAGCAAGCAATGTAAAAAAAATGTGCGTTTAAGTTTTCAAAATTGCATTGTTCTAGTTTCTAGCTTAGATAGTTTACAAAGCTAGAAAAAAATTAGTAAAAGTTGATCTGTTTGAAAGCTGCGAAGATATCTTCGAAGGAGTTTTTGTTCCTTGAAGAACACGTTTTTACTGCTTTTTCTATTATCTTCACGACTCTTTTTTTCGTTCCATATTCCAGCCTCCTAACTCAGCTTTTATTATTTCTGTTCCATCTGACTTGGCTTCAATTCGAATTTTTATAGTCTATTGGTATTCGAATCATCAAAGAATTCTCGCTTCGCTGACTGTAAATTCCTTCAACAAATGAACAAAGTTTTTCATCGATGCATTTCTTTTCATGTTTGTAAATTAATTTAGTTCTCTTAATCCAATGAAGACGTTTAGTAAAGTTTTTTCTCCTTTATAATAACTAGACAAGTTCTTTATTTATTTCCAAATTGAATGCTTTAGGAGATTTTTTTTTAATGAAATGAATACAGAAATCTTAACATCTACTATGTATGAAAAAAATATCTTATTTTAAAAATTCCTTAAGAACAATGAACAGAGAAATAAGGTTTACGTAAATTGTTATTTTGTCATAGTTTCATGTGACAAAACAACTCGTAGTTATAAACCACAAAAAAAAAAAAAAAAAAAAAGAAAAGAAAAAAAAAAAAAAAAAAAAAAATTGAATATGGACATAAATTATAAAGAACCTGAAAGTGTTAGTAACTTTGGAAACAGTTGGCAGCAAAAACATTTTGAAATAAGTTCCTTTTTAAATCTAAATTTTATCATGGAAAGATTTTTTTTCTGTTGAAGGGAAAAAAAAATCGCTTATCGTTGTTTCCCAATGCTTTAAGATGGAAGTATGAATGTTTCGTAAAATCCTTATTTCATTGCCATATAAAGTCTAAAAGTAAGTTGAATGGATTTTCCTTCATGGTACTTTTATGTAAAGTAAAACTACATAAATTAAAAGCAAACATACAACCTTTATAGATATAGTAAGATTTAATAGCATGATATGACGGTTAAAAATACAAACCACATGGCTCAATAGTTATGTAGTTGTCTTATGCTCTAATTGGGTAAGCAAAATTATAATCGAACGTATAAGTAGCCATTTTGTTCTTTACATTTATTTCGAGGTTTTTTTTTTTTTTTTTCTAAATCAACTATCAAGAAAACAACTTTAACTTAAATGCATTACATAAATCAAATGTCGATATTTCAAGACAAAACAGCTTACGCCTAAATTAACGCTATCTTAATTGTGTCACTCAATTCCAAGTTCTCGATAATTTAATGCTCTTAATTGATTAAAATTGATTTATCTTAATGCAGAAGGCCTTTTTTCCCGCGGTAGACTTAAATGCTAAAAAAACTAACAACCGTCAAATAAAATTTCTAGATAATTTGCCTGTTTTATTTTTAGTATATAAATAAAATGCTTTAAGAATAGTTGACAAATGTTGTCGGTTGTTTATATTTAAACACTTCGGCTGTTAGTTAAATTGTATCTTATGTTTAATTGTCTCATTTATGAATTTTGGATGCTCCTTAAATGTTAGGCGTAATTATTTGTCTATTGACTGTGCTAAGGAGTTTTGATGTTATATTTGAGGTTTGGGTAACAATGTCATGATACAAGAACAAGTATGAATATGAAAAAGACACACTTCTCATACTGTACCTGGAACGTCTCTACCACAATAAAACCGAAAAAGAAAAAAAAATATCTGTACATTTCCTCATTTCCTGTATATAGGAGAACAGGCATTTTTTCCCGTGAAACCAGAGAAGAAACATACAATTTGAGAAATTGGTTGAAGCAGTGTTCCCTAAGGATGAAACTCAGTAGGGGAAAGTGGGGTAAAACCGGGAAGTTGGGAGCAAACCGGGCACCCCCTTCTAGACTCTGTAAGCACTGCAATCGCGTGGACAAGAGAAGAACTACCTTCCACCTTGATGAAGAAGCAGCAGCAATTAAATTAGAACGTAATAGACTCGCTTCTTTCGTTCCTGTGGAGAAAATTCCGTTTGAGTGGTTTTACTTAAAATTTTTGAACAAAACTAGACTGATTATTCTACGTTCCTGTTTCTGCAACAGTAAAGTTATCTAACTCTCTTTGTACAACATTTAATTACCTTCATTATCATTCCAAGTAATTGTCTGTAACGTTCTGTATAGTCATATGACGGCATATTTTATGAAAGCTGTACGTGCGGGGCGAAACTGGGTACTGCCCGGTTTCAAGGCAACATTAGAAGAAAAGAAAAAGAAAAATGATGGAAAGAAGACCAAAGATGGACGAAAAAAAAACCTGAAGGAAAGATAAAAGAATCAAAGAAAAGGTAACATTATAAAGATGTCAAAAAAGAACAGAGAAAAAATAAGCGTCAAATTAAAGAAAAGCCGAAGGAACAAATGAGGGGTGAGTTCAGTGAATAGGATGACAATACTGCCTGCATTTAGTGCAATGAACTTTACTCGTACTATAAGGGCTGTGAGGGATGAATCCAATGCATCTAGTGTCGTCGTTGGGTCCATGAAAGCTGCTCTGGGGCCGAAGAGGAAGATAACTATTTTACTTGCCACTTGTGTCAATAGGCCTTATATTATAGCAAAAAATATAAATAAAGACAATTAAATTTACTGACAACTCATCAATATGTGTCCTTTTATACGTATTCTATTATGATGTGATAATAGTTAACATATGTCACTAAATAAAACTTGAATTTTGCGGAAGCTTTCAATTTTTTTATTTTTCATAGCAATAACATGTCTATCCGGTTTTACCCCACTAGTAGGGTAAAACCGGGTAAAACGACTTTTTTTTACAAAAAAATTATAAAAATTAAAAAATAAAAACATTTATGTTTTTGAAACTGTGCCATTAATAGGTAAGTAGTGAATACTTTTGCAAAATTTTGTTCCTTTATGCTAAAAACTGATTTCTGGAAGTCTGCAAACCTTAGGGTCCCAGTTTTACACCACTGTCCCCTACATAAAAAATGTGAAAATTATATATTCTTTTGAAGTTCAAAGAGCTATTCTCACTTGGTCAATGATTTTTTCCTTTGCTCAACGAATATTAATTTTCTTTTCTCTTTTTACTTATATTGACTACGGGCATGGAATAGGCGTTACATTTAGTTTCCAAACACTAATAAAAACCAATTAATAATAATTTTATTTTAATTGTTTATGTGCTCTGTTTAAATTACTGATTGCAATATGTATTAAAAAGTAAAAGTTTTTTTATCAACTCATCCCTTCAGTTTTATTTTTTAACTACTTTAATATAATTATTTTTTTTACTCAATTGGCATTGATTTTAAAAAAATAGATCATTATATTTTATTAATTTATAAAATTGTTACCCCTTTAAAGCCCATTTGTTATTGTACAAAAAAAATACTCATTGTAAAAATAATTAGTATTTTCCTTTATCGGGTATTTCTCATTAAAGAAAAATGCATGCAGTACAGTCTTTTAACTTGGGGGAAAGCTTTGAAATTTAATTTTCTTTCTCTTTTCATTGCTCTAAGACCTTGATCTCCGCTGAATTTCAAAACAAAGCTGCCACTATAAATATCATATTTTAATAAAAGCAGCTGATTTGCCCAGTATCAACCATTTTTTGAATGAAACATGTGGATTCGATAAGAAGAAACGAAAATATACATGTTAAAAAAAAAAAGACTAACACGATCTAAAAGGTCTAAAAATCTTAAACATAAGGTGACGTCCATCGGTAACAGAAAGGCAATTTGAACAAAAAATCGATGTATTTCTCTCTGTGAGCATATCAAAATGTATATATATTTTCAAACCTTGATGCATAGACTTTTATACACATCATAGTAAGTTTCTAAAAAAAAGCCAAAGCTAGGAATTTTTTGCCAGTAACTTTTTTTAAAAATGAAATTTAAAAAGCGGTAACGGAAGGACATTTTTGCGACATGAGTTTCACGCAATCATGTTCTCCCCAAAAATTCAGCCAAACTATAACAGGGAAAATTCTATAAAAATTAGAGCACATACTCGAGTGTTCAATCATTACAATTTCACTTCTAGTTTTAAAAAATAATTATTTTAAGCTTTTAAATTATGTATTTGTTAAGGGTAACGGAAGGACGGTAATGGAAGGACAAGAAGTCGAAAACAATTTCACTTGGAAAATTTCAACTTACAAACATTTATTCAGCTAATACAGCAGTCTGAAACAGTGACATTTAATACCTGAGCCATCTGTTAAAATTTTAATTCTTGAAATGCTCAAAAAGATTATCAGAATTCGTAGAACATTTATCTTCTTTGTCAGGGTATACAAAGATCATTCCCACATTATTATGCATTCTCAAACAAGATATTTTTACTCCTTTATCTTCTATATGAAGTACCTGTCCATTATTGCCCTTTGTTAATTTCTTTCCCTTCATTCAACTAATTAAACTTGTGCAAATGTCATGAATCCTTTCGCATATTCTCATTATTCGCTGCTTTTGATTCAGCTGTATCTTCTTTTTAATATTATTTATAACCGTAAGTCTGTTGACTGTAAATCTGAAGTGAAATCTCTTTTGATTTGTTGAGATACTGACTTTATTCAACAACATTACTTGTTACAGGGTTAAAATAGTGCATATTTTGAGGGTCAGAATGAGAATGGATATTACTTCATCTTTTTGAAAATTGATCTTTGAATTCACTGATCTCTTCATAGTATATTTAACGATTGAACTAATGCTCTCAACAGTCCTTTCCTGTGACTTGTGTTAAAAAATCTGAAAGCAGTTACAATATTGTATTTTTCCAATATAAATATCAAATCTGTAAACAATTGTTTCTGTTTAAGTTGGCTTGTCATATCACAAACATGTCATATCAAAATGATTTTCACATGCTTAATAACTTTAAAGTGTAGTTTCCATGATTTTTATCACATACAATAGAATAAATAAAATCACAACATTTTTTTAAAAAAAGTTAAATAAAAGTTTATTTTTTAAATGAAAATTCACATAATTTTTGTACAAATATTACTTATATATATGTTTAAATTTGACTTCTAAATTTAAACTATAGTTTGTTTTCCATTAGCATTCTGAAATTTTTTCCTGTATCAGCTTACAGATAAATGTCCTTCCGTTACTGTATTATTTTGTCCTTCCGTTACCATTAAAAACCATGTAAATTAAATCTATATTAAATTCTAACTGAGCCCCCTTGACAAGGAACATAATTCTGCTTTGCATAAAACACATTCGTTTCTATACCCAATAGGCTCTTGGTGAACTAACTGAGAAGTAGTATTTTGGTAACGGGAGGATATCAAACTGTTACCTTAGTAATAGACCTATTTTACGGTTGTAAAAAAAGAAATTTTAAATTGATTACCGAAAAGTTTAACTAGACATAAAAAAAGTTAACCTAGATATTATATACTTAACAAGTATATTGAAATTACAGTATGTAACAAAAAAGAGATTTTCTGCTCTGTAAAAACACAAAGAGATAACTTGATTTTGCACTTGATTTTCTTAAAGTCATCAAACTATTGGGAAAAAACAGGTTAAGATTCAAGAAATTCATTTATTTCTCAAGAGAACTATATATAGCAAGTCACAGAACGTTAATTTTTAAAATTCAAGTGTCATGTCCCCTTTTTCCTTTAAATCACCATAAGTTAATGCCAATAGCTCCAGAAATGTACCTTGATAATACTTAATTATGTTTTACATATAAAATACATAGTGTAAAAATTTTTGGTAAAAAATCTTAGATTCGATTTACGAAACACGTTTAATGAAATATTAAATAAGTTACTAAATCTCTCTTTCGTAGAATCATTCTGTGTTATAAATTTTTAGGTATTGCTTTTTATTATGATACAAAATCAAATCAGGCCTGCTAAAAGAAAAAAAAACGCAGATGATAAAATTAATTTTTTGCAGTAAATGCCTTTCAAACATTTTTAAGAAAAAAAGACTCCGGCTCTCAGAAATTTATTTTTTTTTCTTTTTTTCTCTCAGAATAAAAGTGTTTAGTGCCATTAATGATACACGTGCCATTTTTCTTTTCATCTTGATATGCTTTCGTTTCTTAAAAAGTAAAGGAACAACATTATTATACTATTCCAGTTCAGTTCATCTTTCGTGGTTTTGTTTCTGAATTCCCTCATTGTCTGTGGCAAATTTTAAACTTAAATGATTCTGCTTGAAACTCAATAAAATCAAACTCCGTGAAATTATACTTGGATTTAAAAATCTTTGTGCGTGTAAAAAAATGAACATAATTCAATTTCTTTAATTCATATTTTCATGTATCTCTTATACTCTAATCAGCATGTCTTCATATTTTGTTTAAACAATTGAATAAATTTCTGACTTTTCATTCGATGATGTATAAAAAACTTTGTATCTCATGTTTCATTATTTGCTATCTAAAACTTCTAGATTCAATTTACTTATTTAATACTTTTGATTTAGAGCATTTAGAACTATATCAGAAAATTGAATAAATTTAAACACATTTCTTCAAATCAAGACAAATTTGGTAACTTTGATATTTAACAATGCTTTTCTAAATTAGGTTTGTAAACGATATCTTTCTTCAAATACAAATTATCAAGTAATCAAATATGATAAGAATAGTTTGCTCTTGATGTTTTTTGCACAACATTTTATCATTCTTGTTTTGAGATTTTTACTGATAAGTCGTCGTTTTAAAAAGTTGTATGTTGTACTAGGTAACAGTTTACTAAATTAGCCTTAATTTTTTCATCGAAGAGGTAGAAATCAATTTATATCGTTTTTTGTTTACTTCATGTACATATTTACGTTACGTAGAATAAATAAAGTAAAAGAAAAGAAAATCAGTGCTCATATCATAACACAATTTTCTAAAACGCTCGAAATTGCATTTGGAGTTTTGGAATTTTTGGTGCAAATTCATTTTTTTTATGAGAAATAAGAAATTTCTGCATGCATGGTTAGTGTGTTAAATGAGATTACCCTAAGGCTCATGGCCTAGTATCTCTCTTGTTTATGATTCAATTGGCTGCTACTTTTGCACATTCAGTAGCTGAATAATTTTTAAAAAAAGTAGTTAATTGTACTAATTAAAATTTCACTTAGGTTTAGCAGCAGTTTTAACAAGGAATGAAAATTTGGCTTGAGTAGGAACGTAGGTTAGGGTCAACTCTAAGCAAGTATTATCTCAGGTAGGGTTGAAGACCAAAAAATACAAAAGGTCATATCAAACTTTTGAAAGACATATAAAATTATTGTCAGTATAAAAACGTACTGAGAACCACTTTTGATAAACTCAAAAACATTTCACAAATTCTGTATTGCTTTCACTGGGAAGAAAAAAGATCCTTTCCTAGATTCTAGCAAAAATGGATCATATTTTCCGAGTCCTCATAAGGCCGACTATGGCTTTATTGGGATTATTCTACTAAGTATTTCAATCACTGGGGAAAATGACGGTTTTTCATTTTAAAATCGTTAACTGCAAAAACTAGGCATTAAGAACAATAAATAACATTTTTCATACTAGTAAACTAATGGGAACTATGAGGAAGTAAAATTCCCTGTAAGATAAGATCAGGTAGTAGTGACAACTCTATTTTGCACCTGCATGGTTGCTCGGTTGTGATAATTTGTTTGTTGATAACCCTATGTTAACAGCTAGGCTTTTTGATGACGATCTAGCGATTCTATGTAAATAAAACAAAGAATATATTTATACATATTTATGTTTATATGTTCACTATACAAATCCGTAGTTTACGTCAGATCTCGACCAAATTTGGCAGAGAGGTACTTGGGCAGAGGAAAAAACCGTAGGGGGATTTTCGAACGCCAAAAAAGTACCGAACCGTTCGAATTTGAATTTTAGGACACGAAATTATACGATCAGTAATAATTATACGATCAGTCAGATTTTAACGTCATTCGAAAGCCAGCGAAAAAAACCCACAGAGTTAATTCATTTTCTTCGAATTCCAAAAAAAAAAAGGCTGTAAAATCACCGGGAAAAAAAATTAAAAAGCATTTTTAGGACTATTGGAACAGCAATTTCATATCGGAGAATTATCATTTGCGCGATCTCTTTTTAAATTAGCGTTCAAAAGGTTGCCACTTCTTTTTTCTCGGCTGTAACTAAATATATATATATATATATTTTTTTTGTTTTGAGGTAAATAATTTTTTTTGATTATTATTTGGCGATTTATCTCCTTTCTTTCTTTTTTTTAAGGAATTTAGTTGTATTTATGGAGCATTGCGTTTCATTTATTTGGGAAATATGATTTGCCGTTTTCTTTCTTTAAAAATGAATTTTTTTTGACGAGAAATCTTACAGTATTTTTATTTTTTAATTGAAGCCTGACAGTTGAACATGCGTCACTTGACATAACTTTTATTTTCCAGGTAGACTATGTGAAGCCGGGCAACGCAGCTAGTTGTAAATAAATAAAAGTTTCAAATCAGAGTTTTACGTATACTAACACTTTAGGAACAGAAAAAAATCAAACTGTTTTGAAAAAACACAACTTGTTTTATAAACTTTTTACCCCTTCAATTTAATTTTTTTTGCTTGTTTTACGCTTTCGGTTGTTTTCCATTTCCGTATGACTTGTGCTCAAAACAAGTTTTTAGGGCAATACTAGAGCTCACTGTCGGATTTCAAGCTCGAGGGATAAAAAAGCAAATGTATTGATTGATTAGTAAATTATGTTTAATATCATTCATGTAAGTGTAAATTTACTCTAAAATATATTGCATTGTGATATTTTGGCTAACAAACTACTTTCGATTCGAGAAAACAATACCTTACGATGGCTACTTCTTTATGAATATGTTTAGTGCATGCAGAGCAGAGTAATATTTTAGTTGGATTATTATTCTCTTTTCTAACCTAAGCGTTTAAGGATCTGTCGGATAATTTATCCTTTTTATTTTCGTTGAAAATCAGATTCTTCTATTCTGCTTCTCTTCGACTGTTTGGCGTACTTTAGAGAGTCAAGTACAGTTGAGTTCGTGCTCATGTAACTAATAATAACTTTTTTTTTTAATTTTGAGCTTGCTAAGTAGAAAAGATGAAATCCATATGGAAGATAATAGTAGATGCATTAATTACAATAATGCTATTTGTAATTTAAATGGGCCCTCTCAATTACAGTTTTTAAATACCTACAGTGGTTTGAGTTATTATTGGGAAAACATAGCTACCTCACAATGCTTCCTTGTACGTAACATTGAATAAACAACGTTTTTAAATATCTTAAATAACTTGGTGAATGTGCTCAAGTACGTACATTTGAAGTAATAATTCTTAAAAGTATAATTTTCTTACATTCTTTACTACACCAATAAAAATCTAGTAAATATAGAGAACGGTTATTTTTAAATGTAATGAATTGCAATGATTTTGTTGGCGTCTGATATTTGAAATGGTATTAACAAAAACGATATGGAGCACGTAAAAAGCAATAAATGTAGGGAAATGTGGATCAAAGTGAAATAGCTTTGCGAAGTGAAATGGTGAAATGTATACTCTGTTGCGAAACACCATGTGTGTAACATACAGGCTGTTCGGTTTTAACTGCAAGACCTTTAATTTTGCAACCGTTAGTCCTAGATGTATACTTCGAATAGCAAAAATTTTCAAAATCAGATGCAGAATTAAGATATTGAAAGTTCGAACCAAAAATAAAAATGAGTCAAAAAATACAATTTTTTTTGTACGGACCCCAGGTCCCCTAACGTATATTAAGGGAAATAATCTCCATTGAAAAATAATTCCAACACAAAAAGTTTGAAATCAGTACTACCAATATTCACCGAGATATGAAGCGTGACTTACACCACTTTGCATTCGCCGTCAATAGCACCTTTTGGGGGAAAATATAGCAGTTAACAAGTGTTTTAAATCGTACGTGTGCATAGAGTCTGATTTTTAAAATAATTCGAGGTTTTGTTGTATCAGGGCATAACATTTGCATTTATTTCTGAATAGCAATGAAAAATATAAATACCATGTTTTTCGTACTTTGACGACCTGTCATTCTTCTAAAAGAGCGATAAGTTCCTATTGAATCATATTAAAACTTCCAATAATGAGAAAATGACATTAAATTGGAGTAAAATAAAGTCATGTGATGCACACATCAGCTCGTTTTTTTACTTTTTCTTTTTTTTTCTTTTTTTTGTAGGTATACGTTTACTGCCGAAACAAAAAAAAATGTTTCAATGCAAGTGTTAATATAAAATACGTTTTTACTTCGTTATGTACTCTCATATTTTTAAAAAAATTCCATACTGTTCATTTTGAAAGAGGTAAGTTATCTCAACTGTTTCACTTGCCCCACATTCCCCTACAATATAATTCTACTTTATGATGAGCGAGCATTTTAAGCGCATAAAAACTCGTACAGATTTTATTATTTTTTTTACAAATATCGACAGTTTTCACGTTCATTCTGTGTTTATCTCTCTAAATATTGCCAAACTGACACCAAATTTTGCATTTCTTTCTTGTTTCTAAGTTGGCGACAGAAAGCTTGGTGAGATACCGTCCGGTTGTCATCAATGTATGTTTACACAGGGTGTTCCGTTTTAACCTGCAAGATTTTTATTTTCGCAACCGTTAGTCCTAGATGAGTACTTCCAATTGCAAAAATGTTTAAAATCAGATGCAGAGTAAAGATATTGAAGGTTTGATGCGAAAATAAAAATGAGTCAAAAAATACAAAATTTAACTTTTTATATGGGCCCAAGGTTCCCTAACTAATGTTTAGAGAAAGAATCTCCGTTGAAAACTATTACTGACACCAAAAACTTGACATTTGTGCGACCAAAACTCAAGAAGATTTTCCAATTCGAAGTCTTAAGGGACCATACAGAATATGAGATTGGAACTTATCGCTCATTCGGAAGAATGACAGGTCGTCAAAGTGAGAAAAAGAAAGTACGTATTTATATTTTTCATTTGGTACTCAAAAATAAATTCAAATGTTATGCCCTGATACGCAAGAACACGCTACAAAACCTCGAACAGTTTGAAAAACCACATTCTATGCGCATATAATTTTAAACGCTTGTTAAATGCTATATTTTCCCCCAAAAAGTTGACGGCGAGCTAAAAGTGGTGTAAGTCACAAAACGCTGTATTTCATATCTCGGTGAATATTGGCCGTACGAATTTGAAACTTTTTGTTTTGGAATTATTTTTCAATAGAGATTTTTCCCTAAATAAAGGTTAGGGGACCTGCGGCCCGTATAAAAAGTTAAATTCTGTATTTTTTGACTTATTTTTATTCTTACTTCAAACCTTTACTATCCTCACTCAGCATCTGGTTTTGAACATTTTTGCAATGGGTAGTATACATCTAGAACTAACGGTTGTGAAAATAAAGGTCTTGCAGGTTAAAACGGAACACCCTGTGAATTATATATTTACAACAAAAAGGCACTTCTCCTGTCTTCAAGAGCGCAGAGTTCAAAATTACGCGTGGATGATCGGTAAATACATCATCACGTTCATAAATGATACAACAAGGCAACCTTAAACTTTGACGTGCATTTCAATTTGCAAAAATATTCTTCTTATAAGTGTACTTTACATCACTTGCTTCACTAGTGCGCTGTTACTGTCGTTATTCATACAATTTAAAAACTGCTTCTTTAAGGCAAGCTGCTATGATCTGAAAAGGTTTTTTGCCGAAAACAACGAAAAAGAATCATCGGATACCACGTGACGAAGACGGGGCCAAGTGCCTTCTCGTGGAAAACAGAAAATACTTCAGTCTGCATTGAAATTAACATCTATTTGCCATAAAAAGGAGTAAAAAACCTTTTTTGGACTACTGCAATTCACAAAAGCGAGAAGTTACGCAACAAGGTACCACAGAGAATGTATATACACATTTGAAAAAATAAATAAATAAATTAGTAAATAAATTAAGATGCTACCAGCTATCTAACCTGAAAACAAAAACATATCAGAATTAAACTTTCTTCTCAGCCGACTCTAAAACCGAGTTAGAAGCTTGAAATAAAAAGGAAAACAATTTGCTTAAAGCATCGGTTTGACACGGCTTTAATCTAGGAAGCATCTTGAAGTAATAAATCACTATGTTGTTTCCGAAGAGAGCATAAATCAAAGAAACAAATGGAGTTGTCTGGAAGTGTTAGCATGTTAGCAGCTTTCGGAATGGGAATTTTCTTGACGCTGAAAAGCGTTTTGAAATAAACACTTCCTTTCAAATCCTCGCTCGCAGTAGCACGTCGCATCTCGTAAATGTTCAGTTTTGTTTTGGGATAGGCGAGAGAAAATCTCTTTTCTTTTTGCACTTTGATACTCAAGAAATGTTGAATATTTATATATTTTGACAATAATTATCTTTATTTTCTTTTTTAAAACGTCGTTTTTAAAAAGCCATGAGTGTCATGCTGTGAATGAAACAAAAAATAAAATATTACACGAAAGTGTAGAATTGAAATATAGCAGAACATATTTTAAAAACGATATTTATATATAGATAGGAAAGTGCTTTTCAGTTTTCACTTTTCACTTCAGGGTCACCCGTACCTTCCACTATTTATGGAAGTTGTATAGGTACTTTGAATCACCACTCATCTTGAGTTATTTTTCTATGCATCACTGTCATATTTTAGTATTTATTTGAGACAACGCTATTACATTTTAAGATTTAAACCGTAATACTTTTCTTTAAATTAATAAGAGTCTTTTCTCATACATATGAGACAATTTTTATTAAATTATTGAGAACGGGTATTCAAATTGCTTTTATTAACGGTCCGATTTTATTTTAATGTATATACTTTTGCTATATGCATTAACTTAAAAGGGTGAGCAATTCGTTATTTTACTTCTAAAAAGCCAAATTGTCTTCAAATACCCGATTCTTTACATTTTAAGTGGAAGTGATGAAGACCTTTTGCATTTCTGAAAACATTTATTGAAATTATGTAAAGATGTCAATATTCCGGAAAATATATAATAGAATTCAGCAAAGAAACATTTTATGCCGAAAGTTTAGCTTGTTAAAAGATTATAAAAATATAAATGTAAACTGTGACTATTTTTATCTTTTTTTTTTTTTTTTGCATCGTTCATTTTGAAAATTGATCTCGGTCGCATTTGCAGATAAGTTCGTTGATTTAAATAAGGAGTTTTCATGATCACATCTATTTTATGTGTTAACCATTGTTATGTTGGTGATTCTCGGCAAATTACGACAGAGAAAATCATAAGCCACTTAAGGATAACTTCATTTAAGAGAAAGCATTATTTTTACTTCCGAGTTAAAGAATCTACTTCAGCTTTTCATATCAAAACGGAGGATCGTCTATAATTGGAGTTGACATTAGAAAAGAGTTTTTGTATTCTTAATGAAAGTAAAAACGGCTCGCTGTTCAGCCTGTCTCATCAAAAAGGCGTATTTCAATTTTTCTTAAAAACCACTCTGTTTTATTAAACATCATTTAAAAACTTTACTGCTTAGTCACAGTCACATAATTTTTGTTAAATATGAGCGAACCATGAAAAGGATAATATGACTAGAATTTAAAAAAAAAAGCAAAAACGATTATAATTAAAAAGAAATAAATCTTTACAGAATGCTCATTCCTGAAAATATGTTTTTGCTTAGGAGTGCAATATTGTGCTTATATTTGTATTTTAAGCGCCGAAAAGCTCAATTTTGTTTCTGAAAGCAATCCCCGCCCCTGTAATCGTTAATAAGAAGTCCAACACACAGTTTTAATTAGTTTAAATTTAATAAAAAACGAATAAAAAATTCAAAAATCCGTTACCATAATTAAAAGATTAGATAACTAAAGGCAAAAAAAATGCGGTCATCCCAATATATCCTCGTAGGTACTGTCATTTCAAATGCTAATAATATTAAACTTGAAGTTGACAAGAAAAGCAGTCCTCGACTGGAAATGATTGAGCTGGCGATGTATTTCATGTACTTCAAAGTTAGTTCTTGGCTGATTTTTTTTAAAATTTTATTCACTGCTATACAATTAGCTGGGGAGCTACCGAAGGAAAACTGCAAATTATGATAAGAAGATACCACTTAGGAATGTTACTTATGTCTATAAAATGAAATTAAGATCTAAAGGCACTTTTAAAAAACTTTTAAATCCAAGATGCCGGCTTTTTTCGAAATGTCTACCCATATTTGAGTTTTTTAATGTATTACGTGAAAAAGAAATTTTTTTTTTATCGAATTATAGGTTTTTCAGGTCGAAGATTTCATTTTGTATGTTGAAAATAAACTAAATGTTCATTTTGGTGCTTTTTTGTATTATTATTTTATTACGAATAAAAGACATTACGTGCTTTTCAAAGTACCAATATTGAAAATAAAAAAATAAATAAATAAAAAATAAATGCAAATATGTACAAAAATAATAATACTATGTCGTTAGTAAACACTGCTTCATTCTGCACATTAATTTTTGCATAATAGTGTGCAGGACGGACCAACACCTTTGCAGCTACACTTGTTGTTGCAAATTTTTCAGGTGCAGTTAATGAGCTCAGTGCACGAATCAGAAATTTCCGGTAACTCCGACCATTTCAGCTACCAAGTTTTGTCATCCAACTGTATTCACTTGAAGATGGTGCTCGTATATGTTTGTGAACTTGTTTGTTCCCAATATGTCCAGCCTGGAAAGCACTTCGCAATACCTGTTGCTGTAAGGCACCCTTTGTTGGTGACAAACTTTCAAGTGGCCGATTTATTGTCATTAACAACTCTTTTCTTACATAATTTACAGTTACGCTATTACTAGTGGAACAGTCTTCCTTGGTAGTAATGCTGTGCTGTTTCACTAGTAATATCGTAACTGTAAATGATGCAAGGAAAGAGTTGTTAATGACAAAAAATCGGTCACTTGAACGTTTGCCACCAACAAAGGGTGCCTTACATACAGCGACAAGTATTGTGTAGTGCTTTTCTGGCTATACACATTTGGGGACAAGCTTACAAACATATCATACGTGTACAATCTCCAGGTGAATAGGACTGGATGACAAATCTGGGCAGCTGAAATGGTCGGAGTTACCAGAAATTTCTCGTTCATGCACTGAGCTCATGAAGTGCACCTGCAAAATCTGCACCAACAAGTGTAGCTGCAGAAGTGTTGATCTATCCTGCACACTATTATGCAAAAATTATTGCGCAGAATGAAGCAGCGTTTGACTAACGACATAGTACAAATATTTTTGTACATAATTGCATTTAATATTTTTCCTATTTTTATATTGGTACTTTGGAAAGCACGCAATCTCTTTTATAAGTAATAAAATTATATTTAAAGTAAAATCACCAAAATAACCATTTAGTTTTATTTTAACACACAGAATGAAATCTGTGACCTGAAAAACCTATAATTTAATTTAAAAAAAAAAAAAACCTCCTTTGTAGGACACATATTAAAAAAAACTCTAATATGGGTAGTTATTTTGAAAAACGCCGTCATCTCGGATTTAAACGGTTTTTAAAGTGCCTCTGGGTCTTAATTTCGTTCTGTAGTCATACTTGCTGCGTTGCCCGGCTTTGTCCGGTCCACCTTATAAACTAAAATAGTGTCAAGTAACGTATATTCAACAATCAGGCTTAAATAAATAAAAGGGGAAAAAAACATCATGCAAAGGTTCCCTCCCAAACAATGACGACAGATATTAGTATACTTTTAAGAAATTATATTGAGAAAGATGGAATTTAAAAACGTAACCATGGAAACACAAAACAAAATAAGTTTAAGGAATTAAAATGCGGAAGAAAATGGTTAACAGTTTGGACGGAAATAAGATTTTTTGAACTTGATTTAAAAAGGCTTGTAACTTTTTTTTTCTTTCGAGATAGAAGCTTAGTTTTACGACCATAGGTCGAGATGGATCTGGAGTAAAAAATATCGCTTTTTCCAATGGTGTCAAAAAGAAACTGCGGGACAATTCTTTCACTTTTTATAGATAGATGTAATGAAGAAAGTAGTACGTAAATTTCAGCTAAGCCTAAAAAAATTCGAGCTAAAAGCGCAAATAACTAACCCAGTAATTAAGTTTGAGCATCGATACAAATTGCGTAAAATGCGGAAAATTTTACTCTTTCCAACGATTTGTAATATTAATATATGCAAGTAATTTTTCACCTTTATATTCGGGAATTTATACGAAAACTGGACCTAAATTGGAATAAAAAAAGAAATACTCGTCGATTTTTTATTGACTGGTCTGAAAAACTTTCCGGTGCTAAAAAAAAAGAGATCCTGTGGAAGTTTCAGCGAAATCGGCTGCATAGTTCTTGAGTTATGCGCGTTTAAACACAGACGCTTTTTGCAGACTTTATTTTATACTGTGTAGAGAAAAAACATTCCTACCAGGTGCCCTCTTATTATCATAATTTGCAGTTTTCCATTGATTTTTGTCGTTTAGCTCCCCAGCTAAGTATAATTGGTCTAATAAGAATAGTATAAAGAATTGTTTTTGTCTTAACCTAATTTCTTCAGATTTAACAAGCTCTTTAATTCCCACGATAACACATCTTTGTCCTAAATAAACTATTTTCTACTTTTTAATATTATAATCATTTGGATTGTCCGTAATTGGATACGTAACTTAGTTGACGCTCTCATAACTTTAAGAATTAACTTAAAGCGGGATGGAAACTCAAGTACTTTTAACAACCATATTTTTTGTCTCATTCACATTGAGAGCTACGCCGAAGTGTAGTGCAGCAGTTTTTATTACAGTGAATGTCTTGTTCACTTGTTTTAACTCCTAACAATCAGACCGATAACATTATCTTCAAACATATATTTGTGAATTCACTGATCAAATAACGCTCTGACGTCATCAACAATGAAACTTGCGTCATGCCATGATGATTTGATGATATTTTTTTGTAATGTTTGACATGCAGGGAAATTCTTGATGATGACAAGGCTGAACTGGATCCGGTAACGTAACTGTTCTACTGGTAATAGTGTCATTTTACGAGAATGAAAAAACAAAAAATGTGGTCAACAATGAAGGCTATCTACTAGCTGGGTAATCTGCTGTAGTTAGGGTTAAAATTTTAACTATCAAAGTATCAAAAAACTGGCAATTGCTTCGTTCAAATATAGAGAAATATTCACCCGTCATACCTTGACGGGCGATTTTCTAGTAAAGAGTAGGAACATCAATTACATAGATCAAAAGAGCGCTATTCAAAAGGTGTGAAAAATATATTCAAAAAATATGCTCATAGTAAAATTTACCTATTATAGATATAACTTTCTTATTTAAGTGGACAATGTTTTGTCATCAAGAGTAATTGCGTCTTCATGCAAATGCTAAAAAAAAAAATATTGTAACTTTTGCATAGTCATTTATTATAAATAAAATAGGTTCTGGTATTTCTAGACAAACTCGATGTTCATAGCTTTATCATACTTGAAGATCCTTTTTTTTCAGCCTTCAAGTGGAAGCAATTTTTATCAAACGTACAGTTATCCATCGATTTTCCGTGCTATATCTCCTCTCTTTAGCAGAATCTCCTCAAATTAAGGACAATTAAAGAAAAGTATTGAAGAAATCCTTGATAAATGAGCCAGAAATCCATTCAATTCATGTCTGCATCGAATCCGAAATCGATGACAGTAACTTTTATAGCCCTTTCATTTCAAGGAAATGATGAACCGATGAAGTAGTCTACGATATTTAATACACAAAATGTATTCAATTGTGGTTGCTATTACTGAAACATGGTTAATACTTAATTAGTAAATAGTGTATTACTACATAAACACAAGTTTGTGATTTTTTTTAAAGAGAATTATTTACAAAAACATTGATCAAATGCAAATGAAAGTTAATTTCGAATCAAAATATCAGTGCAGAAAATAGTATTTGACATCATCTCTTGAATGGGGTTGTTTCCTTGAGTAAAAAGTACTACTTTTAGTCACTGAAATTGATGAAATGAGTAAAAAAAAAAAAAAACATGGAGTCAGAAAAAACTTTTATTTTCCAAACAGTTACTTTTTACTTATTTATTTATTATTCTTATGTTTTGTGTGTGTATGCCCGATTTGGGAAATAAGGCGTGGTTTTTATGACGTTACAAGGTCTCTTTATCGTTCCATTGCCGCGATAAATGCTAACGCTTTGCTCTCAATCGCGTTGCCAGGTTATGATAACTTGATCTGAGAACTAATGGCATGAGTGAATGGCATTTCATACGTCATACGTAGGAAATGAATTTCAATCTGCGCACCGATAACCCCAATAATTGTTAAAAAAATATTAAACTTTGTCAAACTATTTAAAAACGTTTTTAAGCATGCTCTTTCAGAAAAAAAATACTTTTAAGATTTCAGAAACTACCCCCATTAGTTATATCACTGAGTCTTCAGTTACACAGAAATTAACGAAGTACAAATTTACAAAGAAAACTTTCTGTATGTGTTTTGGATCTGCAAGAGGACCAATTACATTATATTTTTTGCATACAGCTCCTAATTCATGCAACGAAGAAAGAATTTTTCTTAAGTTTGAAATACAATCTACATTGCAAAACTAAAATGGGCTGTTTACATTCTGAGTGTAAATAAAGTGAAATAAGTGCAAAGAAAGACTCTGTTAACGATATTACTCTCAGGTTTTTCAATCAACAGGAAGTATGTTTACCCTTGTTTTAGCTCTAGTTTATCTTCTTCAAATAAGTGGGAGAAATTTAGAAAGAGGAATCGATAGTGCATTCACTTATATAATGCAAAGCACAGTACTATCTTTATCTTCCCTACTAAAATTGCTGAAAGTTGGTCTTTATGGATGTCTTGATGTCTGTGACGCGTATAGTGCCTAGAGTATTCGACCGATTTTCATAACATTAGGCACAAAATTAATTTCTAGCATAGAGTTAAATTTAAATTTGTTTTCTTTTCATTGAAACCACTAATTCCAGCTAACTGTTGGTAATAATTTTGAAACATATTTTATACTTTATGATGTTAAAACACTGTTTTCCCCTCGCAAATAAGCTAAAGTAAAAAAATATTCTTACTATTGTTTGTTAGTTTTCAATGGCTTCAGTAATGACATTTTGCAAGCACTCATTCGGACATTTTACTTACATTTTTTTTCAAAAGATTGAAAGTGCTGAATACAAAATGATTTATTTATTTTCTATTTCTACCTATCCACCATTTTCACGTTAGAGAAACTATAAAATATGAAAAATTCTTAATATTGCAATAGTGCATTAATAAAACAAAATATCTTTCTACGTAAACTATTATTTTTTTCACATTTAAACTGTTTACTACTAATGTTATCAAGATGTGAAAGTAAATAGTGGTTTTAACTATTTGCCTTTAAAGTTTAATTTTTAAAATATAGTAACGCCCAGTGTGCGTCACTTCCTGTAGCACAATAATAACTTTCCTTAACGCAAGATTTCCTTTGAAAAGGAATTCCAACCTTAAATTTTATTTTTAACTAGATTTAGAAACGGTAAATGATTTTCAATTGTAAGAGGGAAAACCTTTATAAGGATGGGAAAAAAATGTATTAAAATACATAAATATGCAGAATATTTATTTTCGAAATATCTTTCCTCTTTGTATTTTGATTTATTTCAATCCATTTACTAAAATTTAAGAAATTTCCAAAATTGTTATAAATATTTATAGAAAACATTTTTTTTAATTTAAATTTAAGTGAAAAATCTTTTAGTATGTAAATGTTTCACGAGATTTTCAACTTTTTAATTATTCAGAATTTTAATCACATCAGTGGAGAAAAAAATGCTAATGGAAAACAGTCAGAAATTTAATAATGCTTCATACGAAATAAGATATGTTCACTAAGCATACGCTATTTTTTTTTTTTTTTTTTTTGAAACCCTCCCATTTTCATTTTCAGCTCTTCTGTTTTAAATTCAGGTCTTTTATTCTTTATTGTAGATTAAAGAGCACAATTTTGAGATAACGCTGGGAATTGTGAAGTGAACTCACAGTGAGTAAATTAAAAAAAAAATGTAAATAAAAAAATGTTTTTTTTTTTCAAAATTGATTTCTTTTTTCTAAATTTTGATGCGGGTTGATTCAGCACAGCCATTACAACCAGAGCAGCGGGGTAAGAAGGCGGGGTAAAAAGATCGATTTGACTCGAACTCCAACTCCGACTCCCTGACTCTAAAATAAGTCCGACTCCGCAGTCCTGATTAAAAACAGCAAATGCTCGTTTTATTTCCAAAAGTTACTTTAAATCTTCGAATGTTTTCGTAAAACGCTGTACAAAAAAAAAGAGAGAGAGAGAGAAAGCAAAAGAAAAAGAATGAATTGAAAGACACGAATATAAACTTAAAAGTGTCATTTTACAAGTCTTTTTTTTCTTTTTCAATAAAAGGGCTTAATGGAGAATTTCAATTGAAAAATAACTACGAGATTGAGTTATTAAAAATTATATAGAAACAGTTTGATACCCGCGCGCGAAACCAAAATTTTTTTGTTCATGTATGTGGAATTTGATACAGAAAAAATGTTTGGAATACTATGATGCCGAATGAAAGCTTTTGGAAATTAGCATTAGATGATTTTTTTTTTGTATAGCTATGATTGAAAGACCAATGGCTTCTCTAAAACGAATATGAATGTATCTTGATCTTGAAGAAAACAAATTTGATGCTTGCTCTCAAAAGCCTTTAATATCATATTTGCGACAAATTGCATAAATATATCGTTTTGTTGCGAATTTTTACAGCAGAAGTTGTAAAATGGAAAGTTGCTGAAAAAAAAAGTTTTTTTGGTCTTGATGGAAAATTACATGCAATCAATGTCTTAATCAAAGTTTTACGTATGTATACTAAATTTTTGCATAACTCACATTGTTAATGTAAAAAAATAATCTGTCCTTGTAAGAACTCCAAAAATTGAGAAACAGTCAAAAAATAAATAAATGACACATTGTCAAAAATCTTAACCTTAAATCCCCATGACATGCTGACAACTTACTAAGCATGCTCTGAAAAACTATATGGGAAATCGAAATCATTGCGAAATCTTTAAAGTAAATAAGCAACTTCATTAATGTTTACATTTTTACACAGTGGTGATGAAATCGAAAATTAGTTTTAACCTTTTCAATAAATATTCATTTCACAAAAATATTTCAATTCCATTGTCAATTGAAATATTTTTTTTCATCTAAGTGAAAAAAATGGTCAGTAAGTTTAAATGAACATCCAGAGAATTGAAAATGAAGTTTGAGGAATGGATTAAGGTTTAGTAATCATAAAATTCAGTAATGCTAGTTCAGGAATCATGCATTTCTGTAACTTCTGGAACGCAAGTAAATAGTCGGCAGTTGTCCACAAGTAAACATTAATTTGTACGTAAATGACAACAATAATTATGAAAAACAAAGGTTTGCGGATGAGGAAAATGAATGAAATAAACACGTTAAAAATAATATGGTCTAAAAAAGTTGAAGATTAAAAACGTTGATGCTTATCAAAACAAAAAAATATTATAGCACGCATAGACAAGAGAAAAAAAAGAAACTGATATCGATGTATCCGAAAAACCCATTTCTGTTGCAATTGAAATTTAATATAGTTATTGTTGTTAAGTTTGCGGAGTATCTTTATTAAAAACCCTTCATTTGTCAAAAGTCGAGCTCTTAAAAGGTTATATTACTTACCAGGTTTTCAATTTTCCATTTTTGCTGAGAGGAAAGTAGCTTTACTTTTGTTGTTTACTTAAAGGAACGTATTCCATTTCTTGATCTTTAAATTACTTTTTGTCTTTAGGAATAAAACTCGAAAGCACCGTATTTTAAAAACTCAAAAACAAAATATGATTAACGAGTTAACATTTTTGATTTCTGATGAAATTAACACTGATGACAAAAAGTGCTATAAATCATAATCCACATTTGATTATCACATAATCATTTTACATGTATGGAATATACTCTCACTTAAAATATGCACCTAAAAAGAAACGAGTTATCTTCACGAAACTTAACGTGTACGCGGCCTATGAGGAGATAAGCAAATGATTACAAAATTAAAACAAAAGATCATTTTATTAGTAAGTTATGACAGGACAAAGATTGCAAAACCGTAAGTAGTATAGCCTTCCTTGGCAGCTAAACAAGCCAAAACATGGCGTGACATGAATTGACGCTTATGACCACTGCAGATGGTTATGTCATAATATTTGTAGTTGAACAGTTCATTATCCATTATTCTTAGATGGCTGCTTATAATTTACACGCATAACCCAAACATGTTCTTCTGGCAAGAATTCTAGTGATCTAAAACGTATTAAAAGCACATTTTTTTCTTTAAACACATTTTCAGGAGAATTGCGCAATATGTAGACGAGCGTTGTCTAGTAGATAAATGGCACTTGAACGACTTGATACAGTAGGTATTACAACTGGCGTCAAAATGCCATTCACGTAACTGCGACCCGTCATAGTGCCTAGAAGATCCATTAGAAGTCTTCGTGTAGCCATACAAATCGTTCCTAACACTGACACCTTGTGGAATCGCCGTATGCCACTCCATAACAGACTACTGGCCGGACCACCTGCACTTGCGTTTGAGTAGGTTAAGACCTGACCGCTGTTACTGAATTGGGATTCATTGTTGCAGATCACATGCCTTCTGTCAGTCATAATCCATTGTTCCAAGTGCGATGAAAATCTAGTCTACGTTACCTATGATGCGGGATCAGTGGTAGTCATCGAAATGGAACTCGGTTTGCGATACCAGCTTCTTCCAGTCTGCTCCGACTGTTTTTTCTTGATACCACTAGATACCTGGACGGTGGTAAACGCCGTGGAACTAATGTTAGCTACTTGTTTGATACAGAAGTAGTCGCCCTTCTGATTGCACGATCCTTGTTTTCATTTCTGTTCCTTGGGATGCCCTATCCCTCCGCAATGTTGAACTATCCTTTGTGTGATTTATTGTCGCCTACACTGAGCTACTACCATATCATCTGACCGAGGCGGCGGCAGTAAGGCTTAAATAACCCACCTACTTCAGTGGGACATACTGTATGCTTTTTTTTTCTTTTTTTCAAAGTCCGACAGCTCTTCCTATTGCCACAAACTCTATCCAGGGATTAATTTCTAAAGAAGGAATTGCGAGGCCCTATAGTAGGGTGTCCCGAAAAAAAAAATTTTCGTTTTTCTTAACACTAGAAAGACGGCGTTTTGCGTATACCTAGAAAGACGAGCAGCGGTCACTTTGACCGCCATACTTAAAATAATAGAAATTTCCTCCTTTTGGGATTTTCAGCCATAGAAAAGATTTGTTTCATAATATCAAAGTTTAATTTAACAATTTAATCCTAATATAGTCTGCAAATAAGTCTCAGATAGCTTTTTTTTATTTTACGTTCGATCAAGTGAAATACACATGCTTTACACAATTGGCATTGAGAAAGAGGAAATTTGTACAAAAAAGAGGAAATTTTCTTAGCATGTAATAACTAACAAGTACTATAATCAACCATGCATGTGTTTGATTTAAAAAATATCTTAATATCGCAAGATACCGTACATTACTATCTTTTACAGTATTTTGAAATACTTATGTTATCACGTCACCTGTATATTAGTCATTAACAGTTTTTTGTTTGGAAGTTAGAACAAATGCTCGTAGTTTTAGTTCCGCATAATTTAATTTCACACTATTTTAATCTTTTTCCTGAGGTACTTACTTATTTATATGCAGCAAAATTGATCAGTGGGGATGACTTGGCGGAAATTGAAGAAATAGGAGTTCTGTTTTTGAAATTTTCTCCTTTTTTTCGGCGTCGGACCCTTTTCACTCTTTCTTTCACTACTTTTTAAATTTTGAGCATCAGTTTTTATTAGCGAGGTTTCTTCTTATTCTAACTCAGAAGAACAATCCTTTTCTGTAAATCTAGGCTCCGAAAAATATTCGCAATAATCTCATGAAAGCAAACTATTCTCATCGCTAGAAATATATTTCTCTTCAGATAAGTCAGACTGTTCATTCAAACCATAATCTGTTTTAGATATAAATCTGCAACAGTTTCAGGAGTTAATGTTCCTATAAGTTTTGCTTGTCAACGGTTCATCTCGACATCATGAAGATAATTATGTGACTGAGCACTTCATTATCACCGAAGAAAATAAACGTCAATGCTTCAAGCAAAGCATATGTTTTGGTGCACAAAACAATTCCAGCAAACATTTTTGTAATTTACCTGTTTATATTTCCTTTTTTTTAGACCCAAAGTAATTTCACGTGTCCAGTCACATGCTTTTCAAATTTACCTTTCCCAACTTTGCCCCCTGTGCAGATAGCAGAAAACTGAAACCATGCAACCAGCAGGTGTTTCGCATTTTCCTAACAGTTCAAAGAATTAAACCTGACCAACAGGTACTACTCAAGCTCAAAAGAACATTACTCACCCTGGCAACTAACAATAGTCCATAGTACACACAACTGATAAGAGAAAAAAGAAGAAAACGGATGCATAAAGAAAGGTTCACTTAGCGGTCAAAATGACCGTTGTCAGTCTTTCTAGGTATAAACATTTATAGCGACTATAATAATAATCCTAAAAGAAAAAAAATTACTGTTGTAAAATCTTAATAAATAGTTAGGAAAAGTCAATGAAGGAAAAAGAGTTTGAAAATTAAACGCAGCAAATATGAGCATTTGAAAATCGTTTGCGGTCAAAATGACCGCTTCCGTCTTTCTAGTGTTAATGCAAGACCTCTTAAAATTTGCGAAATCGATCGTAAATTACAAAAATAATTTTAAAAATAGAATAAAACTATATCTTCAGGGCTCTACCGATCGTCAAAGTTTTGAAAAATTGTCATTTTTATGGCAACTGAAAAAGAAGTACTGTGAATAAAGTTATAAATTTACTGTGAAATAAAAGCTCGACAGCTGAAATAAAAAGATCGTGATTCGTAATATCAACACGAACAGAAAAAAAAAAAAAAACATATGGTGATTACTACTGTAAATGCCTATATGGGAATA
Organism: Uloborus diversus; assembly: GCF_026930045.1. NCBI lineage: Eukaryota > Metazoa > Arthropoda > Arachnida > Araneae > Uloboridae > Uloborus > Uloborus diversus. The sequence continues at coordinate 95,695,257 of NC_072737.1, forward strand.
ACCCCCATTTCCGCAGTAGAATCGTCCACGAAGCTTGGCGCCACGTCTCGATTTGCATGCAACAATATGTTACTGACGACTTCGACTTTGTTTGGTTTCAACTTGCTAATTCCTTTTATTTGTTTCGAGGACTTTCTTGGCTTGACTCACGGGTGTTTTCTTCGTAGCCAAAGTAATTTTAATGCTATAAAAGTACAGTTGCAATTGTTAGTGTTATATGCCGATTCTGTTAGTTTTAAGTAATGAGTTCGAGACGTAGTGAAACTACTTGTGCTATACTGGGACCCTACAAGGAACTTGATGATCGGCAGCTACCTACTGTAAAAGACGTCATAAAATTTATTTTATGTGTCAGGAGCGAACAGAAATGTATGCATAATGGAAAGGACCCTTCCAGTTCAGATATATATACAATTGTTTCTGAAAAAATCAACAGTATTTGGACAAAAGCTTCAATTCCAATCGTAACTAAGGAACGAGTAATTCAATTATTAAAATTCTATTTCGAAAAGTACGTCAATTTGAAACGATACCCCAGAAACAAACGAAGTGATAGTTTTGAAAATAAACTGAAGTGCTTTTTAGAGTCATCTGAGAAGCTCTTCGACGTTGCGGCTTGTAAGTGCCCTGTATTTGAGTCTTGTTCGTGTTTAAAAACTAAAAAAGTTCCCATCAATGAGAGAAGTTTCTTGTTGGATCAAAGAAATGACAGGAAAATGGTGATAAGAGGTGTCGATAAGAAAGAAACAGCTAGATTAATGAAACAACAGCAGAGAAAACTTGAAAGGGCAGCAAAAAAGTCTTCTACTGAAAATAACGATTCTGTCTCAGCAAATTTTGATGACGATTCGATGCGTGAATTTTCTCCAGAAACGTATCCCATAACAGAGACGAATACGGCCTCTACAGGGACAACATCAACTTCAACGACAAATAGGAATACACTGATCTTGCCAACAGTTGCTAAGGTATGTGATAGATACGGTTTGTCGACGCGATCTGCTGTTGCTGTTGCTTCTGCAGTTTTAGCTGATGTCGGCTTGGTTTCAAAAGAAGATTTAACTCTAGTTGTTGATAAAAACAAAATCCACAGAGCTGTAGTTAAAGCTCGGAAAGAAGCTTCCAAAGATATTGGAAGTAATGTTATAAAAAGTATTTACTTTGATGGACGTAAAGACAAGACTCTGATAAATGAGAAAATAGGAGCTCGTTACCATCGCAAAGAAATTTTAGAAGAGCACATCTCAATTTTAGCAGAACCCGGATCAATTTATTTGGGACACACAACGCCAAGTCGTGGCACTGCAAAGGCAATTCTAACTTCGATTACAGCTCTATTAGAAGGTCAATGCTTGAATTTAGAAGACGTGATTTGCGTTGGATGTGACGGAACTGCAATAAACACCGGTTGGAAGGGTGGCGTGATTCAATATTTAGAGGAGTATTTGGAAAGACCATTGCAATGGTGTGTGTGTATGCTTCATGCCAACGAATTACCCCTTCGTCATTTATTCTTGACCTTAGATGGTTGCACTTTGAATCCTAAAGAATATTCCGGACCTATTGGAAAACAGTTAGCTGGTTGTGAAAATAAAATGACATTGTTTTTTTGCGCGGTGGATGATAATTTGCCGAAAAATGTGGTTGATGAACTAAGCACGGATCAAAAATATCTTTATGAGATTTGTCAAGCTGTATCAACTGGTTTCTCTAGTCCTGAGCTGGCAAATCGCCAACCTGGAAAAATGGCGCACTCGAGATGGCTTACTTCTGCTAATCGTATACTCAGACTTTATGTAAGTACTCTTAATCCAACAGAAAATTTGCGATTACTTGTTAACTACGTGGTTAAAGTGTAAGCTCCAGTTTGGTTCTTAATCAAGCAAAAGTCATCTTTTAAGGAAGCAGCCAAACATCTTTTTCAAATGATTGTGTCTCTCGATTTTTACCCGAAAACTTGAATTCTGTTGTGTATTCTGTTCTCAAAAGAAATGCTTTTTTTGCGCACCCAGAAAACCTGCTGATCAGTATGTTGTTTGATGATAGGGAGCACATTCGGGAGTTAGCATTACGAAGAATAAAAAAAGCTAGAGAGGCTGAAAGTAGCACTAAACGCAGAATATTTAAAACACCAAAAATTAACTTCTCTGCTAAAGATTATACGGAAATAATTGTCTGGCAAGAGTGTCAGGTTACAGCACCACCGGTTCTTCGACATATTTCTAACGAGAACCTTCAAATTATGGCAAAAGATAATAGCTTGGAAATCGTTGACTTTCCTTGCCACTCACAATCTGTGGAAAGATGTGTTAAACTAATAACACAGGCTTCACAAAGTGTTACTAACGCTACTTCTAGAGATGGCTTCGTTAGAACCAGGTTGCAATCTCGCGCAGAAATGCCAAATTTTGGACATAAAAATAAGTTTAAATTCTAAACTTTTGTCATTATTTATAAACTGTAGTTCGTTTATTTTGTTTTCTTGTGCTTTGTTTCATTAGTTTCTTAAATAAAATGCTTTCTAAACTTTATTTTTGTATTTTTTATATCATATCGTTTAAGTCTGTCAAAAATGTGAAATATGCAAAACTTCAAAGAGCGGTAGAGCCCTCAAGATGACACGCAATTCCATTTTTTTTACCTTTTTCATGATCTGTGAAAAATTTCGCAAATTTTGACACCTCTTGTGATAGTGTAGCTCAAATTTATTTTTTTCTCATATATGGACGGGACACCCTACCCTATAGTGTTTGAAATTTATTTTAATAAATAAGTTTTCTGAACTATACTTCTAATAAAAAAAATAATTAAGTTGAAAATACGAGCGGGAGTCAAGCTCCTGTGAGCTCCCATTAAAACTAAGCTTTGACTACCTTCGCAGGAAATTGCAGTTTCTAAAATTGACAATGCCTCATTTTACTTGGATTTCTTTATGTTAAAGAAATACTTATTTTTATTTCCGTGCTTGATTTTTAGCAGAAAGGGTCTTCTACTACCTCTATAAGTGGTACTATTAACAGAAAATTTCGTCTACATTGACGCTTTATCTTCTTCTGCAGCAAAATGAAAGTTATAAGAAACGATTATGTACCGTTGTTAAAAATTTATTTTTTTGCTGACATTGTATGAAATGTATATTTTCCATGAGCTGCATAATTACTTACCGGTAAAACTATCAATACTTTTGATAAATGTTCAGATTTCCGGAAATTTTACTTGTTTAAATATGTAAATGCAGTTTATTACTTACAATTTCGCAACTGAACATTAATACATACTCTAGGCTCAACAATCAACAAAGAAATACAAAATAGTTTTGAAAATATGCTTTTGTTGGATTCCGCAAAAATGAAGAAACAAGAACAGAAATTGAATATGGTAAAATTTCTAAGTCTCGGAAATGCTTAACGGTTTTCCCAAGTGAAGCTGGAAAAAATCCTCTAAAGCAAACTCATTCCAAATGATGCGTATAAATTCTTGTAAGTTGTGAATTTCGGTTTGTTCTCTGGAGGACAGTTAAAGAAAAAGAACACTTTATTTAGATTATTGCACTTGTCCCTACCTGCAAATGGCAGTTTTATTTTAATGTGGACGCTTTTCTTTGGCTCCTCATTATCACTTTTTCTTTTGTTCCCGAGGTGACAATAAATACTTCGGAAGAAGTGGAATAGTTTTGATTATTGATGGTAATATTTCCAGATGCGTACCTCATTTCTTTCATTTTATAACTACAAAAACTATTTTACTTTTCTTTAATAAAAAATTCACAACAGAAAGAACGTATATCATTCTGTCCTTCTGTGCTTGCTTATGATTAGGCTTGAAATAAATTTGTTAACATTATAAAGATTTGAATTTACTGTTCTTCTGTTTCATTTTTTTGTAATTATGTTGTTCTACCCACCAACGACAAATCAAGTATAACGAAAGCTAATAAAAGTTTTTACTTTTCGATAAATAATAGGCAATGCTATACCTCAAAACAACTTTATAACTGAAAATCACTCTCTTGTCCACCTACAAATACGGCGGGGGTCATTTTGACCCACAAAAAAGAAATCTGCACTGTTCCCTACATACTGTCATTTACTCGTTAAAAAATTTTAAATTGTCAAAGTTCATGCATAAAAAAACCATGTATTATCTTACTGTAGTCATTTCTTGAAATACGACTCTGACGTGCACCTTGATTATTTTGAACACTTTTTAAGCATAAATAATCATGTAAGAGAATGTGTGTGTGTGTGTGTGGACGGGGGAGGGCAATGTGATATAATTAGGATAATTTACATTCTTCAAAATAAGTATTGTTTTCGTTCAGCAGTGAATTTGCAGCATCAAAAAAAAAGTAGAAAATTTTCACTTTCAAAATAACTTAGACAAAAAGAAAAATACGCTATTTTTCTAATAAAATATTTTTTCTATTTGATTAATAAAAATATTTTTCCACAAATGAAAGTGTAAATATAAAAATAAATGAATAAATAATGGAGCAATTAATTATTCGAAAAAATTCATTAATTAATACATGAAAAAATTGATTGAATAAAATAGTATAAAAATAAGAAAATTAGTGAGTGAATGAATAAGAGTTTATTAGTGACAAATGAGTTTGTAAGTGAATTAATAAATTAAGCAATATAAATAAGTTACACAATGAATGAATACATAAGAGATGTAATAAACGAATGAATGAGTGAACGATTTGAGTTATTTCACTTTGTCCTGCTTTTACTTAACAAATTGTCTTAAACATTTAAAATCAAAACTTGCCTAATATTAACTACATAAGCACTGGACATTAAAGGATGTAAATTAATATTTAAAATGTTAATTACGAAAACTTGATCAATTTATAGCAACAAAAATTATTTTTGATACATCACAGAGTATTACAATATTAGAAGCTAATTTTAAAAATAACTTGTATAAATTTTTAACTTAATCTTAAGAACAGTTAATTGTTTGACTGAAATTAACTATATGTTTAAGAACATTAAACATATTAAGAAAAAAATGCATACATGTATTTTGGGCTCTCAGGGAACTATTTTTTCAATGTATACATATATGGTAACGAATTTGAAGTCTGTTGTCTGGAGCAGTAGACTGTTTGGATCGTAGCTCTATCCATATATTCTACGCATTTTTTACTGCAGAAAAAAACCTGACGAGCAAATCCTGAAAGCATATTATATCGTTCAATTTGGCGATTGTTGTGCACGATGTGTCGAGCGTTCAGTTACAAGCGTCTTCTAAACAAATTGCACTTGATAACACCTGCAGCAGATGCAGCTTTAAAATATTATCAAATCACCTGCGAGCTGTCATAGTTCATAGCAGAAATGGGACATTCATCGCTTAAGTACACATTCCTTTGATCAAACATTGCTTGAAATCGGCAAAAATCCAATCGTCACTACATATGTTAAGGATTTAGTAAAAATAGCAATGCATTTTAAATTAGGTATAATATGCTAAATTCTCCCAGCTGGAATGTAGATATAAGTTCATTTTGTTGAGCTTCACAAATGTAAAGTTATCGAATTCGTGCATGCTTCTAGCATTTTTATTTGTGCATTACGTATAAAAGCTAGAAAAATAACCATTTTAATGGTATAGGTCATTTTGTTTTTCATCTCGTTTTATCAAATTATGTTAAATATGTTTAGGAATGCAAACTTAAACCATTTTTTTCTTTCTTTCTAAAGTTTCACCAATGATAAAAATTAGATGAATGCATCAGACACAAATAGAAATTCGGTTACCACTATTTAAAAGTCTAAAGCACTTTATTCCCCTAAAACTGTCATAAAACGCTTAGCTGAGAATTTTTTTTTCCCTTGTTTTAAAAAAATGCATTCGTATGTTTTCTTATATACTTACGGCCTAATCCAATTGTCAAAAAATAATTATAAGAAAGTAATTCTTTTATTTAAGTATGTTTGCAAATGAGCATGATTGTGCATAAAAAGATATACTTTAATTACACTATTAATTATTTGCACTTGGCTAAGCTTCAAAGTCTTGTTTTTTAGCACAGTTTTTGCAGTAAATTTAAGTATTAAGTCGACAAAGAAAAGTAAAAAGAAAAGAGTTAATAATTTTAGCTGTATCGAACAACATTTTTTTTACGTTTTAGAAAAGAATTATGCATAAAAACAAAACAAACTCAAACAAAAAAAAAAAAGATTTATTATAAAAAACTCACCCTTTTTTCAGTGTTTAAATTTTGTGCTAGTGATTAATAAGAAGTTCTTAACATATTTAATTACCCTGCTCTTTTTTTTTAATTACTTTACTGTTTAAGGATAAAGATATAAATTGTCTTTTTTTATCATACAAATTTAATTATGTTGCAAAATTGTAGCATTTCATATTCACTGACGTAGCGAAGAAAAATTTGTAATCTTTAAAAGGCTTTCGATTCTTAAATACTTATTTTTCTTAAATGATACAGTTCTTTTAAAAGTACACGTATGAAATTCTCACTTGTTTTATGAAAAGATTAAACAAAAGTAGACATTGTTTATTATCCTAAACAATTGAACAGTCATATCATTTTTATGACAAAGAAACCGTTTTCAAAATATTTGCCACGTAGTTAGAAGAAAGACATCCGTTCAAAAGTAATTGAACGCAGCAAAATAAATTTACATTCACAGCACCATAGTAAGTAAAATTTGTGTGGTTAGTTGCATGATTATTTATTTAATTTGAACACAATGCATAAGAGTTAATGGCTTATTTTAAATCTTTTTCGCGAAGCAAACTTGCTTTTATGCACAAAGAAAAATGTTTAAAATCGTTTTATTTGTTAGTAATCTCTGGATTTATCACCAACGGCTTAAAAAATAATAATAACAGCAGATAATATATTTATTACATCATATTGAGTTAGTAGCGTATATACGGAGGGTGGTTAGGATCGGGTGACTATTAAAATGTTTTTAGTGTCTTTTAGAAATAATTGCAAATCGATTGCACAGTTTTCATCGTAATTACCAAAAAAAAATGGACAAGTCTTCCATAAAGATTTCCATTTTTTTTTTCATCATTTTCCCAGCGGAATAACTACATGCTTTTCGGTAGGCTGAATGATAGTACCCAGGGTTTTTAAGTTGGTTAAAAAAATATATATATTTTTAGAGATTTTTTATTATTTAGAGATTTTTTTTAGATAAGCTGATGTGTGTTCATTTTATTATGATTTTTTATTTTTATTTATTTATTTATTTATTTTTGACACATATTTTTGGAACTGTTTCCATTTTTAGGCCTAAACTTTAGTAAAATCAAAGAAGGCAGCTATCTATACTTTTAAAGTAGTTAAATATGGGCGTTCTACGCTTCTCTTAATTTTCATTTGTAAAATCAAAAATACGTTAGAAATAGTGTTTTCTCTAAAAGTGCATTATTTATTCATTTCTATTTTTATATTTTTACTGCTTTCTGAATATTTTCTAGCGTTAATAAAGTTTGATATTTTTATTATTTATTTTTAAAACCAATTTTTCTCTTTTTTTCCCTTCTTTTTAGTGTTATTACAGGTAAAACGGTCATTTTGTCGCGCGTGACGCCTCAAATATATCATTGAAATTGTAACTTTAAAATATTAATGGAAAAAAAAATCCGCTTAACAAATGATACAGTTATGTGTGATATCTTAAGCAAAAATGTCATCATTACCATTTAAAAGCATTACTTTGTAATGAAATTTATGAACCGTTACGTGCGGAACAAGCGATTGACCTTTTCGTAGAATAGCCCTTTAGCGTTCTTGTACTGTAAGCCAAACTATGCATGGGGTATAGTTGTGACAGTAGTTTAGCAAAACTACAAGGAGTGCCAAGGAGCAGCGTTCTCATCTAAAGATCTTTCAGAGTATCATGCCACGTTGTCGAGCGATATTAACGCTAGCAGATGTCAACATTACTTTTTAATAGTTAAAAGTTAATTTAGTCAATTCGCTTCTGTAATTGTCACCATACAAGTATTTGTAATGGCAAAACTAATGAGTACTTACATTCATTATAAGTTAAAGACTAATACTTAAACATCAATAATTACTTTGTACGTAGATTATTTTGTAACGTAATGACAATTGATTTTTTTTCTTCTTGCGAAATAATTTGTAGAATAAGATTAACGCAGCTTTTAGATACAGTTGTGACACTTAAGTAAAATCATTGTATGTTGTGCAAATATATATATATATGTTGTTTTTTACTTTAAAGTGACGAGAAAACGCTTGAAAAAATGAAAGAGGGCATTGCGGCATAAAAAAACGAAAAGGCTTATAAAGAACTAGAAGCGTATGACTTCTTTGGGGAGACAACTGTAGTCAACTCCTCCACTTCTCCCCCGAATGGTAACTAGACCTTCGCGGTTTTGGTGGGAGATGTGGAGTGACTTTCCATCGCCGTCCAACAAAGAAACCATGAACAACAGCTGACCTGATTGAAATTTTGACAACACAAAATACAGTAACACCATCAAAATCAACATTTTGTGTACATAATTAAGGTTGATTGCAATTTGAAGCAAAACAAAAAAAAGGATTTTTTTTTTTTTTTTTAAATACAATTTTGAAGAGAAAATGATGTTACTTCAAAAACGTAAATAATAAGGATAATTAAGTACGAAATGATTAAAAGTTATTTTTCATTTTAGAAACAACATATTTTTCAAAAACAATCTTGATTTGAGATAAGAATGATTAAAAATATACTGGTGCAGTAACAAAGTCATGATCAGTGTAGAATGTCACAGTTGGTAATATGGTCATAATCAGTAAATTGTTGACTTTAGCAAATTGGTGAAAAACGTAACTCGTCCTTTTTTTTTTTTTTTTTTTTTTTTGAATTTCATTGAAGTAAAAGTTTAAGAGGAAAACAAAAATAACAATACCTGTTCACAAAAAATTTAAGATTCTCAGACTCTAAATATTTATTTTTCTTTATTTCAGTGAGGGGAAAAATAAGGATTTGTGCTTGTAAATAAAACTGAGAAGTTTTTGAACATTTTTAAAAACATTTTAATCAATAAAACAGTAGGTTTTCCAGTTTGAATCGGTAATAAAGGGGGAAATTTTAAGATGTGGGTGGAAGGCTTGAGTAAACCTACAATAGAAAAGAAAATGTTTGTAGTCTCCAATTTCTTCACAGATGCAATCTGGAGAGTTGAGGAGTGTTCTTTTAAAAAAGTAGGAATGTGTTAATCCACGATTGGTAAGAAATTGATTGAAATTGGTGTTGAACAACCTGCTAAAAGAAACATTCGGGTGGATTTCAAAAGTCCATCTTACATTTTTTATCTTCTTTGCGGAGAACTTTTACCTGTTCCACGAGTTCGTTATCAGAATCATTAAAATCTGACGGGCTAGTAGGATCGATTACGACCGCAAATTCATCTGGCTGAATGCAAAATGAAACGTTTTTAAGTTTTCTACAGTATTTTAACCCATTGCCTATGGCACCCGAACTCATTTCAGTAACGCTAATACAGTCAACTCCTGATTGTCCTCGGAATTGGGTGGCACAAGTGTCATGGATAATAAAAATCGCGGTTGAACTGCAAAATGGCTAAATGGAGGAACAAATAGCGTAAAAATTGTCCTTCCTCAAAACCTTATCTATATTGATGCATAATACTTTCTACAAATGATGAGAATCTATACATTAGAGTAAAAATGTTTGCATTTTTGCACAACAGAACTTAACATCCACAAAGAACAAGTGTACGTACGATGAAGAAAATACAAAAAATACATAAATAAACAAAAGCAACTCAGTTTAAATGCACAATATTTGCAATGTTTTGACAAAGAAAAAGCCATTGTTATTTGATTTTTACTGTTAAATTACGTGTTCCTTATTATTAATTCACTCGCGGATAATCGGAAGTTTACTGTACGCTAAATTTGGAATTACAGAGTTGAGGCAAGAGAAAAATTCGCTGTTTCAATTCTGTGAAACCTCAATTTAGTTCGTCCAGCACATAATACATGTACATGTAATTTGCCAATTTCTCAATGGATGGCGACACTTACTTTTAAATTTTCTCATTTAAAAAAATGGCTGTTTCGTGCGATGATTCTAATTTTTTTTTTTTTTTTTCAATGTTCCATAATTCTATTTGAACCACTATATGTTCACAATGTTGGAGCCAGACGATTATAAAAAAACACTTTTTATTCTATTTATGCTCAGCTACAAGTATTTTAACAGCAGATCCAGGGGCGCAGCGAGGGGGGGTTTAGGGGTGACCCCCTCCCCCAGAGGGTTATGATTTTTTTTCTTACTAAGGTCCTTATAAAGGCTCAACTATCAAAAAAAAAAAATGAATGCATGAAATTAATACACTTAAATAAGATATATTCTTGTGTACACTGCAGAGCTTAAAACCAGATCAAAACAGGAGGTGTCAAAAGATTAGAAAACGACAGGTGAAGTGAAGGGCAGTTGGAAAGGAATGTGCACTGCAGTTTCGCTTCCAGGAATTTGCACCTCACGGGAAAGATAGAATAGGTGTCACTACTTGACGAGTCGTAAAAAACGCAATGGAGTCAAGAACATTGAGGAGACACTTAACAGAGCTATAGGGGCATTGTCCAGTTGGTGTGATAATAATAACATGTTTTTAAATGCTTCAAAGTCAGCTGTTCAGACGTTTTCGCTTGCACATATGAAAATAAAACCTGAAATAAAATTTAAACAGGATATTCTATCCCATACTGATGAATATGATTATTTGGGAGTAACTTTTGACAGCAAGCTTAATTGGAAATCCCACGTTGAGAAGACTGTTGAAAAGGTATGCAGACGTTTAAACGTATTGAAACGCCTAGCGGGCTGCAAATGGGGCTGTAGTCGTAATACGCTTGAAATTACCTATAGGTCGTTTGTTCTCCCATTAACCCATTAACGCCCAAATTATTTCTGCCGAATATATTTTAACGAATCTAATAAATTTGACTCATTATTGTCTCTTGAGAGTATATAACCTGAAATTAAAACATATTTTAAATTTATTTAAAAATTACAGCCTGTCCTCATTTGAGGACGCTGGGCGTTCAGGGATATAAAATCTTCTTTGTAGAAGAAGTAAATGAACTTTGTTTTAACATGCAAAAATGTGTGATTTGCATCTTATTTTAAGTTTTTTAAAAGAATTTCTTAAAATAATATTTAAATAGCTGTACAACATTCACTCTAAATAAAAATTATAAATTGCAAAATTAATTCATCCTCAAAAACTGCACCAGATGACAAAGAATTTTTAGCTGGTTGACCTCTTTCTACAAGATTGCTTCGACTCTTTTTCAGATAAGCCACTGCCATTTACGTCGAAAGTTCTTGATCGACATTTGTTTCTTAGTGTCCTTTTTGTGGCAGACTCTTATACAAAATATAAGCATTTACATCTGCCATGTCAATCGGGTAAACAAACACCAATACCATTTCTTTCCCCTTATGAATATTGTGTGTTTTTCCAAGTACCATTCATGCTGATCAACACCTCCCAGAAACGTGTTGTATTCTCGTATTATCTTTGATTGAGGGACAGACACTCTTTCTTTTTAAAGGGTGTAAGAATTACGGCTCATGCTTTTTTTTACTAAATCAATCCCCAAGTCCTCATGGTCGGACCAGTAGTCTCTTTCACTAGGCACTACGTGGTATCCATAAAAATTGAAAATCCTATAAATTTCATCAAATCATTTTTAGATAGAGCATAGTCCGGAATATTTTTTATTTCAGCAGCATACCTAAGGGTTTCCCTTAGAATGAGGTCAAACTTCTGGAGTAAAAAATTTTTCAAATGTTTCTAACTTAGTTGCCATATGTCTGTGTCGTCCCCTAAAAATTCATTTGCTTTTATTTTTTCTTTCAATTTTGTGTACTGTGGTTCACTTTTTATCCAATTAACTTTTTTCTTATTTTCCTCTTTTTGGTTGGTGGAGGAATATCATAGTTCTCTTCTACATCACTGTCGTCTTTATCTGCAATTTCAATCTCCACAGTACCAGTGATATCAGATATTTCCGGTAAATTTGTGCCTTCATCATCAATATCCTCTTCATCTGTGAGCTCATCAACTTCAGGGAGAACTGAAATTATGTCTGCTTCAATTTGTTCTGAGAACAAATATTCGTGAGCTTCTTCAATTGTAAGAAACTTACGAGGCATACTATTTTATAATATTCGCGAGTAATTGGGATAACAATCTGGAAATAAAAAGAAAACTTATTTTTGATGTCTAAGGTGTTTTAAATCTAAACAGAATGCAAATATGTGCTTAAAATCTCCAATCAAAGAAGAATAATTAGCGTCGGAAAAATTCTTCTGATTTTGCCTTCAACGCCCAGCGTCCTCAATTGAGGACAGCAATATGTTATATAATATAGAAAACAAAAAATGAGCAGGAAAAGATTGAATTATATTTTATATGTTCAATACAACTCTAAAGGAAGGCAACTATAAATAACATTAAAACTTACCTTGATAATTTTCGGTATAAAAATTCAAAAAGAACAGGCACATGTAGCATTAGAAAAATCGAAAAATGACGATCCAAATAACAGCACTAAAAAATAACCACAAAAATGTGGAACTGGAATAGAATATCTATAGTGCTCTCATCTACTCTCAAAATAATGAAATTACAGTTTCAAGTTAGTTATAGAGCTTTTAAATAATGATTTATTGGCTGTCCTCAAACGAGGACACTGGGCGTTAATGTGTTATTGAGCTATTGCTGTGAAGTACTGAGCCCTGCATCAAAACATGTCCTGAACAGAGTTGAAACTATACATAACCAAGCACTCCGCCTAATAACAGGAGCCGTGAAATCAACACCACTGGATGCATTGTTTTTATTTACTAATTTCAGATCAATAAAATCATACATAGAGGAGAAAACTCTACTTTTATTTGAAAAAATGCAAAGAATACCATTTAGAAACGAATGGAAACCGGAGTTGCACCCGAGATCTCTCAAAACGCAAAAGGAGTTTGTGCAGTTTGCGCTTGATACAAAACGAACGTATGACATCAATTCTAACCTACAGTCGCTCCCTTTACCAACAAACCCATGCGAATACGAACCAGTGAATTATGATTTAAATTTGATACAGCCTGTTTTAAAGAGTGATACTGACCAAGTAGTTCTTAGGGCCATTGCTCTGGAGACGATTTACACTAAATACCCCGAAAGTGAATGGATACATATATATACCGATGGGTCAAGAGTAGCAGACCATATAAATGCAGGTGCAGGCGTCTACAGTGAGCACTTTTCTTTTTCTATTCCTGTTGGTAAATATGCCTCTGCATTCGATGGAGAGGTAAAAGCTATACACCTGGCTCTAGATCAGTTGAAATACCGTGATTTTAAACTTAAGGGATGCGTTGTCCTATCGGATTCTCAAGCGGCTATTGAGGCGATAGCATCGATAAAGAGCTGCAAATCGCAGGAAATTTCTGAATGTCGCAGTTTCATGAACGATCTGGTGCAGCAGAATATAAAAGTGGTATTGCAGAGGATCCCTGCACACTGTGGGATTAGAGGAAATGAGCTTGCTGATGCTCTGGCCAAGAGGGGTTCTGCTATTATTCAACTACCAAATGAGCCAGTCTCATTCAATGCTATAAAGTTATATATAAGGAAAAAATCAAGAGTTTTTTTTTTTTTTTTGGCAAGACCTAAAAGCTAGAAGCAACCACAAAGTTTGGTTTATAAACCGTGATTTTGTCCCTTCAGCACCAAGAGCAGAGTCAGTGGCTTTGTTTCGACTTTTAACTGACCATGACTGTTTACCAAAACATCTTTACCGCTTAAGGATTGTGAAGAGTCCCAATTGCCCCCTTTGCAATTCAAAAGAAGAAATGGACATTCGTCACCTGCACACTTGCACCCAGCTTTCCAGATGTAGCCTGTGTGACCGTTATTGGGAAGCAAGAGAGCGTATCGGCAGCTAAATATTTCACCCTATTGTTTCTGTATTTTTCCTTGTTCTGTGCATTGTGTTTGTTTTTGCTATTTTGTTCTTTGTAACCTTTTCTTGCTGCCAGCCACTGGAAATTAAAAAAAAAAAAAAAAAAAACTTGACGAGTCTGAAGAAAAGGGTAGGAAGCGTCTTTGACATTACTCACACAGGATTAGCTTCTCACAGCCAATACCCCCGGAAATCCCTGGAGCAGGACTATAGATATTTACATTGTCAGTATTATAGGGTCCTGTTCCTGGAGTGTCGTCTCAGCTATACACCAATAAGAGAGGAGAAAGGAACAGGAGGGACGTAAGCACAAAATTTGAAACTCGGACATGTAACTGAGATTCCTGGTTCATTGAAAGTTTTTGTCCTTGAGAATCAAAGAGTTCAGATTAACCTGCAACCGTTTGCAAGACCTTTTACTTCCCAGTTAGTTTTCCGCAATCAAAAATATAGCTTTGAACAGCAGATCAAGTTTTTTTTTAATTGGTTGCTCTGAGAGGCCTCAGCAAGAAAACAGCCATTGTGGTTCGTCGCTTCTGTTGAGTTTTATGAGTTCTTGTGCAATTTCGCTATTTTGATGGATATTAGACGATTCTTCGGCCAGCCTGCTCCTACATCTTGTACAAGCTCAACTTCAACTACTTCAGGTAAGTTTTACTTTTTAAAACTGTTATGCAATAAAGAGAAGAAAATAATAAAGTGATAGGCATAAGCGAAAAGTTTTTTTTTTTTTAATTCTTCTTGTTCTGTTCTTGTAATCTGTTCTTGTAATTTTTGATTTTTTTCTATTGACTGAAATACTCTTAGCCCATATTCGTTTCTCATAAGTCAAATCCTTTTTTGTTATTTGTTAAACTAATTTCAAATGAATATTTAAGCTAGTATTTCTTTTCACAGGTAATGAGGAAGGAGAGAGAAAAGAGGAACCGACTCCACTCATTTCGGTAACGAAAAAAAGAAAACTTGAGGAGAATGAAGTGTCAACGGATTTACGCAGCCCGAACTCTTCAATGACGTATAGTTCCGACATTGGCTTGTATATGGAAAAACAGGTAAATTACGAAGCTTGTTGATACTGTATGTGTATGTTTTTGGAAAGTATTTATATTTCAGGAACTTATTTTTTTTTTTCCAGATTAATGATAACACAAGGAAGGAACTTCTTTTGAGCCCTTGGAAACCAGATTTGAGCTTCAAATTTCCCTCATCTGGACCAAGAAATTTGAGATTTGTTTTGAAATGGCTTGGTGAGAGGGACTGGCTTGTATACTCGCCATCCGAAGACGGAGCAGTCTGTAAGTTTTGCTTCTTATTTAGCAATACGGTTGGGAAACAGCGTTCGTGCCCAGGAAAACTAGTGGACGCTAAAGAAGTTTTCCGGGAACATGAAAAAGCAAAATACCACTCTGATTGTCTTCAAAGAGCGGGTGAATTCTTAGCCACATACACGGAAAAAGTTCCTAGCATTGAAATGGCTTTAGATGTGGGTAAGTTAGCTCAAATCAAGAAAAACAGGGAGCAGCTGAAAACCATAATATCAACAGCACTTTTTCTTGCCAGAAGAGGATTGGCGTTTCGAGGTCACAGAGATTCTGGAGCCTGTTTGGAGAACGAAAAATCGAAAGAAGAGGGGAATTTCAAGGCTCTTCTGAGATTTCGTGTTGAATCTGGAGATACTCTCTTGAAGAACCATTTAGAAACAGCAGGAGCTAATGCCACATATACAAGCTGGCAGATTCAGAATGAAATCATAGCATCGTTCAACAACATTATCATCAGGAAGATCGTTGAGCAAGTAAAAAGGCTCAGTGGTTTTCGATTCTCGTTGACGAAACGACTGATGTCAGCAAAATTAAGCAAATGACTTTCTGCGTCAGATTTATAGAGGAGGGTAAATTGCACGAAGAATTCTTGCAGTTTATCCCAATCACTGATGCAACTGGAAAGGGACTAGCTGAAACAATAATCAAAACCATAAATGACCTGAATCTCGAGCCCCAATGTATAGTTGGTCAAGGTTATGATGGTGCAAGGGCTATGAGTGGAGACATAAAAGGAGTTCAAGCACTCATATAAGAGACGTACCCACGATCTCTGCATGTACATTGTAGCTCGCATTGCTTAAATCTTTGCATATCTGACGGATGCTCTGTTCCATTAATAAGGCATTGCATTGGTGTCATTGAGCGAGCGCATAATTTTTTTAACACCCCGAAGCGGCAGGCAGCTTTGACAGTAGAGATTCAAGCAATCGAAATTGACAGAACAAAAAAAGAAAAATTGAAGAGCTTCTGTCCCACTCGTTGGATTGAACGCCATTGCGCGGTAACAAGCTTTATTGAGCTTCTACACCCTCTGCTTTTAGCTTTGGAACAAATAAAAACGTGGCTTGACACGAAAACAGCCACTGAAGCCCAGCTTCTCCAGAGTGCAATACTAAAATGCGATTTTTTGGTGAGCCTTTTTGTGATTGATCACGTATTTTCTCTGACCTTGCCACTCAGCTTATATTTGCAGAAAGAAAATCTGGATCTTTCAACTGCAATAAAATCAGTCATGATCGTCAAGAGGAAGCTTGTAAATATAAGAAGTAACGCTGAAGAAACATTTTCTCATGTTTTCGAAAAAGCAAGTGAGCTTTGCGTTGATTTGGATGTCCCAATTTCTAAGGAAAGGATGGTATGGCGGCGGGCGAAGAGAGATAATGTCCCAGCAGATACCGTTGAAGAGTACTTTCGACGCTCTCTTTTCATACCTTTTCTGGAAAACACCATCCAAGCTCTTTATGAGAAATTTGAATCTCACCAGAGAATATTAACACCCTTCCAGTTTTTGATAAATGATGACATAAACGATGAAGTCACTTCTGATCTTATGAAACTAGCAGACTTTTATGAGATTGATGCTTCAAGATTACACGGGTAAATTATTCTTTGGCAAAAGATCGTAAAAGAAAAAGAACCAAAAGATGCAATTGAAGCTTTGTAACACTGCAACGTTGATTTACTTCCTACAATAAGGTCCCTTCTCATCATTTTCGCCACGATTCCGGTCACTACATGTACCCCTGAAAGGTCGTATTCCTCTTTAAAATTATTGAAAACGTACTTGAGAAACAAAACTTACGAAGAGCGTTTGAAAGGACTAGCAATGACTTACATCCATGATCGAGTTCATATTAATGAAGATGATGTTCTGAACGAGCTAGCACAAAAGTCACGCAGATTACAGATTTCTTTGTAACCACCGAATGGTATTTGCAACTAGTTTCCTTTGTCCTCGTAAAGGTTCATTTTTAATCTCAATGACCAAAAAGTCCATTTAAAAAAAATTCATATTTGTATTTTGCCTATTTTTCTTTGCACTTTTATTTTATTTTTTAAATTTACATTTAACGCTTTTTTTTATATTATACCATTTTATCTTTTCATATATTTATATCACTCTAATGAATTATTTCACTTGAATTTAATATTGCCTTGAATATCATAATTTGTTTACACTTCTCGTTTTAGAAGTAATTCTGTTAGGGTTGTTGTTAATTTGTTTGCCTTCGACAGAAAGCAGTGGAACCAATTTGCTAATGAGCAGAGATAAAAATGTTGTTTACATACAAATAAACAGGAGTTGGATATTTATAAAGTCGATTGCATTTAATTCTTATTGTCGCTTATGAAGCAAAAAATCAGCTATAAACTGATTTCCATAGTTAAAAAAAATATATATTTCTTAAACTGTGCTAGCATAATAGATTTGTTTTACACTACATAGTAATACAGAAATATGGGATGTATAAGAAAATTATATGGTTTCAATAGTTGAAATTAACATTTTCCGTACAGTTGTATTTCTGGATATTTCTTTCGAATAAAAAAATCCCTCTCTGCGATACAGCCAGGAGGATGGTAATTGTCACCCCTGCACTTTTGGTTTTAAGATATATTACCAATCCTGGTATATTGATGTATATACATTCAAGGATTGCTATGAATAAAAAAACCCCTTCAAGAGGAAATCCTGGCTGCGCTAGTGTCCAATGCAATAAAACGTAATAATGTGGATATGCAAGGGTTGATTATACAGCGCTAGAAAGTGTCTATACTTGGGAGACGCATTGAAGAAATGTTATCAAAATGCAGGAAATAGAGATTTTGGAAAAAAAATATTGTAGGACATAATTTTGCGAAGAGATTCAGACTCAATACATGTCTTTTTTTCCCTAAATTTTTGATACAGCAGACATGTGAATACCATTCAAAATATTAACGATCTGCTCACTAGCGCAGCCAGGATTTCCTCTTGGGGAGGGGGGGTTATTCAGAGCAATCCTTGAATGTATATACATCAATATACCAGGATTGGTAATATATCTTAAAACCAAAAGTACAGGGGTGACAATTACCACCCTCCTGGCTGTATCGCAGAGAGGGTTTTCTTATTCGAAAGAAATATCCAGAAATACAACTGTACGGAAAATGTTAATTTCAACTATTGAAACCATATAATTTTCTTATACATCCCATATTTCTGTATTACTATGTGGTGTAAAACAAATCTATTATGCTACCACAGTTTAAGAAATAATTTTTTTTTTAACTATGGAAATCAGTTTATAGCCGATTTTTTGCTTCATAAGCGACAATAAGAATTAAATGCAATCGACTTTATATAAATATCCAACTCCTGTTTATTTGTATATAAACAACATTTTTATCTCTGCTCATTAGCAAATTGGTTCCACTGCTTTCTGTCGAAGGCAAACAAATTAACAACAACCCTAATAGAATTACTTCTAAAACGAGAAGTGTAAACAAATTATGATATTCAAGGCAATATTAAATTCAAGTGAAATAATTCATTAGAGTGATATAAATATGAGAAAAGATAAAATGGTATAATATAAAAAAAAGCGTTAAATGTAAATGTAAAAAATAAAATAAAAGTGCAAAGGAAAATAGGCAAAATACAAATATGAATATTTTTTAAATGGACTTTTTGGTCATTGAGATTAAAAATGAACCTTTACGAGGACAAAGAAAACTAGTTGCAAATACCATTCGGTGGTTACAAAGAAATCTGTAATCTGCGTGACTTTTGTGCTAGCTCGTTCAGAACTTCATCTTCACTAATATGAATTCGATCATGGATGTAAGTCATTGCTAGTCCATTCAAACGCTCTTTGCAAGTTTTGTTTCTCAAGTACGTTTTCAATAATTTTAAAGAGGAATACGACCTTTCAGGGGTACATGTAGTGACCGGAATCGTGGCGAAAATGATGAGAAGGGACCTTATTGTAGGAAGTAAATCAACGTTGCAGTGTTGCAAAGCTTCAATTGCATCTTTTGGTTCTTTTTCTTTTACGATCTCTTGCCAAAGAATAATTTACCCGTGTAATCTTGAAGCATCAAGCTCATAAAAGTCTGCTAGTTTCATAAGATCAGAAGTGACTTCATCGTTTATGTCATCATTTATCAAAAACTGGAAGGGTGTTAATATTCTCTGGTGAGATTCAAATTTCTCATAAAGAGTTTGGATGGTGTTTTCCAGAAAAGGTATGAAAAGAGAGCGTCGAAAGTACTCTTCAACGGTATCTGCTGGGACATTATCTCTCTTCGCCCGCCGCCATACCATCATTTCCTTAGAAATTGGGACATCCAAATCAACGCAAAGCTCACTTGCTTTTCCGAAAACATGAGAAAATGTTTCCTCAGCGTTACTTCTTATATTCTCAAGCTTCCTCTTGACGATCATGACTGATTTTATTGCAGTTGAAAGATCCAGATTTTCTTTCTGCAAATATAAGCTGAGTGGCAAGGTGATCAATCACAAAAAGGCTCACCAAGAAATCGCATTTTAGTATTGCACTCTGGAGAAGCTGGGCTTCAGTGGCTGTTTTCGTGTCAAGCCACATTTTTATTTGTTCCAAAGCTAAAAGCAGAGGGTGTAGAAGCTCAATAAAGCTTGTTACCGCTCAATGGCGTTCAATCCAACGAGTGGGACAGATTCTCTTCAATTTTTCGTTTTTTGTTCTGTCAATTTCGATTGCTTGAATCTCTACTGTCAAAGCTGCCTGCCGCTTCGGGGTGTTAAAAAAATTATGCGCTCGCTCAATGACACCAATGCAATGCCTTATTAATGGAACAGAGCATCCGTCAGATATGCAAAGATTTAAGCAATGCGAGCTACAATGTACATGCAGAGCTCGTGGATACGTCTCTTTAATGAGTGCTTGAACTCCTTTTATGTCTCCACTCATAGCCCTTGCACCATCATAACCTTGACCAACTATACATTGGGGCTGGAGATTCCGGTCATTTATGGTTTTGATTATTGTTTCAGCTAGTCCCTTTCCAGTTGCATCAGTGATTGGGATAAACTGCAAGAATTCTTCGTGCACTTTACCCTCCTTTATAAATCTGACGCAGAAAGTCATTTGCTTAATTTTGCTGACATCAGTCGTTTCGTCAACGAGAATCGAAAACCACTGAACCTTTTTTACTTGCTCAACGATCTTCCTGATGATAATGTTGTTGAACGATGCTATGATTTCATTCTGAATCTGCCAGCTTGTATATGTGGCATTAGCTCCTGCTGTTTCTAAATGGTTCTTTAAGAGAGTATCTCCATATTCAACACGAAATCTCAGAAGAGCCTTGAAGTTCCCCTCTTCTTTCGATTTTTCGTTCTCCAAACAGGCTCCAGAATCTCTGTGACCTCGAAACGCCAATCCTCTTCTAGCAAGAAAAAGTGCTGTTGATATTATGGGTTTCAGCTGCTCCCTGTTTTTCTTGATTTGAGCTAACTTACCCACATCTAAAGCCTTTTCAATGCTAGGGACTTTTTCCGTGTATGTGGCTAAGAATTCACCCGCCCTTTGAAGACAATCAGAGTGGTATTTTGCCTTTTCATGTTCCTGGAAAACTTCTTTAGCGTCTTTCCAGTTTCTGAATGGCTGTCTCACTAGTTTTCCTGGGCACGAACGCTGTTTTCCAACCGTAGTGCTAAATAAGAAGCAAAACTTACAGAATGCTCCGTCTTCGGATGGCGAGTATACTAGCCAGTCCCTCTCACCAAGCCACTTCAAAACAAATCTCAAATTTCTTGGTCCAGATGAGGGAAATTTAAAGCTCAAATCTGGTTTCCAAGGGCTCAAAATAAGTTCCTTCCTTGGGTTATCATTAATCTGAAAAAAAAAAAAAAAAACAAATAAGTTCCTGAAATATAAATACTTTCCAAAAACATATACATAAAGTATCAACAAGCTTCGTAATTTACCTGTTTTTCCATATACAAGCCGATGTCGGAACTATACGTCATTGATGAGTTTGGGCTGCGTAAATCTGGTGACACTTCATTCTCCTCAAGTTTTCTTTTTTTCGTTACCGAAATGAGTGGAGTCGGTTCCTCTTTTCTCTCTCCTTCCTCATTACCTGTGAAAAGAAATACTAGCTTAAATATTCATTTGAAATTAGTTTAACAAATAACAAAAAAAGGTTTTGATTTATGAGAAACGAATACGGCCTAAGAGTATTTCAGTCAATAGAAAAAAAAACAAAAATTACAAGAACAGAACAAGAAGAATTTAAAAAAAAAAACTTTTCGCTTATGCCTATCACTTTATTATTTTCTTTTCTTTATTGCATAACAGTTTTAAAAAGTAAAACTTACCTGAAGTAGTTGAAGTTGAGCTTGTACAAGATGTAGGAGCAGGCTGGCCGAAGAATCGTCTAATATCCATCAAAATAGCAAAATTGCGCAAGAACTCATAAAACTCAACAGAAGCGACGAACCACAATGGCAGTTTTCTTGCTGAGGCCTCTCAGAGCAACCAATTAAAAAAAAAACTTGATCTGCTGTTCAAAGCTATATTTTTGATTGCGGAAAACTAACTGGGAAGTAAAAGGTCTTGCAAACGGTTGCAGGTTAATCTGAACTCTTTTAGCCTCGAGGACAAATACTTTCAATGAACCAGGAATCTCAGTCACATGTCCGAGTTTCAAATTTTGTTCATACCTCCCTCCTGTTCCTTTGTCCTCTCTTATTGGTGTATAGCTGAGACGACACTCCAGGGACAGGACCCTATAATACTGACAATGTAAATATCTATAGTCCTGCTCCAGGGATTTCCGGGGGTATTGGCTGTGAGAAGCTAATCCTGTGTGAGTAATGTCAAAGACGCTTCCTACCCTTTTCTTCAGACTCGTCAAGTAGTGACACCTATTCTATCTTTCCCGTGAGGTGCAAATTCCTGGAAGCGAAACTGCAGTGCACATTCCTTTCCAACTTCCCTTCACATCACCTGTCGTTTTCTAATCTTTTGACACCTCCTGTTTTGATCTGGTTTTAAGCTCTGCAGTGTACACAAGAATATATCTTATTTAAGTGTATTAATTTCGTGCATTCATTTTTTTTTTTTTTGATAGTTGAAACTTTATAAGGACCTTAGTAAGAAAAGAAATAATAACCCTCTGGGGGGGTTTCACCCCTAAACCCCCCCCCCTCGCTGCGCCCCTGGGATTAGACTTCTGTGAAGAAAGTGGATTCACTTTTTCTGCATTTCCTCCACTTTGCCTACATTAACTTCAGCTCTTTGATCAATTTTTTTTCGGAACATTAGTACCTTAAACTGTAACATAAATATTATTTTTTCCAGATGAAGGTTATATTGCAATTTATTAGACAATGCTTGCAAAAATAGTGATTTTGGTTCATGTAAGTGCTTTTTTGGACCTGTCACTACGACCTCAAAAACTGTCACATTTGTCTTTGAATCAGAAATAGGTTATGGCTTTTTTATTATTCTAATTTGCTCTTATGACTTAACCATTGTGTTTAGAGTCAAATTTGTAGTATTTATGGGTTGGTAATTTTAAACTTTACTTTTAAAAGTATTTTTTTCTGTCATCTTACAAACAGGCTAACGAAATTATGGAGGATTAATTGAAAATATTCCCACCCGTCCTCAGTTTCCACAAATAATAAAACTTCTTGTAATTGATAGAACGTAACGAGTGAGAAGAAAAGAAAAGTTAAAACATAATTTGAAATATCATTACTTTGATTGTAAATTGCAGAAAGTACAAAAATATAATATTTTCTGGAGAATACTTCTCAAAAAATCCGTTTTAAACTATTAAGAACTAAAAATTGGCAGCATGTGATCTGAGAAGAAAAATATTCCATATAATGCGTTACATAAGTCTCATTAAAATAAATTACACACCATTTACGAACAGAAACTGAAAAATACCATGTTTTCAATTAGACGTGTAATTATTTGAATCACTTTCTAAAATGTAAATACTTTTTTTATTATTTTTATTTTGATGAACCATTTTAATATCAAGAACCACTTAATAAAAACACATTCTTTCTCTGGTGAAATTTATAATTTGAAAACGAGAGGAATATAATGATGTTTATTTCTGTTAATCGTTATTTTCACTTTGAATAAATATTAAAATAATGTCTGATTTCCCTTTATAGAATGCAATTTTCTGATGTCAATATATCTTTAAACAGGGGGAAAAAATTAAGGAAAGTAATAGAAGTGCTGAAAGGGATACATTGCAAGAATTGATATGGTAAATTTCTGGTTTTCTTTAACTTATTCTTTAGAAACATTTATAAAAACGTACATCTATAAAACGTTTAAAAACATTAGAAGTACTGTTTCGAAAATTAACTATTTGTGATTAAATTTCTTAAAAGGAAGAATGCTTAATGCTTTATTTCTAAGCGAAACTTTTCAGAATATTACTTTCTTTTATTGTTTTGTACGTTGGCATAACTTGCATTTTTCTGCCAATATTTAATAATGCATTACGTCTTATTTGCGTTGAAAGCTTTTACTTTTAAAAAGAAAGAAAGATGTATCGTTATACCCTTAAGTTTTGACTTAGGTTTTATTATTTTTATTGGCTTAAATTATGTTTTTAAACTTCAAGTTTCCTTTTTATGGATGGAGCAAAATTTTTGTGTGTTGGGCTATGCACATTTTTTGTTTCAAAGCATTTTTCTTACTTTTATCATTGCAAATAAAAAAAAGTATGAGCTGTACTGATATTTAAAATAAGAACTTGGAATTAGTTGAAAAGTAAGCAGGAGGTCTAAGTGTAGTGTAATACATGTACAGAAATTTATAGAAAAAGGCACGCAATGGAAATTAAAGAACTAATCTCATCAAAAACAACCCTGTTGTAAAAATTTCCCCGCCAAGAAAACCTTTAACTTTTCCGCACCAAAAAGAAAACCTGCATCCTAAACCCAAAAACCCTCAGCCATTAAAAGTTATTATATCTAGTTTGCCCGTCAAGTATCTGCCAAACTATCATCCTCCCTCTTCTTTTTCATCACAGTTACTTCCATTAGAACCTCCTCCCACCTTCAACTCCTCAGAAATATGGATAGATCTTTTAAATTGTTTATCTTGTTTGGCGGGAAGCTGTTTGCTCACCAAGCAACCACTTCACTTTAAAAAGCTTCCCGCCAAACAAGATAAACAATTTAAAAGATCTATCCATATTTTCTGAGGAGTTGAAGGTGGGAGGAGGTTCTAATGGAAGTAACTGTGATGAAAAAGAAGAGGGAGGATGATAGTTTGGCAGATACTTGGCGGGCAAACAAGATATAATAACTTTTTATGGCTGAGGGATTTTGGGTTTAGGATGCAGGTTTTCTTTTTTGTGCGGAAAAGTTAAAGGTTTTCTTGGCGGGGAAATTTTTACAACAGAGTTGTTTTTGATGAGATATCACATCTTTTTGCATTGATATTATTACTTTGTCTGTATTTTTAGAATTGAGAACATCAAGTCAAAAAATTTTCAATTGAAACAACGCTGTTTTGTTTTTTTAAGGAACAATAATGGCTAGCCTAATTTTACGTCAAGTTATTTTCTGACTATTATGATTCCATGTTCATTTTGCGAGAATTGGGCGGTTTAAATTTTATTACAATTCTTGTATCCTCTCTCTGTTGCAAAGAAAATTTCTTGGATAATAAAATACTATATTTTAAATTACATCGCTTTCGAGTATTTTACAACTTCGCAATAAATTCTATTACAGTTTCTTTATTTGACAGATTATTCAACATTTTCATGAAGGTTACAGCTTGAGGGCTATTTTAATCTAGCTTTTTACTTTTTGTTTAATTACATTTTTTCTTAAATCGTGGATTATTTTACGTTTTATGGGATAATTTTAATTGTTTGGTGATTTATCTTTTTCTTGATAGAAGTCTTTGTCTTGTTTAATACCTAGTTTTGTTTAAAAGTTCATTTAAAAAACGAAATAACGCATGTTATCACCAAGCAAAAAAAAAAAAAAGCCTAAGCCATTAAATATTTTAAATTTGAATGTGTCAGAAGATCTATACAACTTTACTCGATGTCAAATCGCGGATATCCCAAATTTGCCATAGCGAATGCGCATATTGCGCGCGGACTAAGTTCATTAAAAGTCTTACGTAAATTAATTGCAAAAAAAAATTTCAGCTAACGAATTACTGCAAAGCACGGATATCCACGCACGTATTTTATATATTTTCAGTTCATTATGTATTGTTTGTGAAAAATCCATTAATTTAAAAATTTAAGCAAACCAATAAAAAAAGTGCTATTTTTCGCTTTCAATTAAAAAGTTAATATGTCCCGTATTCATATGCGTACAGTTTCATATAATTTGTCACGTAAAATATTGTAATGGTTTAACCCCAGTTTCGCGCCGACATTTAAAATTTCTTCCCTCCATAAATATATCAAAACTGAAAAACAGGAAGAAAAGAAATTTTGTATCGGCGAAACTGGGGGGGGGGGGGGGAGGACAGCATTCTAATCTCATTCATTAATTTGTTTCTCTGCTTAAGTATAAACAAACAACATAGCTCATTGGGCTTTCTGTTTTCAGATTCTGAGTCTGCGCTTGCGCAGTCACTGTGGCAAATTTGTGATATCCGCAATTTAACGTCTAGTTGCAACTGTTGGATATGTTTTAGTCTTGATTGAATTTCATTTCCTAAGACAACTTTGGAATAACTGTTAGATCTGTTGTTCTAACCTTGCAATTGCAGTCTGAGATAAACAAACCCTATGAGCTTAGAGTAAGTACATGAGAATTTAGGGAAAATCAGTGATTTTCAAACTTTAATTACTCCGGCCCATGATGTCTCTGGGGGTTGAATTTTTGTATATGTACTCAATGGCCCCCCAAGAATATGTATACAAAAAATCATTACCATAGCCCCCCGGGGGGCTGTGATAGATCACCGGGAAGGTGCAATTTGGGGGGTAAAAACGAGGGGGGAGGGTTGGGGGTCAAATGGCACAAAAGGCACATCAGTAGGGCACAAGGAATGTGTGTGCGAAATTTCAGTTTGATTCCTTTTTTCGTCTGGGCTGTAGCCCTGTCAAAGAAAGCGAAAACTTTTTGGAACAGCGATTTTATAACTTTAATACCTCCTCCCCCTGATGGTCTAGGGGATTGTGTTTTGGTTTACGGCGTCAGGGGCCACTAGAAATTGAGTGTACAAAAAATCAACTCCGGGGGTTGTCATGGGGCTGAGATACAGAGGGGTGAAAAACCCAAAAAACCGCAATTCGTTCTGTCGCGTAATCTTGTTCTTGGTCGCTTTATTTTCTTTCGTCTTTGGTGGTGGATTTGCTTCTGTTGGCTGCTGACGTTTGGTTTCCTTGACGGGGCGGGACGCTCCCGCGTCCCGTAATATTACTTAAATCATCACCTTTTGTACAAAAAAAAAAGCGCTTAGAATCATTTTTGAAGTAAAAATTTATTGTGAAGAGATGGAAATAACTTGTAAATAAAATCAGCGAAGTAGTATTTGCTGCTTGTAGGTTTTTAATTTGTGGTCGATTAAGCGTTTTATTACTTATTTTCGGGGATAATTTTCAAGTCTGAATCTTTTTTTAGAACTAAAGTATCTAATAAGTATTTTGATCTAACAATTTTGTATAGTCAAGCTTGCAATCACAAAACGGAATATGTATACCAATGATCTATGGTATTGGTACCAATAATCTGGGCTATTTCATGGCGATTGAGTCATCACATCTGAGTGCTTGCAATCAAAGAAAATTTCGTGTTTATTATTCGCATGTTTATTAAGTTGGAAAACTTTAATTTAATGCCCCTTGACTGCGCTAGATACACTGGTGTGCAAAAATTAAGGACGAAGTCGAAAAATTAGCATATCAGCTGAACGAAGAGACAGAGTGGACAGAAAGACCAATCAGGAGATTAAGTAAGGTGATGTACGATAGCACATGCGCAGATATGCAGGCAGACGTAATGGGGGAGATGTCTGAGTAGTATAAAGCAAGTTGTCGGTGTAAGATCAGTATTTCTGGCAAAGAGATTGCACGCCGTATAGCAGTTAAAATCACACCGAGTTGTTGCCTCAGCGAGAAATGGCGAATAATCAATCTGTTAGACCTCGGGTAAAAGCATCCGGTTATCTGGATGCTTTTACCCGAGGTCGGATCATTGGGAAGTTGGAGGAAGGCCGCAGTGTGACAAATGTGGCTGCAGAATTCGGAATTGCTCACAGCATCGTTTCACGACTTTGGAGACAATTTCAAACTGCAGGAACAACTATCCGGGGGTTCAGTAGTGGTCGTCCACAAGGAACCACACCCGCAGATGACCGGTATATTGTCTTACAGGCCAGAAGAAACAGGCGGCGGGAGAAATCGCTAGACACACGACACAGGCGACTGGACGACCGATATCACGTTTTACCGTGGCCAGAAGACTGCATGGTGGTGGTCTGTTTGCACGACGCCCTATACGGTGTGTACCTCTAACGCCTGCCCATCGGAGAAGGCGTTCTCTGTGGTGCCGGGAACACCGGAATTGGAGAGACAATGAATGGGGACGAGTACTCTTTACAGATGAGAGCAGATTCAGTCTGAGTAGCGATTCTCATCGCATACTCATCTGGAGAGAGCGGGGAAGCCGCAATCATCCCTCGAACATCATTGAAAGGGACAGGTATGGAGGTCGCGGTGTTCTCGTTTGGGGAGGCATCATGCTTGGTAGTCGTACAGACCTTCACATCTTCGATGCAGGCTCAGTCAACGGGACCCGTTATTGTAACGAGATTCTTCTTCCATATGTGCGTCTTTTTAGAGGCGCTATGGGTCCGCAGTTCCCTTTCATGGATGACAATGCACCATGTCATCGCACAGTAGCTGCCGAACAGCTCTTAGAGAGTGAGGATATTGAACGTATGGATTGGCCGGCACGATCTCCGGATCTCAATCCCATCGAGCATGTATGGGATTTTCTAGGCAGATGCTTGGCAGTTCGTACCTTACCAACAGTAAGGATTTGAGAGCTTCGATTGGCGATGCAAGACGAATGGGCAGCAATGCCTCAATAAAATTAACACCCTCATTCTCAGCATGGACAGCCGCTGTGAAACCCGCCTAGCAGTCGGGGGAGATCATATCCCCTACTAAAGACTACTACTATCCATCACAGGGATGTTTCGGCCTTCAGTCGCATTGCGCTTCATGCTACTTTTTCAATAAAGCTTCTTTTTATCCCTCTGATTTTTTTTTTTTTTTTTAGTTAGTGTTGCTTACATTACACATGTCCTTACGTATTGGGGATCTTATGGTATTAAATGTGTTGATTTGGAAAGCTTTTGTACAAAAATATATTGAAAAAAACCGCCTCGTCTTTAATTTTTGCACACCAGTGTACAAAATAAAAAAATGTTGAAACATATTCTTATTACGTTTGGCATAATATTATAAGTCAAATTTGTTTTCACAGTAGTGCCCAACTTCTGGAAATGCATTAGATTGCATTATACGCTGGCTGTTCTATTTTATTAAAAGTTACTTACTGCTGGCAGTTACAAACTGTTTTCTGTTGATATAAAAATGTCTCTAGTTTCATTAGCTTTATCTAAATAGCGGCAAAATACAGTCAAATCTCGACAACTCGAAGCTTATAACTCGAATAATCATTTATCTCGAAGCATTTATTGGGTCCAAAACTCTTGCGACTGTTGTTTAAACTTCCCATAACTCGAACTACAAATAACTCGAATGTTTTAGCCGATCACTTGGAACTTCTAGTTTTCGAGAATTGACTGTAGTTGAGTTTGAGAGCAAACCTGATGCGTGAAGTGTAAAAAATAAAATTTTTTAAAAAATGAACACACTTGTGCAACTTTTTACTGATTTTGTACCTCTCATCAGCACTTCATATAGCTATATGCATTTTGTATAAAACATCTGACTCAAATACTGAGAATAAATTATAATCTGCAATAAAAGTTTATTCACAAAACAGCACAATAACATTTAATGGACGAAATAACAATGATTAAAACGCATATTTCATTTAAATAATGATTTTATTTGGTGCCATATTAGGTGCAGAAAACATTACGTATTTACCTACGAAATCTGAAATCATTCCAGTTTGAGCTATATTAGCAATGTTTGTTTCGTTTTAATAATAAATTAGTTTCGTTAAAACAGCAACAGTTGCAGCAGAATTTAATTAAACTTGCTTATGATTTGTATAATCGAGTTCCGTGAAGCGATTCCCTAAACATCGTTACCCGTGGTTCGTTATCGGCTGTAGACAATGCTAGCGACTTCAAGCGTGGTATTTTAATTTGCAGAAATATTTTTAGTTCTGACATGTCGTTTTGTAACGAAATTAGGTTGCTTAGAAAATTAATAAGAAAAGTAACAAACTATAATATCCACGAATATTAATTTCTGCACTAGTATATTTCTTCTGTCTCCTATTACTATAATCTTTCTTGTAGTACGTTTTATGAAGTAATCAGGACACATGCTGTAAATATATATATATATATATAGATATATATATATGTTAGTTGCGTTGCTCGGCGTTGCACGGTCTACCTAAAAATAAAAACTATGTCAAATGACGCGTGTTCAACAACTGGTGAACTGGTGTTAAATAAAATAAAATAAATAATGGTGTGTTGCCGATAGTTGCAAAAATAGTGACAGTGCCTAAAAAGCTCATTAAAGCTGGAACCTCAATCGCTAAAAATTTCCATTTGAATCAGAAAACTTCGTAAATAAAGTTTACACTTCCGTGAAAATCAAAATAGCTGAATAAATAAGGAGAAATATGGATAAAAGAATCATTAGAACAAAGGTAACAGTCCCGCAATAGTGTCAACAGACACTTTGAATCTACATTAAAGTTAAGATAAAAGTCCTCCAAAATCCTTAGTATATTCTCGATATTAGTCCCAAAAAATCCTTTATTGACTGAGAACAATAATCCTTAAAGTTAAAAACCCAAGGACAACAGCCCCTAAAAATCGATGTTTGTCTCCTTACAATCTCCATTGGAAAAAGTGAAGTATTAATTAAAATACCCTATTTTGTAATAAAAACATCTGTTTCAAATAATGTCAACAGTCGCATTAAGAACATTTGGGTAAGGTTAATAGTTTTTTAGTGCTATGCAGCATGAGTTATTTAGCACATTGGCGTTTTTCTGAGCTGCAAACTTTTAAGGGGGGTCCAGGACACAAAAATTGTCTTTTTTTTAATCATTAATTTTTTGCGTTTGAATCTTGTTTCTATTTTAATTAGAACGAAAGATGTAACTATTTTTGTTGCATGTATTTATTAAAGTATTATTTTTAACTTTTAAAACATTAAACGCATTTTTCTCCATGATGCAGTTTTTTTCCATTATTTGCAATCAAATTCTTATAAGTAAAGAACTGATAAAGATAAAGTAATGATGTTTGAAGCATATCTATTTCAAACAGTTGAAATTAATTTATATTCGGTATTTTTTTAATGTGATTTTTTTAAAGTATTTTAGAATTTTTTAGAATTTGTTTTCAAATATTATCTATTTTTTATTGAATTAAAATTTTTTTAATTGCCGAATAAAAGGTAAAGCTTAGATATTCGTGCATATTTTTTTGAAAAAGAAAATTAAATATGATCAGTATTTTTTTTTCAGAGATTTAAATAATAATTTTAATTTAAGTATTTTTAAAAATTATTATTTATGTTATGATTTTGCTTTTTAAATAGATGGTGAATCAGTGCAAAACATTTCAAAACTCCAAACTGTTCAATAAAATGCTTTTCAAAATGTGTCCCGAACTCCCCTTAAGAGGTATGTGCAATCACTTTTTTTTATTATGTTGTCATGTTTAGTTAAAAAAAATATCATAGGGATATCCGGAAAGCGGAGATCTTAAGCTACTTTTTGAAGCACACCTTTACTTACGCACACTTTTATGTTACATGCGATAGTGGTCACTTTTCTTAGATGCAATTGATGCAAATATAGGCCATATGGCGGTTCAAAAATACATGTAAAACAAAGTTTCTCCTAGATACCAGGACACCCCTCAATATTTTTAGACTTGTGGATAGCAATATACTGGAAGAATTTTAGCTTCCTATTTCAACTGAAAGAGGATGCTTCACCGCCTCCCCCAAACTTCATCAGTATGAGGACGGGGGTTAAAAAAATACATTGTAATGAAAAAACAGCGCTACATATTATAATATACACGAGTATTATACGTATACATTGCAATAAAATAATTATTTACAAAAAAAAACAGCTGGGGAAATTAAAACAACTACCCATAAATTAAAGTGTGCCCATAATTATACCATCTCTTTTTTTAAACAACAAAAATTATTTCTCCAGCGATGCAAATTGCATCTTTAGTGATGGAAAGTTCTCTGAAGACCCTCGGGGACAGGTGTGGGAGAGTGTTACGCGCCAAATGTGTGTGGAGAGGGGTTGAAAAATTCAGTTATAATTTATTATGATTTCTGTACGTGATTTTTTTTCCCGGTATTAAATAAATTCTTTACCATTTTTATAGTTTTATCCTTTTTACTTCCTTTAACAAAAAAAGAAGTATTGTATTCGCGAAAAAATTTTCACTCAAAAATCGACCTTAATTTCCATTTTGCTCACCCCCGAATAAATATTGAGTTTTTTTTTTTTTTTTCGACTTAACCACACGTGGATAAGTGCCTAAGAACATATAGACACGCGAAGTATCCATAATGACGATTCCTGAGTTAATTACAACGAATTTTCTCGTGACGTCGGTATGTTCGT
Source organism: Uloborus diversus (assembly GCF_026930045.1). NCBI lineage: Eukaryota > Metazoa > Arthropoda > Arachnida > Araneae > Uloboridae > Uloborus > Uloborus diversus. The sequence goes on from NC_072737.1 coordinate 95,727,382, forward strand.
ATGTAAGAATGTGCGTAAGTGCGTGTGTGCGTATGTGCGTATGTATCTCGCATAACTCAAAATCGGTATGCCCTAAAAAGTTGAAATTTGGTACTTAGACTCCTAGTGGGATCTAGTTTTTCACCTCCCCTCTTGGTTGCATTCAGGTGTTTCTAAGGGGGTCTTTTGCTCCTTTTTGAAGGGAAATCATTGTGAATTTCGATGTAAACTAAAGTGGTGTTACAATTTGGCGGACACTTGGCGATATATCGCCAGTCTTTTGGTCGCCTTGTCGCCAATTTGGCGACAAATTTGGCGATTTTTTTTAAAATTTGGTTTCAGTTTGGCCACTGTTGGTGATATTTAGAGAGTAAATTATTGAATCACCTTAAAATTGCCAGTAATGGGGAAATGACATTAAATTGGAGTAAAAGGAAGTCATGTGATGCACACATCAGCTCGTTTAAAACTATTGTGGTGACGTATTTTTAAGAGGGCTCATATTTACACTCCATTTATTCTGAGGCTTTTTTTAAAAACCTGTTCATAAATCGTCGTTTATGAAATGGAATCATTGAAATTAATCATTGTTTTGCCTTTTTTCGCATTTAAGATACTTTTTATATAGTTGGGAATAAAGTTAAAAAAATCAAGAATTTTTCGAATTGAAAGTAACTTTAAATCAAAAGAAAAAGAGGGTGCCCATGCTTACAAATTTATCTTACACCTTTAAGTGGTTACAGTACCTCAAAAATGATCAAACGATCAAAAAAAATGCTAATTTCAAAATTTTAAAAATAAAGATTATTCCAAAAACAGGGGAAAATGTTTCATCGCTTTAGTTCAAATATTTAAAAAAATATGAGTGTTTTTAGGTCATGTGTTTGCTATGTGCTCTTATGCAAAAGAAAAACTTTAAATTGATTTTTCTCGACCATCGTTTTTCTTTTCTTTGTGTGTGTGTGTGTGTGTGTGTTTTCATGGTATTAGAGTCCCTAAGGTTTTTTTCTATTAAATATACAGCTTTAAAGTAATACCTTTTGCAGTCAGGATAATATATTTATCAAAACTGTGCGTTGAATAAGCATTTTATAAATTACTCAAGTGTTTAGAGCATGTTATACCTTTAAAAACAATTTTTTAAAAATTGCGATTATTTACATAATTAATCACAGAAAAATTTCAACTAAAGATATGGGTCATTCTCCAGAAAACGTAACTTTTGAACGCAAATATTTTTCGATTTCGAACCTTTTTTTTTTTTTTTTTTTTTTTTTTTTTTTATCATTCTTACATGAAAGTGTTACTTACTAGAAGTAACCATAAACAATGGCCCAGCTAAGTTTCATTATTTTACTCATAAATAAAAAAAATAAACAATGCCTTGTTCACGGAAATAAAAGAAATAAAATAAACTTTTAAGATTTAAAAATTGAGACCAATTTAATATGAAAGTAGTAATTTTGTTAATTGTGCAAACAATCAGCTATTTTAATAATTGGGACATAATATTAGGCTCTCCTTATTAAAGCACAGCTTAATTAGTAGTTTCAAATGTATGTCAAAAAATAGTATTTAGTAAATTTGAGGATATACTGACAATTTATAATTTTGGTAGAATGACTATTATTGATGAATTTACCCTCCATCTGTTATTTTCACCTCAGAAATATTGACATTGATAAGGTCTGTCACGGATGTGAGGAATTTTCCATTAATATAGTCCTAATAGGTACTTTTTCCGGGAGTTTTTTTTTCTTCGTTGCTACAATCTGCACATGTTAAGCATGTGAAAACATGCTCGCTTAATTTTTTACATTAATTTACATCCCTAAAATTTAAGTTCATGGATTTGAGAAGTCAGAATAACCACACTAAGTTTTTAAAGCAAAATCAATCTTCTTCTTTTTCGGTAAATATCTCACAACTTCAACTATTGCTAAAAATAAACAAGGGGGTTTCCTTGTATCACGAAAAAAAAATTGATGTCATTGCTGCCACGTGGTAATGAGGAATGGCATTTTGTGTTTAGGTAATGGAGGTGGGAATTTATGGTGTGACATGACTCCTTGTCCTACTAAAACGAATTAAAACGCAATATTAAAAAATTAAATATGATAAAACAATTGGTATTTGAAACACTTGTGAAAGGAATAATAAATAAATCTATACTTTTAATTAAACAAGTTATTAAACAACAAAATTGACATAAACACACACTCAACAATATATCACAATATAAGCACAAAATTGATATAAACATGAACACACAAGGTGTGTAACATGCCACGAAGTTGAGAATTCACATGCTGTGAACCAAAAATATAATAAAAAAATATTATTATTAAAAAATTGTTGGTAGGTTTAAATAGATATATTTTATATTAAATTAAAAATCATTGTTAAATGAATTGTTCCTTAACGTTTTTACTGTAAAAGGCGTGTGACAGAAAAGTTACACTTTTTGAAGTATGACCCATATAAGCAAAAGAATGCATAGATTTTTAGAAATGGTGATCATTTAGCAAACCACGTTTTTTAAATAAGTGCAAAAACAAAAAAGCTTTAGAACTTTTAAAAAATTGAAATTTTTCTAAATTTTTTGAATTTGTAAAACAAGTGAGCAACATTTTCAAATTTTGAAAATAAATTATTGATTGCGAAGTAAGTATGCATTAGGTTGGTTCAAAAAAAAAAAAAAAAAAATCAGCTAGATTCCAGGACGACCCTTATTTTTTTTTACACTTACCAATAATATTATTCTGTAAAAGTTTTAGCTTCTTACTCAAATTTTAAGGTGCTCAATGATCCCTTAATTTAACATTAGCCGTATCATAGAAAATAGCACAAATCGAGGAATGTTTAATTTCGCCAGCTATTTTTTTTTTTTTTTTGTAAATAATTGTTTTATTGCAATGTATATGCAAATTTTTAGTATATATTATAATATGTAGCAATATTTTTTCAGTTCGATGTATTTTTTAACCCTACTCCCCATACTTTTAAAGTTCGATGGAGGTGGTTGAGCATCCTCTTTCATTTGAAATAGGAAGCAAAAATTCTTCCAGTATTTTGCTATCCACAAGTTTAAAAATATTGAGAGGTGTCTCGGTATCTAGCAGAAACTTATTTTTTTACATGTATTTTTGAACCACCCTAGTATTCATGTTATGGTTTCAAAGAAAAACGACATTTTCTTAAATTAAAAAAAAAAAATTGAAGGTAATGTGACCCCTTAAGAGACATAATGTAATGCAATCATTTTTAAAATTTTAGAGAATTCGTTCGCAGGTTTTTAAAATAAATAGTGATTCTAAGTTTGCTAAAAATAATTTTTAAAATTGCAAAAAACACTCTTTAGGGCGTTGAAAGTAAACATTCAGCTCGTTTTGTTCGACGAATAAATATTTACGTCCTCCCCAAGAGGACACAAACAACTCCTATTAATGGGCGTCCGTATGTTGTATTAAATTGTAAGTACTATTTGCGAGAAATACCTTAAACCTTGTTAGTGTTCTAAATGAAATAGCACGCTTCTGTAAAACTGTTCTCTTGAGGAAAAAACGAGAACTGTGCCTTTTGTATTGCTCCAAAGAGAAAACATAATTTAGATTTCTTTCGCTTTTTTAACTGGCGAGTTTCTTCTGTGAACAACGAAGTTATTTACTACTTTCTAGTCTTGCCAATTTGCTGCGTAGTTTCTCGTTAAGTTCTAATTCGGAAACAAATAATAAAAATACTGATGATATTAATACAGAGAGGAATGTCGGAAATTAAGGAAACTTAGAAAATATTATTTGTATTATATAAAATATTTTTTCTAATTTTTACAAAAACTAATCCTTTTATTTATACGAACCAAACTTCAGTATAGGAAATCGAATTGAAACTAAGTGAAATCAAAGACAATGGATTATTTTCTATATCTATGATGGTTAAAGTGCCCCGTATAATGAGCGAGAATTGAAAACATGGGGCAAATGGGAACAAGCTGCAGACTACAGTGGATGGAAATTCATTGAGTTCCGTGTTGCATAGGCATCACTTTGTCCGCAGATGACGCTAAAAATATGTTTACCAATCTATAGTAATCTTACATTTTACCTACAGCAGATTGACAATAGTAAAAGTGGAGTTTTCAACTGTTTTACTAATCATTTGGAACATAACTAAACACATTTTGTCATACATTTCCCTTCCTCGCGATTTCTGCGTTGCAAGTTAAATATTTCCAATCATCCCATATGTATTACACTTTGTGGTTTTAGTAAGAACAAAGCTTATCATATTCCTATTTTGTGGAAGGCAATTAGATTTTTATGTTAATTGTACTTTTGTGCGTGTTTTACAAAAATAGTGCGCAGTCTAATTTTTCGCTAAGACTTGTAAGTAAAAGATTTCAGGTTTCAATTGGCGTTCGGATACCCCCCCCCCCCCCGATCATCATTGCTTTTGAACTTCTCAACCCTTTTAGCTGGCTTAAGAAATGTGCTGGCTTAGGGTGAATGTCTAAGTTTTCCACTTACAACAATCTCAAACGATAAAAACCAGTTTAAATGTACCTCATAGTCTTTGGAGAAAATAAAAACATACTAATATAAACGGAAATATTATTTTATTGGGTTCCAATCTGACAGAAAGTTAAATCTTTTTGTGTACATTTACTCTCATTTCGTATTGTGTTGGATGCAAGGTTCAAAATGTTATGCTTCAATTCGTCCATAATGAGTTAAGTAATGATCCAATTTGTTCTTATTTGTAAGCATAGTTTGTCAAGATAGCAGCCTTTTGTTGTAGATGATTTTTTTTCTAATTCGTTTTTTTTTTTGTTTTTTTTACGTAACCATTAGAAACTTAAGTGAGACAACCAAGGCGTATATATAGCGCAGTCATCAAATTTTTAGCAGGCGGAAACTTTAATATTAATAAGATCTTAATATTAATTTAGTTGTATAAATAGGTGTGATGGGACTTCTTTTGCTCCGAGTTAGAAGTTTTGCTTCATGTACCGGAGATCGTCGGTTCGATTTACGACCGGTGCCATGGGGGTAATTCCATCTTTGCGTTGTCTTGTATGTAAAACAAGTAAAGAAATACAACTCGAGCAATGTTAAAAAATCAGGAAACTTTTACGGTATATGTTCCTGTAAAGTACGAAGTTTACAGAACAGAGAAATTTACAGCAAATTTTACCAAAAAAAAAAAAAAAAGATTGCAGCGCCAAACTAAGACCACTGCTCTTTTCGCATAGGAAAATTATTCCACTAGTTTTGCTTTATTATTATTATTATTTAATTACATGGATCATTTATAAGGACCTTGTTAATATTTTTCATCTCTGACATTTTCAATAAAATCAACCACCTTTTTTTTGCACATTTTAGTGGACTTTCTACAGCCGATGCTTAAAAACAATTCATTTTTTAAAAATATTTTATAAGCTTCATGAGAAAGAAAATTCATCCTGAAAAGTGTTTTCGCTAAACTGATGATTAACATTTTATAGCACTTCTATGTTGCATTAAAAAGACTAAAAATTATTCTCTGCACTTAAAGTATCTCAAGCATTTCTAAAGCTCATTTTAAAAACTATTTCCATTAATCGCAACCTTTCAATTAAAAACAGGGTTTAAGTGTTTCAGTTTATTTTCAATGAAGCAATTCTTTATCAAATATGAGTTCTGTCAGATACTTGATTATATAAATTTTAATTCAGATTGCTTTTCATTTCTTAATATTTTATTTCTAACTTTTCGATGTAGCCTAGTGAGATCCCGCTGTGGTTATGCCAGCTTATTTTCAGAAAAAGTTACTTCTTTCTGTAAGAATAAAAAAACGCCATGAAAATGAAGAGATGCACGATTATAGTTTTGTTTTAATTAAATTGTGATGATATAAGCCACAAAGAAAAGTAAACCATAAAAATATAAATAATTAATAAGGACAGTTTTAGTAATAAGCTATAAATGCTTTTAGATCTTACGTTATCTAAGAGCAAAACAAAAGTATTCTGAAAAAAATATTCAGGTAAAAAAAAATATGAATGCATATGTAACAAAACAACAGCTATTTTACCACCCAATATTTTTTTTCTGTATTCATGTTATTCTTGAGTGAGTTATGCTATGGTGGTGAAAATTTGAATTTTGAACCTGTTTTCTATGACAGGGAAGAATACTCTCAAAAACACGGTTTGTTTATTCTTTTTTTTTTTTTTTTTTGAGTAAAACATGCTGCATTTTCTTTAAGATATGTCGCTAAAATGTTGTTCACTTTTGAAAATAATTCGTGCAAAAACCTCCTTATCAGACTTCGCAAAAATAAATAAATAAATAAATAAAAATACTTTTGGTTGAAAGTGTACCAAATATTAAGAATGATAATTTGAAGAGTAGTACAAAAATTATTTCTAATGGCATTATTTAGCATTTTGTTTTTGAAAATAAAATATGGAGGGGGGGGGGAAGAATAATTACTATTGAAAAGTTTTCATAGCCTAAATTTATTTGGATTACGTAACACCTGACAATGATCTTTTGCTCTTACAATACTCATGCAATACGCATCATTCTTCTTTCGCTTTGAAAGTCAATCGACACATAGCTTTCGTCGATTATATAATGTGAAATGAAAGGCATGCTTGTGCGGACGGCATTTTTTTTTTTAATTTGCTTTTTCCTTTGTATCAGAAGAAGAAAAAGTCAAAATTTCTATCAATAAGTTTCAAAGAGGTTTTAAAATATACTTCAATCAACAAAAATAATCTTCTTCAGAGAAATCTAGTTGTGGGGTACTTACTGTAAGTGTGGAAGTTCATTCTCAGATGTAACATAATCCAAACAAGATTATGTTAAGAAAAGTTTTCAACGGTAGTTTTTTTTTCCCCCTCCTTTAATGTCAAAAAAAAAAAAAGCAAAATAATTACATTTATAATATTTTTATACTAATCTTCAAATTATTATTCTTAATATTTAGTACACTTTCAATCAAAAGTGTTTTTTATTTATTTATTTATTTATTTTTACGAAGTATGAAACGGAGATTTTTGCACAACTCTTTTCAAAAGTAAACAACTTTAGCCATTAAGTATTGATACATATCCTTTGAGAGTCCAGTATTAATTATTCTGTAAAGTTTTTGGCCTCTTTTATGCTTAAAGGGGATTTAAAGTAATAGAAACCTTGTATTTTCTGCAAAATAAACTTTATTTTTTAATTTCAAAACAACAAAAAACACCCTTCTACGTTTTTCTACATAGCACGAGAATTATTTAAATATGCTACAAAAAAAAAAAAAATGATGTAGATCGTATTAGGTACTCCGGAAATATAACTTATTTATTCTCCCAATTGAAAAAACATGAAAACTGACTTTAGATAAAAATTGGCAACACCCGTCTGTTTATAGAATACTTTCTGTCGATCACACTGAAAGAGAAAAATATTAGCTTCCAATTGATACCAAATTTAGCTTAATTGTTGAAAAATCAAGAAATTAGAAAGATTTTCTGAATTTATGCCAAAACGGTCTCCAAAAAATGATCAAAAATCGTATTTTTGAAAAAAAATCTAAAAAACGAAATTTTCTAATCTCTACCGAGTCTAATTTCTAAATTTTCTAATCTAAACCGAAATCTAAAAACCGGAATTCAAATTATGTTTTTCGCAATCACGAGTGTGTGTGTGTGTGTATGTAGGCGTGTGTGGGGGGTATGTGTGTTTGTGTGGGGGCGAATGTGTATGTGTGTAAGCATATGTGTTTGTGTCTGTGTGCAGGCATGAGTGTGTGGGTAGTTGTGTGTAGGTGTGGGTGTATGTGTAGGTTTCTGTATGTGTGTGTACGTGCGTGTATGAATACGTGTAAGTGTAAGATATTGACGCAACCTGGAGACTTTGCTCGCAAGAGGAGCAGCATCGTGAGGTGCGACACCCGGTCGATGGTGGTGCTGCAGAGGGTTCTGGTGGAAAATAAAATGATAGCACATCAAAACAGTCAAATGGAAGCAATAAGCAATCATGATTGCTCAACAAAAAATACTACACTAAATATTATTATTGGTCTCAATTAATATTTAAAATATTAATAACAAAAACTTTGTCATTTAACAGTAACAAAAATAATTTCTGACTCAAAACAAATTACAACAAATTATTACAATATCAGAGTCAATTTTTGAAAATTGCTATTATCATCATATTTTTTGATTTTCAGATGTATTTTTTTCCTGACTGGAATAGAATATTTGTGTTACTACAAAGTTTAAATATTACTAGATAGATGGCGTTAAAAGCAGGGTAAATACTTTGAGTATTTCATTTTGCCCTGCTATTTCACTTTGCCCAACATTCTCCTACTTTATAAGTCAAAGAATATTATAGACGCAAAGAGCATACGAAATTTAGCACGAAACATGTTTTGATGTTGACTTGTTTATAGGCAATTTGGAAAGTAACCTCCGAATCGCTGTAAATAAGACAAATCAGCCACAGAGGAAAAACATTTATTTATATATCAAAGGTACAACTCTCCTCTATTTTTCAACGTATTCGCCGCCATTATGTAGGCACTTGTCGTACCGTTTTACCAATTTATCAATTCCATCTGCATAAAAAACGACCACCTGCGATTTAAGCCAATGTGTCACTGTGCTTTTAAGTTCCTCGTCGTCAGCGAAATGCTGTCCTCCAAGCCACTTATTCATTGTAGTGAACAGTTGGTAATCGAAGGAGCCAAGTCTGGGCTACAGATGGCCTTCCACTACGTGATTCGTAATGGATGTCGTTCTTCCGTCCTTGAAAAAGCGTATCCACTGACGCACTACACCTTCACATAATGTTTGGACCGTATACAGAAAAGAATTTGCGATGGATATCCGCCGTTGATATTTTTTGGACCAAAAGAAATCTTATCACTCCCCGCACCTCACATTTTGCCGGACGTTCTATGGCGGCACTCATTTTGTCACGCTATTACTAGCAAACGCTTGGTCCCACAACACTCTCAGTCTCCCAGTGGAAGCTTACTTTTCTCTCCGCACACACCCCACCTCTTAGCCGTAGGCCTTAGGTTCCACCGCCCGGGGGGTCCGCGTAGCGGGCCCCCCGCACGGCTGGGTGCGGCGGTCGATAGTCGTATCATGCTACGGACGTGCTTGATGCTTATTGCGCCGGGGAAGGTCCCCGTGCTGGGCGTCAGCCCAGCTGGGAGTTTACCCCTTGATGTGTGGATCTTGCTCACCGTGAGATACGGTATATCTCCTGCATTCGATTGAGGGCACTCCGAACCGTACTTCCAGCGCCACGCCCAAACGGCGGTTACTTTTCGAATTACCCTCGTAAATTCCACTTTACTAATAAAAGACAAATATAAACTCAACATTTTTTTCCCCAACTTCACGATTTTTCATTTTAAATGGCCTCAGAAGTAAATTAGTAACTAAAATTTTAAATTAGTATAAATATGTTTAGGAATGTACATTCAAAGAACTATCCGTTAACGTATCTGTATTTTTATATAAAGTCCTTCTTACTGTCCATGTTACGTGCAATGATTTTTCAATACACAAATGAGCCTTTCTAGAACCTTATCTTTAAACGCGTTTTATTCAAAACTTTAAAATGTCCACTTACATCCCTTTGCTTCTTAATGCCTCAACGAATGTTTAGTAATTAAACATGCGAATAAAACTTAAGTCATGCCTTTCTAAAATATTTTGAAACTGCAGTGCTTTTTCAATTTCTTTTTACCTAGCAAAAATTGTTTTCCAAAAAAAATGCAGAGAAAATTTCTCTGATACAGTAGTAGGTAGCATCAAGAATTATCGTAAGGTCAACATTAAAAAAAATCAGAAATAAAAGAAACATCAGTTGTAAGAAACCAAATGTGAAAAAATCTAAAACAAAAGATATAAAAATTCAATGTTTTCTTTCCTTGGAACAAGTGACTTGTTCACAGAAAGGAAATGAACAGAAAATAATGGTTTGAGATAAAGTTTATCCTTGAGTTTACGTTTTTCAGAATAGCAAGGACATTTTTAACTTGCTCAGGCGTGTCTAGAATGTTTAAACGTTTAGCGAGTGATTGTTGGAAAAATTGGATGTGTCTGCGTCAAGATTACTTTGACCAGTTATTGGAATTGTTTTGTGGATTTTCTTTAAGTATGAAAAGGCGGTCTTAGAAATAAATTGTGGTTATCTTGAAAACTTCTTTTGCTGGTATGACCGAATACAAAGAAATCAAAAGTAGAGTTTTTTCAATGGCTAGAACGATTCATAAAATTTGATATCATACAAAATGATATTTGGAATTAAAAGGAACATAAAATGATGATAAATTTAGCATTTGTTTTATGTACAAGAATAAGCTAATGAGAGTAGAAAAATAGTATAAAAGCGTAGCAAAATAAATAATACCTGTAGTAAACCATATAAATGATAGTTAGTTATTGTTTGTTGGAGATAAATGTGTATTTGCCGTGTTTTCTCAACTGAGCTATATCCATTACACAAAAACACCTAAAATGGCCATAATACCACTCCGTCAAAGAAAAATAGTATTTAACCAATTGTTTCACTAAACATTTGTTTTTCTTAGTATTTCAATTTTTCAGAGATCCAGGAAATATTTTCTGAAATGCCGCGCTTAGCATGCAGGTCGTGCGAATTAGTCTAGGTTCATAAAATCTGCTTAAACATTAATCTTCTTCACCTTCTAAGGTTGAGCCTGCTGACCTTTTGTTGATTGCTCACACATATATTGCTCAAGTATGGCGATATTCAGGTTTTTTTTCGTAAAGATTGTTGCATTAGCTGAAAAATTGGAATAACACTCACACATACATTTAAATAGCATTCAACCAAGTGTTTCGCTAAACATTTGTTTTTATTAATATTTCAATTTTTCGGAGAACTAGGAAATATTTTCTGAAATGCCACGCTTAGCATGCAAGTCGTGGATTTAGTATAGGTTCATAAAATTTTGCGTAAATATGAATCTTTTTCACTTGTTGAGGTTGATCCTGCTGACCTTTTGTTGATTACTCACACACTATACATATATATATATATATATATATATATATATATATATATATATATATATATATATATATATATATATATATATATATATATATATATATATATATATATATATATATATATATATAGAGAGAGAGAGAGAGAGAGAGAGAGAGAGAGAGAGAGAGAGACATATTGCTCACACTAGTATGGCGATATTCAGGGGGTTTTTTTTTTGTAAAGATTGTTGTATTTATCTCTCTTACGACTATTCCATGTAGATGAGATCATACGAGAGCAAATCGAAAGTGCAGTAAGCTCCCAAATACCCTCGGAATAGGATAACACGGTAACCGCGATAAGCGAATACCGGGGATAATCCGAATAATAGGTAAAAAACGATACTACTGTATACAATACCTGAAAAATTTGAATAACACTCACCCATACATTTAAATTTTGGCTAAAAGCATTGTTTCATTCCATTTACTAACATTGAAAGAAAAAAAAATTTAAGCTAAAAATGAACAATAACACAATAATCAGTTTAAAAAACATTTAATAACCGTTAAAAATGTAGTGAAAAGACCTGCGGATAATCCGAACTGCGCATAAACCAACCGCCGATAACCGAGAGTTTACTGTATCTGGATGTTGTAATGAGCTGTTTGCTATTTACGTGTAATTCGGCCTAATATCTGAATATGGCGTTTTATCTTGTAGTTTTTTTTTTCGAGAAAGGTTTTGGTAAAATAGACTTCAAGTTTCTCGTTTCGTCATATGATCAATTTAAACATTCAATGCATATAATAATATACTTTACAGTCGATATGGGATGTAAATCTTGTAATGAAATGACATGCATCGATCATTTTTTAAAATCGACTACGCAATCTGCAGCTTCAGTGCCCACTTGTATATCTGAAGCTCTTTTCCAGTTTAAACGTATATTGCTCTGAGTCAAATAACCTTTGACTCTAGATGTTTTTCAGTGAGATATTTTATATTACTTACGGTTTCAATTACTTTCAACTAATTGGCAAGAATTTCCCTTTTGTTAGATGCACTTATGTGTGCATATCCGTATTTCACCATTCGGCAAAATTTTGGGATTCTTTTCGGCAAATTGAGAACTTCTGCCCTCCCAAAAGCTTCGGGGGTCCCTGCTCTCATTATGGATGAATGTATTACATATTAGATTAATATATTAACGTGTTTCTTTTCCTTTATTCTTACGCCAGAATATATTTTTTTCCGCTTGTTTTCAGTAATTTAAAAAAAATTTTAGTATCATTTACAGTTTTGCTCTTTCTTCCTTTTACGTATCTATCTCCGTTACGGCTTTCCCCATACGCTGAGAATAGTTTTTGTCGTTATATTTCTGTGATACATACTTGGTACACAGTCCAGTCACATTAATGTGACCGTCTGTTAAAAGCCAGAATAACCACCTTTTGCAGAGCGGACTGCTGCGAGACGTGCAGGAAGAGAGTCACTTAGGTCCCTGAAGGTGTTCTCTGGGATGTTGAGCCATGCCAACTCTAATGCCGTGGCCAACTGCGCTAGATTGCGCGGTTGAGGATCCATGGCGCGAACAACTCGATCAAGATGGTCCCAAAGATTCTCGATTGGGTTTAAGTCAGGTGAGTTTGCTGGCCAGGGGAGGACGGTAAACTCATCCTGTTGCTCTTCGAACCACGCACGTACACTGGCACGTACGTACAGTGTATGACACCTCGCATAGTCCTGCTGGAAGATGCCATCATCCTGAGAAAGAACAATGCGCATGTAGGGGTGGATATGGTCCGCAAGGACAGATGCGTACTTGTATTGATCCATCGTGCCTTCCACAATGATCAGTGAACCCAGAGAACGCCAGGAAAACATTCCCTAGACCATAATGCTCCCGCCTCCAGCTTGGACCGTTCCGGCAATGGTTGCAGAGTGGTTCCTTTCAGAAGTTTCACGCCTTATACGCCAACGTCCATCCGTCCGATGGAGCATAAAACGCGATTAATCTGAAAACGCTACCTGTCGCCACTCAGTGGACGTCCAGCTGTTGTACTGGCGTGCAAATTCTAGCCTTCGTCGTCGACGAACAGCAGTCAGCATAGGTGCACGAACCAGGCGTCTGCTTCGGAGGCCCAGACGCAGCAATGTTCGCTGAATAGTAGTTTGGGAGACACTTTTGGTAGCCCCTTGGTTCATTTTGGTGGTCAGTTGCTCAACGGTAGCCCGTCTATCTGCCCGAACGCATCTCCGCAACCGTCGTTCGCCTCTGTCATCTATGGCCCGTGGTGCACCACATTTGCAACGTCGCTGATTTTGGACAGTCCTATTTTGCCATGCACGGTAAACTTTTACCACGGCGGTACGCGAACAGTTCACAAACTCAGCCGTTTCGGAAATGCTTCCACCCTTGGCCCGAAAGCCAATGATCATGCCCTTTTGGACGTCGGATAAATCGCTTCGTTTCTGCATTACGCCAACGATTGAAATGTTTTCCGAAGACCTCACACACCCTTTATATACGCTCAACTGCACTGTGCTGCCACCTGCCTTCTGTGATTGGTTATTTAACTCTGACGTGGAAAGTACGTGGTGGTCACATTAATGTGACTGGACTGTGTATGTCCTTCTCGATTGTGCACTTAAGAACTTTAGTTCATTTTTAAAAGACAATTTCGACATAGTAGAAGTTTTCAAAAACATAAGAAGAAAACAATCTTGTGAATTAACTACTGTAATATAAAAAATGAGATTACGTGATGTACATTCAGAGAGCACATAACCCAACTTTGCCCTCTTGCTGTTAAGATCTTTTTGGCTCAGAAGGGAAGCACTGGGTTACTGTAACAAGTTCCGCGGATCTAGCCCCGCCACGGATACACATCTCAGTCTGCTGTGACAATCGTGCGCCACATGTTGTTGACCCAGCTACTTAAGAGATTGCGCCTTATAGCGCAGCCAGGGTTGGTGAAAAAAAAAAAAAAGATTTTTTTTTTTGGGGTTTTAAACAAGTTGTTTTGGTTTAAACCGGTTTTGTTTTTGGTTTAAACGCAATTTGTGAGAAAAACAATTTTTTTTAGGAAAGTCATGAAGATTTCATGAATTATTTTTTAAAGAATGTTTTATATTTATGTTTATGTCTAATTTCTTCATAATTAATTAAATATTTCAGAGTAAAAGCTTGTAATTTCATTTCCTCATACTTAGAGCTTTCTATAGGGGAATATTGCTCGAAAATCTTTAACTATGATTATGAACTTTATCTAAAATTACAGTATCTAAATGTGCCTTGGTATAAATAATCAAAGAAATGATTTACTGTGATAGTTCAGACATAATCAATTACAAATAACCACGAATAAATTCTTGAAAATTAATTTCCCCATAATTATAGCTAGCTATGATAAATAAATAAATAAAATTAAAATTAAAATTATGAGCTCTTGAGCATGTCTGATGTGCATTACACAACTTTAAAAATCAAAAGATCAACACATTTTGTTTAAAGATAGAAATAATTTCTTAATTTTAAAAAAATATATCTTTTAATTAAAAGTCTCAGTGCAAACTTAAAAGAAAATATTCTTAACACATTTTAATAATGAAGACTATCATAAAAATTAATGTTTATTGATTCTTCCTCCATTAATACAGGGAACTTCTTTTAGCATATTGGAATCAAAAAACTTCTTTGAAAAGTGAAAATTTGACATTAAATTTTATTATAAAAGCACAAAGTCACACGGATATTTTCTGTTTTTATTATTTTATACTTTTTTCCCCTTGCTCTGACTTCACCGTCTATCAAGGATGCAAATATGTGCAGGTATGAAAACAATGTTATGCCGACTCTAACTGCTCTTGGACATCTTTAGTTATTGTTTTCTCTTGTCATTTAAATATTCTAACATTAAGATCTATCTCAATAAATCTTAAATAAACAAGCGAATTAGGTAGTAAATGAAATTTTAGTTGAAATATGCTATTTGAAGATTAATTTTAGAAACTTAGTTGTTCTACTTTGTATATTTAGGTACGTAATAGGAAAAGCTGCATTGATTAAAAATGTTGCATTGATTTGAAAAAAGGAAAAAACAAAAAGAAAACTATTTAGCAAACTTGCACTACCTCATAAATAAATGAATAAATAAATAAATAAGTTTCTCAATTTCTTAATCTTTAATTTAACTCTAAAGCTTTGCTAGTTACTTTGCATTAATTAGATTTTACTCTTCGCAAAAATATGTAAAATTTATGAAAACATTTGGAGGAAAACGATACAGTTTTTCAAAAAAAAAAAAAAAACATTTTTGAAAGAAACCACATGGGTTTTTTTAACCACTTGGTTTAAACCATGGTTTAAACCAACGTGGTTTTAACCAAACAACCCTTAGCGCAGCTATATGAACTACTATACTGTAGTGGGTAGGTAATAGGCAATAACCGCAAATATTTCCTTCATTTTTTTTTTTTTTTTGTATTTTTGTCATCTATTGTACGTTAGCTTTACTATACAAGCGTGTTCATTTGGTTTCCACTGAAAAAACGCCAAGACACGATTTTTCAAGCATCCCGAAAACTCATTTCTGAAAATACTGCTGTTTACCTGCCCGTGGCAGCAGACGTCTTAGGCTTGTCATTCCTCGCTGAAGTAGCTTCTGCATTCCTCACTCACTCACCCTACCATTGGTGTTATTTCTCATGCACCCAACTGCGGATGCCAACGTTGCACGCCTTGAAAAAGCACCTAGTAAAACTTTTTGGAAAACCTTGGCGGTTAGTTTTTGTAATTAATTACTTTCAGAGTAACAGAATAATCTAGTTTTTAAAATTCCTCTCAAAACAATGCAGAACCAACTTGTGGTAGCAATTTCCGAAAGATTATACGGTCGGGGTTTTTTTCCCTTACATTGTGGGTTATTTATTTATTTATTTATTTATATATATATTTTTTTTTTGCTGGAAATTAAATTTTCTATGCTGCTTTTTTTTCTTTTATTCGTAACTTTTAAACCTTTTCAAAACATTCAAGCTTTTGCCATTATTATTACGTTTTTTTTTTGATTAAAAAAACTCATTAACGTTTTTATGTCATAAAATAAATTCCAAAGAATTTTTAACGATGCTTTTTTTTACTAAGTATTTCAGTACAGTTCGAAAGAAATACAATCCTGTCTTGCATTTGTTTCTGTGGAATGTGTTGCAAAGAAAAATTTTCAATAAGCAAAGAATTTAACTGCATTTCTAAAGAAAATTTTATTTAAAAAGGTCGAAAACATGATTTTGAACCAAGATTACTTATTTTTAATTTTACTATTATTACATCAATTAATCAGAAACAAAAGAACTTCGTATTAAAATCAACAATTAAATCGAATTTATGTTTATGTTTTGTTCAAAAATCAAATATTAGAACTTTACAGTTGAAAACATATCATTTAGCTTAATTTTTAAAGCAATGCAGTTAAATCTTGCGATTTAAAAAAAAGTATATTTTTTACAAAAGCAAAAACATAATTTAATAGTGTACAGCGTCATTTGTGCTTATGTGTGAAAACGATCCACAACACATTTAAAAACGATGGTATAAAAGAGGTGTATTCACATATTTGCTGTAAAAGGCATAAACAAAGAAATAATATTTTCTATAGAGTTATTTTTACAAAATGTAAAGACTGTATGAAGGAATGCAAGCCTCTAAAAAGACAGTTGACTTATAAGAATAAAACAACTGAAGCTAATTGCTCTCTGATCTCTAGATATTTATCTACTTTCTTTTTCTGAAGCCAAAAGAAAAAAAAAATCTCCTGAAACTTTATTTTACAGTAATAAATCCAACGGACGTTCAAATTTTAACTCTTTGTTCCCAAGAAGAAAAGAAATATGTTTGTAGTATATTTGGTATTTCTTGATTGAACTGAAAACCAATGAAAGTTTTTCTCCAATTTCGCAATTTGGTAAAAAGTTTGATAGTTTGAAATTTACTCTTTATCTTAAAAAACTCAAAATAAGTACAAGAAAAATAAGGCTAAAAACGTTATTTATATTTTTATATCCATCGAAAATGCAATACTTTTTTTTTTCTTTTAACGTGAAAATTTAATAATGTGTCAGCAATTTCAGGGATTTTGAAAAGTTACGAGGTTACTAATCGCAACTTTCCATTCTTCTTTGATTTTTTATAAATATTTTCTGTAAAAGTTAGTCTAAAAACTTTATTTATCTTCTAAAATCCATCGCGAACTTGGCCTCTATTGTAGTGGAAAAATTATATATTTTGTGAAATTTTTAAAGTAACCTTTCAAGCTTTGTCATAGGGAAATACTGCAAATCATTCAAATAATTGTATTATTCTCATTCTAACTTTCAACTGTAATATTTTTCCATCAATTAAAACTATCTAACTCAAAACATTTGCAGAACTTTGATGTCTAATAACATCTATATTTTAGAGAAATATCTGAATTTGTGCAGAAGTTATTTAAAAGTTTCAATTTTTGCTCAAAAGCGCCATTTTTCTCTTTCGTTGACCGAAGTACGTCACTTGTTTTCTAAAGCGCTGAAAATAAATTTGGAAAGTAGAAATTTAAACTTTTAATTTTATTTTTTTCTGTAATGTAAAATTCAAGATGGGAAATAATCTTTACAAAAAAAAACCTTCATTAGTTGTCGTGTTACGTATCTTGAATTGAAAAAAAAAATGAAATATTGGTGAAGGTAAAAGTATTTTCGCGAGTGAATATGTACGCAAGGACATATTTTGAATCAGAGTCAATTCAAGTTAAACTGAAAAAAATATTTCTGAAGGTATTTTATAAGTTGTGATGCAGCACCTTTACAGTTCTTATTGTTTTCCTTGGTAACTGTCCGAATAACTCATAAAAATTGATTACACATTTTAGTTGCTTTAACTTTTCATCAACGTGTTCAATGGTGTAATCTGCCATTTTTTGTTACTTAAAAGGTAGTGGTATGAGTCATGCGTCAACCTTTAAGAAACAAACTGTCCGGTTGTTTAATTGTTGTTGTTTTTTAATTTCATTGAAAAAATTTAAAAACAAACCTTAAAAGCTTGGTTTTTATTTTGTCAGAAATTTAGCCTTTTTTTGACAAAAAAAGAAAAAAACTGAAAGATATGTTAAGAACTGCAAGACATTTGAAAAGTTGCCTTACAATTTTTAAATTATGGTCGCAGGATATTATACCGCATCTAAAATGTTATTTGAACCAAAGTTAACTGTCACCCATAACCTTCCCATTTAAAAATAGATTACAGCTAATAAAAAAAAACTCACTATTTTAATTTCGCAGTATATCCTAGTTATCGGAGAAATTCCTACATTTTCTATCCTCCCTCCCCATTCTCCACCTGTATTAGTCATAGATTTATATTAAAAAAGTAGCCAATATGATATGCTTCTTTGAAATTGGAAAAAAAATATACATGCTTGATCTTTTCCGCGCCAAAAGGGGGGACAATTAGCGGAAGATCAAACTTTTCACTTCAATTTTTCCACAAGGTGTCTAGTTAACAAAACTGTAGAATATGCTCTTAAGCTGTGGAATACGTTTGAATAAAATATATTTTATTTTTAGATCTATGCTTATTTTATTTATTTAATGAATAAATAAAAATAAATCCTGAAGATGAGCCAGTTTTAACTTTAATTTATTATTCAAGAGAGGAAAAATTTTAACTGAAACTTTGGACTGACCTTTTGATTTTAAGAAATTATAACACGTTTTGTCTCTCACACTCAAAGAAAATTTGGATAGATGCTAGAAAATTTCGTTCAAAGTAGATTTTCTAGGGATATAAACTGCTTCATTATCGTGGAATTGCATTTTGTCACCGGTTTCTATCTGAAGTGTACTTTTGAAAAAAAAAAAAAACGAACTCTGTATTTCCTACATAAAAGGTTATCATCGGCGTAAGCGATGGAAGAATATGCTAGGTATATTAACTTTAATAACAATCCTTATATAAATAATAGCCGATGATCGAGTAATCCGCGTGTTTCAACAATGAAACTCGCGCCACGACATGATAATTTTAAATTATGTTTGGGTAAATTTAACATGCAGGGAAAAGCTTTATTGTGTCAAGACTGAACTCGATCCGGTAACTTAACTGTTTTACTGGTAAGAGTCATTATAGGAAAACGAAGAAACCAAACCATTAACGCTATCTACTGAAATTTAGGGTTAATCCACTGGAGTTGGAGTTACAATTTCAACTATCAAAATATCACCGAACAGAAAATGGCTTCGTTCAAATGTAGAAGCAATTTTCACCCGTCATACCTTGATGAGCGACTTTCTAGTAACTGTAATAATAATAATGTATGATATTAATAATAATAATAATAATAATAATAATAATAATAATAACAATAATAATGATAACTATTAATAATAATAACAACAATAATAATAAGAACAATATTACTACTACTACTACTAATAATTATTATTATTAGTAGTAGTAGTAGCAGCAGTATTATTACTATTATTGAAGTTTTTATTATTATTATTATTATTATTATTATTATTATATTTTATTATTGTTATCATTATTATTATTATATTTTATTGTTGTTATTATTATTATTATTATTGTTAGTATACATAATTATTTCTATTGTCAATATTGCTAGGCATCATCATTATTTTTCTTTTCTTTTTTTTTTTTTTAATTTTGAAATAGCGCATTAAAAACTAACTGTAAATCAAAGAGGTTCACCAATAAAATATTTTCCCCCCACTTTGCTTGCTTAGATGCGCACCATTCCACACTCATTTCCTGAAATAAGTGCTTATTATATGCAAAATGACAAACGATTTAAAACTTTGCAAAGAGAGGTGTGTCGAGACTGCTTCCTTTTCTCATTTTCTACGTGACAGTCAGTATTGCCATTTTCTCCAAACGATTCATCCCACATGGAATGAACACGAGCTTATATCTCAGCCACATCTATCTGGTACAGATAAATGATACTCTTTTGTCTCGAAAGGAAACTAGTTTCGCTGTCAGCGGAAATATTAATGCAGGATATTGCAGAAAGGAACAAGTAAGAACCAGGGTGATAAAGAAGATAAGGTTCCTTCTCGTCCAGTTCTGTCTTCGCAATCAAGTCTGCAGTTTGATTTCGATAGAGTATTGAAGATTTTAGTTGAGGCATATATATGGGAGAGTAGTCCACGAAGAGTTTCTCAAATATGTGATTTTTTTTCTCCCTCTGGAACAAAACTAAAATAAATTTTCACAAAAAAATGTTAGACCTTTAAAACAAAAACAAAAAAAACTTGTTGGTGTTATCTTCTCAATTACAGCATCATTTCATTGTTGTAAAGCTGCTAAGAGTAGAACATGGTATATTTACTCAAAGATTTTCATGTTACGGAAATTTAGTTTTGGATTTTGTTTAATATGTAGGAATGGGGTTGTCAATCGTTCAATGGAGAGCTCATAAGAAAGGGCATTATGAACGACAAAAACGCATGCTAAAAAATTATTGACCGAAATTTCAAAAACTTACAAAGAAGAAAACTGTTTATGTTTATAATATGTTTGTTACTGTGAAAGATCAATGTTGGAAAACTCAACAGTCACCAGTGATTCACCGTAAATGTTTGGTGAATATTCGGCTTTTGCCGATATATTTGCTTTATGAATGTCGCCAATCACTGGCAATGGTGGACAATTAGCAGTTTCAGTCTTTCACGGTAATGCAACATGCATCTCAGGATTTTAAAGTTTACAGAGAAAAGCCAAAAGAATATTGTGTTTAACTGCAGTATGACCTATTTTAGCACGTTTCGCATTGAAGTTTGAGTCGCTTACAGAGAGTATTAGGAACCTATTTTTCCATCACAAACTACTCTATATATATTAAAGAAAATTACGCACTGAAAAAAGATCGTTTGAAGAGGCCAAAGGGATAAATAAATATGTGTAGGTAAAATAGATAAGCTTAATCCCAATGTCTATCGTATGTCACAAGAAATGATACAGTGGCATTCTAGTGAAAATTCGAACAGATTCCTCTCGATTACAACCTGTCCAAGTTGACAAAGCTAAGAAAGAGAGTGAATAACTCTCTGGATTCTGGAGCTTTGCAAAAAAGGTAGGCAAGTGAGATGCTGTCTTAGCTTTGGCTACGATTGCGATAATGCTTTTGGAGCTTTTTTGGAAAAGCAGGAATATGCTAAGCTATTATATTAATCCTTAAGCTGCCAGAGACATGACTGGCTTTTACTGGGAAGCTCACTGAATTCTTCAGAAATGTTCCAGGATAATTTCAGTAAGGTTACTGAGTTTTAGCAAAAAACATTTTTTTTTCGGCAAGACATTTTTAATATTATTAAGAACATTTTTTTTAAAAATATTATTAATTAACAGAAAACAGCACCGTTAGGAATAGCTGCCACGTTCTTAGATGGTGGACTAACACCACATGCAGTTTTAAAGTTGCCCCCCCCCTCATTAGATATTTATAACAAACCAAACGCACTGTGTAACATTGAGGGAAAAAACTTGCAATGGCTGCAATGTTGCAAAAGAGTGCAATTATAATTTGGGATGAATGTCCTATGGTCCATTAGAATTCACTGGAAGCACATCGTAAGAGTATGCAAGATTTCATGCCATCATAGGAGTATGGAAACGGTGAAATTGAATTGTATTCAAATACACAATACATTAAATTGCTAGACAATTTATGTTCTGCCATTGAGACAAAAAGTGAACTAATTGGAATTATCTTCCCGAATATATTACATAATGTTTTGAATCACACAGAATTGGCTTTGTAATCTTGCTATTTTAGCAGAAAGAAACGATAATGTAGACGAAATTAACTTTCAGATACAAGTTTCTGCCCGGTGATTTGAAGTCTTTTAAAGCAATAGATACAGTTGTTGTTGAAAACTAAACCGATATCCTTCCAACTGAATTTTTAACTCTCTGGATATACCAGAAATGCCACCACACAATCTCCGGTTGAAAATTTTTCACCAATAATTCTTCCCCGTAATTTAAACCCACCTAGCTTGTGCAACGGCACTCTTATAGTTACCAGACATCGGGAATGCTCTCGAAGCAACAATTTTAACATGAAAGTTTAAACCAGAATTCGTCCTGTTTCCACGCATTCCATTATTGGCATCAGAATCTTAAATTTAATCAAGATTGCTTCAATTTCTGAAACGTTCAGCCTTAGCAATAACCATAGAAATATTTTAAGGTCAAACAGTGTCGGTTTGGTTTTGGAAAATCCGTATTTCTCCCATGGGCAACTAACTATATGTCGCCCGTCACGTGTGGGAAAACCATCAAATCTTTTCGTGATAGCAAACGATAGGTTAATCCAGAACATTTTGCACAAATTAGTACTGATAAGTTCCAGTTTTAAAAATTTATAATAATAAAGGAAGTTCTGTCTAGAACTAGACGAGCCTACTTTCCCGTATACACAACCCATACTACTTTCTAGTACCTGACCAATATTCTCAAAAATAGCTAAAATCGCAAATTTCTTCAAACATATTTTAAAAATATTTTAAGCTGATTTCTAGGAATAAAATAAAAAAAGCAGCTAATACACCTTTTTCCATTAAAAAAATTCTTTCACTGCTTTCAAAACGAAAAAATAATGATTAAAATTAATAAGCTCATTAAAATAAATACATCATATAAAAAAATCGTTTCTTTGGCCCCTGTTGCCGAAAACAATTTTTTAAATGAATTAATGCACTTACAAGAATAAATAAAAACTATAAAATGTCAACTTAAAAAAATAATTTTCATTGTCAAAAAAAAAATCGTCTGCCCATATCTTTATGTAGAAACATAGGCTAAATGACTTCGAGTTTATTCGCCGAAAATTGAATACCTAAATTAAAACTTTAGCGTAAAAATAAAAACAAGTCAGATCAACAATAATTATTTCACAGTCAAAACTATAGCGTCGGAGTCGGAGTCAGTCTCATTTTGGGGCAAAGTAGTCGGAGTCGAATATCGAAGAATCTGAGTCAGTCATTTGTCCTCCGTGTATAAATTTTTGCCAAAGCTACGAAGTCAGAGTTGAAGTCGGGGAGTCGGAGTCCGATTAATTGTCGGGCACAGGAGTCAGAGTCGGAGTCAAGTGCACCTAAAATCTCGGAGTCGAAGTCTGGAGTTTGGCGTCAAGAGCCAACAAAATTTGTTTGAAGTAAATCCGCCTTCAAGTACGGAATCTACATTGACTTTCAGTTTCCCCGTAGGAGTTAATGTTAAGGGATTTGAACTGTTCAAAATTGAACGGAAAATTGTTCAGATCAAAAAGATATTTTATATACAAGTTTTTCATCAAACGCTTTTTCCTACAAAGCTTGTTTGAAGCAAATTCGCCTCACAGTTCGGAATTGCCTTGAATTTCCCCGTAGGCACTAATGTTAAGTTTTTTTGAACTGTTCGAAATTGAACAAAAAATAGTTCAAATCAAAAAGTGAAATATGGGAATGAGGTGTCCTCGCCGAGATCTTTCGAACAAAAAAAAGTTTGTTCGAATCAGACTATTCATTCAAAAGTTATTAGGGGGGACAGACAGACAGACAGACAGACATTTTTCCCCATCTCAATACCTTACTTTCCAATTTTTAATTTTTCGATATTTATTTAATTATTTTATTTATTTTTGACTTTTTTTGGTTTTTGCGATATTTTTAAGATGCATTAAGCCTTCTTTCATGCTTTTTTCTTCTTTTTCTGACTTTTACTGGGAAAGTAGGCTAAAAAATGATAGTTCAAAATTAGTGTATTGTACCTTATTTAGAAAATTTACTTGATACGTTTTGAATGTATGTAGTATATTTTGTGAGAAAGTCATTGATTTTAAACTATAGTTAAAGCTAAAATGAATAAAATGTACACTGGAAGAGTGTAAGTTGGTTTATGTTTAATTTCAACGTTTCGATACGTAACCTATCCTTTTCAAATTGCTGTGCATGTTTGGCCGAATTAAATACTAATTAAATTTACTTAGTATAAGTATAGTGAGTAATGCATTTACTATAGAAAAATTAATAAGAGTTGACTAAATTTAATAAGTACTTATTTCCCCCAAAGTCGGCCATTATCAACCACATGAGATTTAAAATTGGCTAAACTGTTTTTAGCATTACTTAAAATATTAATCTGACTGCCACAAAATGATGACTTCTGAGCCACAGCAACGCGAGCCTGGGGTCAGGTAGTTATATATATATATATATATATATATATATATATATATATATATATATATATATATATATATATATAATGTTTAAGTAAGAGCCCCTTTATTACACTGTCCACCAAGCAAAATTCTATACAAAGAAAATGGAAAAACCAATACATTCATTAGCTTTTAGATTAAAATAAATTTCTTACTTCAGTGTACCTGTGAATAGAGCGTCCTTTTTGCGTCTTAGAGAAGTGAATATACATGCTGCAGAATATCAAGATAGAAGACTCCGCGTTACATATTCAGGAGTTCATTTTTAAATCAAAGATATGATAGTTTTTTAACCAAGGAATTTTGTGAAATTTATGCAAGTAGTATTGGTATTCCTCTGCTTTTTCCATACACTTGCTACCGTTCACTACACTTTATATTTTTATTCCTGTTCCCTGAATATATTTTTCTTTCAAAATCTTCAAAAATATTGTTTGCCGGAGGTATGAAAAAACTTAAATTCCTCGGCTCTTATTTTTCATAAATTGATTTCGTAGTTTATATTGTAGATGATACAAGGGATTCTCACCGAATTTTGAAATTTAATAGAATACGAAAAAGATGATCTCAAAAGAAAGAATATGCATCATAACTGCTTTTAAAATAACCTAAAATGAAGAAAAGATTTGAATATGAATTTCTTCTTTTTCAGTATTTTTTGACTGAAGATTTTCTTTTGACTTCAGGAACGAATACAAACTAGCATTTTATGGGGAAGGGGGGGGGGTTGCAAGTTGAAAAATATGGAGTTTTGGCACGAAAAAAATCTGAAAGTGTTTGAGTGTCAATAAAAAGTACCAAATCGGGGAGGAATATCAATTGAGCGCCTAGTATGGCACTTTTTTTTTTTAAATTAATGTTAGACGCATTGAAAGGAAACATTATTTTCAATATTTACTTCAGCAAATAATAAATAAATAAGAAAAATAATTACGAATTATTTATAACTAGTAAATCTTTCTGAGGGATGGGAGATAGTCAAGCTATTGTTAGAGCCTTTACTCATATTTTCTCAACCAGAGAGTTTAAAATAGACAGGGTAAAATAAACGAATTTGTTTTCTTTTATTTTCTTTGTGAAACGAATTTTAGTAAAAAATATTCCTTTGATTGAAATAAATTGAATCGAATTGAAAAAGATTCCGGAAAAGACTTTCACTTTATTCATAACTAGTGGCACCCGTACGGCTTTGCCCGTAGTAGAAAATTAAAAGGTCATTTGGTTCGCCTGTATATTTACAAATATAGGATGATGAATTTCTCGCCAATTGGCTACGTTCATTTGCTCTCCCATTCCATATCATGATAATTTCGTAATTTACTCGTCCATCTTAGGATAATTTTGCTCCGGAAATAGTTCTTAAAATTGAAATAGAAAAAGAACAAAATCGAATTTTCGAAAAATCGCTTCGAAGTGCATACCCCTATGCTGCAAACTAACTTTGTGCCAAATTTTCTGAAAATCGGCCAAACGGTCTAGGCGCTATGCGCGTCTCAGACATGCAGACATTCTCCAGACATCCAGACAGAGAGACCTTCAGCTTTATTATTAGTAAAGAGTAAAGATAGAGATAAAGAAAGAAGATATCTCGCCAATTGGCTTGTGCCCATGTTACGGTTCCACGTTATGATAACTTGTTTATCTCGCCAATTGGCTTGTGCCCACGGTTCCACATTATGATAATTTCGTAAGTTACTCCTTCGTCTTATGATAATTTTGTTCTTAAAATTTAAATAAAAAAAGAACCACATCGAATTTTCGAAAAATCGCTTCGAGGTTCACACTCCCATGCTACAAACTAACTTTGTGCCAAATTTCATGAAAATCGGTCGACCGATCTAGGCGCTATGCGCGTCACAGAGATCCTGACAGACAGAGAGACTTTCGGCAATATTATTCGTAAAGAAGTAAACACAATGTGTTGCAACGTATTTGCACGATGTTCTACTTTCATCCAACTCGTATGCAATTTTTAAACTATGATCACATGAAATAACGATGAATGGATGACGGGATGTATTGGGGGGAGAGGGGATCATGACCTATGTGACATGCCCCTGTATCAGCCACTGGCTGACTTCCCCAAACATCACACAACACTGCAAAGTTGATCTTTATTTATTTATTTAAAACACATTAATTCCAAGTACGTCTTTGTTGTTCTAAAATTGCATGCTCGCTTCATGTTCCTCAAGTTCAGTACTTTATTTGAAGTATTAAAACAGAAATGAAAAATATATAACGAGTCTATACTCCTTAAAGGTACGAACAGCGCATATGAATGTTTTAAACACTATCCTTCATAACATGCGAAGTTTTGAAATGATTCATTTTTGAAAGACATTAGCAAAAACTATTATTTTTTTGTAAATTTAGTTTTTGAAGCATTTTAATTGTTTTAAATTGTTTTAAAGCTAAAGATTTTTTTGTGAATTTAATGAATATATCTTAAAACACCCAAAATAGCATTCCAATACCTTTCATGTATACATAATTGAAGTTAAAAATAATGGCTCTGTTATTGAAAAATGATGCATTATTAGTTTTTTCTTTCTTCAATAAAATAATACTTAATGCGCGATTAATTTTTTTCCGTAAATCTCAGAAGTATAAAAACATAAAAAAAAAACAAGTTGAGTGGCAATAAATGCACAAAAAACCCAACTAACACAATTGGAACGTGTTTATCTCCTCGAAAGAAAAGGGGACTCCAAATCATTCTTTCATTGATCAAATTGCGTTATTAATTGCTGTTATACGAGAGAGTGAAGCATTACTGCTGTCAAAAAGATAACGGAATAATAGCATAACGAAGAAAAGTTGCCAGTTAATGATAGGAAAAAGAAGAAAAAAATCCAAAGCTTGACGGATTGTTTTTTCTTTCTTTCGTGTTTGTCTTTGTATTCATTCTAATTTTTATTTGATGATCATGTTAAAGAACTTTACTAATAATAAAACTAGAAGTATGTTTCTGGGTGTCTGGATGTCTGTTACGCGCATTGCGCCTAGACCGTTCGACAGATTTTCATGAACTTTGGCACAGAATTATTTCGTAGCATAGGGAACAGCACCTCGAAACGATTTTTCGAAAATTCGATTTTATTGTTTTTCTATTCCAATTTCAAGAACATTTTACCGAGCAAATTAGCACAACGTGGACGAGTAAATTACCAAACTATCATAACGTGGAACCGTAACATGGGCGAACAAATTAATATAGCAAATTGGCGAGAAATTCATTATCCATTATTTGTAAATATACAGGCGAACCAAATGACCTTTTGATTTTTCTACTACGGGCACAGCCGTGCGGGTATCGTTAGTAAAGAAATAAAAATAACAGTAATTTTAGGGGTTTTTTAACCGTAGGGATTGCACTATTAACAAAAAGTCTGAAACGTCACTAAATACTTCCGGATAACGCACGAGATTTTTTAAGTTTATACCATTTTTTTGTGAAAAACAATTTTTTTTGCGAAAAAGTTTCCTCAATCGCAACAAGCTCCATGAATGTCGATTTTATACAGCGGTGAAAGACATTTTTGGCTACCAGTGTAAAAATATATTAGGCTTCTATTTTAGGAGCTTCTCCTTCAGTTTAGTTACTGCCCCTTCGAAATCAGAGGGCCTCAATGAAAGATGAAATGTATACTCTGGATGTAGTAGCTTTGAAAGAATTGCTTGCAAATCCGTCTTAGCTTCGGCCATATTTGCTTTTTGAGCTTTACTGATAAATCACGAAAGTGCCAACTTTTTACTATGTAAATATATTAGTTTTTGCTAAAGGTTTCTGAGTTATTCTAGAACATGAATAGCTTTGATAGAGAAGGTTTATAAATATTTCAGAAAGATTCCATGTTAGTTTCTAGAACGTTACGGAAAACGGAACATTTATCGGAAAATTTTCCTGGTTTTTTTCCAGATAGGTTATTTGCTGAAATTAAGCACTTTATCTGCCCATTTTTTCCTGAAACGTTTCGATTTTTTTTTTTTTTTGTAATTAGCATTAATAAGCAAATATAGTTCATTACGAACAACTTGGGCATTTGAGAGCAATAAATATAGTTTTGTTCTAGAGTCCAATGTTAAAAAATCTCATACGGAAATTCTCAAATGAACTAGCCATACGAAGTTCCAAACTTATCCATTCCAAGGCAGGTTTTTGCGATTTTTTTCTCTCAAGTATAAAATAGAAGATCATGCTTAAGCAACAGATTAGTTTTCCTATTTTTTTTCTGAAATGAGGGCTTATATGGAGAAAGATTGCTTATCTCACAATTGCCAATCAATAACCTACGAGGACATTTTGAAGTACTATATTGAAACAGAAAAATTAACGGCTTAGTTTTAAATTTCGTTTTCGTTTTAAGACTTTAATACTTGTCAGCTAGAGGGTAATAATGAGTAAAATATTACTTAATGTGTACTTGAACATAAATAACAACTGTACTGGTGACGTCAGCAAATACGACCGTTAACATTACCACTCAGTATAAGCAATACCGCCTTTTACAAAGCAAAATCAGCATGGTCTCGTACATGCATGAAAATTTCTAGTTTCAAACGTGTTTTAATGTTTTGGATTATTTCTTAAATGCTCATTTTTTACCTATGTTCTATATTTTACAAACAATTCTTAATATTCCTTTTTGTCTTTACGATATTTTCAAGAAAGAGTTGCGAAAATTCCAGAAACACATGAAAATATTACTCATTGTACAATTTCTACGAAAACTTTATTAAAATGCCTCATTTTTGTTTTCTAAATTTACCCATAACCATTCAAATGTTTTTCTATCGTAATCCAAGTTATTTTGTTGAAATATTAAATGAAATTATTAGACACTTATCCTTTCTAGTTACACTTAATTTTGTTCAGTACTAGAAAAAATCACCAATGATTTTTTCCAGTGCCAGAAGTATGTTAAAACTCAGCTGCTTTTGAAGAAAAATCAATTCAAAAGACACGCTCTAAAAAACCACAATTTCCAAAATGATGAAAATGTACTAAAATTTGAACACATCGCACGGTTAAAATGACACCGACTATGTGGTATTCAAATTTGAAGCAATCAAATATTCAAATCAACATGTGCTCATTTTTAAGGTATTTGTCTTCCTTTTTGAATATGTAATAATTTCAAAACTGAGTATTAACTGACTTATGTACTCATTTTGGAGTATGAAATATTTCAGCACACTATTTAAAAATATGAGTACTCATGTTTGAAACAAAAGTTTTCAAGAAAATTTGAAAGCATGAATGTACTCATTTTTGAAAACTTCATTTTTCTCAGTGCAGTTGACGACTCTAGCCGCAGTATTCGTTTTAGTTGTTCTATTTTCTGCTAGGTGGCAATGTCACTTAACTTACAGTTTTCTCCAACAAAATAAAAAAATGAAAAGAAAAGACATTTATATGCAAATTTTAATGGTATTAAGTCTTAGAAGAACACTAATAATTACATCTCATGTTAAGTTAATGCGCCGAGTGTAAGTTGAATTCCGTCAAATTAAACCAATTCACGCGTGCTATGGAATTTTTGTCGTTTGCTAAATTGCTAAAGAAGTCTTCAAAATTCTCAACGCATTGACTCATCTTGATTAAAGAAGCAATGTACCCACTCACAGCAAGTAATAGAGTTTTCTTTATGCTAACAAAAGACTAAGCATATCCGAGAGAAAAAAAAATTAAGTTGTCGAACGATGTCTTAATTATATTTCTTTCATTAAAATGTTTCCGAACGAAATCAAATTCTTTACTTTACTCTGATTTTGACAAATTATACGGTTCGGCAACTCGTCTTTCTTTAATTCTCTCAAGACGAATTCTTTTGGTCTAATACTAACGCTGCTGAGGCCTTTTTTTAAATTTATAAAGTTAATCGGGTTTTGTCAAGCTTACAACAAGAGTTTATGGCATATTTAAAATCTTGTAAAATAGGATGATTCTGAATAGCTAATTTACTTTAAGTTAATCTTTTTGATAAAACATTTTGTCGGGAATTAAATTTGCTTCTGTTCATGAAAGTATTCATTTTACAGAAGCATTAGAAAGTCATGTCTTTAACAGCATTAAAATTTCAAACAAATAATCAAGTATAATAGCTACATTGTTTATATCAACTAATCCTGTTTTTCTTCTTGTAGCTTTTCAGAATAAGCAAAGTGAGAGGGTATAAATATCTAGGAAAAAGGAAATAAAGGGTCGAAAAAAAATTGGTAAAAGAAGTGACATAATGAAAAATGTTTAACTTAAGAAAAATAAAATACATTTGCCTACTAAAGGCATTTTAATTCATTTATTTAATTTTTTGAAGGGAAAGATTCCAGTATACTAAAACAATTGAGAGCATGAATATTAAATAATTGTAGAATATTGAGAGAAAAAAACTAATTGTGTAATAAAAATAATTCATTAAAAAATTAATGATAGCTTAAGTTAATATACTTTACCATTAGTTTTAAAAACATATGCGTGTTTTTAACATTTCTTTACATTTTAAAAATAGATAGAAACAATATTTATCATGCGAAGCATGTAAAACGGTTTAAATGTTTCTAATTACTTTGTTTTTGAAAGTAGCATTTTTAAATTATCAATAATTGTATTTGATAGTTTTTCTAAGAAACTGCAACAGCACAATTAAATATATATTCAGTAAATTACCGCCCATTAGCAGGCCTAAAGCAGTTTGTTTCGCCCTGCAGTTTTACCAGTTTGTTTCGCACTCTTGGCTTCCTTAAGAGGTTTTCCATCTCCAGCTCAGTCACTTTCCTATGCCGGGCTGATGAGTGCTAATAAGCACGAAACTGCAGTCCTCGGCTGGAAATGACTGAGCTGGCGGTGTATTTCTCGTATTTCTGCTTTAGCCCGTGCTAATGGGCGGTAATTTACTGAATATACCTTGCCTCGCGTTCAATCTTCTGAGTTGAACCGAACGATTGCTTCGGTCACTCGTCTGGTCTGCTAATTCTATATTAGCTACCAGTTTGTTTCGCACTCTTGGCTTCCTTAAGAGGTTTTCCATCTCCAGCTCAGTCACTTTCCTATGCCGGGCTGATGAGTGCTAATAAGCACGAAACTGCAGTCCTCGGCTGGAAATGACTGAGCTGGCGGTGTATTTCCCGTACAATTAAATATATTTTAGACTTTAGAAAAATCCCATCTGAAATTCCTTATGGATAATGTATGGTTTGTTAAGTTAAAGCTACTTTTAGGCCTCCTACACACAAGGTAGTTAGTTGAATCAACTTTTCATAAAAGTTGCCTGACAACGAATTGACTGGCGTTTTCTGTTGTGTTCACGCGTGACAACTTAGTTGAACCAACTTTTCTTTTCGGTTGAAAATGGTACATTCGGTTGGTAATTGGTACCGAATTTATTCAAGCAGCTACATCATTACGCTCTTAAATTGAACCGAGTTGATGCATCTAGTTTTCTCTTGTACAGAGCGACTGCCTGTCCTTTTAGACGAATCAACTCATCGAGATGAGAATGGTGGCGGCACATATGCCTGGCTGGCCTGACTAGTCGTGTCTTGACTGTTGTGTGAAATATGACAAACGACTTCTTCACTTTTCTTCCTGGTTACATTCCCTGATAACAATTGATTGAAAAAAAACTTACATGGGTGAAGGAGGCGTAAAATTACAAAAAAAAAAAGAAAAAACTTAAAACTAATGAAAATTACGTAGTAATGCAAGATTATTAATTAAGACTTTAAAGTTAAAACTTAACTTAACGCATTTAAGTTTTGCAGGTGATAGGAAAACATCAGACCAAGTCTAAACTGGTTTAATGGGTCCGGTCATTTGACAGAAAACTCTTGTTACTAGTTCGTAATTAAACAAATCATTTCTTAGGAAACATGTAGTAAATAAAATTATTGTTGTATGCTCTAAAATGTTAACTGTTAAATAGTGAATATGTAAAATTTTAAATCTCAGTAACTTCTGAATCATTTTTGAAATTTGAAATAGAAAGCTTTAAACAAATGAGTAAGTATTTTGTAAGCACAATTTTTAATAAATTCAACCTACTTTGTCTATTATAGTGTCATTTAGAAATGTTATGTCAAGTATAAGCGCGTTGTGTAAACGCAAGTAACACAACACGCGGTTACAAATAAAACCCCGACATTTTTGGCAATTTTTCAAGGGTCAAAGGATTTTTTTTTAATATTTTCTGTGTTTTATGTATAGTTTTAGAATGTTAAAGAGATTTTTATACAGTGACGTATAAAGAAACCAGCATCACTTAGAAAAAATCACGTTTCAAAAATATTTCTCCAATAATAAGAATAATTGTTTCGTAAATTTTGTCATAAAAAGGATCAGTTTACGTATTCAATAAAAGTAAAATCACCCATGCATTTAGGACACCAGTAAGGGTTTGATAAGATCAAAAACCTTTCTTTTTATCATCTGCCATCGTAAATAGCTAGGAACAAACTATAAATTTCAGCAATTAGTTTACTTACTTATTATAATTTTATACATTTTTGTAAAAGTATCACTTATATTCAGGAAGACATAAACATTTCTTTCAAAAGTATCAGTTCTGTTCGCTTGTTTTTGGCATCATAAAACGCAGGGTTTTCTGTCTTGGCTTACTGTCTAGTCACCCATAATATGGAAAGGCTAATATCCGGTTTGTAGGCGGAAATTGACGCATCTATTAGTTTACAGGAGTGGTAGTTGGTTCCTTGCAGATGTGCACTTTTGCCTTTTGGTTATTTAGACTCACTTTTGTAGAAATGATAATTCGTTCACGGCAATCATTTTTTAAATCTAACCTATATTCGATCTATAATCTTGTAAAAAATATAATAATTAATTTTTGTAATAACATAATTTTTAACTTACCATTTTGATTTCAAGATTTAAAATTAAAAAAAAAATAATTATAATAAAAAACAGGTAGATTTTCTGAGGAAACTAAACATTTTATTTTCTTTTTGTTGTTTCCATAGAAACTCTGTTCGTTTCCACTCTTTTTCTTAGAAAATGCAATTAATTAACTAGGCACTAGTGACATCATAAAACGCGTCCACCAAAATCACATTGCTGTTTTCTCTAATCTCTGCTAGATTCATTCATATGGAATCATCTTAACTTGGCCGATTGCCAAACTACATACAATCCGTAGTCAAACCATAGA
Source organism: Uloborus diversus (assembly GCF_026930045.1). Lineage (NCBI taxonomy): Eukaryota > Metazoa > Arthropoda > Arachnida > Araneae > Uloboridae > Uloborus > Uloborus diversus. The sequence continues at coordinate 95,760,811 of NC_072737.1, forward strand.
GTAAAGAAATATACATAGAGAGGCCCCGTCTGTGGTAAAAAGGAGATGAAATTGAAGCCGGAATTATGGGATACAGCAATGATGGGCGGGATTATGATAACGTATTCGCTTCGCGAGAATAGTTTTCATTAATCTCGCAAAGGGACCGAATAAAGTAGCTTGCGGATTGGTTTGAATTTTAGTTCATGTTTTAATACAATTTCAGAAACTTGCTTCATAAACTTGGAACAATGTCTAAGTTTAAATTAACAACCAATTGAGAATCAGTAATGGAATGTTTTGAATCAAGATACATCTCAAGATACTTAGCAAGAAGCTTAGGATCTTCGGATACACCGGTGCAACTTCCGGCTTCAATTTCTTAGTATAGCGGGGCCTCTCAATGTAATTTCTTTACTATATGGGTCAAACAGTACAAAACTTTCAGAAAACTTGACAGCATACAAGATAGTACTAACACTAAAATTTGAAATAACATTTTGAAAATTTGATGACATATTAAACTTAAATCGATTAATGTCTTACTGCGTATAAGCATAACATAGAAAAATAGATTTTTTTTTCTTGAAATAGATTTCACAACTCATAAAAAAATTCCAGTAAAATATCATAAAAACGTAGAACGATATCGGCTACTTAATTAAGCATTAAATAAGAAGCGAAGGGTATATCTTACGGAAAGAATAATTTACAGTCGAACCCGCTTAATGGAATAGCCAATTTGCACTGGTAAATATTATTTCTAAAATGCGAGATATTCTATTATCCGACACAAGCTAAAGGCCCACGGGGGCCACCCCAAAACCTTGTGATTGTTGGAATTTTCTTAAGAAGAAAAAAAAAGAAAGAAAGTATTGTGTGACGATAACAAAATTTGACACATGTGTTTTACTTTAAAAGAAATTAAGGTCGTAACAATGAGAGAAATTATATCCCTCTTTTCAAAATCGAACTATTGTTTCCAAACTTTTGCCCCATCCTTTACGCCATTTCTTCATTCCAACTTCTGGCACTTGGATGATCTCTAAATGCAGATGTAATCAGAGTACACCTATTTCTCACAAGACTAAAGAAAGCCTAACTTTGCATTTATATGGCTTTAATTTAAAAATTGAGGGAGGAACCCCATTTTCTCATGCTTCTTAGCAAATGACATGAAAGGGAACCAAAAATTGCATTTTAGGACTTTTGGAATTTGAAAAGTGTTTCAACTTAGATTAGCTGACCCAACGATTATCCTTTAACTTGCCTAAAAGCGAATAAAGTGGTCTTTTTTGGGGCTTCAATTACAAAAGATTTCTTTTAGAACCCCCCCCCCCCCCCTTCTTTTCCGCCGGGTAATATCGTGATGATAGTTTAAAAATTAAGGTTTTCGTGTTGCTCACGAATCCTCCATCCTTGTTTAATGCGTCTAAAAATAGCTTAAAATTGGATTTTTAGAGCGTCAATGCAAAAAAAATTCCAGATGGAGGGGATTCCAAGCATCCTTACTCTCCCTTTGATGTCAGCAAACATTGCCTAATTTTCATAATCGACAGCAGAAGAGCTAAAAGAGCACAGATCTCCTTTCCTAACTTCTGAACGTATAACCGCAGAATATTTCAGTTCCTAAGCTTCAATTTCAAAAAAGGATTTTGGGGTCAGCACCCGCGCCTTGACCTTTATTCTTACATCATCAAAAATATCCTAAAATGCGTTTTTAGGACCTTGATTTCGAAAATTACTCGGAAATTTTAACTTCGATACATGTTTGACAGAGATTCCTAAATCCATCCTCCTCACCTGACGTCTCTAAAGATAGCCTAAAATTTAGGTTTTAAAACTTCATTTTAATAAAATTTCTGTAAAGTTTGTTCGAAAAATTTGGATGGCCTCTCCCGAAATGATCATCAAGATCCGCCACTGAAAGCAGATTAAAACAATTTGGTTAATTTTGAATTTAGTGCATTTATCGGTATATTCTTTAATCCGATATTTCAATAGGAGGGCTCTACACTAAATACAAGATCAGAAACATTTTGTGACTAGATATTGCTAAAATCATTTTATGAAAGTTAAGATGATTTTCATACAAACGGAACAAATGAATTTGGAATATATACCTACCTTAGTTATTAAAAGGACATAAAGAAATTATTTGCTAAACTCCAAAAATTGATAACTAGTTCTTACGTTTCTCCAAAATAAAGGAAAACGTAAGTAACTAAATCTTGTTTTCCACACGAATTTCAGGCATAAGTACTGGGATATTTATTTCTATTTGTGAAACTGATGGAAACTTTGTTGGAGATAAGTCTTGGGAAATACATTTTTGCTCATTTATCGTAATTAATAATACATTTTTCTGACGTATGCAATTTGCGGAGAATTAAGTATGTTATCTTTTTTATTCTAGAAGAGAAGGAAACATTAAATCCGTACATATTTCTATCTTCTTAATCAAACGACGGTTGGTTAATAAGTGGAAGAAAATTGAAATAGAATTTTGCATTTACATGTTGGAGACAATTTAAATGTTTCGGATCAAACTTTTGATTATTGTTCATTTTTCAGAAAGTATAAGAATAAATGTACATTGCATGTTAAGAGTAATAATACACAAGATAAAGTTGAAATCAAAAACATGCTTTATATTTTGCGTTATGTTTTCACATTTACAGCATAATATGTTGACAGATATTCCTATATTGTTTTCTCTACATTTAAAAAAAAAAGTATTATCGAAGAAATTGTGAAAGGGTGTTGCAACAAAACTAGTTTTCCGCACCAGCTTCGGACACCAATACGTTCTCCATTCAAAAGCCACGTTCACAACATATTTTTGTACCTCGTAAATAACCGCTCCGGCTCCGAAAAAAAAAACGTTGAAAAATTCTATATTTACATGTACAAAGAGCTTTTCCATTGTACCAGAGAAAGCGGTTTTTACCCAGCATCCTTAGCGGCTGTACCCAGCAAGAAGACGAACTTGTTTCGCGTAATGTATTCTGGTTAAAAACTTCGCTTTTACTCCAGAAGGAAGCATTAGGAGAAAAATTCGACATATACCACTCAAGTAATCGGAATGCGGTGAAAAGCAGGTTTTTTCCGCGGTCGAAAGTGCTCATAGAAACGCACCTAATGAGTACCTTCATATCGCTAAGCCACTCATTAGCCGCGTTTATATGGACACTTTCGACCCCCTCAAATAACCTGCTTTTAACCGCAATTCCGGTTATTTACCGGTTAAGTGTGATTTTTTCTTCCTCCTGCTTCCTTCTGGAGTAAAAAGCGGAGTTTTTACCCAGAATGCATTACGCGAAATAAGTTCCTCTACTTGCTGGGTATAGCCGCTAAGGATACTTTGTAAAACCGCCTTATCTGGTACAATGAACAACCGCTTTTTACATGTGAACGAGGGAAATTATCCAACCGTTTTTTTTTTTTTTTTTTCCCGGGGATTTGCGAGGTACAAAAGTATTTTTTGAACGTTGCTAATCTATCTTTTACAGTTTCGACCGCCAAGTAACTAACCCGTCAGTTAAACTGCGAATGCTGCCCGGCATGCCATTTTTTTTTCTTTAATTAGCGCGGTTGGAAAAAATATTTTTGCCAAGCTAGGGGATTCTTTGGGAAATTCGTGATTCCCAGGTACTTTTCTGTGTCCAAGGGTCGTTTGTGAATGTCTTATTTCTTCAAGCGGTAAAAAGATATTTCTTCTGAGTAAAACAAATTTGTAATCGTGAAGTTTTAAGAATTTGATTATGTCGTGCTCCTCTACTGTGACTTTCTTCGAAGCAGCAATCTGCTTGACTGGTTTTCATCATGAATAAGAACAAAAGAATCATATGACAATATTTTGGTGGGTATTAGACGATGTCAATTTCCAACTAGCAAGAGTGAATCACCTCCCAAGTGTGTATCACCGATTGGAATAAAACTTGGCTCATCGGTGGAAGTCTTAAAAATATTGAACAAATATTTTTTATCACTTTTAACAAGGTGAAATTTATTTCAAAATATTGGATAATAGAGGGGTACAATACATTCTTTTATTTTGAATTTTAATTTAAAAAATTCAAATAATGATTGAAAATTTGACAAAAAAAAAAAGAAAAAAACTAAACAAACTAAAGTTGACGTGTTTCAGGATTTTTCTTAAAATACTATTTATAGGGGTAAACCATTCCTCGCAATCTTACCCCGTCGCGCGGCTAGTTCCTGATGAGCCATTCTATGTCAGATAAATCACCTTCTTAACCTCACCACTTCCGATTTCAACAAAATTTGTCATGAAGGACACATATGACAAGATAAGTAATCCTTCAAAAATTTTTTACTTCTATTGTGTTTTAGATTAAAATTGTTCGAAATATAGTCCAGTAAATAAACTCAAAATATGCGAAAAAATGAAAAATGGCCTTAACTTCTCTTCTAATTATAGTAGACCACAAATTTCAAAAAATGTTGTAAAGCTACAAAATAGAGCTTTTTATTGATAGATGCCATGTCTTTCTTACGATAGATTTAATTTGGGGGCTATTCACCGTGACGGGGCAATATTACAAAAGATGGTTTACCCCTATAAACCATCCTGAAAAATCCATATCCTGAAAAATCCTGAAACACGTCAACTTTAGTTTGTTTAGTTTTTTCAAATTTTCATTCAGCATTTGAATTTTTGTAATAAAAATTTAAAATAAAAAAAAAGGATTGTTTCCTCTAAAATACCAATATACCAATTATCCAATATTTAGGGGTAAATTTTACTCGGTAGAAGCGTTTGTGGCCGAAAAAAAAATATACGTTTTCAATATTTTAAGTGTTTAGTAGACTTGCAAAGTTTTATTCATATCGGTGATTGACGCTTGGGTAGGGTTACTTGCAGGGAAAACTGGGGTAACTGGGGTAATGGCGGTCAGCCAGTAATGGCGGTCACAATGGTTTCTCGTAAAGTGATGAACTCGGATTTAAACTGATTGGTGCTGTCACATATATATACTTTCAATTCCTTTTCGTAGTACCTAAAAAGCGGAATTATATTATAAAATAAACATAAAGACGTGCTTTTGTCATTGAAAATCTTCATATTTCTTATTTTACAACCATTAAGTTCTAAATGACATTACGGACAGCCATTACCCCCAGCGTAGTGGTAAAACCAGTCAAAGCCGATTTAAAAATATTTTTTATTTTTTCAATAGGGAAGATTAATTAAGGCTCAATTTGAGTCTGCAATAGGTAAAATATACTATATGTAAGCAATTTTGCCTGATTGCTTTTCAAATTTAACATAAAGTAAAGTTTTATATTCATTTTCCCTTAAGTGACTGCCATTACCCCAGTCTCCCCTAAGCGAACTCTGGCCAAACGCGGAAGAAAATATTTCGTGGATTATCGGCGAGAATTTTTCTGGTGGAAATGTCCTTTGGCAGCGCTTTCGGTGCAGTGATGATTCGTGAGTAAAATTAAACTTTTTACAAAAGAAAAAGACGAATAGATCTTCTCCACGATGGAAAAATTGAAATGAATTCCAACACAACAAATCGGATTTCAACCCTCTGATCGACCGTAAATTAGAATAGTTTTCCTACCAGCGGTATTAATGCAATAAGGATGGAATCTTTCACGGTGCGATTTTCCACAGAATGTACACAAAATGCTTTCATGAAAATTTGGCAAAAGCCAATATGCTCGAATATAGTACTAGCTGCGTCGCCCAGCTTTGCACGGTTTATCTCGAAAATAAAAGTTGTGTGAACTGACACGTGGTTAACAACCAGGCTTGAACGGAAAAAAAATCAGTAAAATTTTGCGGCAGATTGCAGAAAAATTTCCAAAAAGGAGACATTTTAAATCCCTCGATTGCAGGAAAAGCCTCAAAACAAAAACCAGAATTTTACTTGTTCATATTCGAGAAAAAAAATGGCAAAAGATCTTTCATTTAATGCTTTTCTTCACGCTACATTTTTTAATAAAAGTATTGTTACGGAAAGTTTAGATGAAGCACTGAATAATAATTTGAATGGAGGAAACCGATCAAAAAATAGGAATTTTATGCCGAAATCTAAGTGTCCTAATGTATAGTTTTTAATTGGTATAGTTTTTAATTGATATCTCCGCTAATTATAATCAGAGGATGATACGATTTACATCTTATTTTTAAAGCCTAAGGGAATGAAACCCTTTAAACATTAACCATTTTGAAGACTGAGTACAAAATAAAAAACTTCAAAGGACTCCAAAAACTGCTCTGTTTTTGTATTATCATTATTGAATTAATGTGCATTTTAAATTGCTTCAGACTTTTTTTTTCATTTAAGAAGGCATGTTTTTTCTCGCTTCATTAATATTTGTTAAAAGTACGAAGCACTAAAACAAGCTTTATTTACATATTCAATGTACTAGATAGAAACTTAAAAGCGAAATATATGCATATCGTATTTAAACATTAGCATCCGTGTACTTCACTGCATTTTCATGGTACGAGGAGTTCGAGAGAAAGTAATTAAAATAAAATAAGTGGAACTTAAATCCCTATTCAAAATGCCATGTGCATTACGAAGTGTAGAATTGACATAAAGGAAGCCCTCCGTTTACTTTAATTGCTTAATTTTTCAACTCTGATTTCGCTGCTTTTTAAGTGCTACCTGATTCAAGATGTAAAATACACGCGCACATTTGTTTTTACAAAAATTTTAGATTGTTTCTATCATGTATAAAATGTAAATAACATATTTTTTTTTTTTTTTTTTACTGAGTGCGAAAGAAAATGGCTAATTGATTTCATTTCTTCAAACAAACTGACGGCTCCATTTCTGTTGTTGGCGATGTCATTCATTATAAGATTAGAATTTATTAGGCTTTTTATAACTTCGTTGATATGCAAGTTAAGTCTTGTAAACTACAAATATATTCACAATATCTTGATTTTTATGTTATTATTCATTTGAATTCCGTTCTATTTTTTGTCATTAAAAGATTAAAATTTTCGTTAAGAATTTTACTTCAATTATTTTAAAAAATAGAGGAAGCTGCTGTACCCACGGACGGTTGTACCTACTGACGTTGGTCGGAAAATTCCGGGTGTCGTCGAGAGAGATCCTAATTGGGGTTCAACGTGTGCGTCACAGCCCTCTCCATTACCCCAGAAAGTTACAATGCCATCAAACGAACATTTAAGATTCTATCACATTTTTTCCGTTTTAGTAGGATCTAAGTAAAACAAATGAGCAATTTCTTTTTTTTTCCGTCCGTCGTGGATTGTGTTATTCATTCTTGTTGTAGGTGTCATGATTCCCTATATTTTGAAGGTTTTGTTTCTGATTTTTAATGTTGTGAAACTGTGGTTCTGTCGATGTGACTGCCTTGCAAAACCAAAATGGCATACCCTTTGTACCCAAGGACACGCAACTATGTGTACCCACGGACAGCAATTTTTAGTCTCCTTGGGTCACACTTAAGCCTTCTTACAATGTGAAGTATCTCAAAATGGTTCCTTGTCATCAACGTCCGAAATTGGCTTTCAATAATGATGATGGATTTGAAGTAGGGCTTGAAGATATAGTGTTGAAGTAACCCCCACCTGTTGTAGGATCTTCAGATCGTCAATAACACCTGTTTTCATTTGAAGTCGACTTTTCTAGATTTTTGTTTGTTTAATCTAAACTGAGTTTTTTGTAATAGGTTAATTTTGGTTAAAGGTTTCAATTTGCATATAAATTGAAGTTATTATGTAGGTACATAGAGAGCCATACTATCATGAATCTAGTTTTTTTTTTTTTTTTTTGTTTTTTTTTTTGAGGTTGACAGCTTTGAGATTTCCACCTGACAAAAATTGCCAAATTAGATGATAAGTTGTATATTCTGCCAGACATTTTTTCCAATCGATTACCTATTCTCAGAGACCAGCAAAAATTGAAAAGTAAATTTTGTCCGTGAGTACTGCAGCTTCCCCTAAACCTTCTTCCAAATTTTTATAGAAGAAAGTGCGCTGTATCTAAACCGCGATTATAGCAAAGGTAAATAAAATAAGTAATGCAACCCTTAAGTAAGTGTTCCTAAGCATCGTTTTAAAATTATGTTTTAATAATCAATGAAAAGACTATATGTGCTAATTTAATATAGGGTAAGGGCTCCAGTAGTCGGTCATTTAAGACAGCGATTAGTGTTTTTTGTTAACCTATAAATTTCAGCAATCAGTACAACAACAAAAACATTGTAAGGATTTAGGATATACATTTCTGATAATGATTCCCTAAATTGTTTCAAAAACAAAAACATTTTTATTTTAAAACTAAGCTATTGTTAACACGAGAAAATGCTCCAGTAGTCGGCCATAGAAATCCAGTGCTCGGTCATGTATGTGCCATGTAGGTAGTCGGCCGTTTCATTTTCATTACTCTTATGGGGTATAAGTGAATAAATTTAAACAAAATTTAACGCGAAACTTACAGCATAGCACTGTACTTACAAAATTAATTATTCCAATAATTACAAAAGAGTTAGTTCTGCATTCTTGATGTCTTCGTAACATCTATGTTTATATTATTTTTCAATTTGCAACCAGTTTAGATTTGCATAACATGCAAAATATTTTTTTATTATTTATCTTCTACATTACTTACTAAAGTAATATCATAAACTGCGAAGATGGAAATTAAAAAATTAAAAAGCCCGGATTTTTGGGGAAAGGAATTTTGAAAACATGAGAACGTAGATTCTCCACCCCCCCCCCCCCTCTTCTGGCGCAAAAAGTTTTAACTCTGTATGCTAAGATAAAGACCTTATAAAAGAGTTGAAAAAATTCATGATCGATAAAGAGTGAATTAATGATCAATACGATTGACACTTCACTCTGGTCCATGTTCATTAGAACGAAACTTCAACATACAGAACATAAAATTCAAATTGTAGTTTTGGGAAAAAAATTGCCTCAAAACAAAGTAAAAATCCGTTAAAAAAGCATTTAAAAGATTGGCAATCGTACGCACATCTAAAACAAAATGTATCATTAAAAAAAAAAGGTATTTTTATGGTAAAGGAACTGGAGTGTGTAAGACGAATTATGTTGGCAGGTCCGTATTCAATGTTTTTCTCCGGAGGGGGGGGGGGCAAAGGGTATGAATTCAGTGCATTTTATAGAAAAAATGCATCAAAATAAAAGAAAAAATGCAGATTTATATTATGTTTTGAAAATACAGAGAATCAATTATCCCCCCCCCCTCCGCCTATTGCCCAGATGATGGGCCTGTCTGGGGGTAAATGGAAATTGTGAAATGGGGATGTCATGAAGATAATCTTATAGTTTTCAACAAGAACATTAGCAAAAAATGAATAAACTAAAATGGAATGGGTAGACACGTAATGCAACTTTGAAACCATGTTATTTTAAACAAATTCGGTATACTTTTAAACAAGAAGTAAAGTTTGATTTCCTTGTGAAGAAAAGCCAATGAATTAAATACTTGGTGAGAAGCAGTAATAAGAATTAGTACCAACATTTGGGATAAGTACTCTGAGTAGAATAGAGGTTTCTTGAACTTTTGGTAAAGCAAATAGTTTAGCAAAATGAGCAATAGAAAGAATAATCACATGTTTAATGCTCATTGAAACAATTTGAGCTAACGTAATAATTGAAGCATTACCTCTTAATTCCTAAGAATGGGAATGTTTACTCATTCCTGCTTAAATATTAATTACAGTCTGATCATTTGTTTTATCACTTTCATCAACGCATAATGATTTGATTAAAAAGAACGATAAACTACCATTTGGTAATGAAAAGTTGAGCTTTAGAACTTGAATTCTAAACGCAACGACGGACTGAATTTACAACCTGTCTGTTTTCAACCCTGTTTTAGAGAATTCTACACTAAAACCAACATTAGAAGCCGTAAAATGTTGAAACGATTCTATTTGTTAGAAAAAGTTAAGGCACAAAATCTAAACATTTTCTTTTGAATAAATAACGTTAGAAAGGGAGTTTTTACTCAAAACAGCGAAATTGCCACCGTGTGAAGACTTTATCTTAATTATTATTTTATGAACTTTGGAAATCCATATTAAGTACTTTGTCGACTATTGAGTAGATCAACCAAACAGTATAGAACCAGTGGTCAATCTGCCTTGGCCGACTATTGGAAATCATAAGACTTCAGTACCCAGTGGTCGGAAGCCCCTCTAAAAATAATTGAGTCTAAGAATGAGTTTATTTTTTTAATTGAAACGTTATGTTATACAATCCATTAAAACATAAGTAAAAGCAAAGTTAAAGTAGAACGAAAAAAAGAAGGGTACTTAACATTAAAGATGATGTGTTTTCTTAACAAAAAAAAAAAAAAAAAAAAAAAAGCAGAATCGCAAACTAGGATGATGGGCACACCATTTAAAATAAAATGAAACATTACTACTTAATGAAAAGTAATTGCAGCCTTACTGTTACTGGATGATAATTAGGTACTAATAAAGGAATGTGGGAATGCATCATATCCGATTTTGAATTATACATATTCTATTTATAAGCAGTTTTATGTGCCTGTGGCTGACCACTGAAGCACTTCCCTATACCACTAACGTATAATTTTTAAAAATGTTTATGACTAGAAATTCTTAAGTGTATAATAAATTTATGGTAAGTAATTGTTTTTCGCACTATTTTAGAATTTTTTTTAACCAGAATTTAGTTGCTTTCACATTATGTAAATTGTTTGCGTTTATAAATATTTTTATTTTACTATCTGAATTAAGGTAAACACACCAGTAGTAGCCAGTGCTTTCGTAGTACCCACTTCAGGGTTTATATTTGAAAAGTTAGGATTCCAGATCTCCCAATGTATTTAAAAGTTCATAAAACGTGCAGGAGGTATTACCTCCTTCATGTTTGAATCCATTAGGAAACCTAGAATCCAAAAATTTTAAATATACACCTCTTGAAGTGGCCACAACTGAAGCACTAGCCACAATTTGTACTATTTTCTCTGGTATTACCTGCTGCACATTTAAATCCATTGGGAATCCTGGATTCCTTTTCAAATTAAAATAAACCTTGAAGAGGCCACAACTGAAGAACTAGCCACAACTGGTCCTATTTTCTCTGGTATTACCCGCTGCACATTTAAATCCATTGGGAATCCTGGATTCCTTTTCAAATTAAAATAAACCTTGAAGTGGCCACAACTGAAGAACTAGCCACAACTGGTACTATTTTCTCTGGTATTACCTGCTACACATTTAAATTCATTGGAAAACCTGGTTTCCTTTTCAAATTAAAATAAACCTTGAAGTGATTACTGCTAACCACTGATCGAGTGGTTACTGTTACCTACTGAAGCACTATTAAGCATTGGTCACTACTGGTGTGTTCACTTTACTTGGCACAATTCTATGTCATACCATACTCCAAGGTCCTTCTTACCTACCACTATTTGTGGTTCAACCGGTCGAATGGGGCCGGGAAGACAACTCCGTTTTTTTTTTTTTTAAATCCAGACTAGAGGATGATCAATCACTAGTTCAGCAACCTAAGAGGTATTGCTTCACTTCGAAGATTTTGTGACCACGACATATTTAACCCGTCCCAGTCACCATTTACAAAGACGGAGGATCTTGATCGGCTGGCATAGAACCCGGGATCCTTCACTTTCTAGTCCGACGCCTTACCGGTTAGGTCACCACATCCTCAAATACTTAGCACAGTTTTCCAAAAAATATTTTAATTGGAAAAATTTTTGTAAGGAACTTAAAGCAGCATTTTTATCGCATACAATTATAAATCAGCCTGAGTGAGACTTTTTCTTTGAAGATCGGATCATTTCTGACACTGGATATTATGTTTAAACGTGAAATACAGTAGTCCCTCGTTTTTTACGTGGGTTTATTTTACGCCGTTTCGCTTATACGCGGTTTAAGATTTGACACTTTTATTTTATTTTACGCGGATGAGTTTCGATTTTACGGAAGCGGCATTGCAAACAGATAAAATTTTTCCCTCTTTCAAAATCCCAACTCCTGAGATTGCAGATAACAAGTAATAAACTGCATTTTGACGTGCTAACAAGCGAGCTTGGGCAACTGGAAACATTTTTGCGATTGGTTCCAGAGCACTTTCCAGAAGTAAAGTAAAAAAAAAAAAAAACTCACACAATTCAGAGTTCACAGGAAGAACTTTGAGGAGAAATGACAAACGAGAACAAAAGCAATATGGATATCGATATCGATGACAGACAACTAAAAGCTTTCACACTAAAACTTTTGAGCCATTCCTAGTCAATGGCAAAAAAATTTCTGATTTATTAGAGAAGGAAGATCCCGTCATGGAAATTAAGGGAATGATCATAGAAGCGTTAATGATCCACAAAGAACTTCAGATTTTTTTAATTGTATACGCCAGAAGAATGTTATAAACAGCTCTTTTTGTAAAAGTTAATTCATGATGTATCTTCTAAGTTAATTTATGCTTTCTTTATGCACATTGAGCGTATATATTGGAAACTTATTACAGTAGATCCTTGTTCTACGCAGATTTGTTTTACACGGTTTCGATTATAGGGTAGACCGACCAGTGAATGCACAATTAAGCACAATTTCATTTTTTAAAAATTATAGTAATTTTAAATTCTATGCTATACAGATCGTGGTAGCTCAAACATTTTAATTGATCTATGTAAATGTCTCTGAAAAATCGCGGGAACTTAAGTGGTACTGCTTCCGACTTTTTTAAGTGTTTAAAGAAAAAATGGCACAACGACCCAGTGAATGAACACCTCGAACCAGTAAATGAGCACGAATCGGTCCAGTGAATGAACATGATACATTTTGATTAAAAAAGTAAGTTTCTTTGAGATCTATCTATCTATCTATCTATCTATCTATCTATATATATATATATATATATATATATATATATATATATATATATAACTATCTATATTTATTTATCTATCTATCTATTTATATAACTATCTATATATATATATCTATATCTATCTTTTTATATCTCTATCCATCTATCAATATCCCTTTCTATCTATTTTTCTATCTGTCTATCTATCTATCTATCTATCTATCTATCTAAATACTTATCTATCGATATATCTACTTATTTATCTACTTACCTACTTATCTATTAATCTACATGCTTTTTTATCTGTCTATCTATCTACCTATCTATCTATCTCCTTATCAGTATATCTACCTACTATCTATTAATCACTACCTGCCTATTTATCAATCAATACATCAATCGATCTATCTATCTACCTACATATTCTATCTCCATATTTATCTGCCTATATATCTATTTACCTCTTATTTTATATATATATATATATATATATATATATATATATATATATATATATATATATATATATATATATATATATCTTTATCTATTTATCTATCTATCTATAGACAAACATACATACATATCTACCTATCTATTCTCTCTCTTGGTATATATATATTTCTATTTCTCTATCTCTCTATCTACCTGTCTATCTATCAAGAGAGATAAAGATATAGAAAGATAGATGTAGGTAGGTAGGTTAATATACAGATGGAGATATAGATAGATAAAAGAAAAAACTCAGTAAAAAGTGCATTGTTTACAAAGACAAAAAAAAAGAAATTATAAAATATATAATGAAAGACATAAATAAATAAGCATATAAAACTATCTGCATTACAAAAAAGTACGAAAATGAAAATATCTCAAAGAAACTTCAAATTTCTTGTTAAATCAAAAGAAATTTTGCCATTGTTTATTCACTGTGTTTTCGCAATTTTTCGTACCCAGTGACTGAACACCCCTCTACCTGAAAATCTACGCATTCTGCATTGACAATTTAAATCCATAGCCTAAATATCTATACTTAATTTTTCTTTCGTAGAGTTAAAAAATAAAATTTATCAATAAAAATAATATGTATCAAAATAATTGCTAGCACGAAACCAGCCTGATTATTTTGAAAGAGAGAAAGAACGATTCACCGCAGTAAAAATTTCAAATTTTTTCCAGGAAAAAAAATACGTATACAAAGTAACCAATCAGGTGTTAGATAGCTTAGAATATCAATAAAGAATGCTTTTGTAGTGAATTTATTCAGAAAAAAAAATTTGGAAGCTTATTTTTTTTTTAATAATGCGCTGTTCATTATCTGGGTGGTGTTCACTCACTGGTCAGTCTACCCTACGCGGTTTAAGATTCGACACTTTTATTTTATTTTATGCGGATGCGGCATTGCAAACAGAAAATTTTTTCCCCTCTTTCAAAATCCTGAGATTGTCTTAACAGGTAATAAACTGCATTTTGACGTGCTAACAAGCGAGCTTGGACAACTGGAGACATTTTTCGCGATTGGTTTCAGAGCTCTTTCCATAAGTAAAGTTATTAAACTTGCACAATTTAGAATTTACAACTTTGAGAGAAGTGACAAAGGGAAAACAAAACCAATGACACCCAACCAAAGGCTTTAACGTTGAAAATTTTGAGCCATTCCTAAACAATGGCAAATGATCTGATTTATTATTGAAGAAAGCTCCCGTCACAGAAATTAAGCGAGTGATCATGGAAGCGTTAATGACCCACAGACAACTATATATATATATATATATATATATATATATATATATATATATATATATTTTGTATGCCAAAATAATGACATAAACAGCTCTTTTTAATATGCACTAAGTTAATTCATGTTTTCTTTATGCAGGTTGTGCGTACGTAGTGGAATAAGTACACATTAAAAGTATTATATACATTTATCTATCACTAGTCTGGATTTTTTTTCATCTGCTGAACCCAACCTCTATGTTAACAATATTGTTAAGTCTCAGTTTACGCGGTTTCGTTTTACGCAGCATTTCCGTTGGAACGTAACCCCCACGTAAAACGAGGGTCTACTGTATAGCATTTCTATACAATGCGTGGGATTGTTTTCTTCAGTAAAAAATACTACTTTTAGTCACTGAAATTGATAGAATAAGGAAAAATAATAATAACATAGACCCAGAAAATACTTTCATTTTTCCAACAGTTATTTTTTAATTACGTTTTTAAGAGATCCGATTTTTCAAACAAGGCGTAGTCTTGGTGACGTCACAAATGATGCACTTCGGCGCATCTTTCTACCTCGTTTCCACGTTAGGATAATCAAGAAGCGAATTCAATATTTCGCTCTACGCTTGCTATGAACCATATCGTTGCCAATACACGAGAGTAAAGATGTGAATTAAATATTTTGCTCTGCGAATGTCAACACTGTATGGTACTTCATCATTTGTGATGTCATCGGCAGAAGCGTAAACAATAAAAGCGCACCGATTTAAGAAATTTTTTAAAAATATTAAACTGAAGCAAATTATTTTAAAAATGGTTAGGTCCTATGCTTTTAAACATGCTCTTTCAGAAAAAAATACTTTTAAAATTTTGGAAACGACCCCATTCCTTAAACCAAACGTATAATTAATATAAATTAAGTCTCTAGTTATTGTAACAATTTGCATTAGTGCTATAGCAGACTTCCAAATACATTTCGATTTATTGATTCTTCACCATTTATGGTCAGGATTAGTTTCAAGTTTCTTTGTTCTGCTATTCTTTTGATATACAGACCAAAGTTTTGTTTCTTCTCAAAACCAATAAGATGATCAATGCCTCATATGGAAATGTAGAACAAAACCTGAGAATATTTTCTTCGATAAATGGGTGGTAGCAAAAATTGTGGTATTGATAAAATATATTTTCACAAAAGAACACAGTTCTTTAAGTTACTGCAAGCTTATTTCTAATTATTTTGCTTTTGATATTATCGCACTGAAAAGTTTTTAGGAAAAATGAATTTGTTAAGCCATTATTCTTTTACTGCCAAATATTTAATACCTTTTCTTGTTTTCTTATTTATCAATTTTTATTTTTTAAAAGAAAAGAAAAACGAATGGCACATAAAGTCTACGCCTTTTGTAACACCTGCACCATACAACGATTTTATTCCTTAATTGGTCCATGGCGAAAAATATTTATCCACACCATAGTGAACTATATACTACGCCATGACTGGGAGGAAAAATATAGTTTTACCAATAAGCTAACTTTTTTAATATTAATTGAAAAAGTCATTGAACGACGAAACACGTTTTTTCAGTTATCCTCTAGTGTTGTGCGATAAAACATGGTTGTTTTTAATTTTACGTAATAATTTTGTTATTTCTCCTTAAAGATAGGACAATGGCACTCTTTTGACTTCAACATCAGTCGGTTTTTTTTTTTTTTTATTATTATTTGTTTTTATTTTTATTTTATTTATTTATTTATTTATTTTTTTATTTTGACTAATTTTTGTATTAAGTTATATCCTATGTTTTTGTACTTATCGTTACAAACAATTCTAAAATTAACGCAGCCATAAGCGATTCGATAGACGTAAGATTAAATCTGGCTAGAATCGAGATGGTTTTTTTTTTTTTTCGAAATTAAATTTTATGATGTTATTTTTTTTTTAGATGTTAATGCTCGAGAGGATGAAACAACCCAATCAGAAATTTTCCGAAGGCAAACCTTGGTTCAAAAAGGGCCGCTTTCGTCATTTAGAGCAAAAAACAGTCAAGGAGGGACGCACAGTAGAAGGCTATTTTTTTCCTGTTACTAATAGCATACTTAAAGTGCAGAAAAGAATAGGGTAAAAGTGGGAGAGATGCCATATTTTTGTAGAAAATAGATAAAAAATTAAAATGTTAATAATTCAACCCTGTATGTTTTATTTTAAAGTTACACTATTATTAAGCATTAAAATTACCATTAGACTTAATAAAACAGAAATAAAAAGTGTAAGTTGGCAACAGGCAATCTCTCCCATAACGTGTGGAAGAGACGCCTTATAGTGTGAGAGAGATACCATCTATGTTATTTTTTGTTTCTGATTTTCTTGTGGATTATTTTCCTACTACAATTATTGCAGTACATTGTACATGACTCATGCAGCCATTTTAAGCATAAGAAAGATTTATTCCAGTCAGTTTTTTTTTAATAATATATTTTCTAACATTCCGAGCACACAAGAAACTTGTTTTTGCTTCACTGTCTAGCTAGGTAGCGTTGGAATTGGATAAGATTTCTCAAGAATCTTTGTAGAAGTTCCTTTACTAGTGGATGTTTGTCTGGAAGTTGATGGGTTTTGTGGACAAAATACTGGAGAAGAAGCATTTTCAAGATGATTGCCAGGAGTATCTACTTCAATTAAATCAGATATAGCAAAGAAATGATCTGGAAAAGCATTAGAATTGAGTGGGAATATTCCAGAAACTATAAAACCTGATTCAGCATTTCCCACGGCATTCCAAAAACTCTGTAAAGTTTTTGAGCTTCATTTTTTGATAAAGTAGGGCGGGTCTAGTAGAGCAGGTTTTCACTTGAGCGGATATAGCTCTTCAACGATAAATCTCATGCGTTGTTATGCATCCTGATGGCTTAGTAATGTATCCCTTTTCAAAAGTGTCCATAATAATTTTTTTCCAATATCACACGTTCAAGAGCTACCGCTGTCGGAATGCAAAAGTCAAACTTGCTCAACGTACCCCACAGATGGGGTAAATTGAGCAAGGGTATGGGGCAAGTTGAGCACTTATAATGCCTAACCAAACCATAGGATAAATGATAACTAGAAATGAAATAAAATTTATCTTTGACAATCAACTCTTTATTTATTGTCTTTTAGTGACAAATTAAGAAAACTTAATATTTTCTTTTTTCGAATTAACTGAAACGGTTCTGGTTTTCACATGGATGGTTCCGGATTTCATTTTAAAATATTTGTAAGTCAATCTTTTCCGGCCATCTTATTTGGAGACCAGGTGGATGTATTTTTAATTTTAAATTTAAGAACACACTAGGCAAGACGACGAACGTGTTTTGGTGAATATCCATAATAGATTGATATCATTTTCAGCATGTATTTTTTTTATAGAGGCTTCTTGTTGGGAAGAAAAAACTTGCTTCGGTTTTGTATAACCCATGGATGAATCACCATCTTTTAATTTATTCAAAACTGTTGTCAAAGTCATCCGTTTGATACCGAATTATTTTGCGGCGGCATTCACAACTTTTTCCTCATCAATGACAGCCTTTGCAGCATTATTCAAATCGTCAGTAGTGTAAGAACATTGTGTAGTTTTCCTTTTGTAAGTCTGTATCCTTCAAAAGCAAAAAAGATATCACAACTTTTGTTTTAAGTCACGGGAGTCAGTTGAGCAATACTTGCTCAATTAACCCCAAACCAAAATCTGATAATGAAAGTGAGATTACGAAAAAAAACAGTAGTGCGAATCATACAGAGAATCTCCATACATTTCAAAAGTACGGTAAATTTATGAAAGAACAAAACTTGCCTGACAGAAAACATATAACATTCGACTAATACAGACGAAAACTTGCAGCAAATGAATTTTTTACTTTTTTGTCACGAAATAAATAATGTGCACGTATTCTTCACTTATTTGTCGAGCTGCAATTGAAGATCGCGCGATGAGTTTCCCTCCCATAACCTTTTCTTTCCGCCATTTGATGCATACACGTACGATAAATAGTTTTCAAGATATATTCATTGCTCATCTTACCCGTATGCTCAACTAGCTCCGCCCTACCCTATTACTCGTTTTTTTTTACTTTTTCAATGGTCAGAATTAAGTTCTCTTCAATCCATTGCCCCTGATTACCGTATGCTTCCGAACGTATTTAAATTTATTTGATTATTTTAAAAAATAATAAACACAATACTTCTTCATCTACACTTTTGAGATCAACATCTACACTTACAGTTCGGCATCTCTACTCATTATGTGGGAAAGATGTGGTATAGGTATGTATGAAGTACGTAAATATTAACATATATAGCATGTTGTTGTTGAAATAAGTTAAAAACAATCTAAATCAAACATTGAAACCCCAGTTCTTACTTTACGGTGTCTTTGTTTTACATTTAATTCTTATTGAAACCAAAGCGACTCAAAATTTCGTCGAAAAATGCACGTTTTTAAATGTTTTTTTCGTCATACACACATCACACTCGATAAATAAAGTAAATAAAATCAGTGAGAAATATAAACATATGTTTCTTAATCACTAAATATCCGAAGGTATGACGTCTCACCTCATATGGCGCCTCTCCCACTTTTACTTTAAGCTGATATTAGCAGTCTTTTATTATGAAAAAAATGGGGGGAAAAACAGAATTTTTCACTCCCCAAAAACGGCCTGTGGATTTGGGGAAAATTTTTTGAAAATGCTAGTGTAAGAAGTTTTTATGCTTCCCATTAAAATACCTAGCATTATAATTTAGTAAGATTGCAGTCCCGAATTTTGTTTGAGTCATTACATAAACTTTTATTTTAAATTCTTGTCACCAAGAACTACTAATTGGCCAAGGGTAAGACACCTCCATGGAAATTTTTGTACTCTGCGTTATCTCTTAAAAATGTTAATTACTTTCTATCTCCAGAAATGATATCTTTTTCAAAAATGTCAGAATGTCAAATTCGTTACCTTCCTGAAAAATTCGTTCAGAAGAAAACCAGAGCTGATGCGGCTAATTTCTCATGTCGTGCTTTCTTTTTTTGCAGCAATCATAACAAGTTTGAGTTAAGTTTCGTTAAAAGAACGTTACCGAATTTTTAAGTTACTGAATGTCTCGAGGTAAAACTGAGAAAATGTTTTCGTTACACCTGTTAATATATGAAACTCTCTTCTTTAAAGCGTCAGTGGCTTAAAAGAAATAGTACAACCGACGGAGGACTAACCAAAAATTTGAAACTTATATTGAAGAGTGTTTTGATAGTCCGTGGTAAAGCTCGCATAATTCCAAGTGTGAGTAAAGATTAAAGAGACTTACGCAGAATTCGCATAAAATAATTCTGCATTATCTATTTTTTATACTAAGTATATTTAAATATTTGAACTGAACACTGTTAAAAATTCAGGAATTGTTACTGTAAAATGGCGGACTTAACGCATCGCTGATTTTTACAGTAATTTATACCGGAAAAAAAGCGATCTCAGTTCCAATTGGTTGCTGTGGCCTACCGAGGAAACCGTAAAATTTTACTGTAACATTTGATTTTTACGGTAATAGTTACTGACAACATGGATGCCAGTAACAATTACCGTAAATTTTTACCGAAGACGTTGCCTGTTTGGTGATATTTTGATGGTTGAAATCATAACCCTAACTCCAGTGGATAAATCCTAATTTCCAGTAGGTAGCGTTCATTGTTTACCATTTTTTCGTTTTTTCATTCCTCTGAAATGACACAGTCTTACAAGCAAAAAAATTAAGTTACCGGATCGAGTTCAGCCTAGTCACAATAAAGCCTCTCTCTGCATAATAAACATTACCAAAACATATTATCAAATTATCATGCCATGGCGCGAGTTTCATTGTTGAAACACGCGGGTTTCCTATTATATATATATGATGATATGGCTTTAGATGAATTTACGCGTACACCTACGAAACAATTTTGTCTGTAGCTAGCTATACATTATTTCTCGAACATCTTTTTCGGTGCTACGCGAGATCTTCATTATTCCTTTGTCAAACTCAATGATTTACCTTTTGTTTTAAAGCTTATCGCGCCAGCTAATAACGAGGAGTAGCACCACGATCTCGGGTTTTTTTTTTTTTTTTTTGGTCGAAAAACACTTTTTTTCTGTAATTTCTTACGTATTACTTCAATGAATAGCATCGGAAAACGACGGGACGTTGGACTCTTTTGAATAGCGCGTCGTACTAAAAAGGAAAGGGCGTGTTAAAATGCGGGCAGAAAAAAAATTGAGTTTAATTTTTTTTTTCTCGAACAGAATTTTAGTTAAAATTTTAATACGAAAAAAAACTTATAGCAGGATTCTGAGCTACCATTCGATTGTTGTTAAAATCAAGAAACAAAACATTGATTATCCACGGTTTACTGCAGGTCAACTTTTTAAAAATATTTTAACACACTGGAAGCATAACTTTCAATTAATTTTGTTGCTTACCTACGCATTGCTTTAGTCTAGAATAGTACGTATAGCATCCCGAGGAGTTGCATTGATGACAGAGAGAGAGCAGAAAAGACAACGCATCGTCACTTGCTCAAATCGGCTTTTGGTAGAGTTAATTTTTGTTTATCTCCCAAACCCAATGACAAACAAAATGAAAAGTAGTAAAACATCCATAAAACTTTCAAAAGAAATGGTGTGGAGATTTAGAAAATAGGTAACAAAAGAGTAAGTACATACTAGTCACTTAATCAATTTAAAGTTTCACTATAGATAAGGACTTTACCAGATAAGATATAAAATTGAAGCACTTTTTAAGTAGACTAAAAGACTTATTTAATTATTTTCAAGGACTCTAGAACAATAAAACTTATTTAAAGAACTTCGTTTGAATTTACTAGTCTCTAACATTTCAATACTTGATTGTATCGTTTTACCGAATTGTTCTAAACTTGTAAGAAATTTCTATTTTATGTTTTTGTTTTTTAAAAAACTATAGATTTCTCATTACAACAATATTTTTTCGAGTACAAGTAATGTGGAAAACAAAAAGGATTATAGGTACATCAATATTTTTTTCTTGTGCTAAACAGATTAAGTTAAAGTAAGATGAAAGCAAGCAACAACATAAGAGCTTCTTCACTGAATTTGGGTTGAAATAATGAATAAGATATGAACCATGTGAATCATAAAAAATATCTCAAGCTACATGTTACAGAAACGTAAGAACCATGATTTTTCCATTTTTGATGCCGGATGTAGCAAGGAGCTGAATTTTGGTCTTACCCCCTTCCAATCGCATAAGTCAGAAATTTTGAAATTCAAGCTTTGTAACAGCATTTTACCAAATGTTCAAGGATTTTGAGCACTTGAAAATGATAGGATTTTTTTTTTTTTCAAATTTCATTTTTTAGGAACAAATCATGCAGTTTTTCGGGAGTTGGAGGTCCTCAATCTAAGCTATAGTTTGTTTAGTTTATGGGTCAATCCATCCCTTCTAACAGTATGGGAGGGTGGGGCAAGATGAGATACTTAACCAAAAAACAGTTGTGGGGGCAAGTTAAACTCATAAGTCAATTAGAAAACTATGTCATTATTATCTCTCAAGTATTATAAAAGTATACAATTTGACTCAATATTCTATTTCCAACAGGAAAATGTTGACGCATGTTTAAATTAGATGAGTCAAAATCCCATCTTACCGCACCAGGTGGGGTAAGATGAGATTCAGGGTTTTTCATAAGTCACAAAGATGAGCAGCTTTATCGTCCTTATCCTCCTCTCCTGCACACGATCAATGGGCCTATTTCTTGCATTCGCAGCACCTAATCCATCCTTCTGTCGATTGGGAATATAAATGTCTACAGTAAAGGCATGCGACATCAGAAGGCGACAATGAATAATCGGATGGTTTCCCTTTAAGTACAGTTTTTTGTTTTTAATGTTTTAGTTTGTATTCTTTTGTTTTTATCTTTTGACTGGCAAACTTTTGTTGTTGTACTAGTTGATGGGGTAAATGAAAAAATGTCATCCACAAATCTCTTTTTCACGTTTCGTTTCTTCTTTTTTCCTCGATTTTCTCCTCGTCCTGCTTAGATTTTTATACTTTCTTCTTCTTTCTCTGCTTAGACTTTCCAATTTTCTCCTCTTCCTGCATTGTTTTTTCTATTTTCTGCTCTTCTCTCTCTGCTTAGATTTTTTTACTTTCTTGCGTTCCTTATGAGCATTCACCACAAAAAGTTCCTTTTCTTTAGTCCGCAAGTTTTCATGGAGTCCAAAGGCTTAACTAAATCTAAACTTGTGGTTTCTTTATTTGAATGAATTTTTCCAGCTGTCGAAACAGTAAGAACACCTCTGTCCAATTGCTGCTTTTAACTTCTTTCACTTTTCTATGAAGTGTAGCCCGTGGTACATTATAAGTTCGGGATACTTTCTGAAATCCCATTTCTCCATTCACTATGCATTCAATAGCATGTTGCATCGATTCTAGTGACCAAATTCCCACATTCGTCTTTCTTTTCACTATCTTAAGAAATCTCAAAAGAATAAGAAACAAATCGTAATACATGTGGGGGTAAGATGAGATAGTATTCCATCATGCCCATCGTATAATATCTCGTCTTGCCGCACTGACGCCATTTGGCGTGTTCACTGTCGACTCAAGTTCAAGTTATAAATAAAATTACATTAAATAACTGTAAATTTATCCTTTAGAGTAGCGGATTACGATTATATGAGAGTACAAACGATTAGTAAAATCGTACTCACCAAACTACACTTGTACAGGTGTTAAAACAAAATAAGAGCACGGCGAAACGCACGAAAATTGAGAGAAAAATTTTGTGCACTGCAAATGCAGCGCACAACCAGGTTGATTCGACCAACGTGGTTTCTGCTTCTCCCAACGCAACTACTTGACTACTTTTCCGCAAGATAATAGGGTAGACCGACCAGTGAGTGAACACCACCCAGTGAATGAACAGCGCGTCATTTTTTTAAAAAAAAATAAGCTTCCAAAAAAATTTTTCTAAATAAATTCACTACAAAAGTGTTCTTTATTGATATTCTAAGCTATCTGATACCTGATTGGTTACTTTTGATACGTATTTTTTTCCCGAAAAAAATTTGAAAGTTTTACTGCCGTGAATAGCTGTTTTTCTCTTTTAAAATAATAAGGCTTTTTTCGCGCAAGCAATTATTTTGATGAATATTATTTTTATTGATAAATTTTATTTTTTAACTTTACGAAAGACAAATTAAGTATACATATTTAGGCTATGGATTTAAATTGTTTCAGTCAATGCAGAATGCGTAGATTTTCAGGTAGAGGGGTGTTCAGTCACTGGGTTCGAAAAATTGCGAAAATCCAGTGAATGAACAATGGCAAAATTTCTTTTGATTTAAAAAGAAATTTGAAGTTTCTTTGAGATATTTTAAGTTTCTTACTTATTTGTAATGCAGATAGTTTTATATGCTTATTTATTTATGAACTAGTGGTACCTGCACGGCTTTGCCCGTAATAGAAAAATTAAAAGGTCTTTTGGTTCGCCTGTATATTTACAAATAATGTATGGTAAATTTTATCGCCAATTGGCTTGCATTCATGTTACGGTTGCACGTTATGATAATTTCGCATCTCACCAATTGGCTTGTGCCCATGTTACGGTTCCACGTTATGAAAATTTCGTAATTTACTCGTCCATCTTATGATATTTTTGTTCTTAAAATTGGAATAGAAAAAGAACCGCATCGAATTTTCGAAAAATCGCTTCGAGGTGCAAATCCCCATGCTACAAACTAACTTTGCGCCAAATTTCATGAAAATCGGCCGAACGGTCTAGGCGCTATGCGCGTCACTGAGATCCTGATAGAGAGACTTTCAGCTTTATTATTAGTAAAGATTTCATTATATATTTTATAATTTCTTTATTTTTGTCTTTGTAAACAATGCACTTTTTAATGAGTTTTATCTTTTGTCTATCTATATCTCTATCTGTATATTAACCTACCTACCTACATCTATCTTTCTATGTCTTTATCTCTCTTGATAGATAGACAGATAGATAGAGAGATAGAGAAATAGAAATATATATACAAAGAGAGAGAATAGAGAGGTAGATATGTATGTATGTTTGTATATTGATAGATAAATAGATAGAGGAAGATAAAGAGATACATATATAAAAAATAATAGGTGAATGGATATATAGGTAGATAAATATAGAGATAGAATAGGTAGGTAAATAGATAGATCGATAGATTTATTGATTGATTAGATAGGTAGATAGACAGATAGATAAGTAGATAGATAAGTAGATAAGTAGAGAGATAAGTAGATAAATCGATCGATAAGTAGATAAATAAGTAGATAGATAGATCGATAGATAAGTATATAGGTAGATAAGTAGCTAGATAGATCGATAGATAAGTATATATAGAGATAGATAAGTAGATAGATAGATAGATAGATAGATAGATAGATAGATAAATAGATCGATAGATAAGTACAGTAGGCTCTCAATTTAAAGACGCTCTATTTAACGACTTTCTCTATTTAACGACGGCTTATCACGGTCCCATATGGTACGCTATAGTGTTAAAAGCATTCTATTTAAAGACACTTTCTACTTAGGGACGATTTTTGTGGTCCCTTGAAAGTCGTTAAACAGAGAGCCAACTGTATATTGATAGATCGATAGATAAGTATATAGATAGATAGATAGATAAAGTAGACAGGTAGATAGTTAGATAGATAAGTGGATAAATAAGTAGATAGATAGATCGATAGATAAGTATATAGATAGATAAGTAGATAAATAGATCGATAGATAAGTAGATAGATAGATAGATAGATTTAGATAGCTAGATAGGTAGATAGATATACATAGTTAGATAAAGATAAGTAGATAGATAGATAGATATACATAGCTAGATACAGATAAGTAGATAGATAGATAGAAAAATAGATAAGTACATTGGTAAATAGGTAAATAGAAGTATAGATGGATAGATGCGATATATAAATAGATAGATATATAGATAGATAGATAAGTAGATAGATAGATCGATAGATAGATAAGTAGATAGATAGATCGATAGATAGATAAGTAGATAGATAGATCGATAGATAAGTATATATAGATAGACCTGTAGATAAATATATCGATGGATAAGTATATAGATAGATAGATAAGTAGATAGATAGATAAATATACATAGCTAGATACAGATAAATAGATAGATAGAAAAATAGATAAGTACATTGATAAATAGGTAAATAGACATAGAGATAGATAGATACGATATATAAATGGATAGATATATAGATAGATAGATATAGATAGTTATCTAAATAGATAGATAGATAGATAAATAGATATAGTAGTTATATAGATAGATAGATAGATAGATTTCAAAGAAACTTAGTTTCTTTTTGAATCAAAATTTATCATGTTCAATCACTGGACCATTTTGTGTTCATTTACTGGTTCGAGGTGTTCATTCACTGGGTCTTTGTGCCAGTTTTTCTTTAAACAGCTAAAAAAGTCGGAAGCGAAACCATTTAAGTTCCCGCGATTTTTTAGAAATGTTTACATAGATCAATTAAAATGTTTTAGCTATCACAATCTGTATAGTATAAAATTTAAAATTACTAGGATATTTAAAAAATGAAATAGTGCTTAACTGTTCATTCACTGGTCGGTCTACCCTAGCACCCACCTTCCTTGGAGCTTCAGTATCTCATCTTACCCCGCTATTCCATCTTGCCCCACCTTCCCCTAGTACGTTAATGAAGAGACAAGTGCGGTAGAGGAAAATGGTGTCAGGAGGAATGGGACAGTTGCATTTATAAACCAAATCAAAATGAGAAAAATTATTTTCTAGCTAGTTCAGTAGTTGTAGCAGCTTTAGTTTCTCGCTTGACTCTATTCTGCATCTGCCACATCTACTGGACAAGATAGAAATTAATTTTCACGCTTTATTTCGGCGTATAAATGCAGCTTCCCCCGCAGTCCATTTTGTCCCGAATCTCCAATGTTTTTTGTAATTACTAATAAAGTAAATAAACCTTACAAGAAGAAAAAGAAAAAAAAAAAAAAACAGAAAATTATTATTAAAAAAAATGAAATATTGCTGAAAATAAACTGGTGTGCAAAAATTAAGGACGAGACGGTTTTTTCAATATAACTTTGTACAAAAGCTTTCCCAATCAACACATTTAATAACGTAAGATCCCCAATACGTAAGGACATGTGTAATGTAAGCAACACTTACTAAAAGAGAAATCAGAGGGATAAAAAGAAGCTTCATTGAGAAAGTAGCATGAGCGCAATGCGACCGAAGGCCGAAACATCCCTGTGATGGCTGTCCAGCAAGAAACATCCGGTCTTTAGTAGGGGATATGATCTCCCCCGACTGCTAGGCAGGTTTCACAGCGTCTGCTCATGCTGAGAATGAGGGTGTCAATGAGTTGTTTAGGCATTGCTGCCCATTCGTCTTGCAGCGTCAATCGAAGCTCCCGAATCGTTACTGGTGATAAGGTACGAGCTGCCAAGCGTCTGCCTAGAAAATCCTATACATGCTCGATGGGAATGAGATCCAGAGATCGTGCCGGCCAATCCATATGTTCAATATCCTCACTCTCTAAGAGCTGTTCGGCAAGCTACTGTGCGATGACATGGTGCATTGTCGTCCATGAAAAGGAACTGTGGACCCATAGAGCCTCTAAAAAGACGCACATATGGAAGAAGAATCTCGTTACAATAACGGGTGCCGTTGACTGAACCTGCGTCGAAGATGTGAAGGTCTGTACGACTAACCAAGCATGATGCCTCCCCAAACGAGAACACCGCGACCTCCATACCTGTTCCTTTCAATGATGTTCGAGGGATGATTGCGGCTTCCCCGCTCTCTCCAGATGAGTATGCGATGAGAATCGCTACTCAGATTGAATCTGCTCTCATCTGTAAAGAGTACTCGTCCCCATTCATTGTCTCTCCAAATCCAGTGTTCCCGGCACCATAGAGAACGCCTTCTCCGATGGGCAGGCGTTAGAGGTACACACCGTATAGGGCGTCGTGCAAAACAGACCACCACCGTGAAGTCTTCTGGCCACGGTAAAACGCGATATCGGTCGTCCAGTTGCCTGTGTCGTGTGTCTAGCGATTTCTCCCGCTGTCTGCCGCCTGTTTCTTCTTGCCTGTAAGACAATTTACCGGTCATCTGTGGGTGTGGTTCCTCGTGGACGACCACTACTGAACCCCCGGATAGCTGTTCCTGTAGTTTGAAATTGTCCTCCAAAGTCGTGAAACGATGCTGTGAGCAATTCCAAACTCTGCAGCCACACTTGTCACACTGCAGCCTTCCTCCAACTTCCCAATGATTCATCCTCGGGTAAAAGCATCCAGATGTCGTCTTACAGATTGATTATTCGCCATTTCTCACTGAGGCAGCAACTCGGTGTGATTTTAACTGCTATACAGCGTGAAATCTCTTTGCCAGAAATACTGATCTTACACCGACAACATACTTTATACTACTCAGACACTCCCCCATTACGTCTGCCTGCATATCTGCGTACGTGCTACCGTACATCACCTTACTTAATCTCCTGATTGATCTTTCTGTCCGTTCTGCCTCTTCGTTCAGCTGATATGCTAATTTTTTCGACTTCGTCCTTAATTTTAGCACACCAGTGTATAACTTAATAAAGAAATGTTTTTAGCCCCTAGCGTTTTTCGCAGACCGGTGCCATCCCTAGTAGTGGAGGTTGAGAATCCTCCCTGTTTTAGATGACACATAAGGCTGTCAATTCCTTAAGGCATAAATTAAAATACTTACCCACCTCCGAAAACAAGATCTGGGATTAATCTCCAGGGCCGACGATAGACCGTATTAGCCTACAGCCAGAAACTTGAGGCCTGGCCCTGGGGGGGGGGGGTATATCGGAGTGGTGTTAATGCATGGGGGAAGATGGCTTGCCAGCTCTCGACAGGTCCTGTTTGTCCTTGTTTTGCATTTACAATGGGGCCCCCACGTTCTACAGGGCATTGAACTTGGTTAAAATTCTTCTATAAAGACGGGGGGGGGGGGGAGTGGGAGATTTTTAATACATTTAGCGCGGGGCCCCGTAGCCGTGGGGACCTGTGCGGCTGCATGGACTGCACAATCCTGGAGCAGCCCCTGGTTATCTGACGGCCACTCCGTGAAACTCGAAATTTTCCCCATCCATAACGATACCTTTATTTTAATGAAACGATTTAAATCTGAATAGTTATAATTTTTTTCAAATCGGGTTATTCTTTTTGATACATCCTGTACATTGAACCACTGAGCAGCTTAGTCAACAGTAATTAGCTGTTTTGATTGAATAAAGGTATATGCTGGTAGAAAACTGATACATTTATCTGTTAAACTCGGTGTAAAAATGTGCCAGAAAGATGTCCACGTTTCTTTTAGAAAATTGTTTTCCGTGTTAGTTTAAAACCGTAAAGCAATGAGAAGCATTTTTCATTACTCCGCACAAGAATGGCCGTATTAATTTGAACCTTTTTAAAATGAAAAATTATCAGTATGTTCAACAATAGAAATAATGGTTGCAATAAGTCTTTCAAATTTCTAGCTCCTGAGAAAATTTTCAAAAAGGAATTTTAACAAAGTTTCCATAAAGTATTACAGATAAACAGCCTAAATATAGTAAAAACGTTTAAAAAATGTGTATGCGGAATTATTTTGAACGTATGACACATTTTAAGGCAACTGTATCACCAATGCGATGAGTTATGTAGTATGTATCTATTAATGTAGTACTAAAATGTATTACATTACTCATAAAGAGTAAAGTTATAAACGCTTTACTCTTCCAACACATATTGCACTTAAAAGAATCACAGAAGGCTGATAAAAGTATAAACTGCGCGTTTTAGGAGGAATAGTATGCTAGTGTTTGAAAAACCTAGTTATCTTTTAGTCCGCACTTAAATTGTTCAAACAAAGTACTAAAACGCTTATAATTCTAAAGCATTTAATATTTATCACTTGAAAAGTTAAAACATAAAAATTGGTTGCCATATTGGATGATTTTATCACCATGTTTTCATTTTTTCGCACAATTTTTGTAACAGTATGTCATTACACAAGACTACCTTGTAGCGCGTTTACTGAAAATTCTATTCCCGCTTCACTTCATCTACGGACACATTACATTTTATTTGTCTTTCTAAAAATTATTCAGGTGGTATTTTTAGCGATAAAATTTTATTTGTATTTGTTAAACATGTTTGCCATAACTTATGAAGAAATGTTGTTTTAAGAATAATATTCGACTCTGAAACTTTTCATTGGTTTTGAATGCATTTTGTGTATGTGTTACCGTTAAAATAGAAATCCGTTATTTTATAGAATACCTAGTTATTTCATGGAATAACTGATAGTGTCCGTTAAAGTGTAAAAATATCTTGTATTTCATGGTTTAACTAATTATTTCATAGAATAACGTGTAAAACCAGTGTGTCAACAAAAAATGTTTTTGTTTTAGAAATAATGTTCTTTGTAATTTTAAAGTGTTATTTTAGTAATCCTTGTTGTAACAAATGACTTTATGGTGCGTTTCCATAAATACCATTTATAACGCTGCATAAATTAGATAAATTGCTTCTTTTTCATTTTAATTGTCTATCATTAGTTTATAAATAGAGTACCTAGTTATTACATTTTAGATAAATTATTTATTTTTACACTTTAACTGGCTCTCATTAGTTAATTTACAGAATACCTAGTTATTTTCATAAGAATATCTATTTAAAGTGTCAAATTAATAACATATTACACACTTGTAACGGACACGATCAGTTATTTCATGGAATAGCTAGGTATTCTATAAATTAAATGCATTATATACTTTAAAGGTAACATATTAGTCCAGTCAATGAACACATTGTAGCGTGCATGGAATATGCCGATAATTTTTGACTTCAGAAGATTGTTAGGGGTAGTTAGTAAGTAACCCTGGGGGGTGAGCTAAAGGTAGGAGGGAGGGGGGAAGAAAATCTTAGGTTTTTCAAGAAAATGTCGGAAACGGTGCCAAAAATGCGTTTAAAATAAAACTTCAAGCTAAATAAACTTTCTATGATACTGTTTCTACACATATTTGCCAAAGTTTCAATAATTTTCCAGGTATATGCTGTGCAAAATCGATGATTTTCGGAAAAATTCTCTCTTTTTGTCAAACATTTGCTCCTTGTGCCTCCCGGGATCAGTATTCATGAAAATTGTCAACGGCAATCTTGTAGAGCTTTAAATTTCCTTCAATTTGATATGCTATTTTATTATATTTTATTCAACCAATCAAAAGTTACAGAACTTCAAACACAAACGCACTTTCATGGAAAAAAATGGAACACTTGCCATTTCACAAATTTCCAACTGACTCGAAAGGATCGCGCACTTCCTCTTTCCTCAATGAATTTGACAATCCTGATGGACAATAAAGAAGTATTTGTGGATTAATGCAACACAAATGATGTTTAATGGTTGGGGCGGGGGGGGGGGTCGTAAAATTGTGAGTTTGTGACAAGGGGGAGGAAAAGAGTAAGAAGTGTGACATGAAGCATTTTTTAATGCGAATGTATATATGAAAATTAGTTTATGAAAAGTACTTTGTGACAAATGGCGAGGGGATCAAAAAAATTGAAAAAAAAAAGTGTAACATCATTTATAGACAGCCCCTTACCAAGAATTCGGGACGAAGATTTGCAGAACTACGTACATGCAGTATGAATTGGTGAATTGAGGACGTGCAGAATGTCAGCACTATACATACTGTTTAAGGAAATTGATAACGACATTTATTTAATTTAATATGAATTTGTTGTTACTGAGGATACCTAGTCTACAAAACTGTTTGACAAAAAGAGACGACTCTATATACCATATGGATATCAGCGTCAGTTAGAAAATTCAAACGACGGTTAAAGAAAAAGGTTTCTATCCAACTTTCATAATAACAGTCAGCTCAACAAATCCGCTAATGGTGAAGCTGTTGAAAAACGAGACAAATACGCTTACAGTTTTAGGTGATGTTGACGTTGATATTGCGAAGACGGCTATCATCAGATGGCAAAATTCTGCGGTAGCTATCATTTGAGAGGAAGTCCTCCTGGTAGTTCTCTTGATAGCTAAATCCCCAACTGATCACAACATTCTGCTGTCAATATGTACCAGAAACCTAAAATCATACAACATGTATTTAAATCAACAGCTCTTCTTCCCGTGAATCCATTGAGGTTGCTGGGGTCATATATATCTCTCATGGTATGGTTCGCTAGCCACAGAAAAGTCCCCCAAGGAGTTCCGTTACAGATCATTTATCAAACTTGCAACAAACATCAAGACTGATTTACAGTAAATTACCGGCCTATAGCCGAGCTAAGACAGAAATACATGAAATACACCGCCAACTCAGTCATTCCAGCCGAGGACTGCAGTTTTCGTGCTTATTAGCACTAATCAGCCAGGCTTAGGAAGTGGACTGCCAGCTCAGTCACTTCCTAAGCCGAGCTGATGAATGCTTAAGCAGGAAACTGCAGTCCTCGGCTGGAATAACAGAGTTGGCGGTGTATTTTATGTAGCAAAACTGATCTCTAACTCTGCCGGATCGGGGGTTTGGGAAAGGAGGAATGACCAACTCGTGCTGAAACTTTCGGAATCGGATGTCGCTCCTGACGGCATCTTGAAGATGATTTTGACAGATTGTTTTTCTAAAATCATCGTTAAACTACTCTGTCGCAAGCTTGCATTGCAAGGGTAGTTGCAACAACGGAATCAAAATATTTATCCAGGACGAGGAGACGACGATGACATCAATCATTACCAATTTCTAAGAACAACTTTTCCACTGCTGGTGACATGACCCTTCCGCCACAGAATAGAACCCAGATGTCACCTTAAAGATGATATTTTCATTTTCTAATTACTGTCAGTCCATATTCCATATAAATACTTTCAAAATATGATTAGTAATAATGTAATAAAAACTTTAATCATAAAAAGGTGCTGCCGGCCAACTACATTTAACTTATTTCTAATTTCAAAATTTTCACTTTCATACTATAGCGTCATTTTCCTTTCAATAAGGAAAGCGAAATTGAGTAGAACTTCATAGTTTTTGATTGCTTGTCAGCTGGGTGTCGCTGTGATTGGGAATAGGCTTCGTATTTCTATGGTATCAGGTTTGAAAAGTGTCAGGGTCCTTGTTACATGATTGCTGCACAAGATCCTTTGAGCGCCTGCTTGGCACAGATATTCTGAGACAAAAAGAACGAGATAATTTTTTTTTTTTTTTTTTTTTTTGAAAATATTGGTTTTCAAGAACGAGTACCTAAAATAACACTGGAAATGTGACATATTTGTATGAAAACAATTTCACAATAAATTTAGTTAACTTTTACTTTTATTCGGAAACCATTTTTCCTGCCGTTTCCGAGATATAATCGAAAACCACAAAATTTGGCTCCCCCTTCCCACTTTTAAATCCTTATCTCCTTCCGCCCCCTGAGTCGGGGAATTTCAGTACATTTACTTATTAATTATTTTTAACAAATTTCTTACTGAGGAAGTGCTGGCTTTATGCACTTCCGCAGTCACTTTCATTGAATAATGCAATGGGTATGAAGTTAATTCAGACTCCATGTACGTAGTTCTGCAAATTTTCGAACAATTTCTTGGTTAGGGGCTCTCTATGTTACACTTTTTTTTTTTCAATTTTTTTGACCCCCTCGCCATTTGTCACAAAGTACTTTTCATAAACTAATTTTTATATTCACATTCGTATTAAAAAATGCTTGATGTCACACTTCTTACTCTTTTCCTCCCCCTTGTCACAAAGTCACAATTTTACGACCCCCCCCCCCCCGCCCCAACCGTTAAACAAATACTTCTGAATTGTCCATCAGGATTGTCGAATTCATTGAAGAAAGAGGAAGTGCGCGATCCTTTCGAGTCAGTTGGAAATTTGTGAATGGCAAGTGTTCCATTTTTTGCCATGAAAGTGCATGTTTGAAGTTCTGTAACTTTTGATTGGTTGAATAAAATATAACAAAGTAGCATATCAAATTGAAGTAAATTTAAAGCTCTTCAAGATTGCCGTTGACAATTTTCATGGCTACTGTTCCTGGGAGGCACAAAGAGCAATTGTTTGACAAAAAGAGAAAATTTTTCCGAAAATCATCGATTTTTCATAACATATACCTGGAAAATTATGGAAAATTTGGCAAATATGTGTAGAAACAGTATCATAGAAAGTTTATTTAGTTTTAATTTTTATTTTAAACGCATTTTTGGCACTGTTTCCGACATTTTCTCGAAAAACCCAAAAATTTCTTCCCCCCTCCCTCCCACCTTTAGCTCACCCCCCAGGGTCGGGGACTTTCAGTATGTTTACTTACTAACTACCCCTAACAATATTCTGAAGTCAAAAATTACCGCATATTCCATGCACGCTACACCCCTGTTTTGAGCACTCATTGACTGGACTATATATACACTTTCTGAAGATAGTGATGTACCTCTCTAAATTTTGCTACACCTTTTAGAACCTTCAACACTTCTGGATTTTTTTTTACTTACTATGCGATATTATTAAATCTTGCCAATAAGGTTCAGAAATAAACTAGAAGAAATATCGTACTCAATGAGAGAAGATTATTTTAATGATTTAAAATAGCTCTGAAAATTTACATAAAACCTGGGATTTTTTTTCCAAGGGAAAATACTCAGATAAAAAAATAAAATCTAACATAAGTGAAAAATGTTTTTTGACAGAAGCATTAGATCCGTCTAACACAAACCTCCACTTTTGGAATAAAAAAATGTTTCCTTGTAACCTTCAAGCATGTATATTAGGGTGGGTCGAAAAACACTTTTTCTTTTGTAATCTATTTTGTAATCTAGTCGCGGAAAACTTGCGCATTGGCATCCTAATAACTGGAAAAATAAATTAAAAAATGTATAGTTAATTTTTGAATCTCCTAGTTGAGAAAAAATGGAAAAAATCGGCAATTTTTAAAGACGTTTTTTTTTTTCAAAAAATAATTTATTTCATTACTTAGTGTAAAAAATACACTTTGTAGTTGCCGAAATATATAGAAAAACTTAGAGGCACATTGTCGATCATTTGAATTTCCGCAGAAAGCCTTAAAATACTATTTTTAAAGTAAAAGTCATATTATTTCAAACATTCTTAAGCTGACATAAAGCTATAAAAACATACAATTAAACATCCGTTTGAATGTTTTACATACATTTCTGTTATGTTGAAATGACTCAGGACTCGCCACGGTGCAGGCCCGTCATTTCAAATTTTTTCAGGGGGGACAAAGTGTGCTATTTCAATGGCTGTTTCAACGGAAAACAGCAAAAATCAAGTCCACTCAAACATAAAAACATTTATTTCTAAAAGCCGTGGTGGGGGGAGGCAGTAAACCACACCCGATCCCGTAAATGACAGGCCTAATCAGGTAGCTATGGCAGCAAGTCGAGTCTAGCTCACCACCCAACCCAATCAATCAACCAATTTGGGTGTGATTCAATATGCTGAAGTTCTTTAAATTCTGACTTCATGTCAAATGTTCTTGATCTGATTGTTACTACGAAAACCTTCTGGGTTTTCATGCTTACAGCAGTTTCTTGCAGTATCTCTTACAAGTTTTGCACATTTCTCTACCGACTTAGTGTGGTATCAAATATTCAAGCTATGGCTGGGCTTTGACTTTCAATTAGGGTTGTGTCGTTTTTGAACGAACGGGTCAAAATGAACGAACTATTAAAATGAACGGAACCGGTTTCGGAAAATGTACGACCATTCTTTTGAACGGTGAGCAGTTTGGTGTTGTATTGATGCACTTGTGATAAAATTACTTTTTTAAAAAAAAATTGCATTCATCTTCAAATTTGTAACTCTTATTCAACATCAAATTTCCTTTTTCTCAGTGCAGTACAATGTATTCATTTTGAACCTTTATAGTTTTAGCTTTATTCACCATATATTTAACCATTGCAGTTAATTAGCAATTTTCCAATGTCTCAATAAGTAATGTTTTGTGTAATTTGTTTGGGCTGTTAACAAAATGTTTGGACTTTCCACGTTCTATCTAACGCACCTGATAAAATCCTTCTCATGTTTTATGTTGCTAAAAATATTTCTGAAAATGCCTTTTATCATTTTTCTGGCGATTCTTTTGTTTTCTATAACAGTGGTTCCCAACCTTTTTTTGCCCTAGGGCCGTACCTGAAATTCAAATCACTCTCGTGGGCCAGAGAACACGCATAAAATTTCAAAATATGTCATCCTTTTCTAAATAACATGGAAAACGAAAAGCAAATTACAAACCAATAATTGTTGTTATCATTACTGGATACCTATTTTAATAAAACCATATATTTCACAAACCGATTTCTGAATATTTGGCACCAAATTTTAGTCATTGTCACTAATCGTGCTTTATGATTTGTGGCATTGAATAAACAGCGGGACATATGAATCAGCTCCGCGGGTCGAATGTGGCCCGCGGGCCGTAGGTTGGGCACCACTGTTCTGTAACATCCCTATCAACTACCATCTATATTGATTTCGCTTTATTTTTAACTTGATTGGTGACTTCCAAGTTGCTTATTTTACATTCAATGTCCAGAGATTTTTAGTTAGGATTATTACTATCGAATTTTCTCCCTTTAAAAAAGTGTTCGAAAAAAGTTTAGTTTTCTTTCTTCTTTAATCAGTACTGTGGAACAATTATGAAGCTCCCTTATGCACTGGCGGACAATTGCTAAGGACAGATCACATTGGGCTATGTAACACGCAAAAGAAAAAAAAAATGTAATTCGATGCCAAGTGAAATAAACTAAAGCCAGAATACTAGAATATTACAATGACGATAATTTATTGTTTTCTGATATCCAGAAGGCGTTAAAAAGTGTTCAAAAGACAAAACGGTTAAATTTTTGTTGAATGCGTAAAAGTGAAAACATGTAATAACCGTCCCCAGGCGTTTCGTCGTAAGATGTCAATATTGGATATTGCCACCATGGAGAGCAACGCAAGTTTCTACACGTCGTTTGCTGCTTTGTACAACAATATCCAGTTGCTGTTGGGGTAATTTATTCCATCTCTCTATCACTCTCGGATGAGGATGTCCTGATTTAATTCTCATTATAATTTTCTATTTCGTATTACAAGTTT
This sequence comes from Uloborus diversus, assembly GCF_026930045.1. Classification (NCBI taxonomy): domain Eukaryota; kingdom Metazoa; phylum Arthropoda; class Arachnida; order Araneae; family Uloboridae; genus Uloborus; species Uloborus diversus. The sequence goes on from NC_072737.1 coordinate 95,797,563, forward strand.
ATCACATTTATGGAAGAATATACATCTCGCCCTGCTAAATTGATTGTATTTTCAGAAACATTTTATTATCAGTGCCGATTTCTGAAATTTTAATACAAGTTACACATTACTTTTATTTAAATATACAGCATTAGGGTGACTTTCGAGAAAATATCCCGTGTGTAACGCTAAGTTTTTTTTATTTTATTCAAGTAACTATTATTTAAATATGGGATTAACTGTTATGCTTTGATAGTATATTAAAGTATGAATTGTCCCCCAACAGCATTATTTTTTGAAGGCTTTGGTTTACTTTAAAGAAAAAAAAACTTAGCGTTACGCATGGAACATTTTTTCGAGAATCACCCATTAGCGGCTTATTTTTTAAATTTAGATACATAAATACTTTCTGATACAATGTTTACTCTAATACTAAAAAGATGCAAAAAAGAAACATATTTACTTAATTATTTCGTAATAATTCCTGTGTATAATAATAATTACTGAAACAAGCTTTGTGAAACTTTTTTTCACACTTTTATCTGACTACTATACGTTCTCTCTACCTCGTGTAATCAGTGAACGAAGTTATTTTAAATTTGACTCAAAACAATATGAGTATCCAGAATCAGCCATTTTATCCAATTATTTAGTAGTATTATTTTGAGAAAACTTAAATTGTTTTAACATATGCTCTTTCAAATATTATGATATGAAGAACGTGCTTTTGCAAAGAAATCCCCTAATTTAAAGTTCGATATCACGAAAACGATACAAAAAAATCATGTTTCAAACAAAATTAAAACGGCGTTTGTTTAATGCTACCAAAGTAAAAGCAATCTTTATCCCTATTTTCTCTTTCATAATAACTGAAACTTTAAAGTAACCCGAATTATTATGCAAAAAATAGAAATAAAAATCCCTCCTTCTAGGTTGAGACACATAAAAAAAGAAAAAAAATCTTTTTCCTCCATGGAACGAATAATATTTGTTCTTAATCTTGTAGAGTATGTAAACGAGATTATACCGAACACAAAAATTGAAGAAAAAATGCCTTAATTATTCACGGTAAAGCTTTTCCTTCTTTTTTATCGACATTTCTCATATCCCAGTTTCCCGGTATCCCTCTTAATTACCTCGGAGAGTCTAATATTGACTTTCGAATTTAATGAAATTATTTTAATAACAATTTCAGTAAGTGCTGATTTTCAGATCCAGAAATGAAATATTCAAGATTTTTCTTTCTTATTAGAAAATTTACAAACGTTTTTTAAAGAGTCATTTACATTTTGGTTATTCAAAACATTCGTTAAAATAACGCATTGTTATTCTATTTACTATTATCTATATGAATACATTAATAAGTCTGCGTTCAAAGACTTAATGCTTCTTTTAAATCTCCTCCTCGTATTCGATTTAATTTGATTTACAGCTGCATTTTAATTTATCAATTTGGTTATTAATTTTTTCTTTTACAGAAATATTTGCTTTGAATTCTAAGTCTGTTTAAATAATAGCAGCTATAGTTTCATCTATTTTTTTTTCAGATCCAAATATTTTGGCCTTTTGCTTATATATATATATATATATATATATATATATATATATATATATATATATATATATATATATATATATATATATATATATTATGTTACAGTTCCAAATATTTTGACCTTTTGCTCAGATTTATTGGTTTTTTCTTTTTTGTAATCGATTGATTATAATGAATATTCGTTAATGTTTCCAACAATAAGTCTCTTGGTTGAACTGCGCACTTTTAATAACCCAAATACGGCGTGACGTAGAAGGTTTAAATTCCATATGTTGCGTTTGTTTACGGTTTGATTACGCTCCTCCATTTTTGGTCGCTATGGCTGTTCCGAAAGATTCTTTTCGTTTTTGCAGCTACGAAATGCTTTTGCTACGAAAAGGTTTTAAAATTGAAGTAACATAATAAATTGGTCAGTAAGTTTTTGTCGCCAACTACACTGGTCAACAAGGTTTCTGTTCCGCAATAAGAAAATGGTGACTTTTATATTTTAGGGGGTGCTGAAAAGGAATATGATAATAAAAATTTCCATCACCCACAGATTTTTGAAAAATTCATAATCTTTAAAATCTCAATTTATTGACATTTATTCAATGCATGTACAATATTTTTGTCATTTACCATTTTATAAACAATTACAACGCTTAAAATTAGTATAAAACATAAGAGGTTTTATTGTTTAAAAAGTTGTAGAAGAATAAAAGAGATTTTTAATGAAAAAAATTAATGCTAAAAAAAATTTCTAACTATCTTACTTTATGTAGCTTTAAATGCCTTAACTACAGATGCTTTATTATTGCCACTAACACAAAGTTAAATACTATATAATATTTAAATAAGATTTCAACAGTAATCCCGAGCAAATTAGGAGTAAACCGTCCGTAATATTCCGCTTAAATTGCAGAAATATCCTGGTGGAAGCGCTTCCCATGCTCGTCGCTCGCAGCTCAAATTTTTTCAGGGCAAAAAATTTCAGTGACATTAAACATCCTAATTTTTGTAACTAAAACCTAACTTAAATTATTTTTTATAATTAGTACTTTTATTATTTCCTAAGAACTGTGTCACAACATTTTTTAAAATCATTAAATGCTGTTTTTTTAAGTCACTTAAACTAGCTTTAAAATATTGGTCCTTCATAATTTTTCTTATTTGTTTTTCAATGAAAATACCCTCCTTAATTTTTGCATAAATGAGTGATAGGAAATGTTACTACAAATATTGAAATCCACGTCCTTTTTATCCATTGATTTAACGAAATTCTAGATCATTCGCAACTTTATGTGTAAAGATGGAGGATTTCTTTTTTTTTTTCATCCATTAGAGGAACGTTTTGCATCTTTTTTTCTGTCAACTGCAATATATTATTTGCGCTCTGGCAATTTCTTTTTTGGTGCAATGTGCATGTATTGTCCTGCTGTTCCACTCACACAGAAAACAGCAGTATGTTGTATAATGAAGTTGTAAACCAATAAGAACGGTACTTACTTTAAAAAACTGCCCCTATGCTCCAAGTATGATGTGAATAGTTCATTTTATGAATCAATATCATCATATTTTCGGAAAATTCTTTCATTATGCAAGAATAAGCTATGGGAACCGATGGCAGAGCATTTCTACGCGCCGAAAGATATCTTCATCTACTACGATCTTGCGTGAAACCGAAATGATAGAGTACGCCTAGCGCCATCTGCTTAAGGTCGCATTTATAAAACTTATCAAACCGAATTCGGTTTCTACTCTCTTGTTACATATTCTTTCGCTGTAATGAGTAAATAAATATATGCGTCTATGGATCAAGTGCAACTGAGAGAAAACAAATTTTAAACTTTTAACTGCTATAAAAAAGCCTATATAATCCAAAACTTATAAATGAAATTTCTTAAAATTGGAGGGTGATGGAAAATTTTTCTAAACATATTCTTTTTCAGTACGTTGAAATGTATAAGAAACACACAAAATACATTGAGGAACAGAAAATCGTTAAAATTTGTTTTTCAGTGCTATTCGTTTCCAATCTGCAACGCACAATTGGCACAAGATTGAGGACAAATTTGATGCCAACAAAGCTGCTGAATTAAGGGTCAATTTGACAATATTGGCGATTTTTATCCATTTGTAGCCAATGTTATGCATTTTTACTTTCTTCTATACCTAATATATAGAAGAAAGTACTGGATTCGTGCAAATTTTCGAATTTCGAATTTTTGACGGATTCGAACGTTTTGAGGTGTGCTGAGTAAATTTCAACTATTTTTGGAAAATGTCTGTCTGTCTGTCTGTGTTTGTGTGTGTACGTCTGTGTGTGACTAGTTTTTTGTGGCCGCTCTGCAGCAAAAACTACCGCATGAAATCGAACGAAATTCGGTACACATATGTGCCCCTATGTAAACTTGTGCCCATTGGTTTTTGGGGCGAATTCCTCCAAGGGGGGTGGAGCAATAGGACGTTTTTTGAGTTAGTTAGAAAATTTTTCTAAACATATTCTTTTTCAGTACGTTGAAATGTATAAGAAACACACAAAATACATTGAGGAACAGAAAATCGTTAAAATTTGTTTTTCAGTGCTATTCGTTTCCAATCTGCAACGCACAATTGGCACAAGATTGAGGACAAATTTGATGCCAACAAAGCTGCTGAATTAAGGGTCAATTTGACAATATTGGCGATTTTTATCCATTTGTAGCCAATGTTATGCATTTTTACTTTCTTCTATACCTAATATATAGAAGAAAGTACTGGATTCGTGCAAATTTTCGAATTTCGAATTTTTGACGGATTCGAACGTTTTGAGGTGTGCTGAGTAAATTTCAACTATTTTTGGAAAATGTCTGTCTGTCTGTCTGTGTTTGTGTGTGTACGTCTGTGTGTGACTAGTTTTTTGTGGCCGCTCTGCAGCAAAAACTACCGCATGAAATCGAACGAAATTCGGTACACATATGTGCCCCTATGTAAACTTGTGCCCATTGGTTTTTGGGGCGAATTCCTCCAAGGGGGGTGGAGCAATAGGACGTTTTTTGAGTTAGTTAGAAAATTTTTCTAAACATATTCTTTTTCAGTACGTTGAAATGTATAAGAAACACACAAAATACATTGAGGAACAGAAAATCGTTAAAATTTGTTTTTCAGTGCTATTCGTTTCCAATCTGCAACGCACAATTGGCACAAGATTGAGGACAAATTTGATGCCAACAAAGCTGCTGAATTAAGGGTCAATTTGACAATATTGGCGATTTTTATCCATTTGTAGCCAATGTTATGCATTTTTACTTTCTTCTATACCTAATATATAGAAGAAAGTACTGGATTCGTGCAAATTTTCGAATTTCGAATTTTTGACGGATTCGAACGTTTTGAGGTGTGCTGAGTAAATTTCAACTATTTTTGGAAAATGTCTGTCTGTCTGTCTGTGTTTGTGTGTGTACGTCTGTGTGTGACTAGTTTTTTTGTGGCCGCTCTGCAGCAAAAACTACCGCATGAAATCGAACGAAATTCGGTACACATATGTGCCCCTATGTAAACTTGTGCCCATTGGTTTTTGGGGCGAATTCCTCCAAGGGGGGTGGAGCAATAGGACGTTTTTTGAGTTAGTTAGAAAATTTTTCTAAACATATTCTTTTTCAGTACGTTGAAATGTATAAGAAACACACAAAATACATTGAGGAACAGAAAATCGTTAAAATTTGTTTTTCAGTGCTATTCGTTTCCAATCTGCAACGCACAATTGGCACAAGATTGAGGACAAATTTGATGCCAACAAAGCTGCTGAATTAAGGGTCAATTTGACAATATTGGCGATTTTTATCCATTTGTAGCCAATGTTATGCATTTTTACATTCTTCTATACCTAATATATAGAAGAAAGTATTGGATTCGTGCAAATTTTCGAATTTCGAATTTTGACGGATTCGAACGTTTTGAGGTGTGCTGAGTCCATTTCAACTATTTTTGGAAAATGTCTGTCTGTCTGTGTTTGTGTGTGTATGTGTGTGTGTCACGTCTGTGTGTGACCAGTTTTTTGTGGCCGCTCTACAACAAAAACTACCGCATGAAATCGAACGAAATTCGGTACACATATGTGCTTCTATGTAAACATGTGCTCATTGGTTTTTGGGGCGAATTCCTCCAAGGGGGGTGGAGCAATGGGACGTTTTTTGAGTTACGCGTGCTTGCTATTCCTCAGGAAATAACTGGCGGAATCAAACAAAATTTGGTCCATATGTTGCCATTAACAGGAACAGGTGTTGATTCAATTTTCGGGTCAATAACTCAAACGGGGGTTGAGCTATAGAACGTTTTTCGTCGTCAATTGTGACTGCTGTATCTCAAGAAATAATGAACAGAATGAAAGAAAAATTTATCGGCAAGTAGCCCTTAGTGGGTATAAGAGCTGATTTTATTTTGGTGTCAACAGCTAAAAAGGTGGTAACGCAATCGCAAGTTCTTTTTTTCAATTGTGAGTGACGTATCTCAAGAAGTAATGCTACGTTTTGGTTGAAATTTGAAATATATGTGAATCCATATGTAAACAGGTTTTGGTTCAATTTTGACGCCAACCGCTCCAAGAGGTGTTGATTTTTTTTTTCTGCGAATAAAAATAGCTTTATTTATGCAACAATAAGAAAGATAAATCGTAATAGATTGTCGTCTGCGTATTTCTCGTGATTTTAATTGTATGGAAATGATCGGAAATATTATCTCAATGATTTAAAATTTTTAACTGTTGCCATCTTATGTTTGTTAACAAATACAATATTTGTAATTAATTCAAGCAAGGCGTTTAAAATAACTTTCAATTTTCGCTCTTTGCTTTGCTTTTGTAATAATTCAGACATTGGGATGGTCGTCAAGTTTTTGCATGTGTAATTTTGTTTTTGTTGGGAATATTGCTTCCTCGTCAAGCATGGGAAGAGATCAGAAAAAAAGAGAAAAATATAGAAGAAAGTTTCGTGATGGCCACAACATACTAGTTAATATTTCTTTCTGTTAAGCTGTCTTCTTGCTTCATTTCGCAAAGATGAAAAGGCGTAAGTATTTATAATGTTTTTTTTTTAATGAAGCAGCTAATTTTTATAAAATTTTACTTTATACAAGTAGGAGATAAATAAAAAAATACAAATAAATAAATGAACATAAAAATTTTGCATTTAAGAAGTGTTTTTCCTAACAAGCATCCAAAGAAATAAGTTAAAGCACTTATTTCTTTTGAATTGTTAAAACTTTAAATTATTTTAAAGTCATTCAGTGTCCGCGTGAGATCTTTTATAAAAAGGTATTGCAAGAAAAAACATTAATAAAGCGGGAAAAATAATTAAAAGTTATTTTTTATAGAAATATTGAATTGTAAAAAATTAAAAGCAAAACATTATGAAATTTTATTTTAACCTTTCGTTGTGTATGGTAATTAACAAAATTCCTTCTCGTTTTTTTTTTTTATTACCAATGGTACCCACACGGCTTTTACCGGTAGTAGAAAATTAAAATGTCTTTTGGTTCGCCTGTATATTTACAAAAAAAAAGGTATGGTGAGTTGTCTCGCCAATTGGCTTGTGCCCATGTTACGGTTCCACGTTGTGATAAATTCGTAATTTACTCGTCCATCTTGTGATAATTTTGCTCGGGAAAATGTTATTAAAACTGGAATAGAAAAAAAACGAAAAGGAAATTCCAAAAAATCGCTTCGAGCTGCATACCCCCTATGCTACAAACTAATTCTGTGCCAAATTTCATGAAAATCAGCCGAACGGTTTAGGCGCTATGCGCGTCACAGAGATCCTGACAGACAGAGAGAGATCCGGACAGAGAGATATCCAGACAGAGAGACTTTCAGCTTTATTATTAGTAAAGAAGATTTCCCCCTAAATACGAGTTTTAGGGCACTTTCGCTGAATCTGTCAATAAAGGATATTTTGAAGATTAGGAAAGCAATCGGCAAATTTTGGAATTCATTATTTCATCTTACAGCATTGGCATTGCAAAATATTTTTTTGTATCCTCCACTTTGCCACAGCCTAAATTATTGCTTAATTTTATGACTGTCGAAAAGTTCGAATCGCCACTCACTTGTTTACAGTTAGAACAAAATTCATTCTGTATAAACTAACTTTCCCCGTTCCTGTCGGTTGGTTCAATGCCGTGCCTGCGTGCAACAAAAGAACTAGACACGATGTGAAAAAAATTTTCACAAAAGATCTAAAACAAATGACAATGGATAATTCAGCTGATTTGGTGGATCTGTAACCATCAAGCTCAAGGTGAACAAATCATTTTTAAACTTTTTTTATGATACACACATATATATATATATATATATATATATATATATATATATAATGAAAAAAAAAACAAAGTTTTCTCAATTTATTTTACTTCAACGTAAATTCTCAATTTCCTGCAGATTTTCAATTCTAGCTTCTTATATCGAATATGTGGAATATTATGTGTTGTAAATTTTTCCCCAATGATACTTCCTATTTAATTTTAAAATTTTATATAATATCTGAATAGGATTTATGATATTTTTACCTTTTCCGCAGTAAAATTTTTAGCACAGTTACTTTCATAGCTTTGAAAATCTGTTTGCACTAGACAGTTGCAACGTAAAATAAAAATCACTGAAGTCAATTTTAGTTTCAACTTTTCTAAAGCTGCATTTGATACGTTTCATTTCAAAAGCATGCAATATTTTTATTGCTATTCAGTGTTTTATTCGCAGAATGATAAGTTTATTGTTTATTGTTCTCATTTTTACAAAGGAAAGTGATTGAGTTTTGAATAAATATATCATTTTTTCATGATGCTTTCACAACATTTTTACTATAAGTAAGCAATTTAATGAAAAACATGGAAGGTTTTGATTACACTTTCTATTCGTTTGATTCTGGTGGGAATTTATTTGTTTACATTTTTGATGCATTATTATTGTTATTGAAAATTTCCTTTCAATTTCATTATTCCTATTTTAAATAAATTAGTCTTTTGTACTGTTTTCATGAAGTTTTGCGATGTTCATAGATATAACTTCTCATAAAATTTTTTGAAGATTTGCATTAGTTAGTGAAAAAAAAAATAGGTACAATGATAATGTGCGGCATCAACTTTTAACTTGCAGTCAACAGTTTCATAAACTTGCATTTGTCAGTACAATATAGTTTATGAAAAATTAAGAAATACTGTGTCACCACTTTTGGCGACTAAGACTTGATTTTCAATGAAATGGTCGCTTGACTGGTGACTGCCAATCTAGAGCTTTCTTTTTTTTTTGCCATGAAATCGGCATTTAACTGTTGTGAACCGCTAAGTATTTGGGATTGTACAGGGTGTACCAAAAAGAATCATCCGATTTCAAAAAATCATAACTATTCTGTTTTTCGAGCTAAAGGCGCCAACAACGTACTGTTGGAAAGAGGAAACTCTCAATTTTTACATGGTTCCCGCTAGGTAGCGCAGCGCGTTTGAGTTTGAGTGAACACCCACTTCAGTTCTAGTGAAAATGGAGTCTGGACCACAAAAAGCATTTTGTGTTCTACGTTTTTCGCAGTGTGAGTCTGTAATAACCGTTCAGCGTGACTTTAAGTACGGTGTTGATCCTCCTACATCACAGAGCATTAGACAATGGTATGAACAATTTCAAGAAACAGGTTGTCTGTGTAAAGGCAAATCGCCAGGCCGTCCCAGAGTCTCCGATACAGAAGTGGAGCGCGTCCGCCATTGTTTCACACGCAGCCCGCAGAAATCTGTTCGCCCTCGACAGCTCAACATGCCTACGATGTCCGTCTGGCGTGTGTTACGTCGAAGATTATGCATGAAAGGATACAGACTTCAATTACTGCAAGCTTTTAGTGAAGGTGACAAAGAACGACGTGTGGAGTTTTGTAACTTCGTTCTTGATAAAATGATGGACGATGAAGATTTTGTATCACGCATAGTGTTTAGCGACGAGGCAACATTTCATTTAAATGGAAAGGTGAACCGCCGTAACATTAGAATATGGGGTACAGAAAAACCACATGAAATTGTGGAACATGAGAGAGACTCTCCAAAATTTAATGTGTTTTGTGCGGTTTCACGGAAAAAGGTGTACGGTCCTTTTTTTCTTTGCTGAGAACACTGTCACAGGAATAACGTACCTGGATATGATGGAGAATTATCTTTTCCCCCAACTGGAGACAGATTCGAATGATTACATTTACGAACAGGATGGGGCGGCACCACATTGGCATCTGGCAGTCCGCGAATTTTTAAATGAAACGATTCGTGATCGGTGGATCGGCCGCATTGGACAAAATGACAAATCCTTACATTTCTGGCCTCCAAGGTCACCGGACCTTACTGTATGTGATTTTTTCTTGTGGGGATTTATCAAGGACTCTGTATATGTGCCTCCTCCACCAACAACAATGGATGATCTAAGGAAGCGCATAACAACAGCAGTGGAATCCGTAACTCAGGACATGCTCGCTGCAGTGTGGGACGAGTTTCAATACCGTTTAGACATATGCCGTATATCTAAAGGTGGACATATGGAACACCTTTGAAAATGGATGGACATATGGAAACTTTTTCAGTTTCCCTTTCATCCAAAAAAATTTGTAATTGCATATGTTTATTACTGTTCGAAATATAAACATGCCAAATCAGATGATCCTTTTTGATACACTCTGTAGTTTGGGAGTAAAATATTTTCATGGTTGCACAAGAACTTGAGCTTCACATTTTCCCTTATTCTCGTCATTTTCAATTTATCATTTTATGTAAAAACATCAATCGTCATTGACTATTTCTAGAACTTTCTGTCAATGCACATAAATGTTTTTTCCTCCTGTTTGGTAATGAAAGATTAGTGAATCTCAACGTTCTAACCATTTAAATGTACCAAAATTCACTTTGCAGCATCATGCTTTCTTATAGTTTTACAAATAAATGCTTAGCACAAAAAGAGTTTTCTACTTTTATCAAAATGTTGTTAGGAAAAACAATGGATTTTTTTATCATGGGAAAAGCAGATTTGTGATAAATATTTTGGCAAAGATTGACAATGACTACTTTGAAGATTTAGCAAAATCCTACGAATAGGATAATTTCCGTATCCCATAAGATATCTCACCTATAAGACGTTTGCAGAACACCTTTTTGTCGTTTGGAAAATATTGTTCCACTTGAAGTCAGGTATTCACGGTTTGACTAACTTATTCGAAACTTAACTGACATATCGTCGCTGCAGAGCAACAGTAGGATATCTCAGTGTTATTCCTGGGTTTAGATGTCTTAGTCTTGATCTGAGGTAAATTTACATTAAAATTATTGATTTTTTATTCATTTTACAAGTACATAGTCATTTTAGATAGTCATTTTACAAGTACAATTAAAATTTTAATTAAAAGGATCAATGACATTTATCCCTTAAGGGGGTATTAAAAGTAAAAATGACCCTCTAATAAGATTTCTTAAAGACCAAATCAAACCGTCTAAAGTATATGCTATGAACAATCTCTCAATATTGTCTCTGTGCTTGTTAAAATTTGTTATTGTATCATTGTTTTAATGTAATTTGCTTAAAAAGACAGATATGACAAACAGCAAGTTTAAATTAATTAAAAAAAGGGGGGGGGGGAATGAAAAAAAAATGTGGCACGAGTTTTTGTCACTTACTTTAAAATTTAATTTTACTTAAAAATACATATTTTCTCTGACAAATCAGTAAACATTTTACGATCCTAATACTCCCTTACTGAGCGTGCTCAAAATTGCTGTTTTAAGGAAACGAATTCCAACATTTATTTTCCGCTCTGTTAACCATGAAATGCGCTAAAGAAAAAAAATTTAGGCAGTGAGTAAACTCCAAATTCATCATGTATCAGTATAGAGTTTAATAAAACAAAAGTTAATCTATGAATTTGCATACAAAGTTCAAGCCATCTTTTTTTTTTTTTTTTTTTTTTTTGTCTTACACAGGGGCGTGCACAAAAATTATGAGGCCCGTCACAAATGACTTTTACGGGCCCCCTTCCTCCATATTGTTTACTTGTTAACCCCTACGTCACTACGTATATTTAACCACTCATTTTAAAAATCTCGGGCCTGGTTCGGTCTAACAGGTGTCCTTTCTACCCCCCCCCCCCCGGTCTTACGGTATTGAACCAATGAAGTGATGGGTGTCCTGACCTCGTTTCAACGGCTTAAATACAAGGTGAGCACAAATGATGGATCTGGTTTTAAGAAACCATAACTTCAAAACGACTACGCAAATTACAATAAGTGAAACATAAGTGTAAAGAGAAATATGCCAAGGTTGTTTTTTTTTCAGTTACAAGTGTCCAATTTGTGAGAGTTCTGTTAGCGAACAAACGTGTAGTCCGTAATCCATTTTGTTCCTCACGACATGTGATTTCAATTCAAAAGGTTACACCGAAGACTACTGATTAAAACCATAGATCTTTAAAAGGGTTAGATAGGCCTTTCTCCTACAGCGCAGCGTATTTCGCCCGGAGAAAGTGGGGTCATCATGATTCTTCCGAGAATCACGTGATCAAGGGACATCGTGTCTCCCTCTTCTCGGGCAGCAGTGATATAACAATGCGAAGCGTCGTTAAAAGTCTAGGATTGTCTGAAGATTTTCATTATACTTATGTGAGAAATCTCTATATGTGTGAATGTGAGATTTTCTAGCGAAAGAGGATTTGATGAACTTTTATTAAAAAATAAAGACATAGTGAGTAACAGAAATCTTTCTTTCTGCTAAAGGCAAAACAAGTCCCCATGCAGAGTCGAAATTAAGAATATTTTATGCAATTTACTATAGATACCGAGCATTATATTAAATCACTAAAAACAAGCGATGGAAAACTAGTTATAGTATGTCCGCGAAAAACTAGATTTTTAAGTTTCCTAATTTCTATGAAAAGTGTGCTGGGAACATATAAAAATTATGTAGGTGCCCGAATTCCAGTTTTAAACTGCGTAATGACTGATAAGCTTACTCAGGATCACCTTGAAACTTTTTTCAGTGCGATCAGGTTGTGAGGGGGGATTCAACAATAATCGTCGGATAATTTCGAAGTGTGAAAAAAAGATTATTCATTCATAGGGAAATTAAAGAGTCCAGTTCTTCAAATTGCGCTGATTTTGGCAACCTTCAAATGCTATGATTAAATTTTAAGCGTAACAAAAATGCTTTGAAAGAAAGGCTTTTCTTCCGATTCCTTTGACGACGATTTGGAAAATTCAGAAATCATCTCAATTAACACGACGCAGTATATTAATGATGTTTCTTACTACGCTGGATTTTTTTGTCCGGCAAGTGCACTCTGTTGTGAATTGCGACGACTGCAACGCAGTCTTAACTACAACAAATCAAAAAATAGATCTAATAAAATTTAAGAATTTTGAGACACATTTAAGTATGATAACTTATTGCAAGATTTTGCAGCCATTGAAATATGTACATTTATGAAGAACAACTGAGCGAGAATGTGAAAAAATTTTGGGAGTAAAACACAAAAATATAATGTTACTCATGAGACCACAAGAGTTATGCGAAAAAATTTCAAATTCCGTTTTTCTAAGTTTAAATAAGCATATGTTGGAAACAGAAGCAGCAGATTTTCCCGTTAAAAAGTTTATAAAATTAATCGTTACTAAATATTTAAGCGTTAGAATGTATCGCGCAGTCAATTAAAACAATGAAAATAATTCACAAAGACCAATAAGTAGGAAAGTAACAAAATTAATATTGTTAAGGGACAATAATCACTAGTTTTCTTCACCCTCGAGTTTAAATTGTCAAAATTATCATAGTCTGTGGGACGAAAAAAAAAAAAGAAGAAAAGAAAAATTGGGGAGGGGGCGGAAGTCAAATGACCATTCATGTAGTTTATAATTGCAAATAATTTATTTTCTGAGTACTTAAAAAAAACACTGAAGTTGCAGTTAGGAACAAACCAAAGGTTTGTTCCTAATCCGTTCTATATTGGTTTGGCTAATATAGTGTTGGTGCGAAATGCATGCGAATATTAGAATAATATTTAATTGAGTTGATATTCGATACTATTTACATTTGTATTTCTAATTGGTTTATAGTTTTAGATCGGGTTTTATGTTAAATTGTTGCACTGGTTTCAAAAAATGTGGGAAAAAGCACGCATTGAAACTATTAATCTGTATTTGAAAAATTTGATTGAAATAAAAGAAAATTTATAAGGTCAATTTTTGTTTAAGATTTTTGTAGACGTCTTTTTCTACTCAGTATTTAAAGAACTTGAAAAAAAGTTTAAATAGCTTGTGCGCCTGCTTCAAAAGTTATGATGGGAAAATATCTAATGGACCATTTCATGAAAAAGCTGTCATTTTGTCCCGCATTTCATTAAAAAGTAATAACTTAAAAAGGTCACAAAGAACATTTTTCGTAAAAGTACAACAAATACATTTGCGATTTCTTAATGAAAAAAACAATTGTTACCTTTTTTAATTATTACTTTTAGTGAAAAATATGAGGTGTTACGTGAGGGACAGAGTGTTCCGTTTTTCTTTCATAACGGGTAAAATGCTTTAATTTAACCCATGCTTAAAGGGGGGTTTAACCCATGCTTAAAGCATTTAACCCATGGGTTAAATGCTTTAATTTCCCTTAATTGTGCAAATGATCGCGGCGCAAAGTGATTCTCTTCGATAAGGGAAACAGTTTCTTGTGAGGGGAGTCCCTTGATCACGTGATGTCCAAGGGGGGATGTTGACGCGCGCTCTGAGGAGAAAAGTGGAGAGAAGGCACATCTATTCTATTTTAAGATCTATGATTAAACCCCCCCCCCCTTGCTGGAAACCCTACAAAAACTTAAAGAACACATTTTTGCAGTATTCCAAACCATTGGCAGGGTCATACTCAAAAATAGATGGAACGAACAGACTTACAGATTAGCTGCTGCTGTACAACAAATTGTTCTAACATTAAGCATTAAAAATTAAAAAAAAGTCCACAATGTACAAATGCTTCGCCCTTGCTTGAACTTCATTGAAAAACAAGTTCATATATTTCTCTTTTAATTTATGCGTCAGTTATTGTAATAAGAGCACTAGTTTTGAAAATATAATTTTTTGAAATCGGGTCCATCATTTGCGTTCACCCTGATTTTTTTTTTTTTCTTTATGTGGAAGAAAATATCAGGGTGAGCGTTGTGTAATTGAATGGAAAAAAATCTTAGTATATTTACCTCTTATTTTATGTATCAATTATTGCTATATGTGCATCTGATGTAGTTTTAAAAATGTATTTTTTTTTTTGAAATCGGGTCCATTATTTGTGCTCCTTCTGTATTTTTTTTATGTGGGAGAAAATATCAATACATTTGCGTTATTAAAATTTATTGTAAAAAGATACTTGGTATATTTCCCTTTAAATTTGTGTATCGCCTATTGTAATATGTGTAGTAGTTTTAAAAATATAATTTTTTGAAACCATGTCCCTCATTTGTATTTACCCTGCATTTTTCTTTACATGAAAGAAAAGAGGGGAATATATTGTATTTCATACTTTTGCCAAAAAATATCTGGCTCAAATATATATGCCATTTGAAAAAACTATAAAATTAGACAGTCATGAAGACAGGAGAAAAAATCTTATTTTTTCTTTCGTCTGGGACGGCAATCCTTTCTGATACCAAAAAAAAAACTTACAGGAATCTCGCTAGTAAACGGATAAACGGGTCCTAAAAAACTTTTTTTTTCTCATCGTTTGTATATCCAACAAAGAAATGGCAGGATTTGTTTTTGAAAGCACTTCTGGGAAGTTTCTTAAGAGGCTGTGTAAGACAGATGAGTACCATCCTCTGTTTTTGATTACTTTCTCTTTCCAGATGTTGGAAAAATAAGAGTGTTTTCCCACTAATTGCATCAGGGAATGACTCGAACATTTTTCTAAAAGAATAATTCTGTAAGGGCGCGAAAAAAATGAATATAGATCACGAAAACCAAATAGCCAAGTGATTGTATTTGTCATCTTTATCTTTACTAATAATAAAACTGAAATCTGTCTGGATCTCTCTGTCTGTAGGTCTCTCTGTCAGGATCCCAGTGACGCGCATAGCACTTAGACCGTTCGGCCGATTTTCATGAAATTTGGTACAAAATTAATTTTTAGGACGGGGGTGTGCACCTCGAAGCGATTTTTCGAAAATTCAATTTTGTTCTTTTTCTATTCCAATTTTAAGAAAAGTTTACCAAGCAAATTATCGCAACGTGGACGAATAAATTACGAAATTATCATAACGTGGAACCGTAATATGGGCAAGCAAATGGCAAGTCGACTAATAATGATTTTGAAACTGTTATAAGTCAGAAATTGTTTTTTATTTATCTTTTAAAAAGATACTTTGCAAATGAAATATGATAGAAGAAAATTATCTTGTTCTGTCTCATGTATCAGTCTGCTTTCAGAACAGAATATTTTTCTGTTTCTATGATTTATTTTGCAAAAGAACTTTAAAAAGAGAATTAAAAAATATTTTTGACCAATAACAGTTGCAAATTCCACAGTAGTCAGTTTTCACGGCATTAACCATTTTTTTATTTATTGTAGTACGAGATTTTCTCGCTACCGGCAAACAGTATTTCAAGCTCTTTTTTTACGCTTATCTGAAAAAACACCAGCGGAAAGAAAAAACTACTTTTATATAAAAAATATGTTCTTTCTAATGGTACCAACTAAAAGGAGATGCAAGGTAAAAAACTTGAGCTACGGCGCATTAAAAATAGGCCATTTTTCATGTGAACGATTTTAACAGCCACTTTAGATGCCAATATCTGTTAGAAAATCAATGTTTGCGCTCTGCAGTTATAGCCCCTTAAAAACATGTATATTGACAATAGAACTTCAAAGTAGGAGCTTTTGAGTCATTTTTGTTCAGAATTTATGACATTCTAAAATCCAGGAAAAAGTTTCTCTACTTCGTTTTTCTAGCGACTTTGCATGCATGCTACGCAAAAGTTAATGTACTCAAATTCATAAAAATACTAAAACATGTTGACAACCAAAATTACTTTAAGCCCCTAAAGTTTCAGGCTTCCAGTGTAATAAAATTTTCCACAACCTGCTCTTAAACATGGCAATTCGTTACGAAAGACAAATTTTCGAACTCACTTTATACCTAAACAAAAGAACACCATCTAAAAAAAACTTATTATGAAAGGAAAAAATCTTTTCTTTCTAATAATTTTGACGAAAAGAAGATGAGAATTGACAAACTTGAGTATAGCGCTTTGAAAATAGGATTTTTTCACTTGAACGGTTTATATAGCCACTTTGGATGACAATATCTTTTAGAAAATACATATTTAAGCTCTGCAACTGTAATCCATTAAAAAAAAGTATTTTTACAACAGAATAGCGAAGCATGAGCTTCTAAATTATTTTTGTTCAGATTTTATGACAACATAAAATCTAGGAAAAATTTTACATATCGCGCTTTTTCACAAGTTTACGCGCAAGTTAGGTGCCCAATATTTCAGGAATCCAGTGCGAGAAAATTTTCTGTAATCTTAGTCTGAACTTGGCAATTTTACACAAAAATCTGATCCGCCATTTTGGATTCCATTTTTCGGAGATCTTAGATCCTCAGGATTCGGATCTAACAAGCTGAAAATTTGAATAGGTTAGTTTCAAAGACATCTCTACACCTCTATAAAGTTTCATCCAAATCGGAGATGGTCAAGTGGGGACCCCTAGGTCACTTGACATGGAATGACTAACATTAATTATGTTTCTTATGATAATGAAATTTGAATGTAATCTAAAAGTGAAAAATAAAGTTAATTTCCAGTTATATTAATAAGTGCCAATTACTGGATCAAATGGTGTCATACACTTGGGTATCGGGTGCCAATTACTGATGATTTTGTTAACTTTTTATGTATAGATTTTCATAAAAATATCAATTCAAATATGTTTGAATTTAGTTAACTCTATAGATGCTCAGCTGTGCATTCTTTAATAAAAAATATTTACAAGTGATTTTTTTTTCTAAGTAATGAAAACAGAAGTAAGTTTAAAGAGAAACTCTTAAAGTGCCAATTACTGGGGTCATTACCCTAGGACTCGTACTGCTATTACTTGAATTATTCACGATTTTTTTTGCTTGACGTTATCCTAGTAAAACATACCGCGTTCATATGTGCTCCATGCTCACATGTGCCCCCTTTTCCCCTATTACTAGTTAACTTTAATCCTTAGAAAACGAAAATAACATTAAGGTTTGCTACATATTTAAGAACACATTTTTGAATTGTAATAGTTCATCCACACGCAAAATGGGGTACGATTTTACTAAAGTAGCTGAAATGCAATGCACAAGTTAGGTACTGAAATTACCAGAATTTCGTTAAATTCATTTAAAGTAGTCCTTTTAGAGGCAAAAATATTGATATCTTTTAACTAATAGGCATGAGTAAGAAAAAGTTTAACTTAAGGCTAGTAACATTTAAATTTTAGAGCAATTAATTAGCCTTTAATGCTAGTCCAAATTACTAATGTGTTAATGAAAGATTCAATGCAATTGAAACAGTTGTATACTAAGCAAGATTGTCTATTTGTGCCTTTATGTATGTAGTAACGGCAATGTTATTTGTATATTGCGTTGTATTTAACGTAGATGTAAAAGAACTGTGTATGTATTGCGTTTGTCAGTCAAAGCTTAGCAACAAATCAAGAGTTGAACCAAAAACTGCATTTTTTCTTCACAGCAGAAATATGAGAATATAGTTAGTATTTTTAAAAATACTCTTTTATAGTTTAAATGTGGCACTGAAGTACAAAACATACACTATAACTTACACAGGATAAGTAAACAGACACATTACCATAAAACTCTGTACATAATACACCTCTGGATACCAATTTTCAGTAAACAATGCTCATAATGACTAAAAATAGAACCGGATATAAACTAGTCATCCTGAATGCACAAAAAGGATGAATTTCTTTCATTACTAGTATCACTGAATGCCCACAGGCCTTCGAGTTTCAGTCCTAAGTAGGTAATAAAACGTAATACCTCGTAACATTAACTTTATGCGAAGGCAATTTGAACTGAACTCTTAGCGATTGTCCCGCACACCAAATTGTGATTATAATCGTAATTGTCATATTGATACTAAATAAGCTGCAGTAAAATCTGATTTATTTTTCTCGCTAATACTTTTATGTTCCGTTTAAATTACACTTTGCGTTTCTTGCTGAGTGTGTTAAATTAAGTATAATTTATAGCTATGAACTTCAACTCGATTTTTTAGAGAATGATTGCAAGCAGAGAAGATTTCATTTAATAAAGTATGCTTCTATCGAAGAAAGGGAAAAAAAAAGAGTGTTAGAGTCGTTTGCCGATTTTTAGAAGTGAATTTTGTAAACTTTTTTTTTACCATGGAAAATGAATTAGTTTAAACTATCACAAAAATAGCTTTTCAGTTTGTATCAAAGCTGATTTAATAGTTTAGTGTGAAAGAAAGATAACAATTTATGGTTCTATAACACCTGACGCTGTATACTTAAGTACCCTCAATGGTTTACGAAACTAAAAAAGGGAAATTTTTTGAAAGTGTAAGGATTACAAAGCAACCATTTTATGCTCCTTTTTTTAAGTGAGGCCCGTGCAACTGGAAAGAAACATTTTACGTCAAATAAAATGATATGCACTGAAATTTATTAAAGATTAGTTTGCAGGAAATCCTTTCTCAAAACTCTCGCATCATTTGTATGACACACATTTGCAGCATAACTGATGATTTTTGTTTTAGATGATCTACCAACTTATGTACTTCTTTAGTTTGGTCCATGAGGCCTTCGGTTTGATTCGAAAATAGATTGACCTACTTTGTTCTTATCAAAAGTACAACTATAACTTAACTGTGGCATAAGTACCGCACAGGGGCACGTCTTGCCCTGAACATTATAGTGTTACGCCACAGTGTAAGGGCACATAAAAACATTCCACAATTAATTATTATCATAGCTTTTGTAGCTGGACACATATTGTATGATAACCTTAATAGCACAGCATGATGTAATTTATTGTTGTGCACCATGGAATCTTTTAGAGCCGCAAGAAAAGTACGGCTTAACTCTTGGATTTGCAACAATAATATTTGAATGGAAATAAAAGTTGAGCATAATAAGTAGTTCTGCATGCATGAAGAGTCTACTCAAGTTAAAAGGAATGCCCGAACTAGTTTTTTAAAGAGAAAACAAACTTTTGATCTCTTGCATTTCTTCACATCGTTCTTTTAAATTAGAATTTTATGAGAACTAGCATAGCATTTCTCTTTTCTGATGGGCAGAAAAAAATGCAAGAATTAGTATGAAAAACTATGTATAAAAAGAAGTACATCAAAGCAATATGTATTCCTGTGGGACAAGATTTCAGTGAAACTGTTGTAAAAGAAATGTAACGGCAAAGATATTTAGGTTAAAAAGATTCCTTTCGCATAAAATGATCAACCTTTTTCAAAGATTTCACATATTTCGAAAATAAAATTATTGTGAAGTATGTACAAGTTATTAAAAAACAAAGAAATATAGAAATAAATTAGACATTGAATTTAGCATTAATATCATTTTTTATTATTACCCTGACGCAGAGGCGTGATAGTCCGTTCAGAGGGGATGGGGGAGGGGATGGGGGTCAATAGAGGGAAGTGACATTGAGAAAGCTTTTTATATATGTACATATACGTAAAAGGCTTTTTTATAAATTAATTTTTTTTTTTTCTCGATATAATATCAGTTGGTACCCTTTGACCCACTCCCCCTTTGGAAAAATTTGAAAATGATGGACCTGGCTCAGGACTTCTCCAAAACAAATTCCTACATACGTTCCTGCTTTTAATATATGCATCCGGTACCTATTACAAGTTGCGTGTCAGTCACTGTAAAATCGTCAACAGGTTTCAGCTAATGTTAGTCCTCGGTGATGTCTGAAAGTGACGTTGAAGTGACGTCTCCATAATTCCACAAGGTGGCTCATTAGAAATTAACTGCTCCAACTACATCACAGAGATGTCACATGAAATATGTCACAAATGTGTCACAGTATGACTATCGTGAGGCGTTAGAATTCTGTCTCTTAGTGACCATGACCCTTGGAACTCGCAGTAACATCCTTGCTACTTTGCCTTGACATGTCCTGCTCTTTCGACAGGAGCAAAAAGTTTTTAAAAACGCGAAATGAGGCAGTGAAAAGCAAAGGGATGTAAGTGGACATTTTTAAATTTTGAGTAAAACACGTTGAAAGATAACGTCCTAGGTAGGCTTTCATTGAAAAGTTTTTCTAAATCATGCTGCACAGCATCACCTACGAAGGCTTCTACTACGGTCTATTGTCCCATGACAGAGGAGAGGTTCTCCCACTATTTGTACTGGTTATCTCCAAATTTTTTAATTTGCCACTTACACCTCTTTGCTTCTCACTGCCTCATATAAAAGATAAAAATTGACGATAAGTAATTTTTTTTTTCCATTTACCTATGTCGTTAAACATATGTAATGCACTTCTTTACTTTGTGAAGTTTTAAGTTCTTTTTCTCAATTGTGATATCATCAAGTCAATAATACATGTGAGGCAGTGAAAAGCAAAGAAATGTTAGTAGACATTTTCAAGTTTTGAGTAAAACGCGTTTAAAGATAAGGTCCTAGGTAGGCTTTCAATGAATTTTTTTCTAAATCATGCTGTATAACAGCCCCTACAAGGGTTACAAGAACTATCTCTTGCCCAAAGACATATGATAGGTTCACCTCCCATTTGTACAGGTTATCTCCAAATTTTTAATTTTGCCACTTACATCCCTTTGCTTCTCACTGCCTCTTGTGAGAATTGCAGTTTCTTTGGGAAAATTATTCTAACCTTTGAACACCCTAACTTAAGACGACTACACATCGAAAAATTACTGTAAAAGCGCGTTTTGTTTTCGACAAGCGTAATTAGGTTTAGGTCATGCAGGAACAACGTCATACTTATGAGTCCTTGTATGCAAAACTAAACTGGCAACTATTCATCAGAAAACGACGAATTTTTATCAAGGTTTGTTCACGATAAATTCTTTACTTTCTAGCCTGGAAAAATTACTTCTCTAGACAAACTGAACTGCGTTAAAATCTAACTTATCGTTGAAATGATTTTCATGATGATAAACTTGAAGATTAACTAAAAGAAAGTATTATGCGACATTTATCAAATCAAACGAGTGCAATTGGATAAAATATTGTTCTGAAAAGATTCTTTAAAGGAAAAATATTTAATAATCCAGTTGTAATGAATCTCGATCATTTTACCTCACGTATAGCTTCATTTAAGTCAAAAGTTACTAATCATCTTTAAACATGATGACGTGAGCAGACTGATAGTTTAATGTCTATGATGAAGCCAATTTATTAACTGTGTGTCAAGCAATCTGATTACTCTCCTGAGTAGCGTCAGCTGATTGGTCCACAAAATTGAATTAATTGCTCGTTTGTATTCGGGAAATGCATGCCAGCGTGGATATATTCTTTGAGTAATATAATTTCAATACTATCTAAAGTATTAATTTAGCGTATTTTATTTTATATGCGTCCCATTTTTTATTAGTTATAATATTCATAATAATTAATTATAATGTTACTTTGAATGAATTGCTTGCATTCTAGTAAGATCCTTGATTTTTCTCCTCTAAATATATTGTCCTCTTTGTAGATTACTTATTAGAAAATAATCATATGTCTCCAAAGTACCATCACTCTAATAATTACAAGTCAATTTTTCACGCTTTCGGTTTTAATTGGTGAAGAGATGGATAACGACCGGGGTAAGGAAAGCATAAAAAAAACATTGGTTTTAATACGTTATAATAATTTTAAAGATAATTAAATGTTTAATGATTTTATAACGTATTAAAGTAAACAAAATTCATTATTTCATAATTTGCCATTTTTTTTTAAAGTTAGTTAAAAATCGTTTTGATCCAACCAAATAATTCCTGAAATTTTACGTTCATAATTTACAGCAAAATATTCGTAATTCATAACTTATATCATTATTTATATCAATCAATTACAATTTGATATTTAACGATGCGCGAACAAAACTATACGTGCCATTTCATTTCAACATCTATGAACCTTAACCTTGATGGGTTATTATCTTAAGACAGATTGGGATATGGGCGGTAAAATAATTGGGAATAAATTATTTTACCGCCCATTAAGGTGTTTTAAAATTATATTTCAGCCAATTTCAAGTTTTAAGTTTTTTTTTTTTTTTTTTTAAATTAAGGCGATATGTTTTTCAACGTCGCTTTTTTAAAGTTTGAAACCAAATTTGTTATTCTTTATTATTACTCGGGTGCTTCTTTAGAAGCAAACTCAAATTTTATGTGTTATTACTTCTCTTCTTCTGTGAAGGCCTATTAAATCTCTTTTCGATAACTATTTAGATTCCTTTTAACCAGTTTTTTCTATAAGTCATTTTTGCTCAAATAGTTTTTATGATTTAAAATTTCAATAAAAATGGCCAAAATAATTGCAAATATATAATAACCGAACCTTACATTGTCAAAAATGGCTAGTATTAACGAAATTAAAGCAGCTAAAGTGATTAGCACTTTAAATATTTCTTATAATACTGGTTTTTTACCGATGAAAATAAAGTTTGAATGTTTGTGATGCTTCGTTTGCTGCACCCAATGTCATTTCAATTCGGCTGAATTCTCCCGGTGAGCTTAAAATCGTAATAGCTAAGTGTTTTTCTCAAAAAATGAAGCCTTAATGAAGGCATCTTGACAATGGTTAATATCAACTGAAAATATGTTAATTTTACATTTAACATTAGAAGAAAGAGTCCATTTTTCATATTACTCAATTTGTAAACCCTTGACCCCCCCCCCCCCCCACCAAAAAACCGAGAAAAAGACTATAATTGGATTTTTGAATCTCATTCAACAATTTTTCGAGTAAGTTGATTTTAATATCGCCTCTTAAGAAGGAAAGACCATTTTCCTCTGCGTGATAAGATCTTATCCAATAAAATTACATTCGTGATTTGAAAAGTGAAAAACAGATTAGCTTTTATATTCCCCACGAAGATGAAAGCATCTTGGAGTTAAGTTGCTGAGGATAAATTTTGGTAAAGAAATCGGTCGAACACAATAAATCTTTCGCATCCCTTCTAGAAGAACTTATTGAAACTGAAAACGTACATTTGCGTTCGCTCTTTGATACGAAATTTTCCAAAAATAAAACAATCGTGATCAGATCATCTATTGTATTTTTGTTCCTTTAGATCCCATTATTAGGTTACAATGGTAAGTACGCGCGTTCTGGGAAAAAAATTTTAAAGTAACTTTAACAACTTTCAACAGCAAAGGGGAATAAAATGACTTAACATGCGTAAGCTTCTGGCTTTTGCGCGGAAAATATTCACTATTACCCCAAAATAAAGGTATGACATGCTTTGTAAATTTTTTACTTTTTCAGCTCATTGTTTTATCAAAAGATATTTTTGTTCCGTTTTTTTTTTTTTTTTAATACCTTAAAGTAACCCAATACACTGTAAACAATTGCGTAATCTTACTTTGGCAGATAGCTGTTTCTATAGCAATGGAGTAACTTAATACCTGGGAGCTAACCGATGGAAAACTGCAAATTATGATAAGAAGATGCCACTTGGTAGGAATGTTGTTTATGACTATAAAATGAAATTAAGACCCAGAGGCACTTTCAAAAACTTTTTAAATCCAAGATGGCGGCGTTTTTCAAAATGGCTAGCCATTTTAGAGCTTTTTTAATATACGTCGTCCAAAAGTGGTTTTTATATCAAATTATAGGTTTTTCAGTTCACTGATTTCATTTTGTATGTTGAAAATAAGCTAAATGTTCATTTTGGTGTTTTTTTTAAAATATAATTTTATTGCTTACAAAAGAGATTACGTACTTTCAAAGTACCAATATAAAAATAGGAAAAATATTGAATGCAAATATGTACAAAAATATTAGTACTATGTCGTTAGTCAAACACTACTGCATTCTTTGCACTAATTTTTCCATAATAGTGTGCAGGACAGACTAACACTTCTGCAGCTACACTTGTTGTTGCAGATTTTGCAGGTCACTTCATGAGCTCAGTGCATGAAACAGAAATTTCCAGTAACTCCGACCATTTCAGCTGCCCAGATTTGTCCTCCAACCCTATTCACCTGGAGATGGTGCACGTAAGATATGTTTGTGAGCTTGTCCCCAAATGTGTCCAGTCTGAAAAGCACTACAGAATACTTGTTGCTGTATGTAAGGCAACCTTTGTTGGTGACAAACTTTCAAGTGGCCGATTTTTGTCTTTAACAACTCTTCTCTTGCATCATTTACAGTTACTCTATTACTAGTAGGACAATACAGTAGAATTTTTAAAAATGTCAAAAAAATTTCTCGATATAATACGCCACGCTTGCTTCTTTGAATATTTTCCATGCCTTCCAAGTTGATTTTTTAGACTTCCCAGTGAAGCCATGAAATCGAGGTAAAACCTTTCTTTTCCATTTTTTCCCAATAGCTTCATATATGTTATGAACCGTAATGAATTTGTTGTTCTTTCCTGTTCCAAATACCAAATCCAATCCAAAGTTTATCCAGACTTAATGTTGACAAATTAAAAAAAAATTAAAATATTGCGAAAATTAAAACATCTATATCAACAGTGCGAATGACAATATTCCTGAAACCGTTTTCTACCAAGTATCATTCTCGAGCGCGCTTCCTCTTGGCCAGGACAAGTAACATCAATGAGGGCATGAGCTTGCACATTTGTTAAGGTATTTACAGCTAACGTACCTAACAGCAGTGCGGCGATTGGGGCGTATACAGAGGTGTGAAATTTATCAGACTCAAGGCCCGAAAAACAGGAAAACCGAATATTTCGGCTTAAGGGGGTCCGGGACACAAAAATCGTCAAATTTTGCATTTTTTAAAAAATTATTTAAAAAATTACTCCGTTTTTTTTGCTTAAAAGGACGTTGAAATCGTGTTTCTATCTTTATTAAAACAAAAGATATAATTATTTTTGTTGCCCGCACCTAACTAATGTGTATTGAACTTTAAAACTTTAAACGCGTTTTTCTCCATGATGCAATTTTTCCCGATTTCTTGCATTCAAACTCTTATAAGTCAAGAACCAATGAAGATAAAGTAATGAAATTTAGAGCATGTCTTTTTCAAACAGTTTACTTAATCTTTTATTCGGCGATTTTGAAAAAAAGTTTACTGCAAAAAATTTGGTTTTTTAAAAAAAAAAGTATCTTCGAATTTTTCGAAAATTTTTTTCAAATATTTTTAACTTTTTATTGAATCAATATTTGTAAAATCGCCGAATAAAAATTAAAGCTTAGATATTTGGCCATACTTTTTTGAAAAAAAATTGAAAATTGACCAACAATATTTTGAGTTATAGCAATTTAAAGCAACCCCATTTAAAAAAAAATTAAATTTAAATAAAATTTTTTTTTTCATATTTATGTTCTGATTTTGCTTATTAATTAAATGGTGAATCAGTGTATAAAAATTCAAAACTCCAAAGTATATAATAAAAATTTTTTCAAAATGTGTCCCGGACCCCCTTAAAAAATAACTCTAGTTCCTTTTTTAAAGCCTAATTATGTTTTTCGACAACAATATGCATTATTTTGGCGCTGAATTTCCCGTTTGCTTTGAGTTTTCCCTCTATGGCAGCATCGAGTCTTATCTGATAACCTCCGTCATTATGGTCGGTTCTGTTTCCAAAGCTTCTTTTGCAGCTATGAGTGCTGTTAAGTATTTTTTCGTGTATTTCTGCTCTAGGACCATCAAAATGAGAAGTTTTTGAATGATTTTGTTTTGCACAGTGGTTTCAAGGAACAGTTTTAGAGTTCGTTTTCATGTTTTTCCCTTCGAACACCGATTTTGGTGAATTTTGTGAAATGGGTAAGCTGCCTGATCCGTCACTGCGCAAGAAAGCATTGGTTATGTGAATGTTACACCAAAATACGTTTTCACAAATGGAACTTTCGAAAGAACATACTATTTACCCAAAAACTGTCAGCAGAATCAATGTTTCTTTGAAAGAAATCATACCAGTTGTCCCAAAGAAGTTGTTAAAATGTGGCAGAAAATGCAAAAGGTCTCCAAGAATGGAAAGAAAACTTATTCAGATGGTCAAGGCAAACAGAAGAGCAACTAGTAAAGATCTTGCTAACAGTCTGAAGCTTATGATGTGGAGGTGAACTCACCATTGGTCCAGCAAAGACTCATCGCCAATGGGATTCCTGCTCGAAGGCCACACAGAAACGCCAAAATCACCCCAGATAAAGAAAAGAAAAGGACTTAGTGGTCTCTAGAACATCCCTTGCACATATTTGACCCCCATTTTGACCTTACGTTTGTAAATATATTGAAACTTTCTAATGGTAGAGAATTGATTTTATTTGGGACAGCTATGTTACACTAACGATTAAAGGTCAAACCAGAGAGAAGTGGGGAGCAGGAATAAGAAGACAAGAGCTTTCACACGGTACTTTACCTAAAAATTGGGGAGGTTTTGTAAGAAATTCAAATAACAAAGAAGGGTTCTCATTGATGTTACTTGCCCTGGCGCGGAGGAAACAGGCTCAAGAATGATACTGCATCTTGAATACATGGTAGAAAACGGTTTCAGGAATATTGTCATGTGCATTGGTGATACAAATGTCTTAGTTTTAGCAATATTTTACTTTTTTTCCTTGTCTGGTTAAACTTTGGATTACTTTTGGAACAGGAAACGACAACAAATTCATTACAGTTCATGCTATATAAGAAGCTATTAGAAAAGAAAAGGGAAATAAAGTCTTTACCAGGATTTCATGCCTTCATAGGTTTTGTGACAGCATTCCTAGCTTCACTGGGAAGTACAAAAAGTGAACTTAGAAGGCATGGATGATATTCAAAGAAGCAACTGTGGCGTTTTTTATTTATTTTGTAACCTTAAAGTTCTATACCGAGCGACATTTTTGACATTTTTAAAAGGTACGTAATAGTAATACTGTACTATTCCACTACTAATAGCGAAACTGTAAATGATGCAAGGAAAGAGTTGTTAATGACAAAAAATCGGCCACTTGAACGTTTGCCACCAACAAAGGGTGCCTTACATACAGCGACAAGTATTGTGTAGTGCTTTTCTGGCTATACACATTTGGGGACAAGCTTACAAACATATCATACGTGTACAATCTCCAGGTGAATAGGACTGGATGACAAATCTGGGCAGCTGAAATGGTCGGAGTTACCGGAAATTTCTCGTTCATGCACTGAGCTCATGAAGTGCACCTGCAAAATCTGCAACAACAAGTGTAGCTGCAGAAGTGTTGGTCTGTCCTGCACACTATTATGGAAAAATTAATGCAAAGAATGCAGTAGTTTTTGACTAACGACATAGTACTAATATTTTTGTACATATTTGCATTCAATATTTTTCCTATTTTTATATTGGTAAGCACTTGTTGATGATTGGTAAACATTATGATCGGTAAGCATTATATTGGTAAAGCACGTAATCTCTTTTGTAAGTAATAAAATTATATTTAAAAAAAAAGCACCAAAATGAACAGTTAGCTTATTTTTAACATACAAAATGAAATCTGTGACCTGAAAAACCTATAATTCGATATAAAAACTTCTTTTGAACGACATATGTTAAAAAAACTCCAATATGGATAGCCATTTTGAAAAACGCCGCCGTCTTGGATTTAAACGGGGAAAAGTGCCTCTGGGTCTTAATTTCATTTTATGGTCATAAATAACATTCCTACCAAGTGGCATCTTCTTATCATAATTTGCAGTTTTCCATTGATTTTTGTCGTTTAGCTCCCCAGCTATAACTGATGAAACTGATGTAACGTTACGCATTGCTTATAATGTTACACCAGATTTATCAGTTAAGTTACTCCATTGCTGTGGAAGAAATTAGCCGCCAGAATAAGGTACACAATATGCAGAATGCTGCCACCGTATTTACGGAGTAAGGTTACACAATCTTTTTACAGTGTATACCCTAACGCTGACTAAAACAACTTAGAGGAAGGGGAGAGAGCAAAGCGAAAATCTCCGTTTCAGGAATTTATATTTTAAAATTCTGAAAATATGACTCCATTTCAATCCATTTTCGGAACCGACAAACTCAGCTTCCTTTAATTTTTGGATCAGCGTGCAAGTTGCACAAATTATTTCGAATGAGTTGTTATCTGAAAATATCTGAGGGAAGACTTACCCCCCCCCCCTCCCTCCCTTGGTAATTTGGATGCAGCAACATTTACTAAAGTAAAACGTTTCAAACATATGTCGAAAAAAAGGAGAACATCACTAATATAAATGCAGTAATGAAGTTCTGCAGCTGAATTGCTAAACTCCAATTTCCATATAGACTGAAATGCATTCCTTTAAGAAATTTTAAATCCCGTTACAAGTGCAAGGGTCCCTTAGACTGCTCCTACTTTTAAGGCAGTTGGAACAAAACATAGAAATGTTTTTTATTTAAATTCAAAGCGGTAGTAAAATTCAGAAAAATTTCAAGTATGATATCTACCTTGTACATAATACACGAGTTGCCTTTGAACTAAACTTGAATGCGCAGACATGATAGAAATTCAGCACACTGCAGAGGAGAAGGGGGATATTTTGAATGTTTTAACATGTTTTTGCAATGGTAAACATATGAAAAAGGCATTATGCAATGCTTTGAATGCAGGTTCTCGCGAAAATAGTTTTTTTTTTTTTTTTTTTGCCAAGTTTTCTTCCTTTCTATAAACAGTCGATACTTTGTACTAAGAAATTAGTAAGAGGAAGCAAAAAAAAAAAAAAAAAAGTACAAACAAAAGCAGTAAAATTAATTAAACTTCATCAAACTGCTGTTTCGAAGATAGGAATCTACAGCATCCTCATATATATATAATAGCGAATTCACTGATCGAGTAACGCTCCTGACGTCCTCAACAATGAAACTCGCTCCACGGCATGACAGTTTGATGATATGTTTTAGAAATGTTTAACTTGCAAGGAAATGCTTTATTGTGACAAGGCTGAACTAGATAGGTAATTTAACTGTTTTACTGCTAAGACTGTCATTTAAGGGGAAATGAAGAAACGAAAAAGTGGTCTACAATGAACGCTATCTACTGGAGCGTTCATTGTTGACCATTACTACTGGAGCTGGGTGAATCCACTGGATTCAGCCAGCTGGAGTTAGGGCTCAAATTTCAACTGTCAAAATATCACCAAACAGGCAATTGCTTCCTACAAATGTAGAAGCAATTTTCACCCGTCATACCTTGACGAGCGATTTTCTAGTGTTTCAGAGAGTATCCAAAATAAAACTTCCACCCTATAAATTTTAAACAGAGCAAAAATGAAAAATCTTTGGGAAGAAAAAAAAATAATGAAAGCAACGCTATTCAGGCGAAAAATTATGAAATGCTAATCATCCGTGTTTCGTGTATGGCTCATTCAATTGAACTGGCTAGAGTAAGACAAATGGAAGTCAAAAAAGTTTCAATTTGAGTTAAGCATTGACGTTTTACATTAGTTTCTCTATTAAAAGTGTACACTGCTAAAAATTCAGGAAACTTTTATGGTAAATATTACTGTAAAATTGAGTATTTAGAGTAGAGAAGAATTTACAGTAAATTGCATCGGAAAAAATAAACGATTGCAGAGCTAATTGATCCACCACGTGACTTAAAATACGAAGTACAAAACACTATTTCCCCTAACCTATGTGTTCACACTAGCATGGCTGTCAGCAAAGCCGCCTGCTAATACGAAGGTCCGAGTATCGAACCTGCTACATCGCATTCTGCGTTTTTTAACACTCGCTTATTCTACCGTAAAATTTTACAGTTAAATAGGATTTCTTACGGTAAAAGTTACTGGCAACATGGATGCTAGTAACTTTTACCGTATAATTTCATGCTTTTTTTTTTTTTTTTTTTTAAAGCAGTGTAGTTTCGCAAAAATGTATAATGCAGGACATAAATTTAACAACCGCCTGAATCTCGTTGCCTATAAATAATAAAAACCTATAATGAGCAAATTTAAAACAATAAATCAATAATATTTACAAATGAAAACCAAACTACAATACAATTAAAAATCAAGTAGTTTTTACATAATTTAAGACTTTCTTTCCATTTAAGACTTTCTTAACTTAAAATTTTCTCTAAAAATATTTTTACTAATTTTTGCGACTGATATTTTTGCTAAAACAATGACCCGAATCTTAAATATATTCATGATTTTTTTTTTCGAAAAAAAAAAAAAAAAAACAGATAAAATGAGACTCCGGCTCGTAATATTCTTACCACCAGAATGCTATGAACAGTTTTATAGATTCCAAAGCCTGAAAGCTCCTCTTTCAAAGTTTCACATTATCCAAAGTAGCAATTTATTTTCTCCCAAATCAATGAAAAAGACTCTTATTTTGATAAATTGTACCTTTTAGTTCTATTAATATTTATGCAGGAAAAAAGCTCTAGACCGTAGAATCATCTTTCAAAAATACTTGCTCATGAGATTATTTCAATATTTTAAAGAGAAGGAATTGAAGATTTATAAGTAACGTTCAACCTAATTAAAGTACATGTTTTGCTTCTCTCATGGTTTATTTCTGCTTTAAACCTAAATTTAATGTTTATTTCCTCATGTTACAAAGTTTTCAATTTAGCTTTTACCACTAAATTTATCCAATAAAAAGTTGTACATTTTGGTCTTAAACACCACCGGTTTTTTCACTGAGGAATTCCGAAAATAATGGGGCTACTACCTTACGATGTAATTATTTGGGAAATGGTGTAATCTCTCTTCATTATACTATTTTTAAAAAACTTGAAACGCTGTGAGTTTTGTCGACTTTTATGTCGTTCTGTTCATTCACCTACAATCGTGAAACCTTTTTTTTTTTTAATCTCGGCTACAATATTTGCCTTGATACTTGCTTGTAAAAACAGCTTTGCAGTAAAAGGTTTTCAATTTAGCTTTTACCATTAAATTTAACCAATAAAAAGTTGTACATTCTGGTCTTAAATACAACCGTTTTTTCACAGATGAATTCTGAAAATATTAGGGCTACTACCTTATGATGTAATAATATGGGTAATATTGTAATCTCTTCTCATTATACTATTTTTAAAAGACTTGAAACGCTGTGAGTTTTGTCGACTTTTATGTCGTTCGTTCACCTATAATCGTGAAACGTTTTTTTTACCTCGTTTACAATATTTTCCTTGATACTTGCTTGTAAAAACAGCTTTGCAGTAAACGGTTTTCAATTTAGCTTTTACCACTATATTTAACCAATAAAAAGGTGTACATTCTGGTTTTAAATACAATCATTTATTTACAGATGAATTCTGAAAATAATGGGGCTACTACCTCACGATGTAATAATATGAGGAATGGTGTAATCTCTCTTCATTATACTATTTTTAAAAAAAAAACTTGAAACGCTGTGAGTTTTGTCGACTTTTATGTCGTTCTGTTCATTCACCTACAATCGTGAAACCTTTTCTAGCTAAGCTACAATATTTGCCTTGATACTTGCTTGTAAAAACAGCTTTGCAGTAAAAGGTTTTCAATTTATCTTTTACCACTATATTTAGCCAATAAAAAGTTGTACATTCTGGTCTTAAATACAATCATTTATTCACAGTTGAATTCTGAAAACAATGGGGCTACTACCTCACGATGTAATAATATGAGGAATGGTGTAATCTCTCTTCATTATCCCATTTTTAAAAAAAAACGTGAAACGCTGTGAGTTTTGTCGACTTTTATGTCGTTCTGTTCATTCACCTATAATCGTGAAACCTTTTTTTTTAAATCTCGGCTACAATATTTGCCTTGATACTTGCTTGTAAAAACAGCTTTGCAGTAAAAGGTTTTCAATTTAGCTTTTACCATTAAATTTAACCAATAAAAAGTTGTACATTCTGGTCTTAAATACAACCGTTTTTTCACAGATGAATTCTGAAAATATTAGGGCTACTACCTTATGATGTAATAATATGGGTAATATTGTAATCTCTTCTCATTATACTATTTTTAAAAGACTTGAAACGCTGTGAGTTTTGTCGACTTTTATGTCGTTCGTTCACCTATAATCGTGAAACGTTTTTTTTACCTCGTTTACAATATTTTCCTTGATACTTGCTTGTAAAAACAGCTTTGCAGTAAACGGTTTTCAATTTAGCTTTTACCACTATATTTAACCAATAAAAAGGTGTACATTCTGGTTTTAAATACAATCATTTATTCACAGATGAATTCTGAAAATAATGGGGGCTACTACCTCACGATGTAATAATATGAGGAATGGTGTAATCTCTCTTCATTATACTATTTTTTAAAAAAAAACTTGAAACGCTGTGAGTTTTGTCGACTTTTATGTCGTTCTGTTCATTCACCTACAATCGTGAAACCTTTTCTAGCTAAGCTACAATATTTGCCTTGATACTTGCTTGTAAAAACAGCTTTGCAGTAAAAGGTTTTCAATTTATCTTTTACCACTATATTTAGCCAATAAAAAGTTGTACATTCTGGTCTTAAATACAATCATTTATTCACAGTTGAATTCTGAAAACAATGGGGCTACTACCTCACGATGTAATAATATGAGGAATGGTGTAATCTCTCTTCATTATCCCATTTTTAAAAAAAAAAACGTGAAACGCTGTGAGTTTTGTCGACTTTTATGTCGTTCTGTTCATTCACCTACAAATCGTGAAACCTTTTTTAGCTAAGCTACAATATTTGCCTTGATACTTGCTTGTAAAAACAGTTTTGCAGTAGAAGGTTTTCAGTTAAGCTTTTACCACTATATTTAGCCAATAAAGAGATGTACATTGTGGTTTCTTGCACGTCATAATTAAAATCAGTTTCAATTATGTTAGTCTTAAATATAACCGTTTTCAGCAGATGAATTCCAAAGTTAATGGGGTTACTACCTTACGTCAATATAATTTGGGGAGTGGTGTAAATCTTCATCAAATCTCTCTTCATCAAACTATTTTTCAAAAACGTGAAACTCTAAGAGTTGTGTAGATTTATATGTGTTGTTCTGTTCATTCACCTAAAATAGTGATATCTTTTAAACTTGGCTAATACTTGCCTTGGTACTTGCTTGTAAAAACAGCTTTGGTAGTAAAACGATTCTTAAATTTTTAATTCATGCAAGAATGATGACTACATTTTGCTCCATTTCATTTCTAGCTAATACATTTTTTTTTAATTTTCGTATTTAGTTTAATTTATTTCATATTTTTTGAAATGACAGTGTATAGTACTATTTGAAATAGTTTTTTGCAAGTATGCTAGTGAATTATTACTGGATTAATCATGTCGAAAAGATGCTGTGATCCAATAAGCTCGTTTTTACTTATTTTTTCAAAGACAGATTTCGTTCTTTTAGCTCCAAACCTTAAGTGACACAATTTTTTTTCATGCCTCAAACTCTTTCTTGACACTTCTCAGAACTTTTCCCCAAGAACTCTTTTCTTTTTTTCGTTTTCTGATTCACTTTTTGGGGATGATTAGAGTGGTTCACTCATTTAATATCATGAAGTTGGCAGATTTTTTTTTCTAGAGGTCCAATACCTCTCGGATATTGCTTAAGCTTCTTGTTCTGAAATATATTGAGGTTGCGTGGTATTTCTTTTTCTATTCTTAATTTTTTTTTTATAAAGAGGTATACAACGGAAGAGCGCTTATCAACAAAAAATTACGTAAAATGATTGTAAGGAACACATATTAATGACGAATGTGCTAAAGATTTAGTAGAGCTGTTTAAGATAAATAGTTAAAAATATCCGTATACCTTGTTAAAATTGAACCATGAAAAAAAAAAAAGATTATACTTTTACTAACTTATATAACCCTAACTCATATAAACTTTATACTCTCACTACCCCCACAAGTTGAAATTTTTTATGATTTTTTTATGTCTACGAACTTATTCCAGAAGAATTGTTGAAATCCAGAAGTTCAGAATAATAATATAATTAAATAAAGATCGAAGAATTAAAAAGTTAAAAAGTAGGGTTTTAAGATGGGGAAAATCAGTATATGTTGGGCTATATGTCTGCCCCCCCCCTAATAACCTTTAAGTTAATAGCCCGATTCGAACAAACTTTTATTTCCTGTTCTAAAAATCTCGCCAAAGCACAATTCACTTCTACATTTCACTCTTTAAAATGAAACCTTTTTAGTTCTTTTTTAACGGTTAAAACATTTAAACATTTAGCGCCTACGGCAAGTATTACTTAACTAGACTACCCTTACTTAAAGACAAATATGTTTCCAACAAACTTTGTGGGAAAAAAGCTTTTGGTGAAAAACATGTATAAAAAAAAGGTTTTTTTATTTAAACAATCTTTTGTTCACATTTGAACAGTTCAAAAAATTGAACAATAGCGCCTACGGGGAAATTTAAAGCGGACATACATCCCAAACTTTGAAGTCCATTTGCTTCAAACAAGAATTGTTGGAAAAAGCACTTACTGAAGAAAATGTATAGAGAATATGTTTTTGATTTGAATAATTTTTCGTTCAGTTTTGAAGTAATCAATGAACTTTAACATTAACAACGACGGGAAAATTTAAGATTAATGTACGAGGCGTGTTTTTTTATAGTAAGGTGTGTTTTGGAAAAAAAAAAGAAATAGTACAGATAGAGCAAAGAAATTTATTGCACAAAAATCTACCACCCATACGTTATTTTTTGACATTGCGCCCGTGATTCTCTAAGCATTTGTCATAGCGTGATACAGCTTTTTGTGTACCTATTCGTGCGAAGTTGCCGCCTGTGTAGTGAACCATGAGGACTCTTACAGGGCTTTGGCTGGACTTTTTGAATATCCTCTGGGTCTGCCCCACCTCGCTCGCTGCAACTTTCATTTGTTTCAGCATCAAAAATCTTTCCTAGGTAGTCTGTGGCACAACAGCAATAATGAGCTCAGAAAGCATGGTTGACTACATAGGCGGCAATGTTCTACGAACAGGCATACAAAAACCTGTACCACGCTATGACAAGTGCTTGGGAAATCACGAGAGCAATGTCCAAATGTAGCGTAAGGGTGGTAGATTTTTGTGTAGTAAATTTCTTTGCTCTATCTGTACTCGTTCTTTCTTTATTTCAAAACGGACCTTACTTTAAAAACGTCCCTCGTAGATCCCGATCTAAAGATGGAGTTGCTTTAAAAAATTTTGGAAACAGCTCTTCATGAAAAACATGCGCAAAAAATATTTTTAAATATAGGGATTTTAAGGAGATTTTTTGAGAAATTTAAAATATTTTCACAGTAAGGGCAACGTGATAAAAAGTTTTCCACATTAAAAGATTTTAAAAAAATTGCAGAATCTGAATATATTCTCAATTTTTGGTGCCGAGTTTCGCTTGCGTAACACTGAAGCAAGTCGGAAATAAATATGACTTAATCAAAAAATAAAGAAAACAACTGTTTTTACCACAGCTCCGGACCGGGGTAGGTCGAAAAAAACTTTTCTTGAAATTTGGTTTATGGATCGCAAAATGTGCTATTGGTGGAGAAAAATGCGTGCAAAAAATTTGACATTTTTTTTTGAAAATTTCTTGATCTGCCGCTATTGCGTTGAAGTTTTACAAAATGCTGCTTTTTCGGATTTTTAAATTTTTTTTCATGATAGATAGGGCAAACAGGTGCATCTCGTGACACTAAATTCCGAACAAGTTTCAAGTGGGGGGCATAATTCCTTCCTTTGAAACAAATGCGTTGACGTTTTGACAATTTCCTGGTTCTTTAAATGTTTTTAATAAAATTTGTCGAATCGTTAAAGTACTGTTTTCGCAGTATTTATCTGAAATATTTACATGTAGTTTGTCAAATATTATTTTTTTGTCAAATACTTAATGCATCATAAATAAATTGGCAGTCATCTAATACATTAAAAAACAAACATTAGATGACTGGCAATTTAGGTGGAATGAAGCGGATACTGGATGTAGAGTCTTCGAATTCTTCCCCACCGTTTGTTTTTCTTCCTGCATTAAAAGTATATTTCAGACAATTTTTTTTTCTGGTCATGGACCATTCCCACAATAACTTCACCGATTTAGCCATTCTGATTCTGCTAATTGCTCTTGCGGGGGAATCAGGTTCTCCGGAACATTACATTTTCTTCTGTTCACTAACATCGCATTTGCATATCAGACGTAATCATAGTCTTTCACTGAATAAAAACATATTAATCACCTTTTCACAACATCATACCCGCATCCGACTTAACTCTATTTTCAGTCTCTTGGCTAATGAAGACTTCACGTTTCAAGACGTTGACTATCACACACATTTTTTCTGTTTTCAATAGTTAATATCGTTTAAATTTAGTTTTTTTTTCTGCACTTTAACACTTTATCTTTTGTAAAGCAACAACTCTCTAGTGTCGTTTATGTTTTATTGTATCATTGCAAAGCTTTTATGCATTGGTTTTGTCTACTTTATTAGAGATATTACGTTAAATTACTAAATTTTTTGTCAAGAGCAAATCAAAATTGTAACAGATAATAATGTAATTTTTTATGTATTTAAATAAAGTTCCTCAGAGACCCACTTGCTCAGATTTCTCTAAGCATTTAAAACCGATAAACTGAGCAATTGGTAGGTTAGGGTGGTGTCTGAGGGTGTCAAATGTCAAATGCATCATAAATTAATTGAGAATTGCTTTAAAATTTCATAATCTGCAGTATGTCTATTAGAAAACATTGTGCAACTATGTTTGCTCTGCGTTCAAAACCAAGGTAAATTTATCAAAGAAGAGTGTACAGACTACAAAGTGAATGTGCAATAACATTTCTTCCCGCACTCGAAGCGGAGTATTTTATTTACACTTGTTTACGCGACAGAAGCTTTTTTCGAGTTCAAATTCTGCATTTCAATCCTTTTGCTTCTATTAGAGCTGTGCTACAGTGAAAGCATTTCTTCTTCCATGGCCATTAACATATGTTTATTTCAGTTTCTTCTAACTAATCACATTTCGTAATTGGAAGCTCGCTGGTATTGGTTGAGAACCCAGTCAGACAGATTGACGTATTCCTAATTCTAAACTTTAATTTTGAACTGTCAGACAGATTGAAGTATTCCGTAATTCTAAACTTTAATTTTGTTCGTCAGTTACATATTTTTCGGGGGGGGGGGAGGTTAAAGGGTATATTCTCAATGCATATTTCTCGAAAAAAGCCAGAAACCACTCTCGCATATAAGTAAATACATCAGTTTCTCAAAACCAGGGAAGGGAGTCAGTTACCCTCTCTTGATTTCTCGAAATGACGGGTCTGTTTGAGAACTCTCATATTTGTTTATTCTTATTTTTCTCTGATTTGTGGTCTATTTTTCAGTTGATTTGTATTATAAGGTTTTAATATTTTGCTTTCTGTACGTTGCCATTGGTCTAGTCACATTGTTATGACTTCTTAGGATTGACCATTTCATTTATTTGCATTGATCCCTTTGCGTGCCCTGGTCGTTTCTTCAGGCGAATCATACGGACAAGTTAGCTCACATTAAGATCAGTACGAGCAATCTTACAGTTTCTTCAGGTTTCAAGGTACAGAAATGCAAGTTCTGGAGTCAATTGTGAGCTACCTAGACTACGTAACAGACCGTTATTTGCTGTCTTGAAACTCTGAAGTGCACAGTTCAGTCGAAACGGTTGCACAACAATCATGCACGTGTTTTTGGTATATACTTAAATTTTCAGTGCTTTAATTTTTCTATTTCCAATGTTAGATGACAGGTATAACCAAGAATGGTGGTATAAGTACGTTTTCTCCTTCTATGATCTCGGCTTCGATATTGCCAGAAATTCCTTAATCTCAGTATTTTCTCTATCTGATGTATCGTGTGTCAGATTAGGACCTCTTTCGAATGAAAATTGCACACCAAATGCTGCAGTTATTTCTTTCTTTATCTTTTTTTTCAACAACGGGAAGGCACCATTGTTTTTTTTTTTTTTCTGTTCTTACGGCAGTTCTGTTCCTTCTGACTACTATTAGTTGAGAAGTACTAACTTAAATCTTACTTAAAACGATCTATCGGTAACTGTACGAGTGAGTTGAGGGCTGGGTCCCTCGGTTTTGAACGGAAATCAAACAGAGAGTTGCACAAAGTTTTGAAATAGCAAATTAAAAAATCATTGTCCAAAGCTTTTATCTTCAATAACTCTTTTCAAGAGAATGAAAACGATTTCATGTTGTCTTCGACTTCTGAATAGGGCACAGATTTTGCAATCCCAGAAAACCCTCAACTCCCAAATAAATTTTCTGTAAAGTAGTTCGTTATTTAAGTTCATGGGGAAAAAAACGTACCGAGTCTATGTGGCCTAAGTCCTGTATCCAATCGATGACGAATGTGTGTAGAATAATTACAAAATGATGTTCAATACCTGGATGCATTAAAAAAAACGGAGAAGGACAAGAAGGAGCTTCAGGAAAATGTTATAAAGAAATTAGAGCACATTCAAATATCTTCACGTTTCAAGGATAAGATAGTATTAAAAAAGTCCTAAGAAAATGAATTTGCACTAAACCTTCATATTTTTCAATTCTCTTTCTCTTTTCGATTATCTTTTCTCACAATGAATTTTAATCGGCATTGCATTGATATGTATGTAATTTTGAATTTTACACCAATGATCTATTCTTTTGTATAAAACATACAGATTTTGTTTGAATGTAACTACCTGCCGCCCCCCTCCCCCAATCAATAGCACTTGTTTTATTATCGCTATTAGAGGTTCAATCGTTAAAAATAAGGACTTTAACATGTGTTCAAATCTATTCCCTTTCTACGGAGTAAATCGGAGCTTCGCTGAAATGTTATGTATTAAAATACAAACGGTTCTAATTATTTTATTTTTTGCTTAAAATTGCAGGAATAAAATAAGACCGATGTTTATGGTCAAAAAATCAACTAAAAAAAATCTTTCATTATTTTTTTTTCTGATCAAAATTTAACATTTTACAGTACAACCTTTCAAGATATTGTAAATCCTAGTGTCTAATTATCAGCCAAGTTCATTGAAAACGTAAAAAACAGCTGATCAATTTCGGTTTCTAGGTAACATTAATTACTTGATGATTTGCATTTATACAATTCTTTTCCTTCTTTAAAACTTCTTCGTTGTTTCAATATCAAGAACTCTGTTAAATATGAATTAAAGATAGCTTTCAAACTAAGTTAATATTAACGTATCAAGACTTCAAATTGAATTAATGTTTCAAAAT
Organism: Uloborus diversus; assembly: GCF_026930045.1. Classification (NCBI taxonomy): domain Eukaryota; kingdom Metazoa; phylum Arthropoda; class Arachnida; order Araneae; family Uloboridae; genus Uloborus; species Uloborus diversus. Next base: position 95,837,409 of record NC_072737.1, read on the forward strand.
ACAAAAAGAAGAAAAGAAAAGATTTGAATACAATACGCTATACTAAGCCGTACAATAGTTCTACAATCGAAACAATGCGATTTTGAAATCTAATTGGATTACGTATGGGTTATAAGGAAACAAGCCGTATAAAATCAGCGCATTTTTGATCTTTTCGCCACCTGAGCCTCTTTTATTCTTACAAAATGCAAAATATTTTGAGCTTGAAATTCATTTGGGATTATAGGGATGTTTCCATCATTTTTGCAAATATCCTGTGAAAGTTGTGATTTCTAATGTCTTAAAGCATGTGATATTTCTGAACCTCAACATTTATAGCAGAGTTTTTCAACCTTTTTTGATCCTCCGACCGGCAAAATTTCTGAAAAATATTCGCGGACCCATGAGGGCCTGTCTTCATTTTCTTCTTTTTTTTTCTTTCGCAAAAACATTTTCCTTGGCATTCAAGGCTGTTTTTAAATTATTTTTTAGATTTTCATTGTGATTTACTTGAGATAGTACTTAAATACCAAGAAAAAGTTTTTATTGTAACTAGTTATGATTAATTAAAAGTACCTTTTAAAAATTTGGAATATTATGGAAAGTTATGATGCCCCCTATTTTACGGTAACAAGCTCTGAATGTGTTATACAAGTTGCGAAATAACCTAAACATTAATAAAACTTTCAACTAAAGTCATAATTTTTAACTTTGTGATTAAGTGACGAGTCATAAATTTGATTTAAAACGCATAAAAACTAGCTTTTTTACTGCTAAAATAAAAATGTTAAATACGTTTCAATCCCATTAATTAAAGGTATCCGACTTGAGTGAAAAGACGATTTTTGACCAAAAATCATTTCTTCTCAATTTGATTTGACAAGGACTGTCCCATTTTAAATGATTAAAAAAAAACTTTGGAATTTTAATCTACGCGAATTAGAACTCACGTTATAAACAATTGAATACTAAGTGTCTGCAGTATAACGCGTGTTAAGTCTAATCTTACGTTTTTTGAAGAAGGCAATTTTCGCTCGATACTGGCAACGGAAAACATGATTTTGCAAATTCTATTCAGTACAGAAACATGAAATTCGGAATGCTTGTCTTGAAAGAACTTGTGAGTGTAGTAGACTGCAGATTATGTAAATGATAAGATATTTTTTCATTTTTAACCTTTTTACCCAAATGAGCTGATGTGTGCATCACATGACTTCCTTTTACTCCAATTTAATGTCATTTCCCCATTATTGGCAATTTTAATGTGATTCCATAGCTTACTCTCTAAATATCACCAACAGTGACCAATTTGAAAAAAAAAAAAAAAATAAATAAATAAATAATAAAAAATAAATAAATAAAATAAAAAAAATCGCCAAATTTTTCTCCAAGTTGGCGACAGAACTTGGCAACCAAAGGACTGGCGATATATCGCCAAGTGTCTGACAAATTATAACACCACTTGAGTTTACATCGAAATTAACAATGATTTACCCACAAAAAGGGGCAAAAGACCCTTTTAGGAACATCCGAATGCAACCAAAAGGAAAGGTGTACAACTAGACTCCACTAGGAGTCTACGTACCAAATTTCAACTTTCTAGGACATACCGTTTTTGAGTTATGCGAGATACATACACACATACGCACATACGCACATACATACGTACATACAGACGTCACGAGAAAATTCGTTGTAATTAACTCGGGGGTCGTCAAAATGGATATTTCAGATGTCTGTAGGTTGCTAGGCATATATCCACGTGTGGTCGGGTCGAAAAAAAAACTCAACATTCATTCGGGGGTAAGAAAAATGGAAATTAAGGCCGATTTTTGAGTGAAGTTTTTTTCGCGAATACAATACTTCCTTTTTACTTCCTTTTACAAAAAAGGAAGTATTGTATTCGCTGAAAAAGTTTCACTCAAAAATCGGCCTTAATTTCCATTTTTCTCACCCCCGAATGAATGTTTAGTTTTCTTTTCGACCCGACCACACACGTAGATATATGCCTAGAAACCTACAGACACCCGAAATATCCATTTTGACAACCCCCGAGTTAATTACATCGAATTTTCTCGTGACGTCTGTATGTACGTATGTATGTGCGTATGTGTGTATGTATCTCGCATAACTCAAGAACGTTAAGTTCTAGAAAGTTGAAATTTGGTACGTAGACTCCTAGTTCGGTCTAGTTGTGCACCTCCCCTTTTGTTTGCATTCGGGGGCTTCTAAAGGGGTTTTTTGGACCTTTTTTTTGGGGGGGGGGGTAATCATTGTTAATTTCGAAATAGGCTCAAGTGGTGTTATAATTTGACGGACACTTGGCGATATATCGCCAGTCCTTTGGTCGCCAAGTTTTGTCGCCAACTTAGCGACAAATTTGGCAATTTTTTTTGGCGTCAGTTTAATTGATACCGGTTGATCGTAGGGTTAGTTTTCTCAGGTGCTGTTTCTTTCCGCCTGCGAACTCATTACATGGCAGATTTAAAGAACAAACTAAACTTAAAATTTTGCTTCTTCTGCTTGAAAAGTCGGCAACGGATTAGCTTACCAAATGTTTCAACAAGCTTTCAAGACCGATGCTATGAGCCGTACATAAGTTTTCGAGTGGTTTGAGCGCTTTAAACGTGGGAGTATGAATGTTGAAGATCATCCTCGCTCTGAGCGCCCTTCAACGTTTCGAAATGATGAAAACGTTGAAAAAATCTGCCAAAAAATCAACGAGAGTGGTCGTTTTACGATTGACGAAAATTTAGAAGAAACAAGAGTGAGTTGGAGCTCACTAGGGTGATTAGAAGGATGGTTCCTTCACAATGATAACGCTCCCGTACACACAACCTTTACTATTAACCGCTAATTGGTGGCCAGTCGTTCTTCGATCCCCATATTCACCAGACCTAGTCCCCTGTGATCTTTTTCTGTTCCCGAGGATGAAAAAAAATGTGAAAAATGAAGCGTTTTGATGATGTAGAGGCTGTAAAAACTACTTCGCAACGGGCACTGGACATGGTCAAAGTTAAAGAGTTCCAGGGGAGCTTCTAACAGTGGAAAAAAAAGAATTAACAAGTGTATTGCATCTAAGGGTAAACACTTTAAAGGAGGCAAAAGAAATTTTGTGAATAAACTAATATATAAATATTGTAGAACAAAAAGCCGGTTATTTTTGGGTCCCCCCTCGTACAGTGTTTCTCTTAATTGGTAATTTTCAGTCATTTTTACCGAAAAATCACCCATTTAAAAAAGTTAATGATATTATGGTTAATTTTTAAGCAAAATACATGTTTTCAGATCCTTCTGCTTCTAAAAAAATATTAATATTATTTCATAATGAGGTTTTAAAAAAAAACTATTCTGGACCTATAGTCGGTTAATTTAAACGAAATATTAGTCACGAATTCATAGTATAACTCTCATTTTTTTTTTACATTACGCGACCAAAACTTTTCCAGAGCGTACGATTTTTTTTCAACGCTTGCGAAATAATGCATCAAAAGTAAATGTCTTTAAGATTTCATTTTTAGTACTTTTTCGATATACTGTACAAAGTTCCGGAAAGAAAAAATTAAAATGAAGTCGTGCACCTTTGAAAACGACATTTCGTAAAATCCTCTTCGTCCAAAGTGAAATTGATTTCCAGAAAACATGTTTCCACTCTGCATGCTTTTTGATTGCAGAGGAGCGAAAATCTTTTGGCCCAGAACTTTCTCCCTTTGAAGAAGAATCATTTAATGAAGAAGCATTAGGACGGCATTTGACTTTCAATTTGTCATTTGTATTTCAAATTTTGAAAGTAATGTTCTGCGCGAGCACTTTGTTTTTCATACTGTGCTAACGCAGCGGGCTTTTAGCCGGAATTATGCATTTTCAAATGAATGGAGGAAAAATAAAAAAAAATTAAGATCCATTTTTCAAAAAGAAAAGAAAAAGAAAAAAAAAAGACGTGTTCATATTTTTGAGTATAAAATGCGTAATATTTTCAATCGTACATGTAATTTTTTTCATCTAGGTTTTAAAAAGGATTTTTTTGTTCATAGTCAATCACGCTTTTGAAAAGGAGAAAAAACTGAGCATACTCAGCATAATCAGGGGTGCCCATCTAGGAGGGGGGGGTCATGGCGCAGGTCGCGACATTGACATTTTTATGGCTGTTGTTTTGAGGGGTAATTTCGTCTTTTTGGGAGAGGGGATACTCTTGTATTTGAGGGTATCGTTGCGATAGTTAGGCGGTGCGCCCTTTGCTCTTATGGGGGTTGGTATCCTTGAGCACAATAACAAGAAAAGTGTGAAGTGAATAGGAAAATAAGTATGTATCTTAAGTTTATTTTTCACAGACCGAGTATTTTTTTTTTCCTTTCAAATATTACTTTTATCAATCTGTTGGAGCCTAGCGGTTAGGACATCGGGTTTGTGATTGGATAATCGTGAGTTCTACGTCCGAGACCATAAAACTTCAAACCGTAAAATTTTCTTAACGAAAACGCTTATGAAATGCGTATTTTTGTGTATAAACCAATGTAAGCCATAGGTACTAAATGTACACAAATTACGTTAGAAACTACGGTTACTGCCAAACGGCACGACCTTAAGTGTCACGAGTCTAGACAAAATTTTGGATCTCACGAGTCTAGACAAAATTTTGGATTTCGGTCAATTCTCACTGGATGTGAATAAAGGTGACGCGGTTTGTCTGTATAGATTGTAGTGCCGCTCCAATTGGGTTCCAAGCTGCTAGTTAGGCTCCAGAAATGCAACGGAGTTTCCCTTGGATTTTTTTTTTTTTTTTTGTTATTAATTGCAGCTTGTATAATTTGCTTGTATTTACTGTAGAATAAATAAGTTTAAAGACTGATTTTTCATGATTCGCTCATGCATTTAAACTACATAGGTACTCTTTTCAGTTTAAATGCCAAAATCTTTGCAATTGCAGTTTAATGGCCAAAAACAAAGGAAAGAAAGAAAGAAACAGAAAATCCTTGCAGTACTTTTCTAAAGCAAAAAAAACTCACCTCTGTATCAAAATGGAAATCTAAAAACTTAACAAAGCATTATGTACAGTAGTTTTCTAGAAAAAGGAGCACGAGTTTTTAAACTTGACGTTTTGCTAAATCCGCATTTGACTAAGTTACATTTAATCTACATAGAAACATAAATTCAATGTGGTTTGAAAGCTCTTTACTTGAACATTTTGAAAGTATAAAATCTGAAATATATATATATTTTTGAAGGTTTTAGGGTACCAATTCCCCTTAACCTCTAATACTCCAGTATTCAGCCCGAAGTTTATTTATTAGTAACGGATCATCTGTTTTCCTCAAAGTGCTGACCACGTGACTTCCAATGACGATTCTGAAACTTGGATTCGAATGGCAAGTTATAATCAGATGTGGCTTCTGTAATCGTATAGTTTGTTGTTTTTTGGTTGTGGAATGGGAGCAAAGTAAAACATAATGTTATAGCTATGTTGGGTGGTTGTGTATACATAGTTGTGAAAATTGTTTTACATCATATCAAACTTAAACCATGAACTTACAATATTTTCTACTCGAAAACAACTTGGACATTTCGACTGAATTTAATTTAGTGACGTAACGCGGGAAGAAAGAAGAAATGGTAAGCTCATCTTATTTCTTCATTGATTTACTTGACTGGTTTTAATATTTATGAACTCTATCTTATTGAAATACTTTAGATGAATAAATACATAGATGTTGAAGTTTTCAAATAAATAAATAAATAAATAAATAAATAAATAAATAAATATAAATAATAATAATAATGAATGCAGTGGTAGCCGTTCGATCCGCTGAGGCGAAATTGATTACAAATTGTGAGAGCTGAATTCTGTCTACTAATTGAAAAATATGAATAAAAATGAATCCGACGTATTAAATGACTCTTTGTTAGCTGAATGTGAGAGAAAGAAATATTCTAATGAAATATTATGTTCAAAATTTAAGCTTAAGCAAGTTAATATTAGAATGAACAGCACGTTACAGAATGTAACGTAGATACTGGAGCTAAGGTATTTAAAGTCACTAATAATATTTCAGGAAAACTTACTAAAACTGTTTTAGGAGTAAAGCTGCCTAAGTAATGGGTAAATAAATACAATGGAGATGCGAGTCAGTTTCTAGAGTTTTATCAACATATTTTTCAATCATACTGGCTCGAATGAATCTGTAACTGCAAAAAAAGAAAACAAAATCAGTATCTGAAATACTTTTTGAAAAAATCCACTTATAATAGTATAGCTGGGTTTAAGTTAACTGACAAACTATAAACTGTATTTGACATTGTTTAAAACGATAAATAAAAAACAATAAAATATTATTAGCTATTATATAAATAAGATGCAAATTTTAAACTGTTAAATTTTTAAATCAACTAGCTATATTAAGGGTTATAGAACTTTGATAACGTAAAAGTGAGTGCTAGAAATATTGAAGCATTTGGATTTATACCTGGTTCGTGCGGCTAAATGGTTACAAGTTATGTAACTCAAAACATTACCCAAATAAAATACGTTAGGTTTAAAAAAAAAAGAAAACGAGATGCAATTAAGTATGCAGATGTTATGAAGTAACCTATGAGGCCTCAAAAAATCCTTTAACTTTAATGTTTCCAAAAGAACCAGTTCATCTGATATTCTTGTGCATCCAGGGCTATAGTTCGCAAATTTGCAGAATACGTTTAAGTATTTAATATTCGTAAACAAAAAAATACTGAAATTTTGCGAATGTACTGTTCCCAAGTAAGCAATTGCTTGCATTCTTTTACACCTTTATGCTAAAAATTAGTTTAACACTAAGAGGACAGACCAATTGTTGCATACCCATCAGAGACTATGAAGAGGTTATTTTGGTCTCACACCGATTTACGGGTAAATTCTCAGTAAAAATCTTCCTAAAATGAGTATATGAAACACAAATCTCCCCTTATGGCTAAGTAAAGACTAAACGCATATTAATTGCTGCTATGTTGTTTTTACACGCCTAAGTAAAAAGTTAGTTTCTTTTCCAAAGAACAACCCCTGTAGTTTGGCTAGTCCCTTCCGTGTTCCTAGGCATTCGATTCATCATTTCAATTTCCATGAGGGCAATGACTAAATTATTCAAACAAATACGATCACATTTTGAAAAGTGAAAAAGTTATATTGTTTTTAGTTACTTATTCTTCAATTTATTGACCAACAAGCTACGAGAGAGGTCACACAAGCTCCCTCGGTCTTGTGGTAAACGCTAAGAATTATCGAAAATGCATTATATGTCTTTCTTTACTTCACTCTTTTCTTTGCTTTCTTTAAGTAAGTCATTAAATTTGAGATCTACCTCCGATTAATTGATGTCTGTGGAAGATGAGATGATTCTCTTTTCCACTGCGGAGCTAGGGAATATCGGGTTTTAGCCTTTGTTGATAAGTGAATTAATGAGCTAATAAGGTTTTGATACTGAGAATGCTTTTGATTGTTTTCCAATTTAATTCCAGCTCAAATGACGTACTGATACTTTTGCAATTTTTCATGCGAAAATTTAAAAGCGTTAAATCTTTTAATCAATGCTGTCAGAAATTTTTACGAGTTGATAACGACTCCCAATTCTAGTGCAAAATGTTTTGCGATGGGGCTTGCACACAGATTACGTAGCAGTAAACATGCATTTTCGGTTATTACCATGTACACTATTCTAGGAAGTATTAGTGTCACAAGATATTAGTTATTTACTCTTTCTGTTGGATTTTATTCATGAGTAACGCGTAAAAGATTCTACGAGTGCCATTTTGTGGTTTAGTGGTTTTATGAAATTATACTTTTTATTTTTATCGAACATTTTTGACTGTATCCATAGTTATGATTCTTCCTTCCATGAGTGAAACCTATCTTGCGAGTATTTTTGAATGGATTAAATAATTTTCTAAACATAATTTTTAAATTTTCATCTATAACATTTGACTATTTGTTTTGCATGTGTGAACTGTGCCTTTTCTAGCGAAATGCGCCGACTTTTCTTTTCTTAACTATGTATGCTTGTGAATGCAAACAAATAAACATAGTTGACTATATTTGCACCTTTAGTTTACCAAAGTCTTATTTCTCTTTACTGTTTTGGTTTTTGTAAAAAATATTAGTTACTATATATTCAAATCGGCTTTTTTTAATGGTGTTTATAAAAGTGTTGTAAGTCTACTATATATATCCTTTCCTTTTCTTTGGAAAATTTTATAGTGATCGACATTTTATTTAAATCCTAATAGTAGCAAATTTCAATGCTCATACAAAAAAAAAAAAAAAAACAATAAATATATTTAAGTTAAAGTTGCATAGTTCTAAAGACCATCTTAAGAAAAACAGAATCGGTCAGTGCTTTCTGAACTCCTTAAGCAGGAACAAATTGCTAATCGGACAAAGATAAACAAACTACTGTCTTTAGCTCCGTACCAAAGACATACAAAAAGAGTCCTGTTATTTAAAAGCTTTCTTTTAATTAGGACTAAATTAAATAAAACTTTCCCCTGGAGAATTTAAATTAAATTTACAAATTCAGTTCCTCTCAAAGGATGTTTCGTAATTCCAGAAGCTTGCTATGGCGATTTCTTGAATATATCTGTAGTTAAGATTATAAAAGCTGATACACGGTTTAGAATACAATATGCGCTTAACTCAATTGTGAAAGAGTACCACTGGGACTAAGTTTTTGTTTTATAAAACTTCAATAACTGCTATTTTTTTATTAAATGTTTTGTAAACACTTTTGCCGTTTTATAATTATCTTGGAGAAAACGATAAAAACAGAACAAAATCAAAAGGTTTTTTGTTATTTCTTGTCAGATGTCAACTTCATTTATTTATTAAAGGGTCATTCCACAGTGACTAACGTAACATTCGCAACTGATTTTCAAACTCTTTTTACTTAAACCGAGAGTAAAAATAAATGTGTTTTGGTTTAATATGCAGATTTAAAATGTACAAGGTGACTTTTTTTCATTTCTACCAAAATTTGAAGCAAAATAAGCGCTGGCAGGTGCTTTTTTTTACCGAAAAAGCCATCGTGACTAACGTAACATTTTTGCAACCCTGAGAAACAATGCTTATGTTACGAGGCAAATTTTTCTGAAACTTACGCAGGCATTTAAAATTGGCCGATATATTTGTAAGAGGTAAGCAATCTATTTTTAAAAATGTACTACAGATTTATTACAGATGAATCTTTTTTGGCCTTTAATGGTACTTTTACGAAAAACTGTGTGTGACTAACGTAACGTGACTAACGTAACCATCGAATAACATGCGAAGAATGCATATAAAAAACTTTTTGTAATTAATCTCTTGCTCTTATATTACTTTTGCACTTTTTAGGAACCTTCTTTGTGTTGCATTATGGTTCTTTCTTTACGTTTTTCCTATATTAGTGTAATAAATTGAATGGAAGGATTCAGTTCAATTAACTCTATTTGAATGTGCGAAAAAAAAATAAACAAATAAAAAAACTGCTTTTACAAACTGAATAACATCATTTTGGGGTAATTTAATCTAAATATCTCTTTTTTTTAAAATTAACTTTAAGCAAGTTGATAGTTTCACCGAATTCTAGTATTCTGCCGATATACTAGTTATCGTCATAAGAAATTCCGTAGTACTTTTTAATGGCATATTATTTTTTAAGGTTTACTGATTCATCAAACGAATAGTGTTGTGCATCCTTTTGAATTAAAATGTAATATTGAAAAAAAAAATCGGACGTTTTTGCAGAATGCATTTTAATTCCAGATATCACCGCAAATGTTTGAATTTCTAAATGATCATTCTTGCATTTTCTGAAACATATGGCAGCAGCACTTATTGTCACTGTATCATGTAACATCTTCAAATGTTTTCCAACGAGCAGCCATTACTTCATTTTAATAATAGATGGAGATATATTTTCTAAAAAATAGAGACGTTCTCCTTTGTTAAGACTGTATTTCAATTATCTTAATTCTTAAGCTTGGATTCTTGTGTTGAATGCACATTCAGCAGAGTACTCATTTTGCTTTACTCCCCTTTTTTCTTTTTTAATAATTCTTTAAATTGGAAGTATCTTTTTAAAGACCTTTAAAAAAGTATTTTTCTAAGTAAACAGAAGGTCTACAATTTAATATTACTGGTAATTTTCACCCATTATACTTTTAATCAATATAGAATGCCTACATATTCAAAATTGTTCATGAAAATGTACATTAAATTAAATAAGTTTCAAATATTAGCAGCCATTTTTAAAATGTTACGTTAGTCACATGCAAACTGTTACGTTAGTCACAGCTCAAATGTTACGTTAGTCACACTAATTATTTTATATCTACTGATACTAAAATAAATATTTTGAACTTTTTAAGTAGATATGACACAGATGTAAGAAAATTCCAAGTGCTGTTTGGTTCAATCATCTGATTTAATTTTTAAGCAGAAAATAGTACATTTTCGTGACTAACATAACTCAAATATTTTCAGTGAAATAACCAAACTAATTGAAATACTTATCTTATAATGTATGCAAAAGGAACAGTCAATTTTATTGGGCCAACATCTAATCATTTAGAATAAATATAGTACTTTTAAAAATTTGCAAAAATCTTTACATTACACAAGAAAACGTAGACGCATGTTTTTTGCACATGCTAAGCCTTTTCTGCTACCTCGCACGTTTACATCCATAAGAAAAACACCGAATGAAATTCTTGCAAACTGTTACTGGATTTATGTACCAGGAAGTATGCTGAATGAAATGATAGGTCACAATTAAGGCTTTGTGGGAAAAAAATTTCTGAGGTTGAGGTTGACATTTCTATGGAATGACCCTAAATTAGTAACCGCGAGTTAATCCTTTCTGAAGAGATTTAAAACAAGAGCGGAAGTGTAAAAGCTATAGACATTTTATGTCTAGTATTAAAATAGATTTGGGGTCAGAATGTTATATTTATTTTTTCAATTCTTAAATACAGTACGGTGCAAAAGTTTAATCACGAGGTTTTAATAAATGAAATATATTGTTACAAATTCTGTAAATAGTAATTATTTTTGTGATTAATTTGTCGTAATCTAGCTAAATTAGGCTTTACTAAATTATCTTTCATCTAAAATTATTGTAGTAACGTAACCTGTAAATAGTTTCCTGTAATGAATATACAGCCCCTATACATTCGGCTGAAGTTTACGGGCCCCTATTTTTCATTGATAAGGTTTGTGAATGAAATAAACTTTTAGATGTTTATAAAAAGCGTCCCGCATGATAAAACGTCAGTTTCGATTGATAATTTGTACTGAGAGTGTATTAGCTTTGTTTATTGCGAGGCATTTCGCTGTGTTGTTTTTCGTATTTGGAAGTAAAGACGTGTGTAACCGTTGAGTTTACGGTGTTGTGTGATATTTGCTTAATTGCTGATGATTAATTTAGCAGTTGTTGACGATCTTTCCTGTACATAGTGTAAATAAATTTCCTGTGTTTTTAATCAAGAACTGTGTCGTCCTTTCTAGAAAGTTGGAAGTCGCACCGGATCCGTTACAATATACTTCGGAGTGCTTCGAAGTTTTTCTTTATCTTAAAAATTTGAATTGACTTTCATGTTTTCAATTCGACAGCAAAAAGCTGAAAAAAGAAAAGAAACCATAGAAGAAATCAAAGTTGTAATGTCGCTATCTATATTTTTCAAAGCACAAAACTCTTCTAGTAATTCTTGACTCCATTGTATCTGATGATGTTTAATACATGATTTTACGTTAATAATATGATATTATAAAAGATTTGGGATCGTGTCAGCAATAGATTTATTCCTTTGCTGAATATAGTACTTTAAGCTAAACATAGCACTCATGGTACTGTTTTCCATTCTTATGGGTGTCACATGATAATGTTCTTCAGAGGATCATCAACAAGTCAAATCCTGGTGTGAAGCAACCAGATACTGCAATGTTTGCAGGTTTCAAATAGCTTTACTAAGCTACACTTCTTAAATTAAAATTGTAGTCTCAAAAAATGAGTAACTAAAATTAACGTAGCAAAACATTTATTAACATATAAATCAAAGTTAATTCTATCATTAAATGGTACTTGTTGGTATTAGGGCCAGCAGCATTCTTCATAAATCAAAACCATAAATTCAAATCTAAATCTCAATCTAAACTGAAATTCTTTCAGTTTTATGTTAGGGTTTGCCACACAACTGGCGAGATTTTTTATCACCAAAAAAAAAAAGGGAGATTTAACATGATCTGAAGTGATGTTCAGCCAATGTTACACATGATCTGTGATTTATACCGTTGCTTTGCACAGCTGAACATGGGTATCAATGAGTTATATTGCTGAAAGGTTCTTTATAATAGCTTAGGAATTCTTCAACCGCAAAAGTTTCTATTTACTTTTTGGAGTTTTGTCTACTATTAAGAAAGCAAAGATATGTCCATTGAGCCGAAAGCATCCCATACCATGAGCGAAACTTACCCTTTTTGCCTGATATGCATTGAAAATAATCGAATAAGACTTTTGAAACACTTTTTGAAGGCGAATCCTTTTCAGAAAAAAAAAATTGGAACTATTTTTACCACCTTTTGTAGTTTACGACCAAATTTTTTTTTTTTTTTTTTTTTTTTTTTTTTTTTTTTTTTTGCACAAGGACACTTGTCTTCTGTTTCAGAACAATTTTCACAACAATTCTGAGAACACTTTTTGAAACATGTATTTATCAGCATATGTTTTAGCACAGCTTTTAAACACTTTAGAAAACATTCGAGAAATCATTTGAGCACTTGCACTGAACATTTCTCGGCATACGTTTTGGTGACTTTTTAGGACATTTTTTAAAACGCTTATGGAGCACTATTATTTTTCCAAACAACGTGCTCGTACTGCTCTTGGAGCCGAACAGAAACGATCAATATAACATTTCGAGAGAATAAATATGCATTCGTTTATTCATACATTCACTAACGTTGAGATTAAAAGCTTTATATTGCATTTTCGATTTGTATCAATCCGATTACAATGCAAAGCAAAAATAAAAATCCTTCAAATTGCTTGACACCATTCTTGCTGAATCTTATGTAAAACGAGTCCCCGAATCCGAATACAACCACCGTTTTCCCCCATTATGTCTACCTTTTGCCTATGGCGCCCCCTAGTGTTTTTTCCCAGATTTAAGCAGTTTCATAGCTGTTTATTAAAAATTAGAAAATCGCCCGTCAAAGTATTGCGGTTGAAAATTGCTTTTATGTTTGAACGAAGTAATTGCCTGTTTGGAGATATTCTGAAAACTGAAATTTTAACCACAACTTCAGTAAATTAACACTAACTCCAGTAGATAGCGCTTATTGGTGACCACTTTTTCATTTTTTTTATTCCCCTGAAATGAGTCTTACGAGTAAAACAGTTAAGTTACCGAATCCAGTTCAGACTTGTCACAATAAAGCTTATTCCCTGCATGTTAAACATTACCAAATCATATTATAAAAGTATCATGCTGTGGCGCGAGTTTCATTGTTGATCACGTCAGGAGCGTTTCTCGATCATTCGTTATTATATATATATATGAGGATATATTTTTGTATTGATAGAACTGTCCATGAAAATATGAGTACCATACGCAGGACATAGTCTTCCATATGTTTCTATTTTACGAACTCCCTTTTTTACGACCTAAGGAGTCCGAAAAAATTGCGTTAGTGCTGCCAATCATCAATATGAAGTGGAATATTTCTATTAAATCAAATTAAGTTCAATAAAAAGAAACTTATAAACACATTTCAGTGCGGGTCACTCCAATAAACAGCCTGAATCGGGACCTCTCATGGCGTGAACGGGACATTCTCTTGAGTCCTTTAAAGTAATTAGTTGAAGGGAAGTGTGCTCCGTATCAAATTTCGACCCTAATGTCCTATTCAAACATTAGAGCAGCAAGAATCCTTCCGTCTAAACTAAAACACTTCCGCTCCGCTGGCCCGAAGCACCACTTCATTATGGGACGCGGAAGCGAGTAGTAACGAGTTATTCACGAGTTCCTGCATTTTTCAAATTGCAGCTGATTGTAGAAATAATGGTAGGTTAGTTAGGTGTAGGAAATGATTGTGTGGGATGCACTGTAAATAGGAATGTGCAGGTATGTTTTTATACAGTGATCACCGCTTGCTTGAATCACGTTTGTTTTAAGCAGTTTGGATTCAATAGAGCAAAAATGTGTAAATATTTTTTGAGCGTGGAATTCTACACACAGTTTAAGAGAACCTGATTTAATTTTTAGTCAAACAATAGTGTGTATCATTAAAAGCATGATGTTTACTCAAAATATTCATTCTTTTATTATTTAAAGAATTTTATCGTATAACAGTATGAAAATGGCATTAAAACACTCAAATTTTAACTTATCTGCGTCAAAATATGTATCCGCTGTTTATTGCTAACAATAGGAAGTTGAAGTACCGTAGACACAATGTCTCTCTCCGTCGAACGGATTTTGTTTAACTTTTCTCGAGAAAATTACACTTAAACCTCCATATATCGAACTTCCACATATCAAAATTTTTTATATATCGAAATCCCAGCAAATTTCTATGTTCATTACATAGAAAAATTGTTTCTATATATTGAAAAAGTCTCTATATATCGATTTTTTTTCCGGACATTCGTAGATTTTTTTTCAACTTTAGACTTTATCTCATGAAAAATGAAGGTTAGGGGAGAAAATTATGTTTATTTAAGGTTTCTACGAAACTCATAAGGAATCTAGGGTTGAGGGGTGTGTAGATAGGTTGTTTTTCGTTCTGGAGTTCATAAATTCCCCAAGTTTATTCCAAATCTTACTTGTAACCAGTAACATTGTAAAATCTGTTTCAAGTTCTCCCTTTTGTCTGTTGATTATCATTCCTAGTCTTTTTACCTGCAGTAAAAACCATTCAAGTTAAGTAGATTGATTTTTTACTTTTCTTTCGATTACATTGTCAAAATGAAAATCCCCTAATGTTGTGGATCAAGTTGAATTGAAGAAGAAGGAAGACGTATGAAGGCGCAAAAGTGTAATTTCTGTTATTTTTTTAATTATTAACTTTTATTTAATCCAATGCTCGTATCAATTAGAAATTAGGTTTTATACACGTAAATTAGCTTTAATTTTAATGTTTTAGGAGACTTTTAGGATAAAATAAAAACGTTTCTATATGTCAAAATTTCTATATATCGAATTTTTTTCCGACAATTTGCTACTTCGATATATGGCGGTCCGACAGTGTGCAACATCCTGCTTCCCCCCTCTTTGCAGTATTTGCAAAAAAAAAAAAAAAAAAGAAAAGAAAAAACGGATTAAACTAAAAAAAAGGCAAAGAAAAAGACTGTACAATTGCTTGTCGGAAATGGTTAGTCACATACGCTTGATTCATTTAAGCGGTGTAGTTATTCAAATAATCAGGCAGTTTTTCAATGTTAAGGCGGAATTTCGATCTTGATTGCGGATTTGATTCATTAAAGCGGATGATTCAATAAACCACTGATTCAATTACCCGGCGCTCACTGTAATGTTTTTGTAATCTCTTAACTGGTGTCGTGGGGTGGGGAGTCTTACATCTGGTGAAGTTTCGACCTTTGCATTCAAACTTTTTTCTATGTTTATATATCTGGATTTTTAATGGTTGTCACTTTCGTTTCTGTTTCGGTTGTATTTGTGTAAATAAATAATGAAAATATCATTTAAAATGTTCCTACCTTAGTTGCTAAATTTTGTGTAATACACAAAAATCACCTCACCTCGTAATGGTTATTGGTATACGTGAAAGTCTTTCTAGTTTAATTCTAGACTTATTTTAAAAGAAAGAAATTTTTGATAAACTTTATAAAATCTACTAAAAACTAAAAGCCTTTCTTAAAGTTTTACAAAACCGCTGTTACCCTTTTCATTCATTTAGTTTACCTATTCAGCTGTTGAAATCAGATTTAGTTGCATGTTCATTTGCAAAGAGACAAGCTCTGCTTTAGTTAATTTATTTTCTTTTTAGAAGCATTTTGAGTTTTAAGCACTGAGTTATATTTTCCAGAATTTGGAAATTATAAATTCGATATCTTTTACATAACAGGTTTAAAACTTTTTTTTTGAGCAATCACGATTGCTTATTGTTCTCACTTGACAGTTCTTGATGCTCCGGTTCCTTTTTCAGCTTGGACCAGGCCTGCAGCACCACCGTCCACCGGCGACGGCGCGGCTGGTCCTGAGCACTGTCCCCCGGAATCCACTTTTGCTGGGCGGTGGCGTCCATGTCCTACACACGCATGCGCATACACAGTCGCCTACGCGCGCACGCCTTTACACACATACACACGCCTACGTGCACACATGTAAGCCTACACACACACACGCACACAACTATATACACGTAAGCACCCAGGAGGAGGGACATGCTTGGGCGGGGGAGCCATTTCTAGAAACAATAACTCTAACCAGTAGAGTCGAGTCTTGTCGCAACTCGTGATTGCGAAAAACATAATTTGAATTCAAAGTTTCGGAATTCAAATTAGAGTTAATTTTTATTTATTTATTTATTTATTTATTTTTTTTTTTTTGAGCAATCACGATCGCTTATTGTTCTCCGGTTGGGGAACAATATGGGATATCAAAACCGTCTCCTTGAAGGTTTTGATATCCCATGATTTTCTTTTCCCTCCGTCTCCCTCTGTAGCTCCACCGTCGACCGGCCGGCCCCTCCCGATGCTGCTTCTCTAGCGAAAACCGTCTTCAGATTGCGTCCATATCCTACTCACACACGCATACATACACACACTTACACATACATACCCATACATTCATGCTTGCACACAGACACAAACACTCACGCCTACATACACATATACATGCACACACACACATATCCACACACTCATCACTCATGCTTGCACACAGACAGAAACATACACGCCTACATACACAAACTAGTGATTGGGAAAAACATAGTTTGAATTCAAGATGTCGAAATTCAAATTTTTTTTTTCCTACAATAAAAATTTTCAGTCACCGATAAACACGTATATAACATATACGTGTGTAATACGTTTTGATGCTAACCGCAAGAAGAAAGCGATAAATAAGCAACCTTACAAATTTTGATATTGCTGCCCTATGAAGTAGGCTCATTTAGTATTGGACGAATTTCCTATTATTATTTGTTTGTTCACAGTTAAACACACTTTGAAATTGCGTCACGTTTAAGTTTTCAGATTTAAACTGACATGATATTTTATATAGTAACTAAATAAAATGCATTACTTGTAGTGACGCTTTTAACTGTTAAAAGTAAAAAAAAAAAAAAAAAAAAAAATCAGGAACAACTATTATCACTGAATGTACTTCATGTTAACCCCAGTAAATCCAGTTCGTTTTTTTTTTTTTTTTTGACATGGTAGGTGTAAAGAATATACTTTTAAATTAATAAGGATTATACTTGAATTAGATTGATGATAATGTTATTAAAAACACTATTCATTATTAAAGCGTTATGTAAGGCAAGACAAAAGCATGTAGTGCTGCTCAAAAATAGTCATTCTTTAAAAAGTTCATTAAAAATGAGAATGGTGAGGAAATATAATCCTAACACATCCACACTTTTATTTACGCAAGTCTAGATTTCTTTCATTATTTTTGAAATAATGACAATATTTTAATTTATAACACCTTGGATTTAACACAATTATGTCCTTTTTCTACACAAACAAGTCTGAAAACTTGCATCATTAATTTTGCGTAAACAAAAAGGACTCAGGTGGTAAAACAATCAAAATTTCATTTCAAATCTGAAGATATGATTTCCTTAGTTGGCAATTGTTTTTGAATAAATTTTCTCTTGGGATTAGACTGTCGGATATAAAACAGAATTTTAGATGTTAGTGTTATTGTCAAGTAAATGTAATTATGATGACTTAGGTTTTTCTTTTTTAAGCAGATTAAAAGAATTTGAATAAGTTTCCAACAAAAAAGAAAAAAACTGAACTTAAAGCTACGAATCCGTGATAATGTAAAAGATAAATCTGAGAACAAAGACAGAAAAAATTAATTATTCACAAACCTATTTAATTGTCTTTAACCAACAAACATGTGAAGTAACTATTAAGAGTAATGAATTTTTTCTCATAATCATATGAGATTACCGTGAGTCTCATAATCATAAATATTACCGTTGACAAACTTTTTATCAAAAGATAATGCGTACTAATGAAGGATAAGTAAAAAAAAGTTGGAGTCTTGTTTCCTTAAAAAAAAATAATAATTTGAATTCTGAAATTTTGAAATCAAATTATGTTTTTCGCAATCACAAACTGCAACATGACCCTACTCATTGGAGTTATTGTTTCCAGAAACGGCTCCTGTCTCCCCAAGCCTGCCCCTCCTCCTGGGCGGTTACGTGTGCACAGTTGTGTGTGTGTAGGCTTGTGTGTGTGCGTAGAACTGTGTGTAACCACGTAGGCGTGTGTGAGTGTATGTGTGTGAAGTCGTGTGTTTGTATGTGTATGAGCGTGCGTGTGTGTAGGACATAGACGCCTCCGACCAGGAGAAGCGGATAGCTCAGGACCGGGGGACAGTCGCGCCTGAAGAGGATGGCGGGCGGTGGTGCTGCAGAGGCCTCTGGTTCAAGCTGATAAAGGAACCACAACATCAAGGTCGGTCAAGTGAGAACAATAAGCAATCGTGATTGCTCAAAAAAAAAATAATAATAATAAATAAATAAAATAAACACATGCCATAAAAATCATAGCATTACGGTATAAATATTAAACTGCTATTTAAAACTAGCCGCCTGCGGCGACCAGCTGGTCCGCCTTTTTACGCCAGGGGTGCCGCCTTCAGCGGCTGCTTAAACAATTTAGCGACGACATTAATCAATGTTTTTCTCTATAAATCAGTATTATCATTCGTTTTTTTACGCCAATGTTGCCGCCATCGGTGGCTGCTTAATTTCGTGGCGGTGTCAATCAATCTATATCTATCTATATCATTAATAATTTGAATAAAATATTTTCTAGATCTGTCTCCAGTTTCGTCGTTTGGAATATTTTTAAAGGAGGGGGGGGGGGGCGACAAAAACGACGTACTCTTCTTGTGAATTTTGTCGAATAATAACAAAAAGCACTTCCACTTTTATGTGAAAGCATTGTTTTTTCAAAGTCATGGTGTATGTGGGGGAGGGAGGGGGGCATTGACACCCAATGTGCAAGCAGCCACCTACGGCGGCTGTTTGGCTAACTTGTCATTTACCTTTTTACTTCAAGTTTGCCGCCTTCGGCGGTTGTTTAAATAAATTTGGCAGCAGTATTAATCAATCCATCTCTATCTTTTTTTTTGTGCCATTCACATTTTTACGCCAAGATTGCCGCCTTCGGCGGCTATCTACCTTTCCAATCTATCTCTACATTTTTTTTTATCCATCTCTATTTATTTTGACCTCCTCACCCATTTCCTAATAAAAACAAAGAACATAGTCCTTAAGGTACTTAACGTACGTAAGGTAAGGCGTAACGTAGATTAGGTAAGGCGTACTTAAGGTAAAAGACACTCCGTGGGAAATTTCGTGAGGAAATTATGAGACCAATTCTAATACATTCCTTATGGCCTATATAACTATGCCTCACTGGGTGTTTTGTTTGAATTCGTGTCAGACGGCCTTTGTGACGTTATTAATCCAAGATGGCGGCTGCACTAGATATTGATAAAAATTCTCGGTTTTAACACATTTTTGAGGCCTATTATGATTTTTTTTCAACTTGTATTATATATTTAATATTTTAATGCGATTACTTTTCAAATTTAAAAACAAATTGCCCATGTAGAATAAGTTTTTTTTTTCTTTCGTTATTTGTGATTTTCGATTCAGATTTTATGAACTTTTTTAGTTACCAATAGCAGTTAAAAAATATTTTGGAAAGCTTTCCTCTTGAACCTGCTTAATCATGATGTTTACTCTTTAACGTTTCATTTAATCCAATCATTGCTTTAGTTTTATCAGAAAGTCTTGCCAACTCTGGAGAGGTCAAAAAAAAAAAAAAAAATCGCGCTAAAGTATTTTTTTTTTTTTTTGAGTTATATTTACTCTTCCATCAATTACGTTCAATCTCCTATTCTCTTGCTCGAAAGCTTCATATGACCCTAAAGCACAAAATGGTACAGAAGATTTTTAACAACCCAATTTCCTTCCATAAATTCATTCCAAAGATTCGGATGGTTAACTTTAAGACGCTTCATATCAGTCAGGTACCATGATATCATACTTGCATAATTTGTTAAATCCAAAGCAAAGAAATAGGGAACGAAAGCTTCCAATGAAGAAATGTGTAATTCCCTATTTCCTGATCTAACAGACCGTACAAAAAGTAGCATAGTATCAACCATATGCATATATAACAAAGCAAGTTTAAATATTGGACTTCCACTTGATTCTGTATCCTCAAAATCTTTCATTTTTTCATGTATTTTAAAATCTATTAATAACTGCATTACATTTGAGTGAAGTACTTTTGCTTCACCATACTTTTTTGCACTTTATAATCGCTTTGAAATTTAATTTCTTCATTGTGTGTATAAAAGGCATCGAGATAACATTTGAATAGTGCAACCCTTAACGTAGAATGTGCTTCTGTAGCCCGTCTAACACTCTTTCCTGCAAGAATTTTTTACACTACAGTTTCACTGTATAACTCAGTCAAAGTGGCGTCGAGACCTGTACCATCTATATATAACACAATTGCTCGCAGCATAGCCATAATCGTATGTAATTCACCAGGCCTAATAATCCAATTATGGGACAAGTTTTTGTTTGCCATAGCAAGTTTTAAAACTGGTTTGTATAACCCAATATCCATGGTGACTACTGTCCGTGAATTTTCTTCTAAAATATATTTAGTTACGTCTTCCAGTTTCTGCATGAAAGTAAGCTGTGTTGATGAAAAACTTGAGCTGCTATCGATGAGATGTAATACACAAACACGCGTTTCAGTGATCTGCTGCTTTTTAACTATAGAGTTGTACGCGGACAAGTTTGGAATTTGAATAATAGGTTCAGGGCTTGATGCACTTCCATCATCTACGTCACTTTCAGATTCATGTAAATCATCATTAACAGATTCATGTTTTATTTGCTGAACGCGGGCCATCATCAAAAAAATATCCTCTAAGTGGAACTGATTTAATATCTCACTTTCTGTTTTCTTATCTTCTAATACTTCTCCAAATGCTGAACATTTGGGCTTACTTGTCTTTGCAATTTTATAAGACGTTATTTCAGTCAGGGACTGAGGTAATGTCGAAAAGGAATGGGCTGCTGAAGGTGTGGTAAGAGAAAGTGGAATTTGTCTATCTGAGTCTTTTTTTCTGTTGATAAAGTACCATTACAGTGTCATGCAAAGTAAATTTTCCATAAGATGTGTCTTCAAGGAAATCAATGTTATCTGCAGCACAAAACAGAAATCTTGCCTTTATCAGATCAGGAGGAATATAGATCCCGCCACTCTCATCCATGCGCCTTGTTACCTCATTCGCTATCTGTGTTTCCAAACGTAGAACTTTAGCATAATCAATCGAAACTCCTATTTTATGTAAAAAAGCAATTATAAATTTGCTTCGTGTAGCAGAGTGGAGGTGTTGCAAGTTGGTAAGGCTAACACCAACTTGCAAAGGCATGTCTCGGGTGTGTCGATGAACAGTTTCTTTTGAAGCTTGGTAATGAGACAGTATTTCATACATGAATATGTGGGACAGTCTTTTGCTTTGTTTAGCACGGTATTGTCCTGCACCTCAGAAGTAGAATTAATTTCAAATTTTCCGTTGCAGTGCCATTTAAAAAACTGGTCAACTTCGGTTGGAACGGCATCAACTACCTGATTCTGATCAAGCGATCCTGTAAATATTCATTTCTGATGAGATAAAACTGCTTTGCGTAACATGTTTGCTGCTTTAAAGATAGTTCTCATGTTTTTCCCAATGTCTATAAAATCATATTCTGCATTAGCTAGGGTAATGTCTGCAGTTGCCTTAAAAGACACGCGTTGCGACTCATTTTACTCTTTTTGGATTACTAAATATAGCGTCATCCATTTCTTCTTGAATGAGATTTTTAATTTCTTTTCGCGTTTTATTTTTTCCTTCATTTTTATTTGCAATTGACTGATAATTCATTTCAAGGTCTGCTATTGTAGTAACATTTCCCTGAACAAGAAAATCATTTAATGCACACAGAAATTCTACGTCTGTTGCTTCATTAGAAATGTCTTGCGACTTTGTTACTGCATCAGGATCGCAATGTTTTCGTAAAACATTATATTCATGTTTTGCTCAGCAAGATTTATGGTATAAAATGTCCTTTGCATGAGGGTCTCCTGGATCCGTACAGTCACTGAGTTTAATTTTGAAAATTTCATTTTTGGAAATTTCAATTGCTTTTTGTAATTGCTAACCTGCAGAATCTGTTTTTATCACCACCAATGGTTTTTTTACACTCCCATTTTCGAAGCAGAAAACACTAATTTTTGTCACCAACGACAATTTCGGATCTCGTTGTGTAGCCTACAACTTTGTCTTCATGAATGGAAGTAGAACAAGGTGTTTATTCTTATACATTTCGTGTAATTTCTTACTTCTGTCCATGCTTGCTTTATGAGAGCACTTCTTGTAGCATTCTGCATGCCATGATGCGTTTTCATTTTTCAATTCTTCTACGGTCACATTCGTTAATTTTATCCTTAAGTAATTTATACTCTTTGTCATTCCATTCTGCTCTCTTCTTGATACGTTCTAACACTGTGTCATAACCAATGGATTTAACTAATCGGTCCTTCTTATTCTGACAAAAAATACAGTTTGTAATTAATTTGTAGCCTTGCTTTTTTTGAAGATGGAGGCAAAGAAACTTGTAAATGAGTTTCTGGGATAGAAGATAACGTGAATAAAACAACAGAAATAGGTTGAGGAAAAAATAACCGTACTTGTAGATCAGATTATTCACCAACGAACCGGCAAACAATACTTTCTCTACTCAGAAGCGTTTTCTTCTACTCTCCCTACGAATTCCTTAAGAGCACTCCCGATCTAATACGATATTCACATCCGGTCAAAGAGGTCAAGGGTGAGGGTCAGAAAATCGTCCTGCAGGGGACTGTTTTGCTTTACTGGGGCGCGTTCTAAAATGTAAGAAAAGCTCCTCGTAAGGCGCAATTATACAGGTTATTAGGTATTCTGTTAAACGATTACACAGTCGAATATTGTTAAAACGTATTCAAAGGGACATTCAAAGTAAATTTGTCCCAACAATAGCTCGTTTTATCTGAAAAATAATAGTTTGAGTGTGTTAAGTGATTTTCAACAGAAGGACTGTGCCCGCAAATGTAGTTCGCTTTAGCAGTAGTTCATTATAATCGTGTTCGAATTACCGAGGTTCAACTGTACTAATGTTTAGGGATCTTAGCCTGAGAAATGAAAATATTTTTAACTGCGAAAGCTCACCCGAGATACTTTTAAGTTGTTAATTAGAGTGTGCCAAGGTAAAAAAAATAGGATTTATCTGAATTTTCATTAAAAATGAGTCAATAAACAAATCAATCAAATATTTTGTTTTTAATCAATAATAAGAAGATGAATAGAATATTAATCAAGTAAATTCACCAGAAAATTATCACAAAATACCCAAAAATAAGCTCATAATTTCAAAAACTCAGCAAAGCCGCCATCTTGGATTGATGACGTCATACAAGCCGTCTGACAAGAATTCAAGCAAAACACCCGGTGAGGCATAGTTATATAGACCATAAGGAATATATTAAAATTGGTCTCACAATTTCCTCACGAAATTTCCCACGGAATGTAATATACTACTAACACTCAAAAAACCGCTTTTTTTCATTTAAGTAGAGCAAAAAAAAAAGCTCAAATTCCCCGTAGTGTGCAAAAAGTAGCGTTTGACAAAGATAAAAAAAATCTCGCTGTTTTTATTGAATTAATGCGCACAACTATGAAATGTAACGTAATATAGATACAGCGAAAGGTCCAGCTTGGGGGGGGGATGGAAAAAGAAATAAATGCAATCCCTAAATAAAACAAAAAAAAAAGGAAAGAAAAAAAGCAAGCGCTGCCGAAAAAACACGTGGTTATCACGTCAGAAAATGAAGTAAGCTATATAGTAAAAAAAAAAAAGATTAACATTGCTTGCGATTAAGATTCCATCGTAAATATCGAATCGAAACCCAAGTAGTGACGTCACAGACATAAAAGATTGAAGAACGCTTTTTTCGACTGATGCGTGAAAGGACATGATGTGTTCAGCATTAAAAATATTGTTAAAAAAAACTATTGCGTATTTTTAAGAACTTTTTTCTTTTGAAGAGGACGAAATGGTTTTACTATTACCAACTTAAATTTCAGAAAAGAGGCTTTGATACTTCTCGCAGGATGATATTAGAAAAAAAATAAAACCCAAGAAAACATGCAAATTCAAGGTTTTTTCAAAAATTCATAAAAAATACAAAAATTGCTCTATCTTCAAAATTTTTTGTTCATCATAGTTAAAATTAAATTTTCGACACTATAGTAGCAAAAATATTTGTCTGGCGCGATTGGTTCAGGGTCTGTGAGGTCAAAAGTACTAAAAAGTGCTAAAAATCACATAAAACATTAAATAACTTTTTTTCTAATTAAAATATCAAAAATCGGAGCCCGAGGTGCACAACTTTCAGCAAAAACTACACCTGTATACCAAATTTTATCTTTCTAGGCCTTACCGTTTTCCCGGGATGCGCGCCACACACACACAAACATCTTATTTTATTATATGTATAGATTTGTTATTCCATTGACAATCTGTTTCAGCAAAAGGATGTTAATTTCATTACTGCCTGAATTAGTAACACAAATTAGCGATTACTAGACAAAATATTCCCACGCTCTTGATGGCTAGAATTTCTTCACTAACTTAAGGATAGGTTATGAACTTGGCGTTAGGTTTCAGGCAAAAATGAAATGACGAATCCTGTGTCAGTTTGGCGATATAGGAGAGATTTTGCGAGATTGCCATAGAAAAAAGTTTTATTATTGGCATTTGTATGATAAATATCTGTTACGTATGTTTCTGCATTGGGTGGTAACAAACGAGAGTTGTAACTAGTTAAATGATGTTTCTTACTCTCAGCTTTAAGGTGTTATTAGACTGTGCTTTGTTCTTTTCACAGCCGTTCCGTATATTTTTAGTACCATTTTAACTCTCAGACGCCGACAAAATAATCACCTTTCTTTACATTTGAAGGGCTACGGGGAAGAACGATCAAAGTTCATTTTTCTAAAAAACTCTGGTTAACCTATGGGAATACGTAGATTATTACAGACAGTATTTAAGAGAAATATTATTCAGGCAAGAATCATCTTAGTGAGTGAGTTTTAACAGGGAAGAATGAGGCTAACTTGGAAATGATTCGAGATTTCAAGCTCACAAACGTAATGAGGAAAATTTGAGCATGGTGTACTATGATCATTCTTCCCCGTGGCCCTTCATTTGAAAGTTCCATAATCCATGTTTACCGTAGTTTTATAAGTTTTAGGAAAGTTAGGAAAGTATCAAAAGTTGTGCAATTAAAAAGAAGGATCTGGTGAATGAAGTAGGGCTTGGGTCTTGGTGAACCAACTTTTGACCATAGTTGACCATGGTAAATTTGTATTTTCTTTAAATAAAGTCAGTTTCTGTAAACGAACTAAGTGTGTTGAGGGTTAAAAAACTTTAACCACTTTACCTCATATCTGTTAATAAGCTTATGTAAAAAAGAAAATGTCATAATACTATTTAAATTATGTTTTTCTTTCTAAACTTCAATATAGTGTGTTCATTATTAATGTAATGTATAATAACAACAAACATATGCATTTTTAAAAAAAATCTTTTATTTATTATCCATCTAAGTAAAAAACCCTGGATTTTTTGAATTTTATAGTTTTTCCCCACCAGCCCCAGTTGCAAGTTCTTTTTCTTTACTGTTTTTAACTTTCTAGCGAGCGCGGCTTCTTTATCAACAAGAAAGATCTTATGTATTTCCTAAGAGCTCTTGGATTATGATATGAGGCATTTGTTTTAATGTTTAGTTAAGTACTAGAAAAAAGCAGTGTTTCCGAGAAATAGTAACGGCAGTCCAGGTACGTTCTTGTTACATTCGATTTCTATGTTGTTAAATCAAGTTTTTACTACAGTTCGTTTTAACATATTTCTAGGGGCTGTTCCTAAAACAAAATTTAACCCTGAAAACATAAAATAAATAGAAAATATGATCCAAAAAATAAATAAATATATATATAAACTTCTGTTCGTATCCCTCAGATACAAACAGCAGACGTACAGACTGCTACTGACACTAAAAGAAATCCAATAATGACTAAAAGCACGTAGAGAAAAGAGGGAAGAATAGTTCAATTGAGATGTGCGTCATGCTATCTGGCATAAATCTATAAAACGAAATAACCTATTAGTGAATATTTCAAATGCTTATGCCCGTTGGAGTTTTATTACTATTAAGAAGGTCCCAATTATTCTTTGTGGCAATACTTGTGTAAATATCATTTACACAACTGCTCAATAATAAAGAAAAGTATTTACAAAAGCACTTAATAAGAAGTAACTAGTTTAATTAATGCTTTGAAATCATTTGTGGTAACAAAATGGTTTTTAAAACATAAAACAAATTAAAAATAAGTTACATTTATGAAAGGTTTCAGTTTATGATTTTCAAAAATGTATTAATTTCCGCAATACTCTTTTTTTTTTTTTGAAGTGAAGTTGTAATAAGTAATGACAAATGTTGTTTATGTGCGATAAAAAAATAAATTAAAAAAAAATGAAATTAATCTGAAATTCCGGGTTAATATGGAACCTTTGATCGTTAAGCAGTGTAATACAATACATACTTAACATGTTAAACACCGCGCCTAATTTATAATTCCTAGTCAGGTCACGATCGCAGTGTGAAGGTGTTAAAGGACAACCTATTTTCTAATTTAAACAAAAATCTGTATAATCTATTTAGGTTTTTGGCAAGTATTATTTAAGTCCATTAATAGTTAGATTATAAACCACTACCAATTTAGTTTTTTTATTTGATGCGGAATTTTATGCATCTCTGTCACCAATGAAACCCGAGCTTTGAACGAGGAGTTCATTGTCAGTTAGCGATGAACTGATACGACCTTAACGCAGCGACATAATAGTGGGACCTTTACGTGGTGCGGCCTGGGTAATGCTAAATCTCAAAAGGAAGAGGGGGGTATCGGACTAGATCTTATATCTAAATCCACGGCGTTTAGAGTCGTTACTGGTCATCAACTGTTCCTACAATGATCGTAGGGCTAGGGGCACAACGCATCACCCGTTATTATAGACGGAGTTAGATGGAACTCAAGTCGTTAGTAGCCGCGATTGACGCATTGTAAACAACCTGAACGGAAAGCTCATTATCAATCAGTGACTGTTATGGTACTTAACGTGTCAATTGTTTTTCTTTTCCTGGGTTATGCATTAAATCCAAACTGTAGTGATTGATTCCTTAGCTGTGTTTAATGAATATGATACTGAACATCAAAATTCTGAAAGACGCGTTAAAAGATTTCATTTATTATTATTATTTTTTAATTAATTCATTAATTGTTTTATGAATGCCCTCTCTCATGCTATTTGTTATAAAACCATTTCGCCTGATTAAGTTATAATCTTATCAATTCGCGACGGTTAAATAACTGTTCATAGAAATTGAATAATAATACAACGTGCAATAGTTTCTTGAATTTCTTTCTTACATATTATGTGTATGAAGAAGAAGAAAGATGAAAGCTTGAACTTTTATTTCCAAGAAATAATGAAAACCAGCATGAATGTGGAACTCCTTTTATGAAACCTCACTCTCCAATTTTAAATAAATGAAACCGACTGCAGAAGTTCAAAAACTAATATTAAAAATTACAAATTAAGCTCGCAGTCAAACATTATAAGCGTCAAAATTAATTAACTCTCGAATGAATTCCATTAAATTTCTAAATAAGAATTCTGAAAGTTTTCCGTCTGCTAGAAAAGGATAATTAAAATTGGTTTTCATTTATTTGAATCGGGATAAGAAAGCGCTTTTTGAATGCATACAAGATGCCAAAGTTCAGCCTCCCGAATAGCTTTGTGTTATTCGATTTCTTTCTGATTTCTGAAAGAATACTTCAAAAGGAAAAACGACTTGTCGAAAAGTTCTTAGCAATTTAAACGGTTTTAATTTGCCATCAGAAATTCAATTAGTTGATTATTTAATCGAAACATGTACTATGATTAGATATAAATAAAATAACTTTGTGCTACAAAGTGATCAGAAGAATAGCTACGTTGAAAGCACACATTTCCAAAAAGTTTATTTACTTGTTTTGAAGTTTCAAGGCATTTAGTGCTGCAATTCGGCGACCGCCATTTTTCCCTAAGTATTTTATTTATTACTAGCCGCCTTCGGCGACCAGCTGGTCTGCCCTTCTACGCCAGGGTGGCCGCCTTCGGCGGCAGCTTAGACAATTTAGCGACGGTATTGAGCGATGTTTTTCTCTATAGAGTGTAACGGATCCGGTGCGACTTCCACTTTCTTAAAATGAAGACACAGTTCTTGATAAAAACACAGGAGCTTTATTTACACTATGTACAGGAGAAATCGTTAACAACTGCTAAATTATTCATCAGCAATTAAGCAATTATCACACAACACCGTAAACTCAACGTTTACACACGTATTTACTTCCAAATACGAAAACAACACAGCGAAATGCCTCGCAATAAACACAGCTAATACACTCTCAGAACAAATTCTCAATCGAAACAGAACTCTTTATCCAGCGTAACGGTTTATATACACACCGAAAGAAATCTCTCAAATATTTTAAACCTTTCTGGAAAATAGTAGACCGTTATCAAATTTTATCAATGAACAAAAAAGAAATAGGGGGGTCGTATACTTTAGCCATATGTTAAGGGGTTGTACATTCATTACGGGAAACTATTTACAGGTTACGTTACTACAATAATTACTATTTACAGGATTTGTAACATTGCCCCCTTCTTAAGGACTGCACGTCCCGGGCAGTACAATCCCCAGAAAGGGTGCCAAACTTCTATCACAAGTTTACAAATATACACATTAATTAATAACTAACAGATACAGAAAACACAATAATAACAAGAAATATTACTAAACATTATAAGCAAAAATTATCTACAACTTTTATGTTATCAACCATGGTCGTTTACGTAATACTCATGAACTATGGCCATAGTATGGGGCTAACCGATCATAATGTACAACCCTAGGTTTTGCATTAGGTGATTTTTGGATCCTCATTACGACGTCATTCAGTCGGTTAAGGACTTTGTAGGGTCCATCCCAATGCGACTGCAATTTGGGTGACAGACCTTTCCGTGGATGGGATTCCATAACCAAACCTTGTCGCCTTCGTTGAATTCATGTCCAGTAGACCTTGTGTCGTATCGGGTCTTCATCTTCTCTGCCGCGATGTTGATTCGCTCTCGTGCGAAGTTATGAACGTCTTCCAACCGGGCCTGGAGATCCTGGATGTACTCCTCAGGCGATGCAGGCGCATCCGGAGGACGACCGAAGACGAGATCATAAGGTAGCCGAAGCTCTTGTCCGAAGAGCATCTGAGATGGGGCATATCCGGTAGTCTCGTGGACGGCATTGCGGTAGGCCAGCAGGAACAAAGGTAGCTTCTTGTCCCAATCCTGTTGATTTCTGGAGACCATAAGTGAGAGATTATTCAGGATTGTGCGGTTAAATCTCTCCACCATGCCGTCCGATTGTGGGTGTAGTGGTGTTGTCCTAGTTTTCTCAATTCCGAGAATTTGACATAGGCCCTTAAACACAGCAGAGATGAAATTCCTCCCTTGATCGGAATGAATCTGCAAAGGTGTTCCGTATCTCGAGATCCAATGTTGGACTAGAGTCTCTGCTACGGTGATAGCCTCTTGATCTGGAATGGGATATGCTTCCGGCCATTTGGTGAAGCAGTCGATGGAAACAAGAATATATTTGTTCCCATCAGCAGTTCTTGGTAGAGGACACAAGATGTCGATCCCAATTCGTTCGAAAGGAGCTCCAACGTTGTACAGATGTAGCTTCCCTCTGCTTCTCTTCTTCGGTCCTTTACGAGCAGCACAGGCGTCACAAGAATGGCACCACTTCTCCACGTCATCCTTCGCCTTGCTCCAGAAGAAGCGCTCCCGAACTTTATTGAGGGTTTTCAAGATACCAAAATGTCCTCCAGTCGCACTACTATGTATTTCTTTCAGAACATCTGAAATCCTTGATCGGGGAAGTAGTAACTGCCACCTAGATGTTTTGCCGTCATCAGATTCCCATTTTCGGTACAGTACGCAGTTCCGTAAATGGAGTGAGTTCCATAAAGCCCAGTATCCTTTTGTTGCAGGACTGAAGATGGAAACGTCCTGCCAGCTAGGGCGTCGACTGTCACATTCCATGAACTCCAAAATTGGTTTTATGTCGGGGTCTTCAAGTTGATCTTTTCGAACTTGGTCATCACTCCATGGATCAGGTTCTGATGATGTTGGAGTCACTGTCACCTGATAGGCGGTAGGGCTAGTCGTTCCATACTGTTTCTCGATTTGGGAACAATAGTGGCAGTTCTCAGGACAGGGTCTCCTTGATAAAGCGTCAGCATTACCGTGAGATAACCCTTTTCGGTGTTTGATCTCCATGTCATATTCCTGGAGTCGCTGTATCCACCTGGCTATCTGGCCTTCCGGATTTTTGAAGTTCAAAAGCCATGTTAACGAGGCATGATCTGTCCGAAGCAGAAACTTTCGGCCGTAGAGGTAATGATGGAAGTGTTCTACAGCTTTCACTATGGCCAGTAACTCCTTTCTGTTGACGCAGTAATTTCGCTCCGACTTTGATAAGCATTTGCTCCAGTAAGCGATGACATGTTTATTGCCGTCAATTTCTTGGGATAAAACAGCTCCAATGCCCTCGTTGCTCGCATCTGTGTCCAGGATGAAGGATTTTTCTGGCTGAGGATAGGCGTTGATGTTAAAGCTTCCTTCAGACGTAGAAATGCATCTTCGCATTCTTTGGACCAATCAAATTTTTGCTTGCTCTCCGTCAGCTTATGCAAAGGTCGTGCAATGTTGGAAAAACCCTTCACAAACTTCCTGTAGTACGTGCAGAGCCCCAGGAAACTTCGCAGCTGATGGATGTTTTCGGGATGACTCCAACTCTTGACCGCAGATACCTTCTCTGGATCGGTTTGTACACCCTCAGAAGAGATGATGTGACCAAGGTAGTTCACTTCCTTGGTCACATGGCGGAGCAAATTACATTTGGACGGGCTTAACTTCAGATTGGCTTCCTTAAGCTTTTGCAGCACCTTCCTAAGATTTGCCAGATGTTCTTCGAAACTGCGTCCCACGATGATGATATCGTCTAAGTAGACCAGACAGGATTCGTAAGAGAGTCCTCTTAACACTGTCTCCATAAGACGCTCGAACGTAGCTGGTGCATTGCAGAGGCCGAAGGGCATCACTTTAAACTGCCATAAGCCTTGTCCAGTTGTAAACGCTGTCTTCTCTCGGTCCTCAGGGTGTATCTCAACCTGCCAGTAGCCGCTTTTCAAGTCCAGTGTCGAAAACCACTTGTGTCTGGAAAGAGTGTCCAAGGTGTCGTCTATCCGTGGAAGAGGGTAACTGTCTTTCTTGGTGATTTCATTCAGCCGTCGGTAATCGACACAAAATCTGGTGGAGCCATCTTTCTTTCGGACTAAGACGATGGGAGAAGCCCAAGGACTCTATAACGGTTTGATTACATCATTCTCCTTCATCTCTTTCAGGAGGGTCTCAACTTCTTCCTTCTTGGCGAATGGTAGTCGTCTTGGATGCTGTTTAATAGGGGGTGTTCTCCAGTGTAAATCCTATGCTGCGTTAAATTCGTACGGCCAACATCCTCCGATGCTGATGAAAACAGATGCTTGAAGTCATCCACCAATTGTTCCGCAGCAGTTCTTTGATCTTTCGATAATGGCGCACTCCCAACTAACTTCGATGTCAAGGACTCAGAAGACACAGTCTCGGCGGAATTAATTCTTCTAATGATGCTGTTTACTGGAATACAGGGTGCTAACACTTCACCTTTCCGGACATTCCTTGGCCTTTCACTCACGTTGGCGATTCTCACAGGGATTACATCCTTAGAAAGGTCCACAAGCGTAGATGCTACCAGCACTCCTTTTAGGTTATTGCTTAGGTTAGGGTATTCAATGAGTCCAAATCGAAAACTATTGCCTTCTTCAATGGAGCCAGGTATTAATGATTCTGACCTTGAGGGAATCGATAAATCTGTTTGGGCTATTATTTGATGAGCGGATTTTACATCATTTTCAGCGTTGAAGATAGCTATGTCTTCTCTCATCGAGTGCAGCTCATTAGTCTTGAAGTCGAGGTTGAAGTCATACTTCTTTAAAAAGTCCAATCCGAGAATGAAGGGGTCTGTGATAGCAGCAACGAATGCCGTATGATGGTAAGTGGCATTTCCAAACACAATTTCTAAGTTCACTTTACCTTCAATCTCGATCTTGTCACCTGTCACAGTTTGGAAGGTAACGCAGGGCGGCGTCCATAGAATG
Source organism: Uloborus diversus (assembly GCF_026930045.1). NCBI lineage: Eukaryota > Metazoa > Arthropoda > Arachnida > Araneae > Uloboridae > Uloborus > Uloborus diversus. The sequence continues at coordinate 95,870,070 of NC_072737.1, forward strand.
TTGAGTCCAAATTGACGAGCCACATCTGTTCTAATGATTGTAACATTGGCTCCAGTGTCAATAATCAGTTCGCAGGGAAACCCGTTTACATATGCGTAAACAAACAGTCCACTACTGCCGCCACTCGTCGATGAAATATATAAAACTTTAAGATGGGGCTCATTCCAATTTGGCGACCTCCGCCCCGCGAGATTGCCATGGCTTAGTTTTCCTGGACCTGAGAGGGAGAGGCGCTCTTCCCTCCGGTTTCTTGGCGGGCTTCACAGTTTCTTCGCAAGTGACCCTCGCCGCCACATTTCCAGCACTTAAGTGGTTGTCGATTTTGGTCCTTGAGAGCCGAAATCCTTTTGAGGGTTCCTGCAATTTCTTTTATTTGCTTTTCCAGTTCAGCAAAGCTTGACGAGACCGGATCAGGCTCATCAGTTTTCATGCCACGGGTTGAATGGCGATCCTTGCGGGTTGCTTGCTGGGCGGCCTCCAACTTCATCGCATACACAACAGCAGAATTCAGGTCTTTGACATCCGCCATCCGTAGAGCTTTCTGGATTTCCGGATCTCGAACCCCGTCGATGTAATAGTTGAGTGCCAGGTTGTCTCGAACATCCGCAGGACAGTCGCAAAAAGGAAGATGAGACAGTCTCTCGACGTCCGCCGCTAACTCTTGCAGGTTTTCCCCGGTTTTCTGGAAACGGGACTTCAACTGGAGTCGGCTGAAATCTTTCTGGCACTTCTCACCGAAGCGAAGCTCCAACGTAGATGTGAGGGCGGCGAAATCCAGGCGCTGGCTGTCCGGAAGGGTCTGAAGAATGTCCGCTGCGTCACCTCTCAGGGATGCTGCAAGATGGCAGGCCTTGGTAGCAGAGTCCCATCCGTTCGCTTCCGCCACTATCATGAACTGAGTTTTGTAAACCTGCCACGAAGTTTTCCCATCAAATGTGGCAAGTTTAATGGACGGTCGAGCAACCGATGTGGGGGCGCCAAACTGTACAGAGCTGCTTTCCGCGATCGCCAATCTCCTTTCCATGTTTTTAATTTTCTCATCCACATGATTTTCAACTGTTGCGATACGGTTTTCTACTGTTTCAAATTTTTCATCAAAAGCATCAACTCGATGCTCCATCTCATTAAATTTATTTTCCATCACAGTCTTTACCGAAGTAAGGTCGTTTTTAATTTCTTCTTGGTTAGAAGCTAAATCATTTTTCAGTATGATCAGTTGTAAATCACTTTTCAATTGTTCTTGATTAGCAGCAATGTTATTTTTAAATTGCTCTTGATTTGCAGTAAAACTTGCAGTCAAATCACTTTTTAATTCTTCTTGATTAGCTGCCATACTTTCAGCCAAGTCACTTTTCGCAGCATTAATTGCTTCCAGAAGTTGTTTTAATTGGTCATCCATTGCGCGAGTAATCACCATAAAAACAAAGTCTATAAATTCAAACAGTCTTTATGAAAAAATGTCCAAAGTCACACTTACTCCAAGAAAGTCCAGAAGAAGCCCCACGTTGGGCGCCAATTGTAACGGATCCGGCGCGACTTCCACTTTCTTGAAATGAAGACACAGTTCTTGATAAAAACACAGGAGCTTTATTTGCACTATGTACAGGAGAAATCGTTAACAACTGCTAAATTATTCATCCACAATTATCACACAACACCGTAAACTCAACGTTTACACACGTATTTACTTCCAAATACGAAAACAACACAGCGAAATGCCTCGCAATAAACAGAGCTAATGCACTCTCAGAACAAATTCTCAATCGAAACTGAACTCTTTATCCAGCGTAACGGTTTATATACACACCGAAAGAAATCTCTCAAATATTTTAAACGCTTCTGGAAAATAGTAGACCGTTATCAAATTTTATCAATGAACAAAAAAGAAATAGGGGTCGTATACTTTAGCCATATGTTAAGGGGTTGTATATTCATTATGGGAAACTATTTACAGGTTACGTTACTACAATAATTACTATTTACAGGATTTGTAACATTATCAATATTATCATCTGCCTTTTTAGGACAATGTTGCCGCCTTTGGCGGCTGCTTAAATAAGTTTCGTGGCGGTATCAATCAATCTATATCGATATCATTATTAATTTAAATGAAATATTTTCTAGATCTATCTCCAGTTCCGTCGTTTGGAATATTTATAAAGGAGGGGGAGAGGAGACACAAACGGCTTGCTCTTCATGCAAATTTTGTCGAAAAGTAACAAAAAACACTTCTACTTTTACTTGAAAGCATTGTTTTTTCAAAGTCATGGTGTGTGGGGGGGGGGGCACTGACACCCCGTTGAAGTTCCTTAAAAGACGGGCATGTCTCTTTCTTGCTGTTCATCTACTATATCAACCTCTGCATTTGTCTATATATCTATCTATCTATACGATCTATGCGTATCTACCTCTGACAGTAATTAACAATCTTTTTTTATTTATATACAAGCCGCCGCCTACGGCGGCCGTTTTTGGCTTACTTGTCATTCACCATATTACGCCAAGAAGTCGTTAAATAACAAAAATCTCGTCCATTTTTATGTGAAAGCATTATGTTTTCAAATCATTGCGGCACCCCCCCCCCAACCCCCGTTGTTGTTCCTTAAATAACGGGTCTGTCTATCTCTCACTGTACATCGACCTGTAGATTTATCTTTCTCTAGATCCATGTAAATTTACCTCTGATATTAATTAACAATCTTTTTTTCAAAGGAAAAAAATATTAATTCGAAAAAAAAAAACGTTTTTTGTACGCTCAATGTATATCTATCTACCTATTCGACCTATCTCTAAATTTTCTCATCTATCTCTATTTATTTTGATCTAACATCCAATCTTATTACTTTCTTCTATATCTAATATATAGAAGAAAGTATTGGATTCGTGCAAATTTTCGAATTTCGAATTTTGACGGATTCGAACGTTTTGAGGTGTGCTGAGTCCATTTCGACCATTTTTGGAAAATGTCTGTCTGTCTGTGTGTGTGTGTGTGTGTATGTATGTGTGTGTGTGTGTATGTATGTGTGTCACGTCTGTGTGTGACCAGTCTTTTGTGGCCGCTCTACAACAAAAACTACCGCATGAAATCGAACGAAATTTAGTACACATATGTGCCCCTATGTGAACTTGTGCCCATTAGTTTTTGGCGCGAATTCCTCCAAGGGGGTGGAGCAATGGGACGTTTTTCGAGTTACGCGTGCTTGCTATTCCTCAGGAAGTAACTGGCGGAATCAAACAAAATTTGGTCCATATGTTGGTATTAACAGGAACAGGTGCTGATTCAATTTTGGTGTCAATAACTCAAACGGGGGTTGAGCTATAGAACGTTTTTTGTCGTCAATTGTGACTGCTGTATCTCAAGAAATAATGAACGGAATGAAAGAAAAATTTATCGGCAAGTAGCCCTTAGTGGGTATAAGAACTGATTTTATTTTTGTGTCAACAGCTAAAAGGGGGGGTAGCGCAATCACCCGTTCTTTTTTTCCATTTTGAGTGCCCTATCTCAAGAAGTAATGCTACGTTCTGGTTGAAATTTGGAATATATGTGAATCCATATGTAAACAGGCTTTGGTTCTATTTTGACGCCGATCGCTCCAAGAGGTGTTGATTTTTTTTTTTTTTTTTTTTTTTTTTGCGAATAAAAATATTTTTATTAATGAAACAATAAGAAAGATAAATCGTAATAGATTGTCGTCTGCGTATTTCTCGTGAATTTAATTGTATGGAAATGATAGGAAATATTATCTCAATGATTTAAAATTTTTAACTGTTGCCATCTTATGTTTGTTAACAAATAAAATATTTGTAATTCATTCAAGCAAGGTTTTTAAAATAACTTTCAATTTTCGCTCTTTGCTTTGCTTTTGCAATAATTCAGACATTGGGATAGTCGTCAAGTTTTTGCATGTGTCATTTTGTTTTTGCTGGGAATATTGCTTCCTCGTCAAGCATGGGGAGGGATCAGAAAAAAAAAAAAAAAAAAGAAAAATATAGAAGAAAGTTTCGTGATGGCCACAACATACTAGTTCCCTAACAAAAAGAAAATCATGCAAAAAAAGCGTGCTTACTTATTTATTAAAATAGCACAAAAAATTGGTGTCTCTGTGGTACCCGGAGTTTGCCAAAGTATAAAAATCATTGTTTTTATTGAAATTCAAAAAAAAAAAAAAAGTGACTGGGACCAAAACGATCCGATGGTGGTCCGTCTGATTAACCGAAATCGAATGTTTAGCAAAACATCCGGGGGGGGGGGGGGGAAGAAACAAATAAAATACCTGGAAAGAAAAAAAAGAGCGAATGAATCCTTCGAAAGGAAGAAAGAACTAGTATGTTGTGGCCATTACGAAACTTTCTTCTAAATTTTTCTTTTTTTTTTCTGATCCCTCCCCATGCTTGACGAGGAAGCAATATTCCCAACAAAAACGAAATTACACATGCAGAAACTTGACCACCATCCCAATGTCTGAATTATTGCAAAAGCAAAGCAAAGAGCGAAAATTGAAAGTTATTTTAAAAACCTTGCTTTAATTAATTACAAATATTTTATTTGTTAACAAACATAAGATGGCAACAGTTAAAAATTTTAAATCATTGAGATAATATTTCCGATCAGGGGTGCATTGTAGACTTACCTCCACGTGGTGCACCCTGGGCAACGGTTTAACCGGCAGAATGGTCTACAACTTTGGCAGGCACTCTATGCGATATCCATATGGTCGACGAAGACGCGGCGGAGTAAGGCTAAATGTGTTACAGTGGAATGCGGGTGGCATGTCTCAGTCGAAAAGAAGTGAATTATTAACGAATTTGAATACTCATGATATTGATGTCTTTATCATAAATGAAGCAAACCTTACTATGGAGAAATTGAAATACTATGTTTTCCCTGGATACACTATGTATTTATTGCCAAAATTTCGCCAGATTGCTAGTGGAATACTTGTGGGTGTGAAAGGTATTCTAACATCTGAGTTCAAAATAGTAAAAGAAATGGGAACAACTAATGACAAAAGTGAAATAATAGGTCTAGAAGTATGGAAGATGGACTTTCTTTTTAGGATTTTTGGTTGTTACAACCCTCCCAATAATAAACCAGATTTTACAACATTACATATTTCGGAAGGGACTATTTTCCTTGGCGATTTTAATGCACACTCGAGTTTATGGGGATATAAGGATGTAAATACAGCGGGTACAGAAGTTGAAGACCTTTTGAATACAAGCGTATTGGAACTTATTTTTAAAGCTGACGACCCACACACATTTTTGCACTATAACGGCACTGGAACATCACCAGATCTCCTGATGGTCTCTGCAGATCTCGCCCAAGAAACTACAAGAAAAGTCATTGATGACCCTGGTTCAGGACATAGAATGGTTGTGGCAAACATCGATATAGCTAAGTTTAACCAAACACCTCCAAAGGATGTATCCAAGATGTCTTGGAATTTCAAGAAGGCTAAATGGAGGGAATTTAAAGAATCTTTAGAAGAATCGCTGAAGATGGAGAATTTTGACTTTTCAAACAGCATTGACAAAACTTGTCATACAATTAATAAGGTTATTATTGCGTGCGCTAAAGAGTGGATACCAAGAGGTAGAGTTAAATGTTATAGAAGCTTTTGGAATGAAAATCTCGAGCAGGAAAGACAGCTGAGAAACAGCCTTAGAAAAGAAGCTGAGATAACTGGTAGTCCTGTAGCTGTCAGAGCATGGAGGAAACAAGCAGCAATTTTGAAGAGAGCTATTATTAACGCTAAGCGTGAAACCTTCACTAAGTTTATTAGTGAAATTAATTACCAATCGGACAGCCTTAAAACTTATAAATTTCTTGCGAATATACAAGGTAAAAAATCATCTCCACGTAGGACTTTTTTACAGGTCAATAACAGAACTTTGCGTTCTGATAAAGATATAGCAAATGCATTTGTACAGTTTTTGGCACAAAATCAAAAGAAGAGTCCTTTTGCAAGAAGAAATTCGAAGGTCCTGAAGAGAGAAATTAAGGCAAGATCAAAATTTCAACCCCAGTTAGGTTTTTCCACAGATATCTTCGTGAATCCATTCTCCATGTCTGAACTACGTCTTTCGATTGCCTCTTTGAAGGACAAAAAGTCACCTGGTGAAGATGGAATACATCCAGAATTTTTAAGGCACCTTGGCCCTAACGCATTGCAGACAATTTTAAAAATATTTAATGAATCTTGGAGAACAGGTATAGTACCTTCACAATGGAGAAAAGCATTGATTATTCCAATTTTAAAAAAGGACAAGGATCCAAATGATTTGAAAAACTACCGCCCGATTTCCCTCACTAGTGTACTCGGTAAGACGATGGAGAGAATGGTTTTTAATAGACTTAATTGGTACCTTGAAAGTAAGGGATTACTTGCTGATGAACAAGCAGGTTTTAGAGTACATAGATCTACAAACCAGCAGGTGGCTCTATTGAGTCAAGATGTAAAAGATGCTCTAGATCGAAGCAACTATTTAACTGCAGTTTTTGTCGATTTTAGATCTGCATATGATTTGGTTTGGAAGGAAAAACTATTTCTTAAGTTAAAAAATTTGAACGTCCATTCGAATATGTTTAATTGGTTATTCACCTTTATCAACCAACGTTTGTGTAGGGTAAGATGTGGAACTGACTTTTCAAAATACAAATTACTTCATACTGGATTGCCCCAGGGAGCAATTTTGAGTTGTATTTTGTTCAACATCTACATCAATGATTTGATCCAGTCGATTAAATCTATTCCAGGTATTAAATGCCTTCTTTTTGCTGACGATTTGGTCATATGGACTGAAACTAAAAAACGCAATGGAGTCAAGAACATTGAGGAGACACTTAACAGAGCTATGGGGGCATTGTCCAGTTGGTGTGATAATAATAACATGTTTTTAAATGCTTCAAAGTCAGCTGTTCAGACGTTTTCGCTTGCACATAAGAAAATAAAACCTGAAATAAAATTTAAACAGGATATTCTATCCCATACTGATGAATATAATTATTTGGGAGTAACTTTTGACAGCAAGCTTAATTGGAAATCCCACGTTGAGAAGACTGTTGAAAAGGTATGCAGACGTTTAAACGTATTGAAACGCTTAGCGGGCTGCAAATGGGGCTGTAGTCGTAATACGCTTGAAATTACCTATAGGACGTTTGTTCTCCCATTAATGAGCTATTGCTGTGAGGTACTGAGCACTGCATCAAAACATGTCCTGAACAGAGTTGAAACTATACATAACCAAGCACTCCGCCTAATAACAGGAGCCGTGAAATCAACACCACTGGATGCATTGTTTTTATTTACTAATTTCAGATCAATAAAATCATACATAGAGGAGAAAACTCTACTTTTATTTGAAAAAATGCAAAGAATACCATTTAGAAACGAATGGAAACCGGAGTTGCACCCGAGATCTCTCAAAACGCAAAAGGGGTTTGTGCAGTTTGCGCTTGATACAAAACGAACGTATGACATCAATTCTAACCTGCAGTCGCTCCCTTTACCAACAAACCCATGCGAATACGAACCAGTGAATTATGATTTAAATTTGATACAGCCTGTTTTAAAGAGTGAGACTGACCAAGTAGTTCTTAGGGCCATTGCTCTGGAGACGATTTACACTAAATACCCCGAAAGTGAATGGATACATATATATACCGATGGGTCAAGAGTAGCAGACCATATAAATGCAGGTGCAGGCGTCTACAGTGAGCACTTTTCTTTTTCTATTCCTGTTGGTAAATATGCCTCTGCATTCGATGGAGAGGTAAAAGCTATACACCTGGCTCTAGATCAGCTGAAATACCGTGATTTTAAACTTAAGGGATGCGTTGTCCTATCGGATTCTCAAGCGGCTATTGAGGCGATAGCATCGATAAAGAGCAGCAAATCGCAGGAAATTTCTGAATGTCGCAGTTTCATTAACGATCTGGTGCAGCAGAAGATAAAAGTGGTGTTGCAGTGGATCCCTGCACACTGTGGGATTAGAGGAAATGAGCTTGCTGATGCTCTGGCCAAGAGGGGGTCTGCTATTATTCAACTACCAAATGAGCCAGTCTCATTCAATGCAATAAAGTTATATATAAGGAAAAAATCAAGAGTTTTTTTTTGGCAAGACCTAAAAGGTAGAAGCAACCACAAAGTTTGGTTTACAAACCGTGATTTTGTCCCTTCAGCACCAAGAGCAGAGTCAGTGGCTTTGTTTCGACTTTTAACTGGCCATGACTGTTTACCAAAACATCTTTACCGCTTAAGGATTGTGAAGAGTCCCAACTGTCCCCTTTGCAATTCAAACGAAGAAATGGACATTCGTCACCTGCACACTTGCACCCAGCTTTCCAGACGTAGCCTGTGTGACCGTTATTGGGAAGCAAGAGAGCGTATCGGCAGCTAAATATTTCACCCTATTGTTTCTGTATTTTTCTTTGTTCTGTGTATTGTGTTTGTTTCTGCTATTTTGTTCTTTGTAACCTTTTCTTGCTGCCAGCCATTGGAAATAAAAAAAAAAAAAAATATTTCCGATCATTTCCATACAATTAAAATCACGAGAAATACGCAGACGACAATCTATTACGATTTATCTTTCTTATTGTTGCATTAATAAAACTATTTTTATTCGCTAAAAAATAATGACAATAAAAATAAATCAGCACCTCTTGGCGCGATTGGCGCCAAAATATAACCAAAGCCTGTTTACATATGGATTCACATATATTCCAAATTTCAACCAGAACGTAGTATTACTTCTTGAGATAGGGGACTCACAATGGAAAAAAAGAACGGGCGTTCGCGTTACCCCCTTTTTAGCTGTTGACACCAAAACAAAATCAGCTCTTATACCAAGTAAGGGCTACTTGCCGATAAATTTTTCTTTCATTCCGTTCATTATTTTTTGAGATACAGCAGTCACAATTGACGACAAAAAACGTTCTATAGCTCAACCCCCGTTTGAGTTATTGACACCAAAATTGAATCGGCACCTGTTCCTGTTAATGGCAACATATGGACCAAATTTTGTTTGATTCCGCCAGTTACTTCCTGAGGAATAGCAATCACGCGTAACTCAAAAAACGTCCCATTGCTCAACCCCTCTTGGAGGAATTCGCGCCAAAAACCAATGGGCACAAGTTCACATAGGGGCACATATGTGTACCAAGTTTCGTTCGATTTCATGCGGTAGTTTTTGCTGTAGAGCGGCCACAAAAAACTGGTCACACACAGACGTGACACACATACACACACATACACACACACACATACACACAGACAGACATTTTCCAAAAATAGTCGAAATGGACTCAGCACACCTCAAAACGTTCGAATCCGTCAAAATTCGAAATTCGAAAATTTGCACGAATCCAATACTTTCTTCTATACATTGATATAGAAGAAAGTAAAAAAGCAAGGTACGTACTTCAGTTAGATCACGTGGGTGCGTTACGTCATATTCGAAGCGGTCAGCGGATCTTCGGTGAAGCGATAGCTCATATCTTCGTTCTGCCTTTAAAAAATTGTAAAAAAAAACTTTTGAATATTTTTGAAAACTTTTTTTTTCTGTAGAGGACGAAATGTTCTGGCTACTACATAGTAAAATTGTAGAAAAGAGATCATTATATTTTTCACGGGATGCGTTTAGAAAAAAAATTAAACCCAGAAAAAAATGCAAAATAAAGGTTTTTTCAAAAATTTATAAAAAAAATACAAAAATTGCTCTATCTTCAAAATTTTTTTGTTCATCATATTGAAAATTAAATTTCCGACACTATAGTACCAAAAATATTTTTCTGGCGCGATTGGTTCGGGGTCTGTGAGGTTAAAAGTACTAAAAAGTGCTAAAAATCACATAAAACATTAAATAACTTTTTTTCTAATTAAAATATCAAAACTCGAAGCCCGAGGTGCACACCTTCAGCAAAAACTACACCTGTATACCAAATTTCATCTTTCTAGGCCTTACCGTTTTCCCGGGATGCGCGTCACACACACACACACACACAAACATCTTATTTTATTATATGTATAGAAGACAGATTGTAAAAACAAATCAAATTTAATTTCAATTGGGTTTAAAGCACTGTTATTTAAATAAACGTCTTTTTTTACAGTTGGCATATACAATTTACACCAACCTTTTGGACCTAGCAAAAAACCTTCAACTATTATATCTACTATTAATCTAAGATCTCACTAGGCTTGACCTACCCTCAACGAGTTTCCAAAAATTGGTACCATAAATGAAAAATAATATTGTAAATAAAACGAGAAAGTAAAAAATTTTACCTCTTTCACGTGAACTAATCAGGTTTGCCAGGGGTTGAAATGTGCCTAAAAATAAGTAATTTACCCTCATCAAGTTTCCGAAAATCGTTATCATAAATGAAGAGCAACAGATGGAAATAAAACATTTAAGTAAGGCAAAGGTAATGCCTACCTTTTTCGGGTCCCTAATTTGGGTTGTCAGGGTTTAAAAGCTGCCCAAAGCGGACGATAATTTGCCCATAATGGAGTTTCAGGAAATTGAAGAGTAAAAGCTGTAAATAAAACGTTAAAGTAAGGTTGCCTACCATTTTCCCATCCCTAATCAGGGTTGCAAGAGGCTAAAAAAGTCCAAAAATGTGTAACTTATCCTCACTCAGTTTCCAAAAATTGTTATCATAACTAAAGAGTAAAAGAGTTAGAAACGAAACGCTTAAGTAAGGATGCCTACCTATTGCGTTTGAATAATCAGGGTTGCTAGAAGTAAAAAGGTGCCGAAAAATGAGTAATATGACCTCATCGATCTTCCACATAAGTTGTATAAAAAATGTAATTAAAAACCGACGGTATAGCGTAGGCCCAGCAAAAGTGGTCCAATCAAATGGATGTCGTAGTTTAAAAAATTTAAACTTCTGTGAATAATTGAAACAGGGGTAAAGATTCTATATCAAAACTCTCCATAAATAGCTTACACAATCACTTCATTGTACAACAAAGATTTACGGGTAGTAAAATGTTACTCAACATTCAAGAAATATTTTTTTTTTGCTCTGTCCACATCAACAAAAAATTCAAAATGATCCTATTCATTGGTCAATTGACTTCATTATCATTGCTGTTTATGAAACCACAGTTCTTATTGGTTCTGCCATGGGACACATTTATTTTACCTCAACTTCAGTTCGCATTGCTTTAAACGTCTTTTTCTCCTAATAGCACAATTACCTGAGTTATCCAAAAAATAAAGGCTATTTTTTTTCATTTTTCGGCAAAACTTTTCATTTTTTAAACGCTATCTAGCTGCTACTCAATAAAATTTTAGATCTTCAGCCACGAAAAAAAGGTAGCGCAATTGGCTACTTTTCATACAATATTGCGAAGCACTATTGTAAAGAAATGTACCTCTTTATAAAAGCTGTAAAGCAAACCAAGGTGTGATAGGGAAAATATATTTTTTTCTTCCTTTTGGGTAAATTGTTTTTATAAAATGCAAACGAACTTTTCATAGCAACGTTGACCTAATAGAAATACATTCGAGATGTCCAGACAACTTTGTATTGAAAACAGTAAATTATTTCGGGACCGAATAAAACCTTCGAAATAAAGGATAGTTCGAGTTATAAGGCTTCGAGTTATCGAGAGTCAACTGTTTATATAGTCTGTACTGACTTTCCTTTTGCGAGACCAATTTGTTTATATCCTATTTACACCGAAGGCTCCAAAACGCCGACAAAAGGTTTCCCTTAAGAACCGAACCCTTCTGATGGTAAAGGGACGGAATGGTAGAGGTTGCGGAACGATTCTCAACAGAGAGTTACGATACAATGTGCGAACAATTCCGTGAATTTGAATACCTTGTGTGAATATAATTATAGGTTCCGTTTATTACTTACAAAGTATAACAAACACCACTGGAGACACAACGTACTGTTCATATTTAAATGATTCAGTGTGGGAGCAGGTGGCGTTGGTTTGGGCCGAATAAATAAAGACCTAGAACTATTTATTATTGATTAAACAGTAGCAGATAACGTAGCTTGATTTGAAATTCATTGTTTCAAAAAGATTGAAAATTCAACAGCTTGCAATTTAAATTCATATCGCATTTCAATGTCGATATATATTTATGACTGGATATTAATGTGGTTCAAGAACAATGAACAATAAACCTATCCATAAGTTATTATGTGGTGTATTAGGTATTTTACTCTGATAATTAGAGATACTATAACCAATTGATCCCCGATTTGGTTCTAAATACGTACTGATTGCTTTTCTTCTCTTCGTTAAATTAGATATAAGACTAAAAAATATTTGAATGTCAAAACTCGTGATGAAAACTCTCTATTCGTCTGGAAATGAGAAATGAAAAGACGAAAACTGAACAAGACAAAGGAGGAGTTAACTAATCGGTTAAAGATAGAAGTTCAAGAGATTTATGTTCAACAGTTTAGCTCATTTGTAAAACGACCTAATTTCTGAAGATATAATGATCGCTTTTTCATCAACCAGTGACCTAAGAATGTCATGCTTTTGAGCTATTTTGATGTAAAATTAACTGGCCATTGAACTAGTGCTATTGTTGCGATTCAGTGTTTTTAATATTTCACCCACAAACTTTATTTAACTTTTTTTTTTTCATTTTTATTCTTAATATTTAGGTCACAGCTTGCTGTTAACATCTTTTAGTGTCATTAAATGTTGAAAACACTAATATATAATTAGCCATTGGCTAAATTAACTGACGATCAATTTTTAAGTTTGTTTAACATCGAGATCGACTTGAGGGGAGAAGGGGAACAATATCTCTTTGCTCTGCCACTGAAAAATGTCGTTTTAAACATTTTTTCCTACTTCAAAAGTCTGTAAAACCAAGATCTTTCTTAGAAGTCAGTATAACTTTTGTCGGCATTTTTCAAGAACAAAAGGCCTAGAGAATTGTTTTCTTAAATATTAAAACTGGCCCCTCTAGTGTACTGACACTTTGGGCTTTTCCCCTATTTACTGAACAATCGTTCGAATCAGTTCTTCGATTTAAATTAGAACTTTTGTCTGGAAATTATAATACATCGAGTAAGAAAATTCTCGAAGCATTTCCTTTTCCAGTGCCGCAGGGCATCAATTATTCCCTCATATCCCTAAAGATTCATTCAGCGGGGACCGAGAGAAACACCAAACTCATATCTTCCTCACATTTATCTCTCAGATAGATGAAACGCTATTGTCATCGATATGAAACTCTTTCGCTGTCCGAGATATATTAATCGTGGAGACAAAGAATGAAAATGTGCGAGGTACTAAATATGAAGAGGGTATGAATCTCTATGAGTGTTCGCATTGTGTTTCTGTAAAAATCTACTTTTAGATTTTACAACCAGAACGAATGCAAAATTCGTCACTTCCAGAGTCAGAAAGAAATCACTTCCAGTTTCGCACAAGTTGAACTAAAAAAATTTAAAAAAAAGTTCAGAATAATCGCGTTTTTCCGGACTAACTGGGATCAAATGCAATTCGGATAAGCCAAGTAGTACTGGTAATAAGCAATGCAAATCCTTAACCCAAGCGAGATCGTGCCCCTATCAGTGACAAAAGAGATCGTTAGGGGTGACTGAGTTCCCTAATCAGTTTTATCTAAAATTGTCCATAAATCATCATTTCCTATCATTTCATTATATGCAAGTTTACGTTTGCACGCTAGTATTTACAGCGCAAAGCAATATAAATGCAAAAAGAGAGCTAGGGAGTACGCAAAACTACGCTGCTCAGAATGAAATTACGAAGCAGTAACAGTCGCGTGGGGAGAGTAAGTTGCTCCATTAACAAGTGAATTCCAAGAAATGATTGCTTCAAGCGCAGAACGAAAAGAAAAGTAAAAATAACACTTCACCTACCATGGGGACTGTTAGATAGGAGGATACTGAAAGGGTGATTAACAACAGGTAAATATTTACCCTGCAACATGTGTTTGGATAAGAATGGTGTGACTGTGTGCCTCGCGCAATCTCTATCGAGTTAAATAAGATTTATCGATCATTGCGAAAAGAAAAAAAAAAGTTACAAAATTTGGTAGAATTGTTTACAAAACATTGAAAAACATAAAAGTAGAAAAGCAAAGTAGTGGAAGAAAAAACTTAATTTGTATGCTTTCTTTAAAGAGTTATCGTTATATTTAGGGAATTTCCATAGACTGTCATTCTTTTTTTCACCATTTTCGCCCCGTCCTCCTTCCCCGTGTTGTCACGAAGTGTCACACTTCACTTTAGCACCCCTCCCTTATCACATGTCATGCTAGTGTTTCATAAACAAGTCCCTATAAAAAATTTGCTTCGTCACACTTGTTTCCCCCTCCCTTATCCTTGTCAAAAACTGGCACAATTTCACTAACCCCTTCTCCCTTTCAAAGCGTGGCATCATTTATGGACCTTGTTGAGATTTCTTTAAACAACCGAACATGCTCTTCCTATTCGGTTTACTTCCTTTAGTAAAATCTACATAAATAAAACAAAGAATATATATATGTATGTATATGTGTATGTTTCCTATGCAAATCCACAATTTAAGTTGGATCTGAACTAAATTTGGCAGGGAGGCTCTTGGACACATGAGAAGGATCGTAGGTGTGGGAGGGGGAGGGGTTCGAACGCCAAAAAAGAATCAAACCGTTCGAATAATTATTTTAGGGCGGATTTATCTAGGGCGGAAAGATCTATTTAATGCCCGAAAATGGCATTAAATAGATCTTTCTACCCGAAATAGTTATCCGATCTGTTCAAACTTAGCGCCATTCAAAAAACCGCGAAAAATACTCTTGAAATCGATTTACTTCCTTCGAATTAAAAAAAAAAAAAAAACAAGGCTGTAAAATTACCGGGGAAAATTTAAAAGCATTTTTAAGCCTAATGGAACATTATTTCATGTCAGAAAATTATTGTTTGCGCGATCTCATTTTAAATTAGCTTGAAAACAATTCAGAACGTTGCGATTTTTTTCATCGACTGTGACTTAATAAAATTTTGTTTTTGTTTTAAAGTTCAAAATAAAACCCCTTTTGATTATTATTTCGCGATTTATCTTTTTTCTTTTGTACTGCCAGCAGAAGATAATCAGGAAGGTTGCGTTTAATGTATTCGGGAACTTTTGATTTGCCGTTTTCTTTCATTAAGAATGATTACTTTGATGGGAAATAGTACAGTATTTTATTTTCTCTAATTGAAGCCTGATTGTTTAACATGCGTCACCAGACATAACTTTTATTTTTGAGATAGACCGTGCAAAGCCGGACAACGCATATTTGAATGAAAAAGATTTACATTGAAAAAGGAGTTATTTATTCTTTCCAAGCACTTGTTTGCATTTTGTCAAAAAATATTATGAATTCGAATACTTAACCTTTAAAGCTGAGAAATAGCTATTAGTCCTACTGATGTTAAGTGAACAAATCCTATAACTCTAAGCCCAATCACGTTATATATCCCTCTCAAGCATCTGATCGTTTTTAAGAGTAACGCAGATACGGATAATATATTTTTTTAATTGCTTCACCTGCCACATGTGGTAAACAAGATTACTTCTTTTTAAGTTGCGGGCGGGGGATGGGAGCCCCATTTTTTTTTCTCATCATAAATCTTGGAAATATCCCTCACACTTTTTATTTGACTGTATAATAAATATGAACCACCATGAATTGTTTTTTCAAAGTCCGTAGTACATCACACTCAAAATATGCTAAGACTAGAATTTAATGAGAGAAGTTATTCCAAATTTTTCGGTCGTAACTAATTTGTAGGAAAGGAATAAAAAGTAATTGCAAATAACTATGTTTAACTTAACGTGGGTCGAGTACCCAAGTTTGCAGATACTTTATTTAAAATTTAATTCTTGTTTACAGCTTATGTCTTCTGCCCTTTCTACCGTAACTCCAATTTGTTGCAAAAATTAGGAAGCGAAATCCAGAGTTATGTTTTAAATACGAACTTTTTGACGCGTATGAATTTTAATCAGTCTTCTGTAGCAACGGAGGAAATTTTTGAGAGCACTTCTCTCATTTGCACTTCATAAGTAGATTTAAAACTACAATTTTTGTTTATTTTCGTGCGAGCGTGTTTTTACGGTAGTTTTGAGATTATGCATGGTTTATGTACTGATACCTGTTTTTGACATTTATGTTTAACTTTTATGCATCTATTTGAACTATGAATATAACCAAGTTTTATGAGTTTAGATCATTTCTAGATTTTACTTCCCTATGCGTAATTTAAAGAAATATCGCTAATTTTGTAGTTATTTGAATGGAAATTTCTAACACTTTGATGCTCAAAACCGTTATTTGTAAATGGAATAAAACATAATTTTCGATTTATGTAGCACTATATATCTCTAGTAATAGTTATACAAAGTTGATTCAATTTGGAAAATAGTGTAAGCTTGCTACTTTACTAAACAATTCAGACACATTTAACCCATCAAATTAGATAAATCTTCTGAATGAAAATCAGTTTTTACAAAACTTGATATGCATGGTAATAAAGTTATCATTTATTAGACTCACAAAAAAAAAGTCTATACTGTACCGCAATGTTTGTGATCTTTAAAACAGACTAAGGGAATGATTTTCTCATGAATAACTTTTGGGACGTTTGTCCAAAAACAGATAATAACATCTTTGGGAATTTTTTCCCTTACACTGTCAAAAATGGTTGCTCAGGTTCCACAGGACATACTTTTCGTACCCGAAGACACAATATTCGAGATAGCCCGTGCAAACGCTGTGCAAGGTGCTAAGAGGTTTGACCCATAGGGAGACTTTACCCATGGAGATTTTTTCCATGAAAATGTTATATTAGGGAAACTTTTAGTCATATTATTGGTTGACCAGTCATACAACAGTATTTTGTAAGGACAAGCCATTTCAGAATTATCAGTGGTTTTTTTAAAAAGTCGGTGTTAAATGATACTGTACCTTTTATTTTGAGGATTTTCGAGTTTTTTAGATTTTAACCTGCAGTTTTGAGAGAAATGAATTTTAAAAGCATGCATGTTTTACTTTTCTTGATGCATTTTAATATGCAGTAATCTTAATATATAAAAATCAATGTCCTGAGATAACATATATACATATATATATACATATATATATATATCAACGCACAGCCGAAACCGCTGAAGCTTCAGACTTGAAATTTGGCAGACATGTCCGCATGATTACGAAAGTAACCACTAAGAAAGGATTTTTCGAAATCTCAATTAGTTCGGGAGAAATTAATTAAAACCCGTTAATATCTGCGAAATTAAAACCTGTCATTGAAATTCAAATCCCTTATTTTCGAAGGCTTTCCTCCATTCAAATCATTATTCAGTACTTCATCTCAACTTTTGGTCGTAGCGAACTATAAATTTGATATTGTTTTTGTTTCTCCCGTGATTCTTCGAGGCTTTTCTCAAGTCAAGTCATAATGTTTCTGTCTTTTGCTTTCGTTTTTTCAAAACTAGAAACAAAGTTTTTAAGAACATCATCACAGGCGGACTATCCTTTTGAATTTAGAAGAGTGCAGTTTCCTGTTAAAGTTTGCTTTGCAATAACCATTAATAAGTCACAAGGACAGACATTAAAAGTAGCAGGGATCGATTTAAGAGAAGACTTTTTTTCACACGGCCAATGTTATGTAGCTTGCTCCAAAGTCAGTTCATCAAGCAGCTTAATAATTTTAGCACCAGAAAAAAAACTAAAAATGTTGTATACAAAGAAGTTCTTGCTTAAACATAGGTATAACAATAAAATGTGGATGGCCTGTGTTTGCAAAGATAATCAATACTTTAAAAGGATCGTTAGTAACAGTTAAAGATCGGTTAAGGACAAGGGCATATATATAAGGAGTCCAGGGGCCCCGGGATCCTCCCCAAATTAGAAAAAGTTATAGGTAATAAGTAATTATTATAGGGGATTTTCGAAACTAGGTGCACCAAGCACTGTTAACCCCTTCTAATTCCATTACCCGAGCAATGCCGGGTACGGGAATGCTAGTTTTATATAATTTTAATCTAAGTTGTTAAAAATTTAAGGTAAACAAAAGCAAGCTACTAGGTAGCTTTGACTCGAGCTAACTAGGGAGACTTGACCCAAAGACTGATGTTTTTGTTTAGTTTAATGTATTTTCAATTAGTTTTTATTTTTTAATAGATAAAATGCTGTGAATATAAAGGTCTGATTTATTTTATTTATTGAATAACTAAAATATATAATATTTTGGTCTAACAAAGTTGGTTTTATTTGACAAACAACTAAAATATAACAATCTTTGAGCTCAATGATTTATTACTTTATAAAATAACTAAAATATTTTATATAGTTTTGTTCTGATGTAATAAAGTTTTGAATTCGACTTCTGCTTTCCTGCTGATATGGAGTATGATTAATGTATATATATAAATCTTCGGTGCGGACGTTTGTCACCATAAGGCTTTTAAACGGCTGGACCGATTTTGATCAAATTTTGTGTGTATAATTAAGTAGTGGCAAGCATGGTTTCGAAGCGCGATGGATCGAATCGGGAACGTTTCTGTTAAGGAATTAATTAATTTAAACATTGGATGGCGATATCTTCCAAATGATTAATATTTATTTTAATCTATTATTGAGCGAGAACTGAAATAAATATTTAACCCGTTGCTAAAGGACAATGAGAAAGCCAGCTCTGCTTTTTGTAATGAAATTAACTACAGTGATATGTCAATTGAGAATAGACAATACGTAGAGAGAGAGAGAGAGAGAAGCCTTTATTTCTGGAAAGCAACGATTTTACGTCTCGAGATATATTTTAAAGTAAAGTAAAGTACTGGTAAAGTTCACGCAAAACGTGTGTTCTGTCGTCGTAGTTGAACCATGTGACCAGATCGGTGCTTTAGGTTTTCCTAACCAAATGATCAGAAAGTACCGTCCCCATAGCCAAACTGATTAGTTTGATAATCCTTAAAGGAAAAGATGATGGAATTTAAAGATGAAACAAATTTTATTTTCGTCCACATAAATTACAACAGAGTAGTTCGGTACACAAGAGATCAGTGCAGTGGAAGATCTTTATATTTGGTAGAAAGAACAAATTAGGCAATGTTTGAAGATTTAAAAGTTTTCGTTCAAAAGATCGGACCGCTAATCGGTTGGAGTTAGCTGCGCTAACTGATCCGCTGGATTAGAGTAACGTGGTGGCTCGGCGACTTTGGCTTTAAACAATAGTGTAGCGTGATCATTTGTTTACATTTTAAAGCTACTGTTAATGTAATTTATAGTATTTTTTTGTTTTTTTGGCGAAATATTTCGAAATGCAAAGAATTGTTTTTTGTTTTTAAAGAGTGTTTCGTCAGTTTGATTGAAGAATATGTTTATTTTACATCGGGGGAGGGGGTGGCTGATTTTCGCTTATTCAGAGAACTGTTTTTACCTTTATTATTTTTTTTTAACGATATCCTTTCGATTATTTTATTCTTTTCCATATGGGGATGTTGCAGCGAGATTTTGTTTGTTCTAGATGGGTAGTTAGTTTTTTACACTTATCCTTTGAGTATGGCTGAAGGAACAAACCATCAAGTACGGAAGAAAAAATAGTTATAAAAACAACTGCCCAGTGGTCATTACATAAATCAAATTGTAATAAATATACGCTTTCTGACACCAAGCAGCTTAAATATTTTCTTTTTACTTATTTTTTTCAACAAAACGGTTCAAACCCTTGATAGTTTATTGAAGTTTTTTAACTTTTCAATTTACAAAGTTTGAACAGAACAACGTCTGTTGCGCCTTCTAGTATATATATATATATATATATATATATATATATATATATATATATATATATATATATATATATATATATATATATATATATATATATATATATATATATATATATAAACACTTCAAATAAAGAGTGAACACTTTGAACATTCACTTCAATTATGATTAATTTAAACAAAAAACACTATCAAACCTGTGTTTTTGATTTCAATATCTTTCAGTCTTCTTTAATTCATGAGGGAGGTCATGCCTCCCTAAGCGTTATGTCAAGTCTCCCAGGGACACTTGACCTATATGCAGACTTTAGGAATATATTTTTTTGTTCCTTTTCTACTTAGAATAATGCCACTATTTTTAGCCATAGTTATGTGTAAAATAGCAAAGTAAATATATTTATATTTTTTATTTCGTTCTAACTATTCTACAAAAATAAATAAATAAATAAAAGAAAAATAAAACAAAAACAAAAATTGGGTCAAGACTACCTAGTTTCCCCTATTAACTGACCATTCAAAAAATATGGCATTTCCTATGTTCTTACCAAAAGTCCACTATAAAAATTATATCTTTACACATAAATGGCTACTTCTGTATGTAAATATGTCCGGGGTAAGCTTGAACTGGTCCGATTTTAACCATTTTTTTACCATAGATAGCAACATTATCATGAAGCAACATAAGCTATAATTTGTTCTTAAAAAACGTAGTTAAAAATAGTTATGATAGAAAACAGTAAATTTCATTTTTAAAACAAATACATTTCCCCATTAAATAATTAAATATAAAACCCATTGTTACAGAAATTCGTTGCTTTACAACAGCAATATTAATAGTAATCATAATGGAAATTTTGAATGGAGTTTTCTCTGGAGCAAACATGAAACTTATTGCGATCTTAGGAATTGTATCCTTATCTTTATACATAAATATCAACTTCTGTATGTATGTACGTCCAGGGTAATCTTCAAAACTACTGGACCAATTTTAACCATTTTTTCATCATATATAGCTACATTATCAGGGAGCAACATAGGCTATAATTTATTCCTAAAAAACTTAGTTTAAAAATGTCATGATGGAAAACAGTAAATGTCATGTAATTTCCCCTTTAGATGAATAAATATAAAACCCATTGTTACAGAAATTCGTTGCCTTACAACAGCAATATTAATAGTAATCATAATGAAAATTTTGAATCAAGGCATCTCTGGAGCAAACATGAAACTTATTGCTCTGTTAGGTTTTTTATCCTCGTCTATACCAGTAATCGATACCGGATCTAAGTAAAAGTACAATTGATTTTGTCAATAGTTAGAAAATATCAAGTGTTAGCATAATTTTATGGTCAGTAAAAATGACGAAAATTAGTAACAAGGTAGCTTTACAAAGTAGGGAGGGGGAGCATTATCCTAGGTGTCCCAAAACGATGACCACAAATTTGATAGCATTTTAAATAGCAGAAAGAACCCACAATAATTGATATTTCCCGAAATTTCTAAAGCAAGTATAGTGGGATTACGTGCGGTTACATTTTTTTAACCGTTTGTATTTCAAAAGCCGTATAGAAAAAGTTTTAGACTATGTTCAAAAAAAAAAAAAAGAAAGAAAATGGAAAAAAAAAAAAGATATTAACTGATAAATCTTTTTAAACAAGTGAAATTTCATATTTTCGAAATTTTTCAATTTTTTATATGCCTAAATGTCGTGTTTTTGTTTCTAACTGAATGCTGTTTCGTTCCTTATACTTACTGCAATTTTACTTTTATGGGAAAGGAAGAAGTTCGATTTTGAATCACATCAAATGGGGTGTTTTGAGTTCTTTCAGGTAATACAAAAAAAAAAAAAAAAAAAACGAATGAAATTAGCGATCGTTTCTCAGAATCATTACTGACCCAGGCAACGCCGGGTATTTTTGCAAGTTAACATAATTTTCAGAATGCTACGATCTACTTGTTTCAAAAAAATATTCCATGGTGTCATGAACTTTCACCAACCTTTTTTTTTTCCTACTTGAAGTTTTTATAAACCTTTCTCTTTCTTAGTCTACCTTTAATTAGTACAGTGGCCGCCGCGTATATGAATCACGATTGTTCCAAACAATTTTGATTCCCAAAAGCGACTGATTCAATAAAGCGGCTAATTCAACAAAGCTGGTTTTTTTTGACAATTTGATTCATTAAAGTGGTTAATTCAATTAACCACTGATTCAATCAACCGGCGTCCACTGTGCACCCTCAATATATGTTTAAGTAGTTTTCCCAAGCAATCGAAAACATGTGCCAAAACCGTCAATGCATCAATTTTTCTTTCCAAATTATAAAATTTTCAACGAACTAAATGCAAATTTTAGATCTTCCCGATGATGAGGTACATTTAATTTTGACGCGCTTGTCTGTTTTTCACGTCCGATAAAAACACTCACTTAGTATTATGTCAAGACATCACGAAATCTTTCTTTTATATTATGATTACATCATTACCCCCTGAACAAGCAAAATCACCATTACAATGATTAGTATTCAAACACAATTCGTGGTCCTCAATCACGTATCATAGCTGATTATTTTAGCTAATGAGGATTCCTTGTGGAAGTGGATATTCAGAAAGATACGAGTCCACGTAATTAGCTAACTCAAACTTCTCATTGTCCAAATAAATTCTAAGTTGCTGTAGGGGAGACTGTTTACGGCCGCCTACGATTCGCTTAAATTTATTGCAAACTCGATGAGTTGCTTGCGGCTGTTTCAAGTACTGATAGACTGCACTGTTTGAGGAGACTGGGATAAACTTTCTTGATTGTAATTCTGTCAAAAACTTTCCAAAATGAATTTTGCTTAATGACGCTCGTTTAGCATGGTTTCGCATGCCCCATTAAATTTGATGCCCTTGGGGAAGTACTTGATTTAAATAAATACTAATTCCAATATGTAAGTGTCGTTTTAAAACTCTCACATGATGGAACATAAAAGTGAGAACTTTTGAAATGAGGAATACATTTTTTACAGACTTTGATTGACAGGCAGTCCTTGACATAGACAAGACTGCCGTCATTCAATATGAACTATAGTTCTTTTTTTTTAAGCAAACGGTTAATTACTTTAAGCATAATGGTTTGATGAAACAAAATAAATGTATTTGCTTCATTACTTATAGATTTACATCATATATTGTTTAACTGATTTGAGCAAATATTACTCAATTGCTTATTACATTTTATTAGCTATATTTCTCCCTATTTTAGTCAGTCTTTAAGATCTTTTTTCTGCTTCGGTAGTATAAATTCTAAACTTAGCATCAACACAGTTTTAACTAATTGAATTTCATACTAATTTGTTAGTAGCATTATAAATATGATGTCCATCGGGTGTTAGTGTTTAGTATGGTCGCAGAAAAAAATTTTCCAGCCACTATCAGACGTATCCAAGTTCCCTAATATATATATATATATATATATATATATATATATATATATATATATATATATATATATATATATTATAAACTGTTCTTTGCTATATTTTTATTACTTAAGACAATGATTTTGCCCAATTTTAAACATTTGTAACGACACTATAGAGATCTTAATTTTTTCACTTTCAAAATTAAAACGCATTTTTACCTTCTAATGTTTTATTGTTCTTATTTATTAAAGTATTACGTACTAAGTTTTTATTTTTTCTATTTGTTTCTTTATTTATTCATTTAATTATTTATTCCTTGAAGCAGAGTGCACATTTACTGGTTCTAGGAAAAATATCTGTTAGAAACTAAGCACAAATAAATTTCTGCAATCAGTTCCTAGAAGTTCTTTCTCCTGAAAAATGCATATTATTTTGCTTATTTGCTTTTATAGTTTGTCTTGTCTCTTTAAAATTATAATGGTACTAGTTTCCCTAAAAAATCATTCATAGTAAATCATCTAAAGTTAAATAGTTTTAAGACACTTACCGCAGACATTTTAAGAATCTTACATCTTTTTCTATGATTTTTTCCCACCAATAGTAGCATATAAATTAGTACTGTCAAAATTTCAAGATTACCTCCTGTTTGTAAGGAGTTTTTGTGTATTTATTTTTTCTTGCAGTTTTTTCTTATCAAATTGACATACCTGAATTAAATACTTAATTGAATTAAAAAATTGTACAGGCTACAACCTGAGTGTTTATGTATTATTTACAGCCTTTTTTAGCAGTATTTTATTAAACTTTTTCTACGTAACTCGTTATCGGTGGTTCGGCAACGAAAGTTCGAAGCACTACGCAAATACTAGTATTTTCGGTAAAGCAGATAAAAATGAAGATATAAAACTTTCGGTTTGCTGCATGGCAAGTCTTAGATACCTATTTGTATTTCATTGACAAAGACAAGAAAATCTAAAGTCAAATTTATATAATATAAAGAATTTATTTCATATATATTTATATGTACATATACAGTCATTTAATAACTGAAAATGCAGTTCAAACAATTTATATATCATTGGTAAAAAGTGAAATTTAAACACTTCACAGCATCAATTTGATGGAAATATTTTTCTAAATTTGGGTTTTCAAAGACTAAACTGCTAAATATGTTTCATGCTTATGTAGTTGGTTAAACAGTGAGAAAAAATTGTTGAAGTTTATCTTAGTTAATTTTTATTGTGTTATTTTTTTCTTTCTTAGCAATGTACTGTCCCAATTTATTTTTTGAAAAGCAATTTAAGGGATAAAACGTTAACCAATAATACTTAGAATCCGAAGATTATGAAATCTGATAATTGAACATTTCCTCCGAAAGGTCTCAAAAATCTTACTACCAATCGGCACGAACTTGAGGGTCACAGATCCGGACGAAATTCTTGATTTTGGTTAATTCTCACTAGATATGAACCCAGGTAAAGCGGTTTGACTACATAGGCCCTAGTTCGGCTGCAGTGCTGGTCCAAAGTTATTATTTGAGTCCAGAAAAACAGTGTTTTTTTTCCCTTTGAAATTTAACTTTTTTTACCCTTTTCTTGTATTTGCATTGCAGTATGATCCAATTAAAGGCATTCACAACAGAGAATCCCCCCCTCTTTTGTACTGACAAGAGACGCCGAATGTCTTGCATGAGTACATATTGTCCCAAAGTTCCAAATTCAAATGAAAACGCCATTGCAGTTCTCTGGAACCCTGCGAATCAGTGTGGTTCAGAAGGCAAAAACTTGCGAGTAACGAAACTGGATGAATTTCTGGATTTAATTGGTTAATTCGTACTAGATATGAGGCTAGGTAAAATAATTTGAGTGCATAGGCTTTAGTTCGGCACCAAGGGGGGTCTAAATTTGCTTGTTTGGCTCCGGAGCTGCAATAGCGTTTTCTTTGCGATTTGAAACTTTCGCACAATATTTGTTCTCCTAACATCTGTCATGTCTCTTGTTAGCACAACATAGGGGCATTGAAATTTGTTCGATACGGTGAATGCATTTAGTTGAGCAATACTGCAATGCAATATCAAGAAAATAGTGAAAAAAGGTTTATTTCAAAGGAAAACCATTGCTTTTCTGGAGCTAAACTAGAAACTTTGGACCCTCATTACGACTGAACTAGGGCCTATGCAGTCAAATCGCTTTACCCGGGATCATATCTAGTGGGAATTAACCTAAATCAAGAATTTCGTCCAGATCCGTGACCCTCAAGTTCGTGCCGTTTGGTAGTTAGTTTTGTCTTGGGGACATTAATGCCCACCGCTCTCCCCCTTCCCTTCAGTCCCTTTAAACAGTCAAATACAATTTGAAATACTTTAAAATAGGTGCCCAGATATTGTGCAAAGCGTTCACAATACTCTTGACTTTTTGTATTGCAGTCATACCTTTAAAAGTATTAAGTAGGAAACTGCTAGGTACATTGTAAAAATGCGTGCAATTTTTGAATATAATGCTACGTTATATTTATATTTTAACCAATGAAAAACACCATTCAGCAAACGTAGTTGCATATAATAAGCTTTTACTGAAGGTTCTTCTTGTTTTTAAGCACAATTAAGATAATTCGGAAAGAAAATGCTTGGTTTTGAAACAACATATCAGACATTTTGAAACTTGAATACATCATGAAATTGCAAGTTTAACGATATAGGGTTAAGAGGGATTAGCATAAAATGAGAAACACAAATTTTGCTTATGATATAAATATTTAATGTCATGCATGGTGCTCAATAATACCATTTATTTGTAAAAATTATAAAAAATTTCTTTGCGCAGACTGCTTCTGCATTTCAGTTAAATTTTCATCATCAGCGAACAGTGCTGAAGAAAATACCTGAACAATGGGCCATGGAGTTTTGGTATCTATTTTATTCCATCATATGTGTCTGGGGGAGAGGGGGGTCAGCATTACTCGAGTAGAGTTTAATCATTCACCTATCGAATTTATTTTAAATGTTCCCTTTGAAGAATAGACACACCTTATTTGATACATGTCTCTTTCATGTTATGTTAAGAAAAAATAAATATATAAAATGCTTCAAAATTTTATGCAGTTGAAGTTTTACTCTAAAACATAAGTAACTACTGAGTGAATATTGTTTACGAAACAATGTTCTCTGTATTGTTTCTTGTGAATTAGTTCAACGCAGCAGTTTAATATTTTGGTTTCCACGCATTAGCAGCTAAATGTAACGCCTCTTGGAATTTTTTTTTTTTCTGAAATCACCGGGAAATACTTTTCTTTGAATTCCTTTTCATATTTTCTTTCGTGGGAATGTTTCTTTGTGTAATAATTGAATACGAAAATTATTACCACTTCATATAACTTATATTTTATGAATATGAAGTAATTTGACAAAATTATGTTTTTCCTTCCTATATAATAATTAATTTGCGCATTTTGTTAAAAAAATATGCAACAAAATAGGTAGTAAAATATAATTAACGTTATATTGAACAAATTGCCGAGTACTGTAGACACGTGTTTCCGGAATACAAGAAACAAATTTTTCAATGCAAAATACGTGAACTTATGGATAAAAAGACATCTAACAAAAGCGGACGTCTTTTTATCCACAAGCTTACTTTCTTTTCACTGAAAAAAGGGTTTCTTGTAACCCCGAAACGTCTGTCTGCAGTACTCTGCAGTTTATGCAATTTAGCGTTGCTGTTTTTTTTTTTTTAACTTTTCAGGCAGAAAGGTATTGATTCAACTTCAAAATGGTAGTGTTTAATAAAACTAATACTAGAAACTATTCACTAACCAACACGAGTCGAATTCCTTTATCTTGTTCTCAGAAATAAGAAGAACGAACGTTACAAAATCTAATGTTCAGAAGTTACACATTAATAAACACTTTTAAAAACTTTTGTTTTGATACCTTCATACTACAGTTAAATATGATTCCCTTTCCTCACAATAATATTTTCTCATTTTTAAGTCTAATTCC
This sequence comes from Uloborus diversus, assembly GCF_026930045.1. Classification (NCBI taxonomy): domain Eukaryota; kingdom Metazoa; phylum Arthropoda; class Arachnida; order Araneae; family Uloboridae; genus Uloborus; species Uloborus diversus. Next base: position 95,897,241 of record NC_072737.1, read on the forward strand.
TAAAAGAAATCAAAATGTTAGTGTTTTTGTTAGAAAACAGGACTTGTAAGGACTATTTTTCTTTTATTCAGGCTATATCTGTCTTTTATCACGATTGCATGTTATTTTTCACAGCGCTTCGTCCCAGAAACCCATTGAGCAACTTCATTCATAACAGTCAATAACAAACATCGTTCCATAAATAGCTTTCATGTCAACAAGATAGTAACAGTACTTATACAATACATGACTTTAAATATATCTCTTTTACAACAACAATAACATTTTTCATACAATAGATAACGCATATAGACATGTTGTTTGAAGGATAAAAATGTTCACTCGATTCAGGATATATATATATATAATCTTAAACGGAGCTCAGCAATACATATACATTCAACAGCAATCCTTTTCAATAAATAAATGAACAATAGAGCAGCTGTACCTGGTCCACAGCCTACGCATATATTCCTTCTATTACTCAAAATGTTTTTTCATAAATGCAACATTCAAGTTTCAAGTTTTTATTATTTTGTTTAAATGTAAGCTTCTTCTAATATCTTAATGGGCTCTTTCTGACGAATCTAGTAGAAACCTATGCCTCAAAAATCTGGAGTTACAATGTGGTGTCACATGGTAGAATGGATGAAAATCCATGGGAATTGCATTAGGTCTTCAAAATAGCGAGGAGTCAATACGCAATCTAATTAGAACCAATATCGCTATAGCGTTATATAACGCTTCGCTACATTTTTTATGTATTTGAAATCGCAAGTAATGGCCGGTGCAGTCTCGTGTTTTTGCCGTCGTTTTGAGCAATAGAAAAGTACTAATACTTTCTCATACATTCAAATGCCGATGTCATACGATGCAAATGAAGATATCAATTAAATTCCAATACTGTTCTTGATACGAAGACTGATTATCGAAATGTATCCTCATAATAACTGCCGTTGCTATTTTTAAGTACGGGGACGCGTGATGTTGGTATTTCAGTTAATAAGTTCGGTTCTCACTTCTTTTTGCAACAACTTTCGTGTAATATTTCAGGCAAAGTTTCAAATTTATGTATTATTGCAACCAATTCGGCACATTTTGTTGGTATAGCAAATATAATGTTTGACTGTAGCTAAACAAGTAAACAAAATTGAGCAGAAATATTGTTACGAAGTAATGTTTTTAAAATGTCAAACGGAAAAGCGCCAATGAAACTAAATTGCTCAAAATGAGAACTGATGAGTTACTTTTTTGCCTGGTGGTTGCGATAAAATGGAATGCTCTTCTCTCGCCTTCTAAAGTGAAATGCGTAGTTTACATTAACCCGAAACTATATTAGAGCGAAACTAACCAAGAAAAATATTTTTTTTTTACATTTCAAATAGCTAGATACGAAAACGTACGCCAACATAATGCACAATGTTCAAGACTTGAAAATATATATATATATATATATATATATATATATATATATATATATATATATATATATATATATATATACATAGATATAGATACATATATATTAGGGTGGTCCTTATTTATATGGGAAAAAATGGGAAAATAATTTTTAGGAATTCAACAAGTGACGCCCCCTAGTTTTTGTGACACTACAATAAAAAGTAACGTGTGCAAAATTTGAACTTGATCGGTCAATAATAACACGTGCCCCAATGCCGTTGAACTTTAAAACTTTTGATAATTTTCCCATAAATCTTCGAGTTTTTATTTCAGACCCAGTACAACGTTTCTCCTAGGTTTGCAAAATACTTTTACAGTGAGGTAGCACTAAAATTAATCTTTTTAATTTCTTTGTATCATCTAAAGATTTTACATTGAAAAAAAATGAAATAGTTCTTTAGAAACTTTACTTTAATCGAACGCTTTTCTCAATGTATCTCAATCGTGTGCATTTTTTCCCCGATTGTCTTGGACGGTCTGTAAAATACTAAATTGCTTTTGTAACTCATATTTGGTAAATTGATTGTGAAATTCTTTGATTAATATTGTGCTCCTCTTTCAGTTGTATCATTCACAATGTTCACTATTTTAACAATCTCTCTTCCCTTTAAATCTTCCTTCATTTTGCCGGGAATCAGGATCAAATAGAAAAAAATCTTTTAGTATTTGTAACTTGTCAAACAGTTTTATTGACTCGTAATTGATACTATACAGAAAAATATCTTTACTAAGAAAGTATTCCAAATCATCTACTGTTATCTGAAATTTGTTAAACAGTCATCAGACACGACTTCCTTATCAAAAGCATTTTTTGGCCTAGACTTTTCCTATGTTCAAAGTTAATTCCTTCATCCAATACGGACAAAGCTACTAGTTTATCCCCTAAATACCATACGTGATTTATGAATTTTCCAATCACTGCTTCTGCTGCATGTTTGTCGTCATTTTGTACGCTGCTAGTTTTTCAGACATATTATTTAAAGGAGCCTCGATTGGGTTGCTGCGAAAAACCATATCTTCATACAGCATTTAATTATAAAACAGCTTTGTAACAAAAACAGCATTTAAAAGCTTTCTTTTCATGTAAGGTCAATTTAAATTGTTTCCTAAATGTAAAAATTTTCAAACAAAAATTGCTTTTTGAAACCCATATGGCTCAGGGATAAGCTCCAGTTTGCCGAAAACATATCCCTGTACGATCAAATTCACCAGGAAATATTATTACAAGTTATGAGAATTCTCTGTAATCTTCCTCAATTCCACTTTTTAGGAACAATAATGTGTCATCAACTTCGTCTTTTAGAATTTAAGTGGTATGTGTACTTGATGGAAATGCTATAAGTTCTGAATGATGGAGATCTTTCCACAAAATTGTGAAGCGCTTAAATAATTGAATATCTGATCTAGAACTAAGAAAGGCAAGAACTGTTCAAGAAGAGGACACACTTCTGCAGTACGATTTCAGGCGCATGATGACGGCAATCCAAATGTAATGTATCACTGTTCAGTTTTTGCTCTAAAAAATTGCATGCACAATTTTTACGGCCGGTATTGCAATTCATTGTATCAAACACTACAGCTAGAACAGTGAACAATAAAGATCTATCATCTAAGATATCATACACAACTGAAGAAATAATCTAAGGAATTCCGAGTAACTGTTTAATGTTAGGACCTGAAGCTATCACGGCAATCCTGTCGGCGTTCTTTTTCCAGTTACATCTGGATGTAGCTTTGTATCCCAGTGAATAACTACAAAATCTAAATTTAAATTCATGAAATTTAATTTTACCTCTCGAAGTTTTTTTTTTTTTTTTGCTCTCTTAAGGAATGTATGATTGATCACGAGGTCATTTGGATTTAAATTTACTGCATCTACATAGGCTGTAATTAAATGAACAACATCTTTATCCCTAATATGGCATTTGTATAACAGTGATGAAAGGCGAGCAGACATCAATAGTTGTCAAGCTTTTTTGCATTGTGGTAAACCAGCTGTAGAAAACAAAAATTCAACTGGTTAGGATAGATACCTTTTTTCGGTCTCTAAATCTTGTGAATCGCAAGAATTTGATGATGATAAAGGACTATGTACTGAAATCGAAGAAAATTAATTTAAAGTATAGATTTTTACATTGTTCCGATCAGGATATTTTTTTTATTTATATTTTAGCTATGGAAAATACAGTATATTTTTATGTTAGGAGTAATAGAGGATTTTTCGAAATTTATATTTTAAAAACTGAAAATTGCATAAGCATTAGGTATGTTGATAACTAAAGAACAGCGAATTAAAATATAATTGCAATTACTTATATTTATAGCATTGAAACCTTCCGATTCTATTTGCCACACCTATTACATACACAGGGAATTTTGTAAATCAACACCCCCAAAGCCTGAAGGAGGCAATTTGTTGTTGTCAAAGATCATTCATTAATGGCATAGGCCATTCATTATTGGCCTTTAGAATCCCTTGTGTCCATCTTAGTGTAAAGAAATGTTCCCCTGACGCTTGGTTTGAAACGAGCGTAGAATAGCGGTAACTTTGACACAAGGCCATTGGTGTACATGTACCTCTGCAACATGTAAAATTTTACAGAATGAATGTGAGAGAATGGTTGATCTGGAAGTAGCAACATCTATTGAAGATCAAAATTACTTTAAAGATGAAAGGTAAGAATATTTTTACATAAAAGTGAGAAAATCCGCTATTTTTCTCCGAAACTCAAAAAAGAGGGCCGTTGGGGCACGTGTTAATACTTATGGATTGACTTAAAATTTTGCAAGGATCATTTATTTGTATAATGGAACAAATTGAGGGGGTGTCGCGTAAAATATCTGCAATTTCAAAAATAAGGACCACCCTAATATATATATATATATATATATATATATATATATATATATATATTAATCTGACCTTTTGACCTTTTATTTTACAGTAATGAACTTCATTACAACAAATTAGTATCCTTTAACTTCAGTTCGCTTACATCTTTATTAATATCATTAAAAATCACAAATAAAAAAAATTGCTGAAAGAATGAGAGGATGTTTTGAGTTGTGCGTGGGTAATTATCTATTAAAGAGCGTTGCACGCACAGACTGCCATCTCCCAATTTCACCCTCCAAACTACTTTCGTCACCAGCTTCACGTGTCTATATTCACAGCATGCTTGTGGATGGGGAATTACAGCAAGATAGTTGTTGAATAAATCTCTGTTGTGATGAGAGTCTACCCTTGCTTTGACTAAAGCACATTCAAAAATAAAGCAGTATGCCCATTTACATAGTATTAAAGTGCCCAAGTTTTGAGGGACCCTTTAATATCCGTTTTATCTACTAGAGTCTGATCTAGATCTGGCTTTTATCACCTGTACCAGGTTCAGTCCGCGTTATGTTGCCGATAATACGTCGCAACAGCTAGGAGAACGATCTCCGGTTGAGCCTTATATCTATAGCGAAAAGGGGTCACGCGGTCGACGATATCTTTGTACTTTGAGGGGGGGGGGGTGGCTCAATTCAAACTCAATTCACTTGATCACTGTTCATGGTATTATAGTGAATAAGTTTCAAAGAAAAAAAAATTGAATAGCAGCTTGCCAGAAATATTGTTAATGTGTTGTATTACTGCTTATTATTGTAAAATAAAAGGTTGTGAGGGGCATCGAAATATGTTTCGTATATCTTAAAATTTTTACACCATATTCTTGCTCATCGAGTGGCTCATTTAGACATACCTATTAAAAAATCCAAAAGAAAAGGAGTAGATTTTTTGCTCTTCTGTATTCGAGACACCAGACACATACTATAAAAATAAAACCTTCTAACTTGAATGCATATCATATTATTTACACTATAAACACAACTCTTTTTATTATCACCTTTGCGTCCTACTATCTAAAGAAAACAATATTTAAGCGTAATTTATAATAAGTACAGGTATTTTACAACGCGGTTATCTACAAGTAGCTAATGAATATTTATGCTGTTCATTCTCCAACTGCAAATGAATAAAAATCATTACTTTTTGAGCACCTCAAAGTCAACCATGCCTGGAACACCAAAGCATCTTTTTAGGTTTTCTGTATGAGTTTTCCTTTCGCAAACTTGTTGTTTCCTCAGAACAAACTCAATATGTCAGGTTCGGTTATTAAACAAATACAGAAGAAAATAAACTTCTCGAAAATAAATATTACTAATGCTAGATAGCATTTTCACTGGTAGTCGATTGGTTATAGTTTCATTTTTTCAAGAAAGTATTGTAGCGCATGCTTGGAATTTTATTTAAGATTAAAAGATTTTTTTAAGTACAACGAGAATAAGAATTTCGGCTATCCATTGTAAAAATCCCTGCTGTTTAAACAATATAACAAAATACAAATATTTTAAACAACCAAATGAATCTCATTAACATATATTATTGAATTTCGAGAATATTGAATTGTTTTCGAGAAAGATGGAATACAATGATATCTGATTATTATCCGACAAGGAATGGTGCTTCTAGAAGCTTCAGAAATATTTTTACATTAATATATAACCACTACTCTACATAGATTGCTTAGTATTTTCTGGATAATTCAATGGTGTTCCATTTTTTTACTTGAAAAACTGTACTGCACCATCGAATCACTCCATGGTAATTTAATTTTGAAGTTTATAACTAAAAAAGATGTGAAAATATAATCACATAGTTCAAGTGATCACTAGTTCAAGTGTTTTATATCGAGAATGAACAAAATATTTCAAAAATAGTCTTAGGTTTGAATTGACTATGCTCTACTATGAAAGGTTTTCAGAACGCACGATCTATTTTCTTAAATATTTTAAAATCTGCTTCTAGAGAAAATCGTTTTAAAAAGAATAGAAAAGGGGTGAACTATGTACATGGATCTTCGAGAAAATTAACATTTCACAGTACCACAAGATATCATGAATAAATATTTAAATCCTAGGGATGTATATTCATTTTAATGTGCGTCAACTGATAAATAGACTTAATTTATTTAAAGTCATAGCAATAGTTGCATCTTCAAAAAACACATCTTTAAAAATAATATGTTTTAAACATTCCGCTGATCTAAAACTGTTTCAATTGAACAAAAACACCCAAGTGAGGATATTTTTAAGTATCGACTCAGCAATATAACTTTGAAAATGGAAACTTGGAGTTGTTTAAAAGAAAGTATTTTAATAGATTTTGCTCGTATTTTTAGCAGCCAATTTAGCAATAATACAGATCCACGTTTCGACAATTTGTAAATTTGGAATTTCATGACATATAGAACATTCTGTAAAAGTTTATTCCGACATCGTAATAATGACAGTTCCATTAAACTAGATTTTTTTCCATTAGAAAACCAACGCAAAACTTAATCAAAACCACATTAAATCGAACTATTTTGCAAGAACTTGGTTTGCTGAACTTCTTTCCAGCTAATAAAACGCAGACAAAAGAAATAATGACAAAATTTTGATTGTTCAGCAGCTCTCGATTTAGGTATCGTTTGAACTTTACTTCCGACCGTTTGAAACATTCATTTTCATAACTTTAGCTTTGTCTAAAAGACATGTGTTTTCAACTATTTTTTGACTTTTCGAAACAAAAACTTTCCTTACAGATTTATAAATAGACATCCCTTAAATATTATATATAGCAGCAGTTACAAAAATTCCTTTTCCGTGGTGTGATTCCATTTTTTTCCAAGTAGGCACCTTTGGAAGAAATCATTGGTGGTCAATGTGCAAATAAATGTTTTTGAAGTAAAGACGAACCACACCCATTGTGAAATTTCTTCCATTGAAATACATGAACACTCAGGTGTTTTTTGTTATGGAGCTCTAATCGTTGTTTTGGCATCTGTGGCTATCGAGTAGCTTTCCACAAAAAGCTGAGTAAATGCAACAACTTCTCGTTTATTTAAGGCAAAATAGCATGTTTCCTGTTGTTGCTAAACCCAGTAAACATGTGGATGGGAAAATATCAATATGGAGCAGTTTTTAGCTATGCCCTACCAAAACATTTAGAAATTCTAGCCGAAAAACCGAAAAAATTCTAAAGAGAACAAATATTTCAGTACATTCATTTGAAAACATCGCAAAATTAAAATTAAAAAAAAATGAATGCATCTTTTAAGGGGAACAACTACCTGCGTTAAAAGTTTTAATATCAAAAAAGAGGAAATATTTTAGTTAATGCTGTTTTTAAATTACTCAGGTAAACACACCAATGGTGGTCACTGCTTCATGTGGCTTCAGTAGTGGCCACTTCAAGGTTAACGTTTGAAAAAATAGGATTCCAGGTTTCCCAATGGATGTAGTCGTGCAACGTGCAGGAGATGTTACCTCCTGCACGTTTGATGAACTTTTGAAACCATTTGGAAGACCTAGAATCCTATTTTTTTAATTGAGGTGGGCACTACTGAAGCAATGGCCACTACTGGTGCGTTTGCCTTACTGATTTTTTTCTTTTTAATTTCATGCGTACTTTTTAGTACTAAAATGTTGTATTTAGAATATGAAATTGTTTGCTGTTAGCGTTTTTTGGATAATTACATGTAGTTTTATCTGCAGTAAAATATAAATCCTACTTTAAGAAGGCATGGAATTGGGAAAAAAGTATTAGTTACTACTTTTGATAGTAAGATACGAATTCTACTTTACTTATTATTAATATTAAATGCAATCACAAGCACAAGTTGCATCATTTAAAACGTTTCCATATAGTTTCTCAATCAGTAACAATCCTCTTCAAAGCTGTTTTATTTCGACAGTTCTCAAAATTTAAAAGATTGCTTAACAAATAAAATGTATAGCTGACTCTTAAAGAAAAGTTTAAATTGGAAACGCAGGTTGCAATTTGGATATAACATTGAGCAGCATATTATTTTAAGCAAATAATTTTCACCAGCTAGTTAATAAGAACATTTTGGATTATAATGTAATGAATTCATGGAAAATCTGTGAAAAGCACATGAGCATGATAGCACCATTGCAAATGCAAAAATAGCTTTAGTCAGAAAGTGTTTGCATCTTTTTTTTTTCCATGAAAAAATTATGCTGTCCATAAGACGCTATTTTTACATTTCTAATTTCCATACTCATTACAGTTAAATAAATTTTTAATCTTACTTAACTAAAATAAAGAGAGAAATTGTTGCATTTTTGCCTTAAACAATAATTCTCCAGTGTATCTTGAGTTAAAGGCATCGAAATTCAGAACAATGTGAAAGTTTTCTATCATTCATGTTGGGCTAGAGGTCGCCGAAATCTAAATAGACCGACCAGTAAGCAGTGTTCAATATCACGAAAGACAAAGGGAAAATCACCCTGGAAATCTTGTCTACTAGTATGGCCCTGTGGCGATGTCTGTTGTGGCGATAACTGGATGACACATTTTTTGGTTTCGTGCCATTCGGAACAGGTGGTGATCCCTCCTGCAAAACACAAATTTAAAAAAATGTATCATTTTTTACCAAAATATTTTAATTTTTTTTGTGATCACTTCACGCGCGTTTAACATATGTCTCCAAAAATGAAACCAAATTAGTTTAAAATATTCATCTATGTTGTTGTGCGATCTAGTTAGTTGGAATAAAAATTAACATATTGTTTAACTCTGCAAAACATTTTCTAGTTAAATTGTGGCAGTGAGAAGCAACGAAACGTAAATGCAAAATTTAAAATTTGGTGATAACCAAATCGAGCTGTTGGTGACCGTCTCCTCTGTCTGGGGGCAAGTGATAGTACTAGTAGCCCTGGTAGTTGCTGTTATACACAGTAGCATAACTTGGGGTTGGCAGCAGTGACTCTCGCCAGGGGCGCAGCAGACAAGGGGAGGGGGGGGAATTTCAGCTAATTAAAAAAAATAAAAGGTTTTTTTTTCTTTTTTCTTTCTTTCTTTTTTTTTTTTTTTTTTTTTTTGATCATATAATTGAAAAATGCTTTAAAAAAATGAAAAAAAAAAAAAAAAAAAACTTGCAAGAAAAAGAGCTAGAGACACATAACATCTACTGAGAAGGAACATTGGGCATCATTGAAAACGATTCTAAAAAAGAAAATAAGAGAAAAAAAACTCAATGCTGCCTCCTCTTTATTAAATCTGTTACATTTTTTTTTAATTTTAGGGGGGGGGGGTCCTAATGACCTCCGGTGACTTCCCATGTTGGCGACCCTGGGGAGGGGGCGCAGTTTCTTTATTTTTCCAAGAGCGCTAGACCCCATAGTTACGCTACTGGTTATACAGCATGATTTAGAAAAACTTTTCAATGGAAGTTTACGTCGGACCTTATATTTAAACTCGATTAACTCAAAACGCATCCCTTTTCTTCTCAATGCTTCAATTATTCTTCTGTGGTACCTCAAAGCATAAATTTAAATATAATGTATTTAAGACAGTGGAAAGCAAACACATATACGCATGCTTTTAAGATTCTGAAAACAAAATATAGAAACTTGAACCGTCAGAATGCTTTCACTGAAAACGTCTTCTAAATCACGCTCTACAGCAGCAAAGCTGTTATTTTCATCTTTTATCCCAAAGATGGTTAGAATTTTACTTACCATCTATGTTAGCTATCTCAAATTTTTAATTTTGCAGCCATTAAATGAAAATTATTCTTTGCATGAACAATTGAACATTGAGATGTCTTTTCTCGAATAATAGAATATCTAAATAAAAATATATCATGTTAAATTCAAAAACTTTGTTTTGAATTTCAGTTCTTTTGACAAAACAGGGTATTTGAAAAATGTAAATCACTTTTTAATATCCGAAATGGGTATAAAAAGTGAGTGCAACAACGTTTTACATTAAGTGAAATCATGCCTATACCATGTGATCATTCTTTAGTCAAATGATCTATAGTAGACTGAGAAAGAATTCTACTGTGATAAATTTTAAAAAAAAGAAAAAATTTATTTTGAGAAAACAGTATTCTTCTAATATGGTTTGAATTTTTTGGAAAACATGCTACCATATTTTCGTTATCTGTAAAATATGAAAATCAGTCTTTAAATTTCTGAAACTTTATCGAAGTTGATGTCAAACTTTCTTTGAAACACATGAACTGTCAGAGCAACGTATTTAAACTGCCATCTAAAGGCATCCTGTAAAAGGGCTGAAGTTGAGGAAAAATATATTTTGGGAAACTCCTCTCTTATTACAGAAACGAATTTTTAGGCCAAAAATATGAGTTTGGATTATTAAGCAATCTAAGAAAAACAGTTATAACATAAAAATGGATTGAAAACAATTTACGCTCAATTTGCATCATTTTTGAAGTTACAAAAAAAAAAAAAAGCTTTGGGAAAGGCAGTCCTCTTTCCATTTTCTCACCTACATCACTGTATAAAAACAAGAGATTTACTTAGTAGTATTTTTAATTCTTAGAAAAAGTCTTTTTTACACTTTTAAATACATATTTCCTAAGCTGTTAATTAAATTAAAAGCTTGTAAGTAACTGATTAATCTCAAAACTGAAACGAGTATCGAATCAATAAAAAAGTAATCAGTCAATTAGTGCCAGAAACCTCAGATTTCACGAAAACCTAATAGATTTTGGGTTACATAAAACAAGTTTATGTAAGAGTAATGCTATAAGTGTGTTGATGTACTATAAATGTAATAAGGAAAGTACTATTTGAGTAAAGAGGGAATACATAAATGATTTAAACATTACATTGTTTTACAGAGAAATAAAAACAACTATTACCGAATGGGTGAGATTTTTTTGCCTTTGAATAAACTGCCAATTTAAAGTAAACCTAGTGTAAAATATAAAAACAATGGCTTTCATGACCGAAGTCAGTAATATAAATGGTTTTCAGATCTGTAGGTCGTGGTTTATTCTGGAAGAGACGCGGTATTTAAACTCAAAAAATAGTAGTATTAAAGTTTACAGTATTTTTAAATTATGATTTTTTTCTATAAAAGATATATTCATTTAATTCTATAAAATGTTTACCGACTGAAATCAAACACCTTTTTTAAGTTTTCAATTTATTTTTCAAAATAACATACTTCATACGTTTTAATTATGTTTAAAAAATGATATTTTATTTCGGATCTGTTATTTCTGGTGGAAATGCATTTTATGGTGCTTTCTTTTTTAATTCTATTCAATTACTATTGTAAATCACACATAAAAAATATTTTTTAATATCCCTTCTCAGTTACCTAATAGTATTTTAGGTGGTCGATATAAATTAACAATAATAATACGACAGCAAAAAATGCTACAAAAAAAAAAATAAATACCGTAACAAACACGACAAAGAAAGATTGAAGTCCAAGTTATCACGACAATAAAGTAAAACTGTAAAAATGAATTCCATTCAGCCGTTTTAAACTTTGTAGAAGTTTCAAACAAACCTCACTTAATGCAGAAAAAACTAAAGTTTTGAAACACAAACAAATAACATACAATTTTTCAATATTTATTTAATCATTGCATCCTCATATTTGCAATTATGTGAGCAAAAAGAGCTTAAAGCTGGAATAAAAAAGAATTTTTGCAGAACACGTTTCGAGTTGCACACTTTCATAACGTGCTAATAACGCATAACTCACACTCAAACGTGCTTTTACATTCATACAAGGCAGCCGAAGGATTTCCTTTGGGTCGGCTGTACACATTAATTAATATTGCCATCAATGTAGTTTTGCCTATTTTCTCTTATTTCTAATGCATAATGTGTAAAAAAAAATGTTGGATCGAAATTATAAGGACACAAGAAAAATAAATGTAAATCATGAAATCTTGACTGCAATTGGCTTGAACATTACGCAATTTTTATGTCAAGAAACTAATGTCAAATGAAACGTTTTTAATTAATTTCATTTTAAGAATCTGAGAATTTTGTACTCAAAGAATTTGTAACAGTTTGAATTTAGACAGCGAAGTCATATGGACAAAATTATAACGAAAATTATATTTTTGGGCACGAAAAAGCTTTTTTTTTTTTTGCTCACGGCACTACGCAACGATATAAATGAGTAGTAAGCTATTGAGGATTTCGCATTATACTTTTGTTGTCGTAGAGCTAGGTATTAAACTTACACAGTTTGGGCAAGAGGAACTGGTTGCTTTTAAAATGCAACTAAGCCTTACTAAATAGCAAATTGAAACAAACCTGAATAGATAGAAATTGGTCATTTAGTTTTCAACAGAATCCCTGCAAATATGAATGACAAAGACGTACAGGTTGAAAGGGATATAATATTATAAATAACGAGCTTTCTCCAAAAACTATCGGCGAAATGAAGACGAGAGCTCAAATTACGATAGAAAAAAGTTATCTTCTTAAAACTAATGCCACGACCACCTCTTGCGTAATTTTATAAAAGACTGAGGATGCATTGCACCGAAGGGGGGGGGGGTGCATTACAATGGGTAAAAAGTGAGAGAATGGAATCTTTTCCTATAAGAAAAAGCGTAGATGGTTGCATATACTTGATTGTTTTTGCTATTTTTGGTACTTAGCATGGGAAAAATTTTTACGTAATATATTTGAGGTTGGCTCATTAATGGTCTGGTGAGGTTTCGCTATGGGTGCAAAGTACTCGAATTGCTTTTGTGCAGTGCAAAATAACTTTTCGGAGTTATGTTGATGTACTGGGGGATAATCTTTTACCAGAAGCATCGACTATTTTAAGCGGAGACAATTTGCTCTAGCAGAAAATGCGTAATTACATGTTTTTCTTCAAAATCATGACTAGTGCTAAGTTCGTGAAATTACTTAACTAGCCGTCGGAAAGGTATGGTCTAATTTTAATTAAATCTTTGTGAGGCCTTCTGGCACATGAAGTATGCAACAAAAAAGCAAGGGTAAAAATTTCCAAGGACGTTTTTTCATGACGTCGAGTCTCGTAAAAGTGATTCAAAGGAAGTGCGTAATTATTAGTTATTAGGGTGGTTCAGGGCAAAATAATCTTTGTCTTTGTAATTTGTCCAGTTGTTACAGTGACATTTTTTGCATTAATTAAGGCAAAACATTAATGTTTTGTTTTCTCAATGAATAACATTCCACAATGATTCCTAGTTTAAAAAAAAAAAAACATTTTTGTCATACATTTCATTAAAATTCGCCGGAAATTTTTTCTATGCAATTTTCTGCTTTCCTTTTAATTCTGACGACCTCTGTACTTTTGTTTGTTACGACCGTTGATTTTTTTTTTTACTCCATATATACATGGTTGATATAAATTTGTAATGAAAACTATGCATTTTCAATTTTCAAATCGGTGTCATTTTCCTGTGGCACTGGTGCCCTACATTTTTTACTGTCTGGCCGCATCCTATACTAAAATAACTATCGCGGGTCGTAACGCGTATAAAATTTAAATATATTGCACAATGGGAAAACATCTAAAAAGAAAGAAATTTAAAAGCCAAGAACTCTGGTGTTTTCATACTACATACTCATTTTCTCGATGCGATGTTTCAAACTTTTTTTCCAAAAATAACTGACTATTTGACGACCAATTTGCACGGATCATTTGTAATACCGAATCCAGACGATCGAGTGTTTTGAAAGGCAAAAAATATATTTTTAGTTTAGTAACGTTAAACATATCCACGGGTCAAAAGGAATAAACTTCGCAGGCCATATATGGTCCAAGAGCTGTAGGATGCGCACCATTGTCCTATGGCATTCAATATTAAAACGTTAGTTCGAAGTAAGGAAACATTTTCGAATTCGTATCTAAGAACAGTACCTGTGCTTTTGGTACCACAACAACATTTCTAATGTTCTTAGTTACTGTACAATGCTGCTGTTGTGGCGAAGGATTGGGCCGGCCGTCATCATCCATTCCGTAATAGTCGTCTGGCGCTCCCTCTCCCAGCAAGATGTTGACGAGGGCGTACTCCATGAGTGATGCAAAGACAAAAACTGTGCACGAAGACATGAAGATATCGATGGCCTTAATATAAGAGACAGGAGGCAAGGACTTTTGAGATTGGGCGTGCTGGGTCGACAAAGTGAGCAGAGATGTGACACAGAGGGTGACCCTGGCGGGAACGGCTTCTGGCTTGATCCAGAATGAGATCCAGGACATGATGACGATCAGGCAGGTGGGGATGTAGGTGTGGAACATGTAGTACCCTAGACGCCGCTTCAAAGTGAACAGCACCTCGATGCATGTAAAATTTCCTGAGAGTAATAAAAATATGTAAGCCTTCGAGAATCGCATCGAAAGCATACGGATCATTTTCTCCAGACAGTCAAGTTCTTATAATTGCATCAAAAAAATTAAGAATTAGTTAGCGTAATAATGAAACTGCGACTAGAATCTTACCACTTGTGTAGAACTTTACCCAGTACAAGTATTTCATGAGACAGTGCTATCAGTAGAACAGCTTAGGATATTTGTTGTTAACACAAATAACAATTATTGTGCATTATAGTTCATTGAAAAAATACAGATTTCAATAAACTGCTTTTTATTTTTGAAGAAAAACAGATAACATTTAGTTTTATTTTCCTAAACCATAAAATTAATTTAGTGATTCTCACAATCGTAAGATATACTACCCCATGAGTTAATCATTGATTAGTTACCTTGTCAAAGAATTTCATTTTATCCGCCTTTTACGAAAAGATGAACAGTAAAGTATATATCGGAGTTTCTAAGTTGATACTTGATAAGAATTTGATTGATATCCTGGCCGTGTTAAATTACTTAATTACTCATTGAGCCTTTATGAAAGAAATATTTTTTTTTCTATCTAAAGTTTTCTAGCTTACTTTCATTGATATAAAATCTGAATAAAGACGTGAAAAGACGTGAAAGAACGTGCACTTGTCACAGAAATATTTAAAAAAAAAAGAGGAACGGCATAAAACAGATAAAAAAAAAACTAAATTGCAATTGGAAAAAAAAATAGATTACTGAGATGGGGAAATGTAAGACATCAGTCTGTCTGTGGCAATTAGTGGTAGATGACTGTTTAACCACTCACGTCGTGGTCTTTACTGCTGATATTATGCCATCATTAATCCAGATTAATCCTCTTTGTATGGGTAGTCATTCAGTTTAATTTTAAACCAACTGGTTTAAAACTGCAGCAAATAATGTTTTTTTTTTTTTTTTTGAAACTAGAAGGCTTAATACTGCGCTCTACAGTACAACGTAATACAATGAATTTTAGAAATCTTGTAATGTTTTGAAGCAAAAATGAAATTTTTATCTATATAGAAAATGCAGTTTTCTTTCTCGAAGTTACCCTTTTATTCAAATATTTTATTCTCTTTCAAACCACACGTTTCGAAGGTATTCCACTCGGCAAAACGACCATCAAGTAGGTAAATAATTATTTTTAAATAATATCAAAGCTATTTTTTTCTAATGTGAAGAACAATGTGAACTTTGAGAGATATCATTGAGTTTCGAACTAACAGACGAAATGAAATTACTGAGATATAAACGAGACTGTTAAAAATAAAGAAATTGAATATGAAAAGGATCCTGAATGACCTTACTTACAATGACAGACTGAAAAAACAAGGCAAACATATATTTTCTTGAATGTATTTTTTAAAACATCGCGATATCATAATTATGTCTTCTATCACAGTCGTTTAGATCAACAGCCCTCTCTTATCCTACGTAATAATGTTACAGAATAATGTCTCAATGTAACCTAATAGCAGTTATATATCATTCACACTTGACTTCATCATCAACGACAGATCGTTGAAAATGATGAGTGGTCGTAATGTTTTGACTTCAACGTATTACTATTAGAAGAATTTTTGTTTTTTAATCTATTTTTCCAGTAAAGATCACAGAATGAAGTTAATGCATCTTAAAAATATCGCTTAAACAAGAAAAAATCAAAAATAAATTCAATATTCAATAAATATTGAAAATTTTAAAATTGGAAAGTGGTGCATTGAGATGCGGAAAATGTGTATGTATGTCTGCCCCCCCCCCCCTATAACTTTTGAGTGAATAGTGCGATTCGAATCGAAAGATCTCGGCAAATACATCTCATTCCCATATTTCACTTTTGGATTTCAATATTTTTTCGTTAAATTTTGAACAGTTCAAAAACACTTAACATTCGCACCTACGACGAAATTTAAAGCAAGCAAAATCCCGAACACAGGAGCGAATTTGCTTTAAACAAACTTTGTTGGGAAAAGCTCTTGATAAAGAACATGTACAGAAAATATTTTTTTGATTTTAACGATTTTCCTTTCAATTTTAAACATTTCAAACCCCTTGAAATTAGCGCCTAGTGGAAAGTTAAAAGTCAAAATAGATCCCAAACTTAAATGTGGATTTGCGTCAAACAAATTTTTTTTTTTTTTTGAAATAGCTTTTGATGACTAACTCCCGATTCCGACTCCTAAAATGTTAGGACCGTTGACTCTGACTCCTGTATCGCAAAATTATTCGGACTCCGAATCTTACCTCTCAGTTTCGGCAAACATTTGAATACGTAGGAAAAATCACAGACTCCGAATCTTGGGATTTTAAGTACGCTGACTCCGACTCCTTCATCCCAATAAAACTTCGACGCCGCAAACGTTGGCAGAGTTACGAAGCTTTGGAGGAAAATGACTGACTCCCAGTCTTTTGAATTTAATACCTTCGATTCTGCCCCGGCCTCTTTCACTCCAAAATCAGATCGACTCCGATTCTGTAGCTCTGGTTTTTAATGTCAAATAATTACTGTTGGCAAGATTTGTTTTTATTCTCCCTCCAGAAATTTATGTATTCCATTTTTGGCAGCGGCTAATGAAGCAAAATTCTGAGTCATTTATGTTTTAACAAATATATATATATATATATATATATATATATATATATATTCAATGATAAACATTATTTACGTTTACATTTTATTGTTATTCATTTTTTATTTTTTTATTTATTTTATTTATTTATTTATTTTTTGCAGCGGGGGGAAAACAAACTATCCTTTATACACACATACACACACACACACACACACACACACTTATTCTTAAGTTAATTAAAATTTACAAATGATTCTATGTTACGGATATTGATGGTTATCAATAATATCGCCGTAGAAAGGAGGCGTATACAGGTCACACTTTTCAATGTAAATGTCAAATTCTAACAAATCAAGTTAAAATTGATAAGCAGCGTTTCGTTCCATACTCACCATCACCACTGCTTTTAAAAACGCATGAGTCTCGCTCATATAAATATCGAGTTTTGCAGTTCCATGAGATCCATTAAATACTTCGTCAAATGAACGTTAACAAAGGTCATTATTAGGTCACATTTGAGGTACGAGATATGGACAAACTCGACGAAATAAAACGATGAGCAATGAGTGGATATATAAGCAGCAACGACGCTATCTGGTATAACTTAGTTTCTCCGTATACGAAAGAGACCCTTCTGTACAGCATCTTGCAGTACAACCACCAAATCGACCCTGATTTTTTTTTTTTTACATTGTCAAAAATCTAATGTGTATGGCCCGATTCACAGAAATAAAGTTATTTACCATTGTTCTACGCTATTTTACATGCACTGTAAAAAATCCAAAATGTCACTGATTATTTCCGTCGAACATGTTGGGATTTCACAGGTCATCAACAATTTTATTTGGAAATCAAGTATCTGCTTCAAAAAGTTTCTTGGATTGCTACAAACGTCATGAATGCAGACTTCTCACTGTTGCGAAAAATATTTTTTATTCCCAGTTTAAAGATTAACTGAGCGTATTCATTAAGTGCATCGGCTTCTGTTCGATTACGTTCAGTCAACATTGACTAAGACCTCAATGAGAGTGAATGAGCCTTTTGATTCCGTAACGTTGCAGGAATCGTAGGCGAGTTTGACTTATGGTACTTGCTTGCGAATCTGTTATCTTTCGCCATGCGTGCAGCATTATTGTTGGAGCTTTCTTGGAAAAATAAAGAGGTGTCAAGCTTAGTATTCAACTTGCCTAAGTATTTTCTAAAGGTCCAGCGACACGACTGGCTTTTAGCCAGGGGGATTATTGAATTCTTTAAAAAGATTCCAGGATGAATTCAGGAAGGTTAATGAATTTTAGTGATGAACTGACTTTACTACCGTCGTCGTGGTCCGTCTAGACTGACGTAACTCCCAA
Organism: Uloborus diversus; assembly: GCF_026930045.1. Lineage (NCBI taxonomy): Eukaryota > Metazoa > Arthropoda > Arachnida > Araneae > Uloboridae > Uloborus > Uloborus diversus. The sequence goes on from NC_072737.1 coordinate 95,915,789, forward strand.
TGGGAGGAAGTGAGTCACTGGATCCCGTGACTTTCCAAGAGTAACATGCAATTAGAATTCTTTGTGCGTGCTTGAAAGTCTTTCTTAGCAGTGGCTATCGTTGCGATAATACTTTTGGTACTTTCTTGGTGAATCAAAAAATGTGCCAAGCTATTATTTTTAATCTTACTCCGGTTCTCTCTTAAGGTTTCAGAGAAATGACTGTCTGGAATCGGAGAGGTCTCAGAATGCTTCAGAAAGACTTCAGGACAATTTTAGGAAGGTTTCTAACTTTTAGTGGGATACGTTCCTATTTTTGCAAGATATATTACTGGCAGAAATTAATCGTATTCGCAGCTCATTTTTTTTAAAACGTTTATTAATTCTTTTTACAGTGCTGAATAAAATAAAAAAAATCATTAAAGTCACGCAAACAAAGAACACAACATTAATCAATCTCGAGCATAATTAAAAATTTAAGCCAAGTCATAGGAACCAAAACTCCATCCAAAACAAAACTGACTACAAAAAAAAAAGTTAATGAGGTTTTTGCATTTGTTTTCGTTAAACATTCCCGAACAGACGGATATATTTGCGAACCGTTAATTGTCGAGTGTTTAATACATATCACGATGCAGTTCGCGAATTGTAATTATTGGTAGCGCACAATCATTGGGAGTTGCATTTTATAATGCAGGTTTTGCCTAACGAGAAACAGTATTCGTCAATTGTTTAAGATACCTTTGACGACATAATATCCAACACACTCATTATTTCTGTGGGGAAACTATATAAATTTTATGCTTGAAGATGTAGTCCATAGAGTTAATTAAACACACCGACATCCAAATCTAGATTTTACACCAAAGATGTATAATGAAGCTTTAGTGTTGATTGAAGTGTGTGTGTAGTGTTTATTCATTATGGTGTAATATCGCCTAATGGATTGGTCATCGACTTAGTTAACACTGATTTACAACGAAAAAAAACAGTGCAATGACGCTGTCTTAGCTACAATGATTGTAAATAATGAGCCATTACTGAGAGCTGAAAAAAAAAATCAAAATCAGATTGTGCAGACCGTTGACGCTGAACAAGACTATACAGTTGTAGATGAAAACAAAGCCGTAAACATTCCAACTGAATTTCTAAATTTCCTAGATGTACCAGGAATGCCACAATACGATTTCCGGTTGCAAATTGGTTCACCAATTATTAATCTTCACAGTTTAAACCCACCTAGATTGTGCAACGGTACACGTTTCTTTCAAAATTTCAACAATTTTGACGGAAAGGTTCAAAGGAGAAATTTTTGTGTTGCCATGTAATCCATTATTAGCGTCATAATTTTCAAACATTTGGAAGGCTTCAATTTCCGATTTGTTTAGCCATAAATTGATCTCAAGAATAAACAATGTCTACTTTCGGTTTGGACTTGAAACATACATGTTTCTCTCATGGGCAACTATCTATCGCCTACTCACGAGTGGGAAAGTTATCATACTTATTCGGTTAGCAAAAGACAGGTTAAGTAAGAATATTGTGCACAACTTAGTGAGTAGATAATTTTCAGTTTTCAAATAATCGAAACAATAGATCTAAGTCAATGTTAACTACCTCATTTCTAAAATTTAATTTTTATATGTTTCTAATTTAGTTAATGTATTTTGTAAAAAAGTTATTGATTAGAAACTACAGAGAAATCTGAGATGAATAAAATGTAGTGTACATTTTAAAAGCGTATGTTAGTTTTTGCTTAACTTATACGTTCCGATATTTTACAACCAGTTTCGATATTTACTATCACTTTCAAGTATTTTTGCTTTTATTTTTGATTGAAGTCATACTTGCAAAATTTACTAAGCGTAGGTATAGTGCTTTTACCATTGAAAATTTAGTTAGTACTTACTAAAATCAATAAGTACTTAATTCAGCCTAAGACTCCCATTATCAATCTCATATGTTTTAAAATTGGCTATACTATTTCTGTACCACAGAGCCAGAAGGACATTAGTCACATTATGATAATTTTACAGAAAAGAGGGAAAACTTTTTTCTGGCTCCTGCAAAGGATGGGACAAGCGCTCTTTTAACCCTGATGAAAAATTAAAAATATTTAAAGAAATACGTTCACATGGCTCGATGCGGAATAGGCTACTACATACAATGCACTAATTAACAGAAAATCGCAATTTTTGGACTTACGTCACTTTGGCTCTGAGGTACAGATTTTAAGCGTTACTAAAAATATTAATTAGATTCTATCAAAATATTGAGCAAAAGAATATTTTAATCCAACTACTTCGCCACACCAAGGCGTGGCTGGGTCAGCTAGTATATATATACGGTATAATGTATTTATTTTAATGGTATTGTATTTTTGTTTCTTTTTTCCTCTCTTTCTGCTTTGTTTAAAAAGTTTTACTACTATATTTGTTAATTTTCTTTTCTCTTCTTTTTTTCTTTCTTTTTTTTTTTTTTTTTTTTGTATCTGTTTCTATAGATGAACGAGGCATATTTTGTTTCTAGAAATCAGTTAAAATGTTTAAAAGGTATGTTTGACATAATTTGCTGTCTGAACTAGTTCACAGAACACTGATGAGGTACTACAAAGTCAATATTTGTATACGAGAAAGTAGGCTCGTTTAGTTTTGGACGGAACTCCTTGTTATTATTGGATTTAATTTGTGTTTTTAGTGATACGCACATGTAGAGGAAGTAATTTGAAGCATATGTCCGTATGATTTTAGAGTTCCGAGGTGATATTGTTCTCAATAATTAAATAGTTTAGTTGAAACGGGAACACAAAGCTGTAATGAAATTGATTCTTCAAACAAAACTAAATAAGGTCGTTGATTTAATATTTCTTAAAACGGGGAACCCCTTCAAACAAGAGCGCAAAGGTTTTAGGAAAAATTTCTTCAAAAATGCTTAATTACTAAAACTGATTCGCTTACGTAACACATCAAGGTTAAAATGCGAAACATTTTATTGAGTATTTAAAACCAAAATCAATCACCCTTTCTTAAATTAATGTCAAAACAAATAAAATAAAGAAACTCTTATTTATCCTAAACGTAGTCATATTTTATTCCTTATTTGATTATTATTAATGAGAAGACAAAAATAAATGCTTGCTTGATTGTGACAAATATTTTATCTTTACCTTTTATTTGAAACTCCACTGTGAGAAAAAAAAAAGTGTTTGATTTGTATTTCTTAGAAGTGAGCTGGTGTTTTTTTCATAAATATAAATATATATCCTACTTCTTATTTAAAATGAGGTTATAAATTGAAATAATTATGTTCGGTAGCGCCTAAAGCAAAGAAGAGTTTTATAAATACGAAAGCTCCAAATGTTACAATAAACACAACTACATGATTGCATGTAAAAATAAATTACTAACAGCAGTAGTTTGTACCCAAAAAAAATTTTTTTTAAGAAACAGCTTTGTATATTGATTGATTTGATGAAACTTAGCTTAAAATACAATTTTTCAAAACTTAACTCTGAAAATTCTTCGTTTTATGAAAATGCACAAAAATTTTTAATTTATTTATTTTATTTTTTATTTTTTTGTTGAAACAAACCGCATTGTCTTTCTAAAAATGAAAATTTACTTTGCAAAAATTCCACTACACATGTATTGATCAGAGTACTTGTCAGTAAAATATTTCTTTTGTTGAAGTGAAATTTTCCATATGGCAGCAACTTCGATATTTTCGATGTGCATTTGGGGAGAGAAATTTTTCAGAGCAACAAAGTTTATAAAAGCTCTTCCTGTCAAAAGGAATTCTCCAGAATTCTTTCGGGTAATGCGTTTCGTTAGTAACTTTCTTTCTTTGCTCGGAAAATGGAATTGAAAAGTTACTTCTTGAAGTAAAATTTGCATTGATGGGGCCTTTAATTTACTTTAGGTTCTGACGAAAATTGAGTTACCTTCATCAAAGAATATTCTAGTAAGGTATAATGTAAGTACATCAATCAATTTTAGACAATAGTTTTGACACGTTTAGTGTAGAAGCTCCTTGCTGTTAAATGAAATAGCATGATTTTTTTTCTTTCAAATCCTCTTTCATTCAATTTCAAGTTTACTTCAATTTAATTTTTTTTTAGGACATAGTGCTCGATGAGTAACTCGAAATTTTCCGCCGAATGAAGAGATATTAGGGCATATTTAAGCAACTTTTTAAAGCCGTATTTCTATGTGTTTTTCGCAAAAAATAAATTAATATCTTTATACATGTTTATCTGACTCTAATTTTAAATCTATTCATTCCTGATTTTGGTGAGCTTTAAGTGTAAACTCGCCAAGTTAAGTGTTGTTTTACAGGATAAAGAACGCGATAAATTCAAATTCTGCAGCGAATTAGTTTTAGAATACTACTTCAAACAAAAGTGACTAAATGTTGTAAATTTTGTTCTTGGTATTCCATATCAATTCAGGATAGGAGGTTACTTTCCTCGTTTAGGAAACTTTTGAGTTTAAACAGGTATGTTTTTGGTTCAACCAAAAATGTTTCTGACCCGATACATTTTACCGAAAATGGAAACCCATGCGGCATTTCTCACTTGAGATTTTCTTTGATGACTGCTTTATCTCCGGAACGGTGCGAAATATTTTGTAGCAGTTTTGTTATTTGGTATACATTATTTTTATTTTTATTTTTTTTATTTTTAAGAATGCTTGCATCATTTGAAAATATATTTTTATTATTCATTTTCTACAAAAAAAAAAAAGATTTTTTGAAAAAAAAGATTTTGAATTTATTTTTGCATTTATTTCTTAAACGACAATTTCAAAAACGTTGACTTAGTTGCTATTGATCAGTAAGTACCAATGAGTACTCCCGAAAAAGTAAAGCTTTCGCTTTTAAACTTCCGAGTTTACAGGGATTTGAAAGAATATGGTTTTTTTTGTGAACTGTATGTTCAAATATTGATTTTTTTTTAGCAGCAAGTGACCAAAGGGTAGGTTTAAATAGTTTAAATTGCCAAAATGTCATTTTAAGTTGCCACTTAATATAGCATTTTAGTTTTTGTGAAAACAAAAAGAAATTATGCTAAATGAATCTTTTGGCATTACTCTTAGAGGTGGCGCGCGGAGAAAGATCTTGGCCCGCAAATCTGCGTTCTTGTTTCTATAAAAAATAAAATTTCTTTGATAAAGCGACAACAGGAAAGGTAAATACGGCTATGTGAATAAATATTTGTCTGCTGGCCTTTGCCTACTAAATAAAATTTCAAATCTTCAAGTACATATTTACATACACAGTTCTTGAAAAAAAGATTCACATGCATCTATAAAACCTGTTAAACCGAAAAGTGGAAGCTCTCCTTGTTATAGAATGTAGTATCCAGTAATACTTATCAACAGTAAAATATTTTTTTTATTGCGTTTTTGAAAAAAAAAGAAGCATGAAAACTATTTTTCCCAAAACAATGTAGCAAGGAAACATATTGTCAAACAGTGCATTATAATCTTTAAGATAAAATTAATATTTTTATTTAAACAAATAAATATCGGACGCCTATTCGGAAATTAAGCAGTTTGGACAATTTGTTAAAAATTGCAATTGAGAAATGACGCCCAGGCTGCCATCTTTGGCGGTTTTGGGTAAGGGATTTTTTTTTTCGGGAAAAAAACGTATCAGTACATTTTTAATATATTTCAGATAGGTTAAATTAAAAAACTTTCAAGACTATGAAGATAAGATTATTTTTTCCTGTTTGCCTGAATTGACATGAATTATGCCACGTGACGTAAAAATGAAAAATGTGTGAAAAAATATTTTTTTCAAGCTGCAATATATTTGAAACTTATCGTACCTTATATTGTATGCATTTTATAATTTTTTTAGCATAACGTTAATATATATATATATATATATATATATATATATATATATATATATATATATATATATATATATATATATATATATATATATAACTATATGTGTGTGTGTGTGTGTGATGTTAGGTATTTTTTTCTGAAATGGTTACATTATTTTCCAGCATATGATTTTTAGGATACTAGGACTTACTTCATTTTCATTTAACGAGCTTATTTTATATCATTAGTCAATTTATGCAAGGACAAGGTATTTCCTAAATTTAGAAAGCGTGACATCACAAAAACGTGAGCAAAAATATTTCTTAAATCTACAATGAAGTCTTAAAATAAGAAAAATCGACCAACATTTTGATTTTTCCAATTTTTTTAAAATTAATCTTTGGAATGTGGGTTAGTCATAGCAAAAAAAAAAAAAGAAATGCGGTCTATTTTTACAGAAGTTATAAGTTGTTCTGTCAGTGTGATAGTATACATTTTTTGAACGAATGTTTCATTTAAATGCAAATACCTCATTATAGAAAAGTTTCATTTTATGTGTATCTTTGAAATGCTTCCTGCAAATCAGGATTTGTTTAATTACTTTGATTATTTTTAGACTGATATTGAGATACAAATTTTAAAAAATTATTGAGCAAATTTTCAATACCATCGATTCTTTTTTTTTTAAATCAGACTTACATCCGAATTTTATCGACTTTTTTCAGAAAAATTCGAAATTTTAACAAAGACTTAGTTTTTTATGTTTTTTGAACAAAATATTCTGATTATTGAAATTTTGCTCCCCAAGTTTTCTTTAAATATGTAATATGCACCAAGAAAAACAGAAAATCAAGTAAAAAAAAAAATTGGTGCTCCTGGAGTGCTTCTTCTCGTTCAAATATTTGCGATTAAAAAATACAATACCCTCTGAGTCATTCCATTTCAAATCAGGCAGGCAAGTATGAAAAGTGTCATATGACCATCACCGATTTTTTTGAAAAAAATACAGTAGTTACAACTAAGGTACATATGAACTATCCCAAAAGGATTTTGCAAGAAAAAAATTTTTTCTTCAGTTACAGCCTATTAAAATTCTGCACAAAATCCGCCATTTTGGAAAAAATCGGCAAAACACTCCATTTGAAATGGACACTATTTCAAAAGTATTTAACCTATTCGAATAATTCTTTTTTCTAAAAATAAATAAGGACCCATATATCCTCTAGACATCGTTTTTGAAAGTTAAGTTAGGTTTTTTGATAAAGAAAAAAATTCATTTTTGCCGCCAATAAACTGCATTTTTACCAATTTTATGATTTTTTTTCTCCATGAAAAAAAAGTTTTTTTTTACTAAACGGAGATGGCAGTCTAAAGCCCTTATATGATAGTTTCATAACATATTTTATTAGAATCCTTGAGTGCATACAGCCTCGTAAATAAAATTTGAAATTTTGAAAATTTTCAAAAATTAGCGATTTTTGAAGTGAGATTACTCAAAAAACCCATTTTTTAAAAATCTAAAAATTGGCTCATTTGTACCCCATATAATGCTTAACTAGTGGATAGACACCGCATCCGGTATTTTTTCCCATAAAATGTTTTATGATTTTTTGAAAGTGACCTTATCGCCCATGGCATGCATGTAAAATAAAAATGTCTAATAATTTCAGTCACTGAAAATCTGTTTATATTAATGCCTAATAGCTACAAAAACGGTGCAGTTTATCAGGAACAGCTAAAATCTTACTGACTTTTAGTAATATATCAGTAACAAACTGCTTTTGATGATCCAGTCAATTCGTCTTTTTGTAAGACTCTGTGTGTAGTTTATAGGTAGAAGAGCCTTTGGTGATTATATTAATGACTTGCTATGATAATGATGTACTTTATCAGTAACAGTTAAAATCTTTCCTTTTTTTAAAATAAATATTAGTTTATTTCGTCTCCAAAGCTATGCATTCACCGTTACTTTCATATGTAGCAACAAACCATATTTCTTCTCTTTCAATAGTCATTCTCTTCAACTCAATTACACGACAGGGGAAATCATCAAAGGGAAGAACAATACAATGCATTTAAAACGATTAATTTTAATTTCGTGCTTTGGTTGTCATTGGCGAATGTTGTCACATAATTTTTGGATCCTACCTCGTATGATTACTTTTATACGTAAGAATATTTATACTAAATTCAAACCGTAAATCTCACTTGTAGTTAAGAATTTAAAAAGCCCACCTGTTTTATGAGAGAAGTAATCAATTGAACATGGTTGTAAGTTGAGGTAACCAAACAGATCTCACTAAAGGTGACTAATATAGCCAGGGATCCAATTTATAACAAAAGAAGTGCAGGATCCCTATAGTCTTCAGAAATTGTTTTAATGCTTAAGTGGCCTGAATTCGATCAAAAATACAAAAATTCAAGTAAAACAAATAAGGAAGTATGGGAGCTCAGCTCCCATAACAATTAGGCGCTGATCAACAGAAAAATATATTAACGAAATACAAAAAGGCGAATTGACTGGGTCATCAGATATTTTGAAAAAAAACTGCTGGGTTTTATTCAGAATGGCATAGGAATGATGTGAAAAAAAATTGGACTTCATATTCGAATTTAGTTTTGCGTTATTTTGGTTTTACTACAAAATTTCAAGGTGTACGAACGCTTTTGGGAGCCACTGAATTAGTCATTAATATAATCACCAAAGGCTCTTCTATCTAAATTCTACACACAGAGTCTTACAAAAAGACGAATTGACTGGGTCATCAAAAGCGGGTTGATATTGCTATATTATTAGAAGTCAGTAAAATTTTATTTGTTGCTGATAAAGTGCACCATCATTGTAGCTATTAGGCATTAATCCAATAATATGATCAGATTTTCAGTGACTGAAATTATTAGAAATTTTTATTTTACATGCATGCCATGGGCGATAAGGTCACTTTCAAAAAATCATAAAACATTTTATGGGAAAAAATACCGGATGCAGTGTCTATCCACTTGTTAAGCATTATATGGGGTTCAAATGAGCCAATTTTTAGATTTTTAAAAAATGGGTTTTTTGAGTAAAACCACTTCAAAAATCGTTAATTTTTGAAAATTTTCAAAATTTCAAATTTTATTTCCGAGGCTGTATGCATCCAAGGATTCTAATAAAATATATTATGAAACTATCATATAAGGGCTTTAGACTGCCATCTCCGTTTAGTAAAAAAAAACTTTTTTTTCATGGAGAAAAAAAATCATGAAATCGGTAAAAATGCAGTTTTTTCGCGGCAAAAATGAATTTTTTTCTTTATCAAAATATCTAACTAAACTTTCAAAAATGATGTCTAGAGGATATATGGGTCCTTATTTGTTTTTAGAAAAAAGAATTATTCGAATAGCTTAAATCGAGAAAAGTCAGTAAATTTTTTTTTTACTTTTTTTTTAAATTTTTTTTACAACTTTTGAAATAGTGTCCATTTCAAATGGAGTGTTTTGCCGGTTTTTTCCAAAATGGCGGATTTTGTGCAGAATTTTAATAGGCTGTAACTGAAGAAACATTTTTTTTCTTGCAAAATCCTTTTGGGATTTTTCATATGTCCCTTAGTTGTAATTACTGTAATTTTTTCAAAAAAATCGGTGATGGTCATGTGACAGACCCTGCCTGATCTGAAATGGAATGGCTCCTCTGTATTTTTAAACTATTGAAATTTTTCAGCAAAACTTTCCACATTACTTCCCTTTATAAAGGTCTATAGCTCATAAATATTTTAGAACTATATCTTTAAAATGAAAAAAAAAAAGATTTTCATACTCCATTGTAGCCTTAAAAAATAGCATACGGTCAAATAATGTAAGAATATATGTATTTTTGTGCAACTATTAAAATTCATTGCAGTTTTTTAAACTTTTGAAACGTTTTTTAAAAATTAGTGCCTTAATGAAATTATTCAACTTTTTCTATTGCAAAGAATTTTAAGCATTTATTAAGTTCAATACTACGTATGTGGCTAGAAAATTCTGTTCCAAAAAGAAAACTAGAAAGAAGTCATGCCGGCTGTCAAGTTGACATGCAATTGTAGTTTGCATTTAATGGTTTGAAGGAAATAGAAAATACATATTGGTCAAAAGCAGAACATATTTTAAAACACACGCAGATCTGCAGCTTCGTTTGTATTTTTTTGCAGTCAAATTGCTACGCGTTTTGATTTTAAAAGAACATTCAATTTCAAAGCATGACTAAGTTTAATTAATCGTTTCTGTAGCTTAATACATTTATTTTTAATAGCACTCAGTAAAATTAATTTTGGAAATAAAAATTAATGGATCTATGCAGAAATATGAAAATTTATCGTTCTTTTGGAGCGAAATGGTTCATCATTTCGATTACCTATACAAAATCGTTGAGCTTGAAATGGAGCTTTTGCTCTGACACTCCACGATTTTTTTTTTTTTTCGTAATTTGAGTCACTGAAGCAAAGGGAGGGAATGAGATGGGTTTAATAAAACAAATGATGCAAGCCATTAACTTTTTAGAATTGCTATTAAGAAAGCGAACCTTATTAATTTAAATAACTAATAGTTCTCGTTTTTGATTTTATTGCAGTAACATTTTATATATATATATATATATATATATATATATATATATATATATATATATATATATATATATATATATACAGTGACTGATTACACAAATGGCATCCAACAGTAAAATCCAACAGATTTGTTTAATTGTGCTCTTGTAATTTTTCGTGCTATTTACTTTGAAGTGTGCGTAGTTTACGCACCGAAATTAATTAAAAAGTCTGTTTAGTCTTAGATGAGTTTCTTCTGTTTTAACTACTGTCAAATATTCCCAGAATTAAACTAGTCTATTAATTTTCAAGTATTTTCATTTCTGTACCTCAGAACTATTCCTAGCTTAAGTCTAAAAATTACGATTTTCTGTTTTTTGTGCTTTATATGTAGAATCTTATTTCACATCGAGCACGTTGTAATTGTTTACCAGTGTTAAAAGAGCGCAAGCCCCATCTTTTGCATGCACCATGTAAAGGTTTTCCCTCTGTCTTGTAAAGTAGCGATTATGTGACTTACGACGTTATTCTAGCTACTTTTTTTTTCTTTTAATTTCAAATCGATACTACTCTAAATTTTAAGATTGAATTTGATTAGAAATATAATAGAACTCGAATACTTTTGCGTCATAAATAGGAATCAGAAAATCATGCAAATCAGTTATTAACTTTCTTTTTCCAAGCCTTATTAGAAATTCGTATGTGCACGCATGATTGCAATCATCAAAATATATCGTCGCCTCAGATTAAGAGTAGGATATCTTAGTGTTATTCCTCGGATTAGTGTCGCTCTGAGGGGACGATGTTTGGGAAGTTTTTCAATTCAAAATTTTAATGACATGATTTTTATGTAACGATCATTCGGTATTTTTTTAATAGAACGGAACTAATTTCGCTGACGAATCGGCAATACATGGTTAGTTTTATAACGCTGTTTACCTCTTTTTACGAATAAAACACACGCTCATCCTGTCCGTATTTTGTGCATTATCCAAAAAAAAATTTACCAGCAAAAAATAAATTTGAATTCTGCATGTGTTCCTAAAATAAGCTACGCGGCATTAATATTAAACTATATTATCAGGCGTATGATGGATGTATTCAGAATGTAAACCCTGAACAGTTTATCCATCGGTTTAGAACACAAACGCATACGAAGAACTGATTTCAAAGGAAAATAAAAGCAAAGATTATAATAATAATTTTCAAAGATCCAATTTGAGCTCTTATTATAAAGACTTCTCTTACCGGTGGAATAGACTTTGGTACAATCTCCAAGCCTCGATTCTACCAGATTGTGCTGAGGGAGCTCTATGGCATCATCTACAACTAATGGCACTTCGTCTTCCCAATCGAATACCAAATCGTCTGTAGTATACGACACTGAAATCAAACATATTCTTTATTAAATATACTATGTTGCTAATGAAAGCAATAGGTATTATTTATTTATTTTTTTTAATTTTATTTTTGCGGAAAAATGAGCAAATATAAAATGAATATTTAACATTCAACAAATCACTACCCCACATAAAACTAAGGAATGTTTAAAAAATAAGAATTTCAGTACTTACTCGGTACATTTTTAATCTCAATCTAAATAATCGTTCGAATATTCTTTTAATCACTCGATCTAGTTGTAAAGTTAAAATACAAAACCATGCTTCATTTAAAATAGAGAGTATATACGCTTTTTTAAAAATATGATTCTATAAATGGTACAATATTAAAATAAAAAGAGATGCAAATAAAGCAAGCTGCTTTAAAAAGGTAATAAAGTAATTTAAATATCGAATTAAAAAAATAACAATATTGTTCAATTATGTACGCAATGTATTTCTTAAATAGTATGGTTACTTAGTTTATATGAATAGATAAAAATAGTTTAGTCATTCAGTTAAAGCAAAAAGATTTTCGTTAATATATTTTTTCTTACATATCGATAATAATGTACCGTTTCCAAACATCACTAATGATCTTCAAATTGAATGCAGTTCTGACAAGTTAAATTTTTCGTAACCGACGATTGCAGCTATTTTCTGAAAATATTTTTTTTTTTGTTTTACTTTCATAGTAAATATAAACTAAAAAATACGAAAAATATATAATTAAACTTTTTTTCGTAATTCCGTTTTTTTATTTCGAAATTGTAGGATCTACAGTTTATTGCTCCAGGTTCGAAAAATATATAATTTTGACTTATTCCTTTTCACTTTGTGCTAAAATAAAAAAAGAACGCTAACAAATCGTTATATTTTATAAAACGTCTAATACTGCCGTACAAAATAAGAGATAATGATAAAAAATGATTATACTAAAGAAAAAAACTTCTGACGTAGAAAAAAATAAAGTAGATAAAAAAGAATTACTTTATTTACATACATTTGATATGAGATAAATGTTTGATGTAATTTAAGTCAAAAGTTCGATATAGTTTAAATAATTATTCTCATTCATCAGTTCAACCGTATTTAAGGACATTACATAAATGAGGCGACAATGTGCTTACCGTAAGTTAATCACCACATCAAGGAATGTATCATGCAACTCACTATCTACCAACCACAAAGCGAGTATAATAACACCAAGCCACTATTGATTAAAATCAATAAACACTCTTGATTGCTCAATAAACGTGTTTCATATAAAATCCTTACATATATAATTGCCAAATATCAAATAACCCGCGAATTTCAACACTGAAACTCTCGCTATGGCATGATTCGCAACTCCAGAGCTCGAATACGCTACCTTGCGGTGATTTGCAAAACTGCCGAAAAAACTAAAACATTGCGTTCCACGTGTTCATTTCGGACCAAACAAACAGTTTGTTATGTGTATTTTTTTATTTGCGTAATTCATCGTTTGGAATCGTCATTCGCAACAGCGTAACATACAAAATATCTGATATAAACTGTGAGTACACATTTTATTTATCTTGTTCTGAGTGAATTTGAATAAATATCAGTTTTTCAATTCGTTGAAAAATGCGGACTTAACAACATTGACTGGTACTAAGGCCATGCTGAAAAATTACTGCTTTTCCTTAACCTAATTCCACATAAATGATTTAAATAACCTTGTTACTATAGCATCCAACTGAAATGGACAGTATGCAAAAACATTTTCTTGAAAATATTTATCGCAGAACAGATTGAAAAATCTAGAAAGAACGTTAAGAATTTGAACAATAAAAAATAAAAGCTTGGAATTTTTATCGCTAAAATATCGCGCCAACTTTATTTTATTGCTCTGCAAAACCTGTCATTATCGGTGGAAGAGTTTCGCCAAAAATCTGTTTATAGGGTTATGGTTTTAGTATTGTGAAAGAATAATGAATCTTGGCAAGATTTCTCATATCAGTTAAATCATTTCCATGACGAATGAATTAAATGCACGAAGATTTCTTTTGATATCCAATCGTGTAGTCATAGAAATAAATTATCTAGTGTTAAATGTTACTCTTGACAATCTGTCACGTATGTGCACTATGTGACAAAAATGTCAACAAATGCCGGAAATATCACGAAACTGGACATAATATGTACTAATGTATAGAAAAAACAGTACAAAATGAAACTGCTGTTCGAAACGAACCAAAAACTTATGAATACCGAATTCAACATAGTGAAAATGGCTGCTTCGGAACAACTCACTGTGTGTTCTGCATAAATTTTCTACTTTCGTAATACTTTTTGATTCCTAATCTCTTTCTACATGGTTCAGAATAGCCAAAAGACTTTAAAAAATCTTTTCAAATGAATAAAGAACAAAAATTTCTGTCATTTCCTAAGTTTAGAAGCAATTTATACGTAACGGCGTGCGTTTGTTTTAGTTTTTTCATCCGCCATTAGACATTGACTGCAGCGTCCCCTATAGTTTGTTGGAGTTGCGAATAGTTTGATAATATGTTTTGGTAATGTTTATTAGGCAGGGAAAGCCTTTGTTGTGACAAGTAACTTAACTCTTCCGGTAACTTAACTCGTTTGCTGGTAAGACTGTGTCATTTCAGGGGAATGAAGAAACGAAAAAATGGTCAACAATGAACGCTATCTACTGGAGTTTTGGGTTAATCCACTGGAGTTAAGGTTGAAATTTCAACTATCAAAATATCACCAAACATGCAATTGTTTCGTTCAAATGTAGAGGAGTAGAAACAATTTTCACCCGTCATATTTTCTAGTCTTTAAATAAAAGCACAAACTACCAAAACATGAGTATCTGTTACTTAAGCAAAAAAAAAAAAAAAAAAAAAGCGAGCAATTTAAGTTCGCTTTTAAATTGAAAATATCTGAAGTGGTTCCTTACAACTTTCGATCTTTAAGGTACACGTCTGGCTGTCATGTGGATAAGCTTCAAATTTCATGGCACAAGAAAGGAGCAGCGTCAATCTGCAGAAACATAAATAAATAAATAAAATAAAAACTCATTAAAGGAGTCTAATGAACAATTTAAAAGAAAGTAACCCGACACATTTTAAAAAAATTTTATAATATTTTTTGAGCACAGACATATTACTTTTTTTAGAAAACTTTGAATCACAATTTTTGAAAGTTTTCAGAACACTGTGGCGAACACTTTCCGTATCCTTTAATTAATTCAACACTTTTTTAAACACTTTTAGAACGCATATCATAACGTTTTTTGTTCACTGACATATGCTCCATTTTTTTAGGACACTTTGTAGTTGACATGTCGTAACAAAGTTTTTAGTCCAAGAGACCATGAGTACCAGACCTACGTCATAGAAAAAAGGACCAAAGTTTGTCTGCGTAAGGGCAGCACAACAGGTAAGGAAGGTTCGCTATGATTTAAGCTGAGTCGCTTTGGCAGGTTACGGGTAGCAAAGGTGAGTAAAATTGCTACAAAAGCTAAACATCATACATTCATTCCATGTCGCGTGATCTAGTGATTTCATCCAACCATCTCCGAATTAGAGGACGTTCTATGGAAGTGGAGACATG
Organism: Uloborus diversus; assembly: GCF_026930045.1. NCBI lineage: Eukaryota > Metazoa > Arthropoda > Arachnida > Araneae > Uloboridae > Uloborus > Uloborus diversus. The sequence continues at coordinate 95,931,134 of NC_072737.1, forward strand.
CCTTTGAAGCAAACCTACGCAAATTTTCACTTTCTGAGACAAATATCATGAGGGTCTAGGATACCTCAAAAAGAAAAAAAAAGCGGGGTCTAAAATGGCCTCCAATGGGGTAACTGTGCTAAACATGACAATTCATTTCACACAGCTGATCCACCATTTTTGAACCCTTTTTTTATCGATCCTAGATCCTCAAGATTTGGGTCTTGGAATCTGAAAATTTACATAGATGAGTTTCAAAGGCATCTACAAAATTTCTTTCAAATCGGAGATGGTCGGGTGGAGAGACGACGCAGCCACTTGACATGGAATAACTGGAGTTTTTGATGACACTTTTGCTACCTGTGTCCTGCCAAAGCTAACGCGACTCAGCTTAAATAATAGCGAACCTTTCTGACCTACTGCAATGTGCTTACGCAGAAAAATTTAGGGTTTTTATGCTATGACGTAGGTCTGGCGCTCACAGGCTCTATGAGCACATTTGCGGATAACTCATCTTTTTTCAAAACCGTTTATTTTTCAACAGTTTTTGATGTTTTCGTCTCAGTACAGGTGTCACACGGATAATCACTCAAATTCAAACAGCAATAAATACAATTTTTTAAAAACTTTTTCAACAAGAAACTGAAACTTTAACCAAACTGGGGGAGGGGTACATGACACTACTTCTTTTCCTAACTATTCTAAATCTTAATGCCACTGTACCTTTTTACGATAAGTATTTGAATATTGAACTAAGTACGAAAAATGCTTCCTCTTGGGACTAGTTCCCCTCCCATTGTTTGCTACAAAAGCTATGAGTTCACAAATGTGTTTAGGTGTGTTTGCAATCGGTTCTCAAATGTGATCCAATCGGTTCTCAAATGCTCCTACACTATATGCTGTGTTTAAAAGTTTATATTCAACAAATATTCGGAAAAAAATTTTGTTAATACACTTTCCTTTTTTTTGGAATTAATGGAACATAATTCGGAACACATTTCAATACAATTTCCTAAAAAGAACATTCGAAACTTATTGCAGTACGCATAAGTTTTTAAGCGTCTTCTTATTGTGAGTTGGGAATGTGCTGTAACGAACAAGAAGAATTGCATGCGTTCTAGTTAATCGTTATGGAGGGATTTCGTAAATATGAAAGCATTCCTCAGCCTGACAGTTAATGATGTCGGAACTTATGAAGAAGAAATCTTTATATCATCATACACATTAAAGAAAGTGTTTAAATGGTTAAATTAATAGTTAAAATGGTTAAAATAATTACACATTTTAGTAATTAATCGCTATTTTGAATTTTTGAAATGCATGAACTTGAGAATGTTATTGCTGCATACACGATGACCATTGTCATCGTTTTAACCTTTGCAAACTCAAACTTTCTTCGGTGATTGCTTGAAGACAATAGATCTTAAACCTAGATAAAATACTAAGTTCTTAACTGAAAAAAAAATACCTAAACTATTTTTAGAACTGCTATTAGGTCAGTAATACGTTCTATGATAATCTTTTTCTAGATCGTCATCCTGATATTTAAAGGGGGACAACGGTTAACGGCTGATATTATTATGCTGGGGGGTTTTGAGTCGAAATCTAGGAATGAAAACTTTGAAATTGCATGTTTTCTTTTTCTTTTTTGAAAGTACAGACATGAATAATTATTCCTCCTAGTATACAAAAACGCTGTACAGTTCTTTTGAAATTAATCCTTCTTTCTGTTTGTAAATTTTTACTCTTCATCACCTAAACAAAAGAGTTTAAAATGCATTCAGAACTTTTTTAATCCATTTTATTTATGGTAATGACTGTATCACTGCTACATCACATGAACAGTTATCTTTTATTTAATGAGCCACAGATCATCTTGCACTTATGCGATAAGATCCTTCCTCTTCGAGACAACTTTATTAACTTTCATTTAAAAAGATTGATTTTTCCCTTTATTAAAATTGAGTATCCATAGTAATTACTTTATCACTCACGTATCAGTAATGAAACTAATTTAATCATTGCAAGCACAAAAGATTTTATTTTTACTAATTGAGCTATAAAATATGTTCCAAGTAGTTAGAGGAACTGCAGTTCATACCATAATAAAAAAAATTTTCATTGCAAATTAACCAGTTATGAAGTTGTTTTCGATAATTACATGATGAATAATTTTTGTTAGTCATTTTATTTTTTGGCAAGCTTCCATACGCATGAAAAAAATGTTTAAAGTACTTCATTACCTAAGCTAAAAAGATAAAAGTTATGCTAAATAGCTTCATAAAAAAAAACAATTAGTTCTTGCCAAAGAAAATACTAAACGTTAAATTTCTTAATATTTACTGTGTTTTAAGTAGTTCTGAAAACGATATTAAATGTTATTTAAAATAAATGCAGAACAAAGGTAATGAAGTTTGCAATAAAATGTTTTAATTGAAAAAAAGCTTTCAATAAATACATTTTTTAAAGTCATGTTTGAATTGAAAAATAAGATTTGAAATTAGAATTAAAAAAAAATTATACTACGCTGAGATTACAAATGTTGAATTTTACTAATTTTACTATTATTAAACGATCTGATGTGTGCAATCACATGACTTCCTTTTACACCAATTTAATGTTATTTCCCCATTATTGGCAATTTTATTGTGCTTCAATAGTTAACTCTCTAAATATCACCTACAGTGGCTAAATTAAAACCAGACTTTTTAAAAAATCGCCAAATTTGTCGCTTGATCGACAAAGCTTGGCGATCAAAAGACTGGCAATATATCGTCAAGTGTCCGCCAAATTATTACACCACTTGAGTTTGAATCGAAATTAACAATGATTTCCCCCCAAAAAGGTGCAAAAGACTCCTCTAGAAACACCCGAATGCTAGCAAAAGGGGAGGGGCACAACCAGACCCCACTAGGAGTCTACGTACCAAATTTCAGCTTTCTGGACTTACCTTTCTTGAGTTATGCGACATACATACGTACATACAGATATCACGACAAAACTCGTTGTAATTAACTCGGGAATCGTCAAAATGGATATTTTTGGCGTTTATACGTTCTTAGGTATGTATGCACGTGTGGTCCGGTCGAAAAAAAAAAAAAAAACCTCAGCATTCATTCGGGGATGAGCAAAATGGAAATTAAGGTCGATTTTTGAGTGAAATTGTTTTCGCGAATACAATACTTCCTTTTTTGTAAAAGAAAGTAAAAATATTTGAATAATCAAAAATGCAACACAGACAGATTAGTTTATTAATAATTCTACTATATATTTAAAATTTTAATTTTTTTCTATGATTTGATCTGGAAAGTAAACAGGACATGCAGACTTCCACTGAATGGTCAACGCACATTTTCAATTCTCTGGAAGATAATTTATTTATCGTGCATTGTGTTTAATTCATGCCGCTTTATCCTAAAACATAACATTTGAAAAAACCGGATTGAATGAAAAAGGAAACGCTTAGCTACAATTATCATACTATTTAGTATTACTGTAGTTGTAACAGAGACTAGTTCTGAAATTGCGATGATAAAAACAACTGTACTTAAGTTGAGAGTGTTTCCGCATGTTTCCCACTAACTAACTTTAACACATCCTTTTTTTGAAAATGTTTGGTCTCCCAAGTGGCTTTAATAATAATTCAAACAACAAAGTTATCTTTACTTTAAACTATTGCCTCAACGTGATCCCAGAACAAACCAATATTCATGCTTCAATTTACAGTTCTCAGATTTGTATTCAACGAAAGTCAATATGTAGAACAATTGTTGTGGACTGCGACGAATTTCACCGAGAATTTTTACGATAAATAGCAAAACACTGGTTTAAAAGTCTCGAGAAAAATTTTCCGGAGAAGATAATACCTAGTTCTTATTCTTGAGATTGTTCCGAATACGATGAAACTGATTACCTAATACCGTGAAAGAATATTTGTTCGTCTCATAAGAGGAAATCACGTGGTATTCCGATTCTAGATGTTTACACAAGTAAAGTTTTACTCCAAATCTATTCTACAACTGCTGCAAAGAAACCATTGTTTGAATTTGCCTTAAAAGCCATCTGTAACTACCTTCCACACTATGCCGTAAAAATTCTCTAGAGTATAAATACTGAAAGTGTGCTTTCAACTTTTGAAGAAAAATAGTTTGCATTTTCTTTGTTTATATTCTTGTTCGTTTTTAACTTTTAAAAGGCATTTCAGTGTTTGAAAACTAAGAATGCTGTTTTTATGATTGATGCGAAAAGAAAAAAGAGAAGAAACACAAGGTCCATAGTTCAATTTGATAAAAAAGTAAAAGTTAAATTTCATTAAATACTGTAAGACTCAATGACAATATTTAAATAGTTTTTAAAAGTATTTTTAAAAATGTTTTTTAAGTAGGCATTTTTTTAAGCAAGAAGTAATTACCAGTAACTATGCAAAAAATGATATTTCTGGTAGCTTCTGAAGCAGAAAATATTCTTCATATGCGTGCGCAGAGCATTGGAATTGGCGAGGCCACTATATTGAGCTTTAAAGCTTTTCTAATTTTACAGTAGAAGATGTTAGGAACTCTCTCTATTATTCAAGTTTCATTTTCAAAAATAAATAACACGTGTAAAAATGAATCTTGAAACAGTTGTGTTATGAAATTAAAAATGTAAAACACAAGTGGAAAAGTTACGAGCAAAGAAGCAGCGTCACTTTTGTACACATATACAACCCTTCCTTTCTCTCAAAAGGAAACGACCATAGAAAGAAAATAAAAATGTTGTACCTCTGTTGTAAACGTACTTTAACAAGCGAAATATTATGGCACCTATCCAGTTACTTTATATTGAACAATCACGATTGCTAATTGTTTTCATTTGACCGTCCTTGATGTTTGGTTTCTTTTTCAATCCCCACCATCCTCTGCAGGCGCGGCTCAACACGGTCCTGAGCATGTCCTACACATGTCCTACACACACGCAAGCTCATACACACACACCTTTTACACACATACACTACGCACACGCCAACGTGCAGGTCTACGCACACACACACAAGCCTACATATACACAACTATACACACGTAACCGCCTAAGAGGAGGGGCAGGCTGAAAGGAACAGAAGCTGATTTTAGAAACAAGTGAGTAGGGTAGTAAACAAAGAGTAGGGTCCTGACGCAACTAGAAATTTCGAAAAACATAATTTGAATTCAAAATTTCATCATTCAAATTAATTTTCATTTTATTTATTTATTTTTTTTAAACTTTTTGTTTCATTAGCTCGTTCTTTCTTTTCCGATTTACTTTTAAGGTAAGCGAACACCCTAATTTTTGAAAAAAAAAATAGATTTTGAGGCTTTGAGAAATTTAGAGAGCCCCAGTGTTCTTCTTTCTAAATCCACTTTTTTTTTTTTAAATCAATGAATAATAAAGAAAACTAGAAGAAATTTACTAAACTCAAATGCACTGCTTATAACTGGAATAGTCTTTTTCCTTCCTGATTTTCTTACAACGACGTATTCAAAGTTATTATTTACGCTAACAGCTCCAGCGAAAAAAGTATTAACTCTAAAGATTTGAAACTTAGCAAATATGGTAATTGAACATATTACTGTGAAGTAAACCTAGACAATTTAATGTGAATGCATTATCTGGTTTTGAAATAATGATCAATTTAACTTAGGGGGCAAAAAGCATGTTTTTCGGGAGATTTTTTCAAACATTTACTCATAAAAACTGCTTTTAGTTAATTAGTTCCAAATTGGAAAGTCATATCACTCTCTGGTATCTAACGAAGGGATTGACACAAAAAGTTTTGAAAATTGTGAATGCACTAAAAGTGTTAAGGCAATGGTAGTTTTTTGCAAAAAATATAGCTTTTTTTATTAAAAAGAAACTTATAGAATTTTTTTTCAATGAATAAGTTGTCAAAAATGTTTTATTTATCTCACACTAACTGCATTGCCCGGATTCGCACTGTCTATCTCGGAAATAAAAGTTGTGTCAAGTGACATAAGCTCAACAATCGGGCTTCAATTAGAGAAAAAAAATAACTGTAAAATTTCCCGTCCAAATTATCATTCTTAAAGAAAGAAAACGGCAAATCAAAAATTCCCGAATAACTTAAACGCAACCCTCTATAAATACAACTAAAATCCTTAAAAAAAATCGTCAAATATTAATCAAAAGGGAAAATGTTTTACCTAAAAACAAAAACAAAATTTTATTTAGTCACAGCCGAGTAAAAAAAAAGTAGCATCCTTCTGAACGCTAAATTAAAATGAGATCATGCAAACAATAGTTTTCCAATATGAAAATAGAGTTCCATTGGGCTTAAAAGTGCTTTTTAATTTTTTCTCGGTGGTTTTACAGCCCCCCCCCCCTTTTTTTTGAAATTCGAAGGAAGTGAATGAACTCTATGGGTATTTTTCGCGGGCTTTTGGATGGCGTTAAAATCAAACTGATCGGATACCGCAAAACGGTACGACTTTGTGCCAAGGGAGCAACAATGGGCCACTGTTGCTATGGCGATGATTTTCCTCTCTAGTGGCCTCTTTTTCGAACTTACGAGCTCCAAAACAAATCATCAGGTGGTGTAACCATTTAGATAGCTAACGACTTTTTATCAGAGATTGCCATGTTTTTGTATAATTTAGATAACTTAGTCGTTCTTAGTACGTGATTCGACTCACTCGTGGAAGAGCCAAAAGTCTCCTTTGGGCAGACCCCTTACACTGTTTTCCAAGATCTGGTTAGTTCGGATTTGCTTTACTAATTTGTCAGTTATGAATTAAGCCGCTTGCTGACTTAAAATGTTTTATAGTGTTACAAATTCTGTAAATAATTATTTTTATGATTAACTTGTTGTAATCTGGCTAAATTTGGAGTTTATTCCATTATCTTTCATGTAAAATTGTCTTATTGACGTAACCTGTAAATAGTTTCATTTAATGAATATACAAACCCCTTACATTCAAATAGAGTATATGGTCCCTCCATTTCTGAAGGATAAGATTTGTGAATGGAATAAAAAGAAAATATGAGAAATTTGTAGAACATTGTTAGATGTTCCAGATATTTCTTTGCTCGGTATAAAACGCTGGGCGTCTTGTGAATGGAGGAGAGTCAGTTAGTTAGCTTTCTATTTGTGGAGTCTCGTTTTCAGCGTTCCGCTGAAAGTGTGTATTAGCCTTTGCGCTGTGATTTTGCGTATTTTGATGTAAATACGTGTGTGACCGTTGAGTTTACGGTGTTAATTGATATTTGCAATTGCTATGGTTAATTTAGCAGTTGCAAACGATTTTTCTTGTACATAGTCGTAAATAATTCTCCTGTGTTTTCTCAAGAACTATGTCGTCATTTGAAGAAAGTTTGGAATTGCACCGAAATCGTAACAATAGTTCTTACAAGCTCTCAACATTTATCGAAAATGGGAATGTTGGGGTACAACAATGGGCCACCTATTTTCACGGTTTTTAGAGGCTTGGAGCTTCATTTTATTCTGTGTAGGGATGCTTTCGTCATATTTTGTGTTATTTACTGCAAATAATGGCAAGAAAAGACAAGAGAAAGCTTAAGAGTCGTCCAATTGCCAGTAGTCCTAGGAGTTTTTGAGGAAGGTGCTGACTAAAATCCGGACCAAATACAAACTGAGAATTTTTAAAAATTATTTATTTTGATGAGATTTGGAATAAGGGTATTTCGCATTTCAGTTTTTTTTTTTTTTTTTTTTTTTTTTTTAATCTTGTTAAAAAAAAAAATTCAGACCTAAGTATAGGTACCTAGCCTTTAGTTGGTGAGATTTCTCTAGTTCTTAAATGTTTCTATGTCAAAACCTAGGAAGATAATAAAGAACGTTATCTACGTTCAGTATGCTGAACTTCTCGAGACACTCGAGACGGCAAATGATGATTAAGTTTTAAAAATTGAAAAAAAAAGGTAAATGATGCACTAAAAAAATTCTTTATACAGTTTTAAGCATAGGACAACGTGTAGGCTCAGACAATAATAGGCCAGATCAAGATTTCAATTTGCTTTTTAGGTTAAAATGAGGTGGCCCATAGTTTTACCCAGGTGGGGTACAACTATGGACCCATGGGGGAAAAACATTCCCTTTCCTCTTCTTTCCAACATAGATTTTTTTTTTTTCACATTTTATTCGAAAGACGAGATGCATAGCTAACATTGCTAAAGTCCTTAAATTTCTAAACCAAAGATGTACATGGCATTTTCATTGAAAAACATCGAAAAGTGGCCCATAGTTGGATCATTTTACGGTAATTATTTCGGGTAGAAAGAGCCATTTAATGCAATTTTCGGACACTAAAATTAGAACTCGAGCGGTTCGGTTTTTCTTTGGCGTTCGGAAACCCCTCTACCTTCCTTCTCGGGTGCCCAAATACCTCCCGGCCAAATTTGGTCGAGATTCGACATAAACTGGATTTGTATAGGGAGCATACACGCATATATATAAATTTAGATTCAATAATCGTATAAAGTTTTAGAAAGGTGCATTGAATATTGATGGAAAAGAATGAGGGTGTTCGCCTACTTAACTAGACTCTCAAGAACAGGTTTTTGCCAATCTGTATGTTGCACATGACGTTTAATGGACATTTATTTTGGGGGGAGAGGTCAGTTCAACAAAGCAAAAATGTACATTGCAACCTTTAACAGTTTATCACCGAAAAAAATACCTACTTGACCATATAAAGAATTGTTTTGTCGCTATACAACCATATATAATGGTTTGGAATGGTCATTTCCTGGAAGGTGACCCTCTTGGCGTTCCTGAAAAAGGAGTCAGGCCTCCACATCCTTTTGAGCCAATTGACAGGTAGCAGACGATATTTCATAGTCATGTTCTCCGGCAGTCTAAGTCGGTGGTCCTTCCAGCTTTGGGACATGAAAATATCTGCCACATACGTCTATACCAAGAAGAAAAAGAGGATGTTAATTAACTGAACGGAGTAAATACTTATGTGTGTTCTTTTATAGAAGAGGTTTGATCATTTCCTTGAATTGAATTCTAAATTTCAACAACCTATTGTAACATCTAAACATAGACACAGCAGTATTCTGCAACGTTAATGAACATACTTGAAAGTTGTAGAATAGCTACTTTTGGTGCAAACTGTTTGCGGTTTTCAACTGCAACAAATTGTAAAAAGCTGGGTTTGTAAGTAAGACAAATAAAATACACATGATAATTAAAGAAGTTGAACAAAAAATTGCCCATTTTGGTGTTATTTCTTCTTTAATCCTTAAGTTGAAGTTATGTTACAGATTTATTTCTTTTAATATGAATTAAACTCACAAAATAAATCTGGTTTTAACTTATTAATTTTAAAAAATTACGCCTCTGATAGTTTTTAAATTTTTTAGTAGCTTTCTAAAAGCTCAGTAAGACATTGCTTGTGGATTATGACTATCTGGCTGCTTCGTCCTTTCATGTGCCTATGTCTACACATGTTGCAACGCACACAAATACGCTGATTTTAACTTCTGAAAATGAAGACATTAATCACAAAAAGCCTACCCGAAAATAAATCAGGACAAAATCTGTTGCTAAACAAAATCTTGTCAAAACTGAAAGAAGTATTTTTTATATCGATTTGCGTTTTCCAAAAGCCTAGTTTTACTTTTAAAGTACAATATATTCTTGTTATACCAGTAAAATTTTGAAACTTTCCATGTCATAAACTTTTAGAGCTACTTGAACAAACACAGTACTCAAAGTCTAAATATAGCTAGCTAGAATGCCAAGAGCAGCAAAATTATAAGCTAGTATAAGAGTACATTTGTTATTCCAGTTATTCATAGAAAAAATAAATTAAAATTCTGAATTAAAAAAAAAAAGTCAATATTCATCTCAAACTGAATAAATTATTTTTCTTGTCAAATTTGAAAATATGACACATTTTTAAAGTTATGTATTTGCAGAGCATCTGAGCTAGCAATGAGCGAAACGGATCTCCCGTCAAACAATAAATAAATTTAAGCTTCATTGATGCTATTCTTCAGTAAACCTTATGCACCAAAAAAAAAAAAAAAAATAACGGAAAACAATATTTTTTCCAAAAAAATACCTTGTTGTAAAGTTTGATTATTTGTATGCATGATTTAAATCTATGAATACTTCAACAGAGAACATTGTCTTTGGGACGATCCAAACCTTTTCCTTTCAATTTGCAAAATATTTTCCAACATGAATTCCAACAAAGAGCAAAAACATCGATTTTCCCTTCATGAAGATCTGAACACTTACACAAAGATTTCAGAGTTTGATATCGGATTTTTCAACTCATTTTTCATTTCAAGCCCCATTAGAGAACTAATACCTAAAACATACGATTCTAACACATGTCTTTGCTGAGAAATTCATTACATTGTGCAGTTTAGAGAATATCAATAATTTAAGATTAATAGCAGGAGCGTTATAGCGTGCACGTTGACAAAGATCAATGATTTGCTATTCAAGTCCAAAACCATTAAACAGTGATTTCTCTTTTCAATGGAGGATATAAAACGAGTTGTCCCAAATGGTTTTTCATAGGTTGAGTTCATTAATTTAGAAAGATATGGAGTTTCTTTGACGTTCAAATTGAAAAAGAAAAAAAAAAACATTTGGCAGTGATTATATGCATTAACATACTTCGGTAAAGATAAACAGAAATGGCAGAAGTTCTTAGGAATTGAGCGAATTTTGTAAACTCTAATGAAGAGTTTATCGTTTTCTTCTACGCTTATTTATAAGATTATTTCTTTGAAACCCATTTATGAAGTCTATTTTTCTTCTTATTGAGCAATGAGGCTATATTCTTTAAAATGCATACTAAAAAGATCAGTTAGAAAACCGAGATATATATATATATATATATATATATATATATAAATGAATGTTTGTCTGTATGTCATCCATGAACTCAAAAACTACCCGGCAGATTTGGCTGAAACTTTCACCGTTTGTTATTTTTGGTACTGGGAATGTTTATAGACCAGTTCGAAAAAATTCCGACCGATAGTTCCTTTTTCATTCCAAATTAAGTCACAATGCATTGGATAAATACGAATAAAATTATCGGTTGCAGAAATTAATTCGCGTGAAAGATCTCATTGATAAGAAGATAGCTGTTGCCATTTTTCTTGAGTTTGAACAAATAAATTCTTTCTTTATTGTTTTATGGCTTTTTATGCAACGGGGGGATTTAAAACTTTTTCTATTTAATATTTTTAGCGATTGATTGATCTTGCAAACTGCGTGAGTACAAAATTTGAGTATAGTCACGGCTTCACTTGATACCTGGACCGATTATTATGAAAATTACTATATATATGTATTTTTCCACGGAGAAGGTGCATAATATGCTCATTGAAGCCACTCACCACCATGTGGCACTGCAGAGTATCAACTTCTGCCCCGTTCAACCGATTGTCTGAAAATCAGTATAATGATGTATTTTTTTTGTTGGCGTAGCAACGCGCGTCGGGTACAGATAGCATATATATATATATTATTTATTTTTTTTTCCGAAGTCTCAAATACTGATTAATTTTTTTTTAAAAGGAAGGTGCTCAAGATAAGCCAACATTTGATTAATCGTAAAATTAAAATCAGCCTGGAGAAGTGCTTAAAATTAAGATGTTAATCCAAGTACACACAATATGTGGATTACTATGTCCCAGAAAAAGTGGTACAAAGCTTCATTAGCTGAAGTTAAAATGCAGTTTCAAATTTTATGTTTTTTCTCCCTCAACTTAGAAATAACCTGCATAACTTGTGAAGAAAATAACACGCTGGTTCTCAATGAAGTGGGTATCTACAAGTATACAGATCTCAGTTTAACTAGTAACACTGTTATAGGGGTTGACATCATTTAAGCATACGACTGCTTGTTATAGAGTACGTGTTGTCTATACTGTGTAAGTTGATTTGCAAATTTAAAAACTAACTCATACTTAGAGAATATTATTTTCTCTTTGCTAGAGTAACTTTAAAAAATTGAATCCCATCTTTGGCTTTGTGGTCTATTTTTTGCCTAATCAAAGTTTATACCTTAAAATGTAATCACAAAAATATATATATACCATATCAATCATCTTATGTGCACGGTTCTAGACATTTTATATGAATTTGTTTATCATGCTGCATCAATCTTGAAGCAGCTCAGTAAGAGAAATCTACAGTATTTTAATCTAGCAGTTTCATTTTTTTTCTGCATGCCAAAGTTATAATACATACAAGTGCTTTGCTTTTAGCAGCCGGAAGAGACAGTCAAAATAGCATTTCACGGTAAAACAGAGTATTTAAGATGACTGAACAATAAATATGGTAGCTATAGGTGCTTTCATTTATGCCCACAGACATGACCCTACACTCCGGATACAGGCATTCATTTTGAAAGAATCATACCATTCAAGTTTATTTTTATTAATTAATTTTTTTTTGTTTTCAGTCTAGTGTTCTCTAATATTTCTAACCGAAAACTTTATTTGTTTCAATTATATAATGTTTTTTTTATATTTAATAATAAGCCCTGAAAATTTGGAAAACGGTGAGGTGTAACAGTTCACAGACGGGATTAATCATCATTTGGGACTAATTTTTAGTAATAAATTTATTATTTTTCACTCAACTAATAATGGATAAATTAACTAATAATATAGTAGAACATGTAATCTATTCAAGTCAGTAAAAAAATACCACCGATGATTAAAGCATATGATAATACAAGCAATTTTTAAAAATTGATACTGATTTTGTAATATTTTGCTACAACTCTAAAATTATTTTGGTTATTAATTTTATTTTGTAATTAATTGTTTTGTTATTTCTCCCCTTTTATTAAGTATTAAAACCAATTCGCATTATTTTTAGAATAGACACAAATTCTATAGTCATAGATACAAATTCATCATCTTTCAGCGAATGACCCATGCATCCATTCTCTATCTTTTGAAGTACTTTATGTCATAGTTTTTCCCTCGTTCCTCAAGAAGAAACTTAGTGAATTGGAAAGTGAAAAAAAAGTCCCCATTAACAAATTTATCCAACATATTCATTACTTTGTTTTGAAACACTTAGCGACATAAACTGCATTTACACAAATAACATTTCCACTTCGTCATACTTCGTAATTCCCAGCAGAAAAACGGTAGTTTAATGCTTCTTCTTTTACAACCTAACACAATGGTGGATATCATTTTTACACCTCAGGTTTTATTTTTCTGTTTATCCCATATCCTGGTTCAAGAAACTCCCCCTGAGAATTTTCTTCCAGGCTTGATGGTTATAAATGCGAGTTTCTTCAATATCCGGAGTAGGAAGCACCAAGGGAGTAAAAGCAAAACCTATCCGTTAATTGAATTGCGTTTCGCCCCCCACCCCCTCACACGAAGAAACACTTCGGACTGGTGTTGTTACAAGTAATGCAGTTATGTTGTTTGGGGTTGTAATTATAACAGATTGAGGTTTCAGAACGCCTCTTTTTTAGTTGTTCTTACACTTGATGTCTTTTTAGTACAAAAGTAATTTGCGCAAAACATGTGTTGTTTACCTTGCGGACATATAATGTTATTATTTAATTTTAGATAACTATACTGACGCGTAGTGAAAGATAACTGAAATTGTTGCTGTAAACTGTTTTCTGTACATTTTTGAGCAAAAACAAAAGTGTTTTTTTTTTGCAAACTTTTTCCCATTCAGTCAAAAATCACCCGTAAATTTTTCCTTTTCGGAATGATCGTCTAGGATTGCTTGTTTTGAATACCCATGTATTTTCTTTTATTTTAGAGTTTTCCAAATTTTTACATTGAACAAAAGTTGATCTTACCTCCCCTTATTTAAAACTTAAAACTTACACGTACATACCAAAAAGTATAAATAACAATTAATAAAATTTGGGACATACACTTTAAAATGTTCCTATAATCCTAAAAAGTAAAATTTATTTCCCTTGTGTTTTTCCAACTTTCCCGCAAATGTACACGAGGGTAGTTAGAAAAGAATCCGACTAAATTTGCTTTCGTAAAAACCGGATGGATATGAACAGTGAGCGCTTGCATGAGCTGACCTTGATTCTATATGCGCACATCGGTGGACACAAGGGGAGGGTTATAGGGGGTCATGACCCCCCCACAAACCGTCGACAATAGTATGTGTCCTTATCGTGCCCAAACACAGTATGAATAAAATTCAAACGATTTCAGCTGTCTTTTTAATTCATTAATTACTTTTGAAAGTAAATTTTTGAAATATCTTCTTTCATTGCTTATGAAACTAAGTTACAACGTTTGTGCCTACTAAGGAGCCGTTGAGAAGAGATAAAATGGAGGGAGTGAAGATTTTCTTACGTGAGTCAAAAACCCCAAGTCACGTGATAGATTTTAAAGCAAAGCATTGGAAGAAATCAGGTTTCTTTTGCTAGATTCACGGAAAGCGTGTCAACAATTCGTTGTTGTTGAATCACATGACTTGGAGTCATAGTCTGAGCATTTGCTAAGCCAATAATAGGACTTGCTTCCTCCATTTCTATTCCTGCTCTAAGCTAGAAGCCCTATTCCTGACCGGTTCCATGCTTTTTATTGGTATCCAAGCATTTTAAGAAATTGTTCGTGCCCAAAAAAGAAGATTCGTTTTAGGGAGGAGGAGGAGGAAATTCTTTAGCATGACTCCCCTAAAATGGCAGTCAGTATCTGCCACTGTATGCGCATACGTGAATTAGTTGCTGCAGAACAGTTTGTTCGAGTGTGTAGGATTCTCGTCGGATTTTTTCAGACCTGGGAACGACTGGAGCACCACTACTGCATCAGGTATTGCCAGAAACTGGGTGACAGCTATTTAAAACCATTTGGAAGATGCAGTTTTCTCAGACGATTTTCAGAGACGCACTTGATTTCAGCGTTTTTTGCGAACCACGGGACTCCAATGATTAAATAGGCTTCTTTTTCGTTTTATATAGTCCTTTGAGACTCTGGATGTTCCTCAATTTCAAGAGGCTTTAGATCGGACCGGTACGATATTTTTGTCAAGAAAAGAAATTATGATTAAGGCGGTACAGCCAAGCTTATAACTCCATTTTGACACAAGACTTTTTGGCGTTCGAAAAATGGCTGCATTAGTGAGAAAGGTGAGAAATCCTCCCCCTTTCCCCCCCAAAAAATAAATAAATAAATAAAATTCTTTGACGGTAAGTAGGTATAACACTCCCCAGGTTTACCACTTTTTTCTTCATCAGCCAAAGGCCGAACACTTTTCAAACAGCCCTGGTATATAAACATTTATCTTGTCGGATGTCTTTTCATCCATAAGATCGTTACTATTGGCATTGATAAAGACGTTCCTTATAACGCCGAAACACGTGTCTGCAGTAATCTGCAATTTGTGCTTTTTGACGTTGTTATTTCTTACTTTACTTATGTTAGCATTTTATTTCATTGTTGCCTCCGTTGCATAAAAGAAAGGAGTTTGAAAAATTGAAAGATAAAAAATATATTTTAACGGTCTCGCATGGAAGTGGTATTCTCATTTATAACGCATTTCAACTGTAATATTGTTACGTAACACGTAAAGTTTACTAAAATTAATCTTGCGTCTAAAAACTCTATTTGAACGGTATGATGTCTGAAAACTTAAAGGATTTCGATTTTTTTAAGTAAGTACTTTTTAATTCATTTTTTAAAGTGGTTTATCTAAACATTCTACTTAAATTTATATTTTAAAAAAGAAAAGTCAAAAAAAATTGTTAAATTTAGCAATTTGCAGTTCAGCAAAAACAAATTTGCTTACATTCATTGGAAAAGAATATTTCCTACCTTTCGAAATGTTTCTATAAACTATTTTCTTAACAATACCTGATTAATAAAATACAAAAATACTGTTGTTACTTTAAGAAAGTTATTGGACGAATGATGCTTGAAAGAATTTGTATTACTGCTTAATAATTAGACGCGTATCTTTTGGGGAAGATACCAGTTTAATTAAATGCATAAAGTTTGTTGTTATTGCTGGGAGAGGGTAGTAGTTTTGGGATTAGAAGGGTATGTATTACTGCGTAGTAGTTAAACATGTTTTATTTATTTCTTGTTTATAGCTAACATACCTACAAACACTTTAAGATTAAAATTAGAAAACGCATTAAGTACCAAAAAATCTTTTTTCGTCAAAATGAAGTAAATGTGAAGCGTTTCACTGTGGTAAACGATTTATGTGTCTATCCCCCTAAATGTAGTTAAAATAAGGTTGTTGGGGACCACCAGTGGAGCAAGGTTAAAGCCCGTGTGGTAGAGAGAGCAGTATGTACCATTGAAGATTTTTGAAGGTTACTGATTTTAGTTGGTCCAACGCAAAAATATGGAAAACGCAGTAAGTGCCACATCCACATAGAATCTTATTTTTGATGCCCTGTAAAAAAATTTATTTGGCACTTACTACGTTTTCCATTTTTAGTATTCACTTATTTTGATCCCCCCCCCCTTTTTTTTTTTTTTGGAAGGCATCTAATTTTTCAATGCGCGCATTTAATTTCGTCTTCTTTTTTCATTTTTATCAATCTCCACAGCAAAAGAAAGTGCTTTTGGTACTGTTTTCAGCAAAGCGTTGAAAATCTAAAAAAAAACGGAATTTCATCACCTTCGTCACCACTGATGCTTCTTTTGTCTACTGCATTTGCCGACCACAGATATTTTGTTTCTGATCAAGATTGCACACCTTTTGAATAATTATTTGACTATGAAATCAAAATACTCTTCTTAAAGCCTTAAAATGTTTTGAACATTTGTCGGTTTCAGTTTCAATCACTGAAATTTCTTCAAATTTATAAAACTGTTTTTATCTCTTGTAAAGAGTAAGCTGTTAAACTGCAATAAAAAAATCAAAATGAAAATTGCTTTTTAACTACCTTTACAAACAATGTTATCAGCGTGTGATATTTAGGTTCAATAGTAAACATCAATAGAAATTATATTAACAAAAATCAAACTGAGAATTACCATAGAGCCTTCATCTATGGTGTCTATGCTGAGGACTGTTATGTGGAACCTAACGACTGTTGCTTCGCCTGAAAAGAAATATGTATGTAGAGAGTCAGAGCGCTTATATATCATATAAAAATATAAGCAAAGGTATTTTGTGTATACAACAATAAGTATAGCTACTTAGCAAAACGCCTTTAAAATACCCACATATCTTTCTTTTAATCACTTTTAAAACATTTCTTTATCAATTTTCATTTCTTCCAATTCCGAGTTTTAAGTCGCAATATTTCGTTGTAATGCTCCATCTGCTTTCAATCACTTACATTCCATCACTAAAGCAATGATGTTAAAAAAAATTTAAAAAAAAAATTATTTTAATGAAATGGTATATTAATCTTGGTTTTAACTTCGAAGTGATCTTAGAGAACTTTCTCGCAGATAGAAAGAAAACGAAGAAAAATATAAATAAATAAATAAAATAAATAAATAAATATATGTATATATAAAATAAAATATAACTAAGAAATTATCACATTTATGCGACTCAAATATGAAATACATGAATAACCTTCTAGGGTAATATTCTTTTCAAATGAAAATCTGTGTCATAGCATAAATGTTTTCTAAATATAGGATTCCTTAAGTGGAAATACACTTTTAAACCAAGGTATTTACTTTTAACAGAATAGCATTTTTGTATGACTACAAATGTTAGAGTTCCACTAGTTTTACACAAAATTAGATAATTGCGAAAAATAAGTTTGAAATGGCTATAACACAAAGACGTTTAAAATAATTTATGAGTTTTTAAACATTGTTGTTTGAAATGATTTATTTTTCTCTTACTTGTGTAACAAAAATATCTTTTTCAAGAAATAACTTTTAAACTTCTCTATGGTAGTTTTTCTATGCTCTCAAAGCTGGTTCAAGATAAAATAAAATAAAAGGAAAAGGCAATAACGCTTTTTATAAGCTAAATATTCCATCGCTTTAGGGAGTATTTGTTCACATTAGTTAGGCAAAAAAATTATCTACTTCCTTTTTATTTCTCCTTTCGAGAAAGTTGCTTCTAGCGCATAAACGCAATTTTATGTATTTTTTTTTTTTTACATAAATAGCTTTAAAAACCGTAATGTTGAAACCTTTGCTCTTTCTCGTTTTAAATTTAGTATAAGTTAAAAAGCTCTTTTACGCTAAAAACTTTTACTTGACGAGAAAAAAAAGCATAGTTGTTGAGGCATAATTGATTTATTATTGTTGGTTAGAAACTTGCTTTTGTTTTTTAAAAAAAGATGTATTTATGCAGAAACAAAATGCATAAAGCATTTTTTTACGTGCCGATCAAATTTTTTACAAAATTTAAAGGAGAAAACATTCCTCCAGAGGAAACTCTTTTATGTGGTTTCAAAGTGTAACTAAAAACAAAGAAATTTCTTTCCGGAAAGTAATTAAATTTCTAATTCTCTAGAAAACTGACACATTTTTAACTTTATTCAAAAGATTGAAATTTTTGCTTTAATAGATTTTTTTTAGAAAAAATAATCAAAGATTCACATACAAAACCTCAAACAAGAAAAAGTAGTGACGACACTGGCAGTGATACATCATAAAGTACAAAAGAAGTGATCACAGCACTGAAGATATTGCAAAACTTGGGGTAATGTGGAGCAAAGTGAAATGGCGAAATATTTACTCTGTTCTTAGCGCCACCTATCTGGTAAACTATGCAGTGGCACATGTAGTCTATTTCAGTCAGGAAAAGAATACCGGCAAAGACATATGGTAATACAGACAATTTTCAGAAATTGATACTCGTATTTTAACGTTTTGCTGTAGGCAGGGTTCGAAAATATCATGATATTTTTTGAAAATATCGAAAATATCCGATATTTTTATTTATCCTATATTTTCAATTAGCACAAATTAAAGTCTTCACAAAAGTAAATGCGTCATCAAATCACTCTTTATTTTCTTATATTATTATTACAATATGTAGAATTTAAATTAAGTTTTCTTTTTATTATTTATATTTAATATTTCATTCTACATTTTTATCAATTTTAATGGAGTTAACTTAGCATTAGCTGTTTTACTCATTTTTCTTCTGTTAGTTACTTTTACAGTTATATGATTCAGAAATAAAAAATATGCATTAGTTGATGCACAGTCATAAGATATTTTCTTTTTTTTTCCAACGGCACTCTTAATATGAATTAAATTGTTATATTTTCAATAATATTATGAATATAAAATTAAAAAGGAATATTACATTATTGTTGTTATATTAATAATGTACTAATACATCATTAAAATATAGTACATAACCTTTTGGTTATTTTTAATAATAAATGATCAATATTACTATGACAATATAATTTTTACATTAAAAATACCGTAGTGGAAAAAATAAGTATCGAAAACATCAAAATGTCATGATATTTTCAAAATAAATATCGGATATATATCGTGATAAATATCATGATATATATCGGCAGGTCAAAAATTATTTTTGATTTTCTAAAATGAAAAAAACCTTGTTATTAAGATTTTAAACATTAGTTGAGACCTAATATTTGGTTCAGTGTTTGCTTAGTTAATAGGTATCAAGCTTACTTGTATTTTAAATATTACATACAATTAGTCATGCATGCGAGGCAAAGTGAAATAGGTTATTCAGTTTCCTCATTTAATTATTTACTTTATCATTTACGTATTCATTCATTAATTTATTCATTTACAAAAAAATATGCATTAGTTGGTGCACAGTCATAAGATATTTTCTTTTTTTTCCAACGGCACTTTTAATATGAATTAAATTGTTATATTTTCAATAATATTATGAATATAAAATAAAAAGGAATATTACATTATTGTTGTTATATTAATAATGTACTAATACATCATTAAAATATAGTACATAACCTTTTGGTTATTTTTAATAATAAATGATCAATATTACTATGACAATATAATTTTTACATTAAAAATACCGTAGTGGAAAAAATAAGTATCGAAAACATCAAAATGTCATGATATTTTCAAAATAAATATCGGATATATATCGTGATAAATATCATGATATATATCGACTGATATATATCGGCAGGTCAAAAATTATTTTTGATTTTCTAAAATGAAAAAAACCTTGTTATTAAGATTTTAAACATTAGTTGAGACCTAATATTTGGTTCAGTGTTTGCTTAGTTAATAGGTATCAAGCTTACTTGTATTTTAAATATTACATACAATTAGTCATGCATGCGAGGCAAAGTGAAATAGGTTATTCAGTTTCCTCATTTAATTATTTACTTTATCATTTACGTATTCATTCATTAATTTATTCATTGACAAAAAAATATGCATTAGTTGGTGCACAGTCATAAGATATTTTCTTTTTTTTTTCCAACGGCACTTTTAATATGAATTAAATTGTTATATTTTTAATAATATTATGAATATAAAATAAAAAAGGAATATTACATTATTGTTGTTATATTAATAATGTACTAATACATCTTTAAAATATAGTACATAAACTTTTGGTTATTTTTTTAATAAATGATCAATATTGCTATGACAATATAATTTTTACATTAAAAATACCGTAGTGGAAAAAATAAGTATCGAAAACATCAAAATGTCATGATATTTTTAAAATAAATATCAGATATATATCGTGATAGATATCATGATATATATCGACTGATATATATCGGCAGGTCAAAAATTATTTTGATTTTCCAAAATGAAAAAAACCTTGTTATTAAGATTTTAAACATTAATTGAGACCTAATATTCGGTTCAGTGTTTGCTTAGTATCAAGCTTACTTGTATTTTAAATATTACATACAATTAGTCATACATGCGAGGCAAAGTGAAATAGGTTATTCAGTTTCTTTATTTAATTATTTACTTTATCATTTACGTATTCATTCATTAATTTATTCATTTACATTCCTTCATTTAGTAATCCACTTATTTATTCATTCATCCACCTTTTTTGTTTTTCAATCTCTCTTTTACACACTTATTTTTTTTTCGTGTATCAATTTATTTATTCCTTTAATTATTAGTTTATTGTTTCATTATATTTTCATTTATTCAATCAACATTGATATTTGATTGATAAAAAATTATTTGATAAAAAATATTGTACATATTTGAAAAAAAAAATATTATAAAAATATAATTTGTTTTTTCCCTTTGCCTCGTAAAGAAAAAAAAGTAAAACTTCTCCATTTTTTTGAGTAATCACGATTGGTTATTGTTCTCACTTGACTGTTTTTGCCGTTCCTATGATATTATTTTTTCTTCAGCACCCTCCGCAGCATCACCGTCGACCGGCTCCTCACGATGCTGCACCTCTAGCGAAAACCGTCTCCAGGTTTCGTCAATATCCTACACTTACACGCACACATACACGCACCTACACACATATACATATATAGACCTACACACACATACATACACGTACACACACATACATACATCTACACATATATACACTCCTGCCTGCACACAGGCACAAACACATATGTCTACACACATACACATACCCCCTACACATACCCTCTACACACAAACACACACGCCTACATATACACACACACTCGTGATTGCGAAAAACATAATTTGAATTCAAGATGTGAAAATTCAAATTATTTTTTTAACGCATTTCTAATTTGTACATTTTGAAGAAGTTCAGTCATCGTAACTATTTCACTTTGCCCCACACTCTCTACTTAAGAATGTAGTACTAGAAATCGCGATACTAAGTTATTTGAGACAAAAAGGTATCTTATGCAGCGTTTATGGTTCGATTGGCATGAGTCCCTTTAAATTTCCAGCGCAGTAGAGCAATTCGGAAACGATATTTATGACAAAATTTTACTAATATCACGCATCGTATAATTTTCTTTTGGGGTTTGTTAGAATGTTTAATGAATCAGAATTGTTGTTTTCTAACGTTTTCCTGTTGATCTCACTTTGTTTATTATTTTTTTTAATTAAACCATTGAAAACAGATTGTCAAATTGATGCAGTAAAATATATAATTGTGTTAAGGAACCAATCGCAGCAATTATCTATATTAGGGTGCATCATCCGCCCCATCAATTTTTTTTTCGTTTACAAATGCTTTGTCCCTAAGCTACTTTTGTTCTACATACAAAATTAATAATTTGTGTGAAATTTTTCCCACTTTGAACAATATCTATGTGTGCCACCTGACAATTGAAAGTTATGAAAACTCAGAAAAATAACACATTAAGCAATTTTTTGCATTTATTTAATTGTTGATAAATATTATTTGATTTATTGAAGCCAATTTATTGTATATTTCATAATATTACATTGAATTCTGAATCTAACTTCAAAATTAAAAATAAAAACCAGGAATCAATGCCAACAAAATCAGACAGTGTTGGTGAAAAATGAATTTCTGTTGGAAACTGGTTTTCCAAATCCCATACCAAATCTGTGTTTTGTATTAGAAAGGATAGCTGGTCTAATGGCTAATATACTTTCAGCAAGAGCACGTCGGTCTGCTTCAGGCACTTTATCATTCCATAGTGCAAGAGGTACAATTTATTCTGTCAGGTGATTTTTAAAAGCATTAATTGCACTTTCAGAAATTTCTGAATTAATAATACTATATTTTATAAGTAAATGAAAGAATTGCGAGTCATTCCACGGTGCATCGAAGACAAAAGTGCACATCATCCACCATGAACTATATACCAAAGTGACAAAATTAACAAAATTTCTAAATTTTAAAACTTGTTGATGCGTAGCTATTGTTCCAGTTGGTAGTTCTTGGATTTGGTGTTGAAATAAGCAAATTTTGATTGAATAAATTAATTTTGCCATCTGCTTTATATAAAGCTGCTGGACATTTAAAGTCTGCTGCCGTTATCTCATTTGGATCGTTTACTGAGAATAAAAAGCAAAGTTGAACAAATTCTAAGTAGTCACCTCTGCAAAACACAACATTTGATTTAGCTAATTTGATAACATTGTTTTTGCACTCGTCAATTCTTGCGGACTCACTGAATGAACTGTCATCAAATTTGGATAAATTTATAGGTATAGCAGCGTCACTCTCTTCCACAAACTGCAGTAATGTATAATGTTTGCGAAATCTTTTAAACAAATATGTCTGGTGACTTCGATGCTTCAATTTTTAAATCGTCAAACACATGTGACAATATAATTTCTCCAATGTGGTGACGGCTAGCTGACCACAGGAGAGCTTTACCCAAACGCTGTTGAATAACTACACATGCTGCAATTATATGTCCTGTATTAGAAGCAGTTGTGACAAACGACATATTAACTATTGAGTCAGAACAGTTCCATGAATTTAGCAAATTAGTTGTTAAATTAGCAATGAAAACTCCGTTTTTTTTTTGTCTGTTCCTATTGGATATACTGGTACACCAAGAAGATTAACTTCATATGAATTACCCACTATAACTGCAAGCCTTTCTTCTGCAATATTTTGATTTGTTAAAGTTGGTAAGAGTTAAGAATCCCAGTGCAAAGTTGCAAAATCAAAACCATTCCATTGCTCCTTACAAGCTTTGACTATGTCTTTGACACTTGATTGTCTTGCTCTGTCTGTTGTTGCATATGATGCTGAAATTTTGGATGATTCACCACCAGCTTCTGCTATTAAAATTTTAGTGTATGAAACTTGCTGTGCTGGTGTCATTTTAAACGTGTTGCTAATGATATAACATCAGGTCGTTTTATAGTATCATGCGGAATAAAAGCATATGAACCAGTTCGTGTTGTACGATGATGATTTCTGGTATTATGAGCATTATAAATCTGTCTCATCACTTGTATCACTATTTTCATCTCTTTCAATTTCATCAATAATAGCTGAATTAAAACTTGTATTGAAGTTCCTTGTTTCCTTGGCTATTTTTTCACAAAATGCTGCTTTTGATATTTCACGCATTTCCTGACACTTAAGGTTTTGGTGTAATATTTTATCGAGTGAGCCAAAGGTTGTTAGATGATCACTTTTCATAGATTGAAGAAAAGCTAAATCTTCTGGATTTTTTATAAGGTATTCTACATTTTTAGGCCATAATGAAAATGTTTTAGCTAATTCTTCTTCCATTTTCTTTACTTTATTAATGGAATTTGCTGTATTTCTTCTTTGAAGAGGAATTGCTGTGTTATTTTCATGAAGTTTTAGTATTTTCTCACAGGATTTACGTTTAGTAGTCATTGGAATGTTTGCTTTTGCATAGAAATCAGATATTTTTGACAAGACAAGTTTTGAAGACTCCCATTTGGTAAGATTCTGATCGGCACCTTTCTCAGATACATCAAGCAGCGAAGCACTTGCAAGCTAGTGGGTAAACGTGAGCCCTTAAATTCCGAGTCCTCTTGAGTTGTTCCAAGTCCAAATACAATTGAAGATTGTCTGGTTCTGACTTTTACCTTTTGTACAGATGAACAAAGCTTTGTTTGGGGAGAAAATGTCACTGATTCAACAACAGCTGATTTACTCATGTTTATTGAAAGATTTCAAAATATGTTACTTTCAAAAATTCATGGATCTTATGAATTAAAACAGAATAGATCAACTTATTTAAGTGGTTTACAACACATATGCATAGAATAACAAGAAGAAAACGTAAAGAACTAGCATTAGCAGTTGTATGATAGAAGAAAATGGTAGAAAGTTAAAAACAAATAGTGAACCTAAACTTACAGTTACAAAAGATGTTATAGAAAGTTACTGAAAAAATGGTAACAGTTGAGAAGTTAACACAAGTACAATGTAAATTAAGTAATTTAAAAATGATTTCCCATTATTACACTTTGAGTCACTTTCGATGTTATAATTGTTCATTTACCTTAAAAAAGAAACTTTTTGCTTGAGGTGGGATACCTAAATCAATTTTGATTTTCATAAAAATTCACATTAATACTATGTAGTGGTATGAGAACATTTTTAAATTAGGGACAAAACAATTTGAGACTAGTTGGGCAAATGATGCACCCTAATCTATATGCACAAATGTAAGTTGTCCCTAAACTAACACTGATTGAAAACAATTGTAAGTAAAAATCCCCTTCAAGGCAAATGAAAAAAAAAGTTTTGCACCCACAACAGAGGCGCAGCTTAGGGACGTGAGTTGAAGTAAAGATCTTCTTAGTTCTCTTGATTTGTTGTCAAATTGCAAATGCTATTATGGTAATGTATGTTTATGAAATGTCTAGTACCCCCCCCCCCCCTCCACGAGAAGAAAATTTTAAGTTTTTCAGATCCATCGTTTAGTGCTTCGTTAAGTCGTTTTGCTCATTAACCATAATTTTAAAAAAAGAAAAAACAAAGTTACAACTTTTGCTAAAAGCATCTAAAAGCAGCGTTGGGTCAAACTAGCTACGCATTTGCGGTCAAAAAATGTTCCGACGAATCTCAAAATTACGTTTCGCAATTTTCGACACCAGTGGCACAATATCAGTCCTGCATATCCTCAAAGCTAAAATTTTATATTAAAAAAAACCTTATGTTTAATCAATGGATGCTCCAAGAAAATATATATGCATTTTAAAACACTTGTTTTTTAAGAAAAGTAGGGTAATGTGAGGTAAAGTGAAATAGTTAAGATGCCTAATTTTTTTCAAAAGAAAAACCAATTGCAAGTTTTTTTTTTTTTTTGAAAATTACAGTACATAAAGAAAAAACATTGTATTTTACAATAAAACTTGCATTGAAACATCATTTTTTATTTTTGGCCGTAAAATTGTGCCTTCAAAAATAAAGAAAAAAAATTTCAGTTTTTTTTTTGGGGGGGGGGGGGCAAAGTGAAAAAGGAATTTTACAATCTAATATTTTTTTTCGATTGTGAAAAATGTTTTTGAACAAATTAATGCAAAAAAAAGGATAATTGAATAAATGCGAAGGTAATAAAGCAAACTAATAAATAAATAAGTTAATTAAGTAAAACACGCGGAAAAATAAATGAGTAAATAAAATTGTGAATGAATAATAAAATAAGTGAATGAATTAATTAATAAGTGAACTATTAAGTAAAGGAATAGTGAATAAATTAGCAGATAAATGAATACGCAAGTGATTTAGTAAATGATTGAAAGAATAAACGAAATGAACTTTTTCACTTTGCTCCATCCAATTTGCACAGCATGGACTTGACTAATTGTGAAAAATATTAAAAATACAAATAAGCTAAATATTAGAAAGTCGCAATTAACGTTTAAAGTGTTATCAAAAATAACTTTATCATTTGGTAATATCAAAACAAGTTTTGACTTACAACGAAATATTACAATTTGAGTATTTATTTTTGAAAATTGCTTGCATTTTCATATGCTTTGATATTCAGAGGTAATTTTTTTTCTTGACTGGAATGTTCTACGTATGTTACTACATAGTTAAAATATTACTAGGCAAATGGTGCTAAAAGCGGAGTAAATATTTCCCCATCAAACTTTGCCCCACATTACTCTACCTATTTAAATTTAAAACACAAGACTAACATCAGAGTAGTAAGCATTCAAAACGTATTATACAATTATATTGATATGCATGAAGATCCCTCGGAGTGGTACCCTCGTACAGCGTAACTTGTTTGAAAAATAAAACAAAAATGAAGGTGTCAGTTTGTTTCACATGTAATAAACTTTAGACAAATTCAAAGTATGCGTCATTTATTTGCTCCTACGGTAAAATAAAACCTTCCTAGCAGCATTCCAATAGTTACACAAAGTTTTGCCACTAACTTTCAAAGCACTGTAGTAGTAATTAATAACACCACATTATTTTATTGAATCAGATTGCTCCAACGAAGTAATTAATCGCTACCAAGGGAATGAATTTACATTGAACGAATATTTATAACACGGCACGGTCCCACCGAAGCAGAAATCAGCATTATTTACCGTCGACAAGGGAATCCACTGAAGCTGCAAAAGAATTGATAAATAACTCCAGGGCTTAACTTCAATCGGAACGATAAATACTACTGCATTTAGTTCGGGTTTTGTATTTAACGTTGGCAGTATTCGAGAAGCAATATTGATAATAAATGTTGGAGTTCTGAAGCTAAGAGTGTTCGCTCTGTACCAAAACAATGAATTTTCCATTAGCTTTAGTGGAACGTATCAGAGCATCGGACCGATTAATGGCTGATGCATCGGGGGGATTTGTGTGGGATCAGCTTCATGAATAGCTCTGTGATGGCCTATTTAGAAGAATGTTTATGTCAGCAAAGATCAGCCAGTGTTTCGATTGCAATGATTTGATGTAATTTTGGTGGTTCTTTAATATGATTTAGCACTTAAATTTCACTTTTCCCTGATTTGATTAGGTAAATATTATCGTATATATCCGCTGATTACAGTTGAATTTGCCTTGTGGTTATTAGGAATTGTGAAACAAAGATCATTAGTTCTTGATACGCTTTTCGGGTAATCAAAAATAAGATGTGAGGAAATAGTTATGGGATGACTTATGGGGATATTAATAGGGGGACCTTTTTTTCATTTTAACCTGTCTTTATTAGCTCGTTAACAACCCTAGTTAATTCTGTATCTAATTTTCAACAAAACAATGTTCCGTTTTTAATGTATTGCATAAAATGCACTTAACAAATCTAACACGAAAGTTTTTTTTTAAAGTTTTTAAAAGATTTAGTTTTAACAAAATTCCTCCTTAATTCCTCCAATGCCAAAAAATTACAAATGTCAATAAAGTGTATACGACTACACAAAAAAAAAACTGAACCGCTTAAATAAGTATGGCAGTTACACTTCCAGGTTATTGCAAGAAGTACATGAATTTTACTTATGAAACAGGACTGTCCAAAATATTGCTCACTGGTAAACAATAAAATAATATCAGACACCATTTATGTATTTTAATGTCATTTTTCGTTCACGAAATCCTTAAGAAGTTGAATTCTCAAAAGTCGGTTTGGTTTCTCTATGTCATGCAATTGATGTATTGTTATGGATATTGTTTATACACTTTATTGATTTAAACAGCTAATCGGTTCAAAAGTCGACAACATTTTACAAACAAAATAAACAGCAACCTTAAACGTGATATAGATTTTTATTTGAATTTTACGTAAAAGACATCTGGTATGAAATGGACAAATTAATCACAACAGTCTTAATATTAGATACGGTGCTCTAATGTTTTAAATAATTCAAATGCAGTCATTAAAAAAGGAAGAACGTAAAACAGGATATACTTTTTGAAAAATCGTGCCGCTCAATGGCGCTTCATGTTTTTTCACTGAAAAAGAGACAATTTGCTATTTCTGTAAACCATTTTGCTTTATAACATTCAAAAGTGAAAACTATTGTAAGAAAAAAGTGAAGATCATTTTGCTTATAACATATAAAAGTGAAAACTATTTACCTTATAAAAAACAAATGTTTTGTTTTATAGCGACCTATGGTATTTGTATCTGTATGAACACTAATCAGAGTTTAGGCTATTGATTCAATAAACATTACTATTTTACTAAGTAGTAAAAAGTAACTACCTTGAAAAATAATTAAGTTCCATACGTTCTCAAAGCATCCTGCACTTAAAAAGTGAAAGTAAAAAAAAATATTTTTATACAGTTGGCTCTCTATTTAACGACGTTTAAAGGACCAGAAAAATCGCCCTTAAGTAGAATGCGTCCAAAAATAGAATGCTTCGAAAACTACGGTGAAGCATCCGGGACTGTGAAAGGTCGTCTTTGAATAGAGAAAGTCGTTAAATAGAGCGTAGTTAAACAGAGAGCCAACTGTATATACAATATATATATATATATATATATATATATATATACACTTATAATGTTTTTGTAGCATATACAGTCGAGCTTGTTTATTGAACGAATAATCGGTTAAATGAAAATCCTGCTTATGTTATAAATTTTTAAAGTACATAACATTTGAAATTTCTCATTTTGATCCTGAGTAATGGAATATCTCGCTCTTTAGAAAAATGTGCTTTGGCAAATTGGCAATTCCACAAGGCGGGCTCGACTGAATATCAAACGAAAGTGTAAGACAAAAAAATTCATCGAACGATAACTGCAAAATGTATTCTTAATATAACTTCGAGATAACTTTAGTGAACTAAATTAATAAGCAATAGTTGTAACGTCTTACCATTTCCTCTAGGAGGCTGTAAGTTATCATACTCTTTTGGATTTACAGGCAAAATACTGTTGAAATCTAAGCTCTGAGACCTGAAACAAGAGAAAGGAAAATCTTTATTTTCTTAACCATATGTGCATCAGTGTTTCATTAATAACAAAGTACAAGAAAATCATGTTTTTCAGTGTTTTAGTTAAAATTAATATTCGTTACAGGCGACTAATATAATTTTTTTGGTTAACCCCTTCAGTCAGAATTTTGAAATACTTGACCAAAAAT
This sequence comes from Uloborus diversus, assembly GCF_026930045.1. Taxonomy (NCBI): domain Eukaryota; kingdom Metazoa; phylum Arthropoda; class Arachnida; order Araneae; family Uloboridae; genus Uloborus; species Uloborus diversus. The sequence goes on from NC_072737.1 coordinate 95,960,483, forward strand.
GCTAAATTTTGATACACAGTGTACTATGGTAAAAGATATCTTGTAGACAAAATTTCAGGAGAAAAATTGAAAGAGTTACGGCACGTCCAATACTCCGGACTTGTTTTATATGAAATATTAATTTCAAAAATATGAGCTGATGTGTATATCATATGACATCCTTTTACATCAATTTAATGTTGTTTCCCCATTATTGGCAATTTTAATGTGATTCAATAGTTAACTCTCTAAATATCACCAACAGTGGCCAAATTGAAACTAAATTTAAAAAAAAGAAAATAAATAAATAAAACCAGACTTTTTAAAAAAATCGCCAAACTTGTCGCCAAATTGGTCTTTTGATCGACAAAACTTGGTGACCAAAATATTGGCGATATATATCGTCTAGTGTCCGCCAAATTATAACACGACTTGAGAAATTAACAATGATTTCCCCCCGTAAAGGTGCAAAAGACCCCTTTAGAGGCATCGAATGCAACCAAAAGGAGAGGTGCACAGCTAGACCCCACTAAGAGTCTACGTACCAAATTTCAACATTCTAGGATATACCGTTCTTGAGTTATGCGACATACATGCGCACATCTGCACATATGCACATACATACGTACATACGGACGTAACGAGAAAACTCGCTGTAATTAATTAGGGGAATGTCAAAATGGATATTTTTGGGATCTTTACATTCTTAGGCACTTATTCACGTGTGGTCGGTTGAAAAAAAACTCAACATTCATTCAGGGGTGAGCAAAATGGAAATTAAGGCCGATTTTTGAGAGAATTTTTTTTCGCGAATACAATACTTGCTTTTTTGTAAAAGGAAGTAAGAACGAAAAAATACTATTATTAAAAAATGTTATTTTACAATTCTTCTTGGGATGCCCTAAAGTTACCACCGAAATGTAAGGATAACTTTAACCAGGTTGGAAATTTATTTTAGATTAATTTCATAATTATTAATTCCTAACTTGGAACAATTATAGAATATTCTTAGAATGTTATTTCTACGGTATTGTACCAACAAATACAAAAAAAAAAAAAAAAAACAACTCAATAAATCATGAGAATGGTTGTTTAAAGAAACGAAGTTTTGTCTCAAAATTACTCGAAAAAGCTAATTTAACTAAAACTGTACTTTTACACAAATATTACAAAAGACACTCTGACATTCATGCAATAAGTCTTGAGAGTTGCTCTTTTTTGGTGAAAAGAAATCAGAAAGTCAGTTTTATGTCTTAAAAATGTGTGTTTAACAAGTTATTTAGTATTTCTCTATTTGCTAAGATAATTAGGTTTCAAATTATATACTGCTCATTATTCTGACTAACCCTATATTGAATTTGATTGAACGAAAGATGTATGAAACAATCTTATAAGTACTAATATGTATTCAACAAATTTTCTGTAATCGAAATCTTATTGAAAATAATAATTATGCCAAAAGAACTACCCTAATTATTGAATGCAAGTTAGAAAAGAAGAATATTCAACAAACGAATGTAGCATTAACATATTCTACTACAGGGTTGGAAAAATTCGAACAATGTACTGACAGAAATCTACCCTAATTGATCTAATGAGACTGGGAAAATCAGTAAAATTACTATCGGACCGATACAAATCAGCTGAATTAATTATGGTATTAGTCAAAAACTGAAGAAATATATGAGGGATTAAATATGTAAAATAAAAAGAAAAAACTTTAAGGATTACAGTCGTGTATGTGAAATAAGTGTACTAAAACAAAGTAATAGGATGTAATTGATTTTGATAACTCAGCGTATTATATAGGAGAAAAAACATAAGCAAATAATATTAAGAAGAAAAGACTTGGGCAAACAAACCAATGGATATTACACGGATTAAATCAAACAAAAAAAAATAATGGAAACCTTGTTGTTTTATCAAGTGATGTATTTAAGAAAATTAGTAATTACATTATATTGTCATACTAATAAAAGTTATTAATTTTGGGAAATGCTGCATTTATAAAAGGTGAATTTTTTATACATATGATAATTTTAGGAGAATCACGTGTATTGCTACTTTATGCAGTTTTGTCAAATTGATTCCTTTAATAACTAATTTTTTTTTCTAAATATAAAACTCTTTTTTTTAATCCCTTATTTCCCAAAAATAACGATTTATAAAAGGAGGAAAATAGTGTTCTGATTTAATTATGCCGCCAGCTGATTTCATTGTATTTCAATAAATATTATAATTAAGATGCATCTTTTTTAATTTTCTCGTTTAAGCTACGAACATAATTTCCCGGATAGCTCAATGGTTAGCACGCTCCACCCGCGTCGAAGTGCACCGGGGTTCGCTGCCTTGGTTAGTTAGCGCTAAAAACGCAGATAACTCCCGCCGTATTTAAGTTACAGTATTGAAAAAAATTGCCTGGAACGTGGAAAATTCTACATTAATGTCTTCAAGTATTTATTTTTTACCTCTTCAATCGGCAATAATAGGCAATTTACGCGAAATTTGAGCTTAAAAAATTACTTACAAAAAAACTAATTCGAAGTTAAAAAAACAAAACCCCAGATGCAAACCACCGGAACTGGAAGTAATTTTGTACAACATGTCAAGGCTGTAGGTGCTATGGGGTCTATTGGACGCAAACCCGCCACAGACTTCTATTCAAAATTTTCTTTGGCCCCCCTACCTTTTTTTTAATAGAAAGAGATAAAACTTTTTTTTTAAATCACTTTTTTATCCAGAAATTAAGTTTTAAATAAGGTGGAAAATAGTGTTCTGATTTAATTATGCCACCAGTTGATTTTATTGTATTTAAACAAATATTTTAATTAAGAATGATTCTTCTTTTATTTTTTCGTTTAAGCTTCGAACGAAGGAAGAGCTCCGAACGAAGGATAGGTCAGTGGTTAGCTCGATCCACTTGCGATTAGGTCGACTGGGGTTTGAAGTCATGGTCCGCCAAAGTTCTTAGTTTTTTTCTTTTTTCTAAATATAAAACTTTTTTTTAAATCCTTATTCCCCAAAAATAACGATTTATATCAGAAGTAAAACAGTGTTCTGATCTAATCAGGCTGCCAGCTGATTTTATTGTATTTAAATAAATATTATAATGAAGATGCATCTTTCTTTTATTTTTTCGTTTAGACTTCGAACAAATGAGTCTGGATAGCCCAATAATTAGCACGCTTGAATTGCGACCAAGTGGATCGGGGTTCGATGTCCTTGTCCGCTGAAGGTCGTCTCAGTATTTTTTGTTTCTAAATAGAAAATTCTTTTTTTAATCCCTTATTTCCTAAAAATATCGTTTTATATAAGAAGGAAAACAGGGTTCTGATTTTATTACGCCGCCAGCTGATTGTTTTTGTATTTAAATAAATATTATAATGAAGATGCATTTTTTTATTTTTTTTCGTTTAGGCTTCTAATGAAGGAGCCCGGATAGCTGAGTGGTTAGTGCAATCGACTCGCGTCCGAATGGACCGAGTTTCGATACCCTGGTCCGCAGAAGTCTGCCGCAATAATTTTTTTTCAAAACATAAAACTTTTTTTTTAAATCCTTTCTTTACCAAAAATAACGATTTATATAAGACAAAAACAGTTTTCTGATTTTATTAGACCGCCAGCTGATTTTTTTGTATTTAAATAAATATTATAATTAAGATGAATTTTTCCTTTTCTTTCGTTTAAACTCCGAACGCTGGAGCTCAGCGGTTTGCGCTTTTGGCTCGCGACCATTGTGGACCAGGGTTCGATGCCCTGGTCCGCTGAAACCCATATCAGTATTTATTTTCTAAATATAAAATTAATTTTTCTTTTAAAAAATCCCTTTTTTCCCAAAAATAACGATTTATATATGGAGGAAAACAGTGTTCTTATTTAAGTGTGCCGCCAGCTGATTTTATTGCATTTTAATATTTAGATAAATGTTATAATTAAGATGCATTTTTCTTTTATTTTTTCGTTTAAGCATAAACGGGTCTGATAACTTAGTTCAAATGTGTAAACAAATTATGGAAAATGCTGAACATTCACTTTATTGGTAATGCAATCAGTAAATTTGATTACACATAATACATAATAGTTTGTAAAACTATTATGTATTTATACATTTAAATATATATATATATATATATATATATATATATATATATATATATATATATATATATATATATATATATATATATTGATTGATTGAAATTATGTTAACTTTTTAAAAACCTTAATTTTTTGAGATATTCTGTTTCGCCATTGAGATTAGGATATCGTATTTGGTTGGAGAAAGTTAGTATGCTCAAAAATGTCGAACTTTAAGTAATCGATTTTGTAAAAAATAAATAATGTTTTTTGATTATAACAAAACAAAGCATAGAATTTCAGTCCATTGTAAATAGAGTTGAAAAAAATCCAACTTAAAGAATGCAGTTATGATAATGAAAATAACTACACCAATTTAAAAGAATTTAAATAGCTAGTTTATGAATAAAAATTTCTGGCGTTGGTTGTCGACGTGGAAGACGATCGACGTGTGTCGGTGGTGGGGTTTTATCTATGGACCTTTGTCATGCAAATCCAGTGCTTTAACCACTGAGCTACTGTCTGACCACGGATTGTATGGAAAGACAAACTTCCGTTTTACAGCCGGAAATGGACAAATCTATCATTTTTTAGCGATGCCAGTTTTTGCAGAAGCAGAGTCACATTCAAATGACCGGAGTACCGGCATCAAATATTTTTACTTCCCCCCTCCCCATTTAGATAGATTCGTCTTATCTGGACGTTTGAAAATTCCATACAATCCGTAGTTGGACAGTAAAAGGTCTTTAAGGCTGGGGGAAGGGGATTGAGTTGCGCGGTGTTTAACGTAAGCCACATTTTTATGCGTTTGGGTATTCTTCCATGAGATAGTTATGTCCTGCATAAAAATTTCTTAAATGAAATTGTGCTTGTTGTGTAAATAGAAACAGCTGTTTTTTGCAATTTTTTTAATACTGGACTTTTTTTTGAAGCTTTAGTTCATACGCAATTACCTTTCATAGATATTTTGTTGCACACAAATTTCAACATTACTTTGGTAAGTGTGAAATCATTTTTTTTACAGGTAAAAAAATAATAAAACCAAATAAATAATAACATCATGTGATTAAACATGTGTTTCTCTTCGAAGAAAGAGCAATAGTTCAACCGGAAAAGATATTCTATGGAATATTTCTTCGCAGTTTATCTCAAAAAGAAAGTCTTAGTGCATTTTCAAGTGAAGAATTTATTGCATTATGGAAATAGAAAAGATTAATGGGTTTGCATACATCAGACAGTCTTAAATCATGTAGGTGATTTCTCTCTTGCACGCAAAATAACCATTCTCAGATGACAGCCAAGAACTATTCAAATACTTCAGAACTTTAAGTACGTTTTTCTCCAAATCATCTTTTATGAATAACAGGAACAATCATCATTTGTATACAGACTCAAACTTCCCATTTATTATTTTATAAAGTATAGCGAAGTATTATGTGCTGTCAGTTCAATGCATCGTAAGGCGTTTAAAGTAAATGCATACACAAATAATAGCAATAATAGTAATAATAATAAACGGCATTTTGTTGGAGTCCTAAGACCATCAAGTATGAAAAATGATTCTAAAACTTAAAACTTTTACTTCTATGAACCCATATTGAAAAATGCACTAAAAATGTGCACTTATAGAATTACTAAACAGTTTTGGGAAATTAAACTTCATTAATCGTTGGCACTTAAAAACGCTGTTTTCTTTACAGTGGTTTATCTTCTTAACTGCAGTTGAGTCATAAAATAAAGACTACTTCAAAACATTTCCGTTAGTTTCTGTTATCGAATTATAAAAATGTTCTTTTTTTTAATAAACTTTTCTTGAGTAATAGTAGAAAATATTTCCTTCCTAATAATCTTAGTGCTTTGTTATACGTTAAAATATATATGTCTCTTGAATGTGAATTTTTTATTGGATACATTCAAAACAGATATTGAATCTAACGTTATGGTTCTCAAAGAATTTCAAACAAGTTAAAAAAATTATACCGCTCGAGTGTTTTTTTTTTTTTTTTTTTTTGTCCTTTTTCTTTCTTTCTTTTTTTTTTTTTTTTGAACAATGGTGACCTTTAATATAAAACTTTCAGTAATCGACACAACGCTAGTAGTTGACCCTTAAAAAGAAAGAAATACAATAACAAAAGAACACAAGCGCTAAAAGAGCAAAATTTGTGTCTGAGTTGAGTAACTCTTCTGAATGATAATGAGAAATATCGCATCGTTAAGTATATTTCCAACGTCATCGTGACCATCTGATCACAACACTGCGTCTTTTCCAATATTTTGGTGGGTAAGATCAAAATTTACTTACTTGAAAATCGCCCATCAACATATGACGGGAGAAATTCGCACCTATAATTGAACGAAGCAATTGCCTGTGTGGTAATATTTTGATAGTTGAAATTTTACCCCTAACTACAACGGATTAACCTTAAACTATAGGAGACAGCGTTCATTGTTGACCACTTTTTCGTTTCTTCATTCCCCTGAAATGCCAGTAATACAGTTAAGTTACCGGATCCAGTTCATCCTTGTCACAATAAAGCCTTTCCCTGCATGTCAAACATTACTGAAACATATTGTCAAATTATCATGCCGTGGTGCGAGTTTCATTGTTGATGACGTCAGTTACTGAATCGTTAGCTATTATATATATAAGGATGTGTCTTGCTAAGAGTAAGCTGAAAGGTAAACGTTGCAACACTGTAAGAAAAAGAAATGTGTAACCTTACTCCTTGGTAGCAGCATTCTGTACTTTGTGTAAGTTAACTGATAAAACTGGTGTAACGTATGAGCATTACATCTGTTTTATCAGTTAAGTTACTCCATTGCTACAGAGGCAGCTAAGCTGAAACCGCTTTTACGGATGTAAGGACACATTTGTTTTTACAATGAATTACTATTTCAAAATTTTGCATTTTTTGGAAAATTTTATATATATATATATATATATATATATATATATATATATAAAATTTTCAGTATAAGTACCATCTGCTTTTAGTTTTATCTTCGCAATTATTTAAAAGTACGCATTATTTTTTTTTTCTTCTTTTGAAATTTACCTCACGTGTTCTTACATATTTATCTACTATTGATGGGAAGTAAATAAAATGCAGCACCTTAGTATTGTTCTACAAGTAAGAACCAACGCTTTTGTATTAAAATCATCCAATTACTACTTGTTAAGGTTTCAGGGAATGAAAAATTATTATTTCATCTGTTTTTTTATGCTACGTCTTTTATTTTATTTTAACTAAAATATTATATTTTGAACTAATTAAGATTACGGTAAAGTGGCAAGTCATAACATATTCTAAAAGTTAAAATGGAACGCCTATTGATATTTAAACAAAAAAGTAAACACAAACGAAATCCACAGAGAAAATTGATGAATCTTAGACATATATTCTCACGTTGCGTGAAGAAACTTGAACAAAAGAAATAAAAACGAAAGCTTTGTGCTCTACAAGATACAGAAAGAAAAACAACGTTATAATTTCTACTTTTGAACCAGATCACAAATGTGCTTCAAGGTTTCATGGAACACCGTTTACAGTACACAAAAAATGGTTTTTGTGGTAATAAATACACTAAAAAAAGATGGCTTTACATGCAATGTCGCATGACTCTACACCCAAATGCTAACACTATTCCACATTGAATCTCCGACCATGGTCCCACTCAATTCTTACAGGTCGTGGCAATCGCTGAAATCCACGACAAAAAAGAGGGCACTACAAGGCATCCCTGTTTCCATTACTTTGCCTTTGGTTGGTGGAGGCAGAAGCTCCCTGTGCGGCGCCTCTTGCGTTCAAAATGGGCGACATCCAAACAAAAATAAACAAACTTTGAAACATTGACATTGATTGGTGGATGCATGAGCTGCAGTGATACGTTAGCATTTATTGGTTGATGCATGAACTGCAACGGTTTAACACAGAAAAGTTCAAAATTGTCAAGGCCTGTAAGCGTAACGAAAATTCAGTGGGGCCATGCTCCAACAGACGTGTCTGCAATCTGTTTCAAAATTTGAGAAAATTTTACGTTGTATCTATGAACAGGAACAGTGGACTTACCACACCATTTTCAAGACGGCAATGATCTGGAGAATCAAGGATAAGGCAGAACCCACCGACCAATGATGCATTTCTCTAGTGCTCATTAGCAATCTTCACCTGCTGGAACCTATAAGAAGTTCAAAAAATACATTGAATCTCAAATGAACATTCTTTCGTATTAGGACCATTCCACGTAAGAGCAAAAATTGTGTCGAGCTCGTGGCAGCTCTAAAGTTATTTGCCAATGAAATTACGCACATGTAAGTTTGTATGCAAAATAATCTAGTGTATAACATTTCTTAAAAATAGGTTTTAAAATAAAATATAGAGCTGAATTGTCCGGATCTAAATGTCTGATTTTATGTGGAATGGCCTATTGTTTGAGGCTTTTCGAAACTAACGCAAAAAATAATAATTAGAGAATCAGAGTACACCCAAACCAGTTTTATGCGGTCTTTTTTATGCGTTATTTTTTTTTTTTTTTTTTTTTTTTTTTTTTTTTTTTTTTGCGGTACATTTAAAAGTTCAATAAAATGGGGATTCAATTGACGAAATTATTTTTAAAGCGAGGTAGTATTTTCAAGTGACGACATGGGCACCTCGAAGGGAAGTAACTGTGACCTCCCAAAAAATACCCTATTTGGGTATTTTTATCTATTCAGGAAATTTTGTCCAACTACTCGGCAAAAATTATCATCACTAGGTTTTTTCATTTCGTTTACACATTATTTTGTTAGTTTTTCGGTTATTTTCTATGTGAGAATTTTTTTTTAATGCGGTCCCTATCCACCGCATAAAAAATTTCTCTGAACTGTGTTGCGAAATTTTTTTTTTTAAAGCTATTCGTGAAGCTTCGAACATTTTTTTTTTTTTTTTTTTGTGCGATTTTTTAATGCGGTCCCTATCCACCGCATAAAAACATATTTGGGTGTATATGTTGCGAAAATTCGAAGCAATACCTTCTTGTATGTTTCAGGTAAATGCTACAAGAACAGCAAAAAGAGGATTTTTTCATCATCAATAAATCACACAACTAATGCACTCACAACTAGAGTTATAAATTTTTAATCTTTAGCCGCAAATAATTTGTAAATCTTTGGGAAAGTAAGAAACATTTAGTCGAATTGTTTAATGCAACAAGTGTTGGCCATGTCAACCATTATCTTAAAGATAATTTATTGCCCAAAAAAAGGTTATCAATACAAATACAAAATGTTACACTAATGTTTGGAAATAAAAAAATTAATTTGAAACCAAGAGGTGACAATCAGAGACTCCAATTCAATATGAATAAAGATATTTTGTGTAACACTTCCCAGAGATATAATGAGGATTTACGGCGCTAATGGTATAAAATAACACGCTGTTTATAAAAATATTGATAGAAATATTATTTTGAAAATGCTCCATAAAACTTATAATTACTACTTGCAACAACCTATAACTGATATCTCTTATCAACTTTTTCCATACGAAGTTTTAAAAATATTTGAATTACCTTGTTATAGATGCTTAAACATAAATCCATCATTATTGTCTCAAATAAAAGCAATACTGTGACCACTGTTACTTAAACTATTTTTTTTAAAAATATATAATCCCACTTCGCTTTTAAAATTCATTAAAAAAAAGAAAGAAAGGCTTTAACGTTTTTCGAAAAATTTAATAGAAAGTTCAATATTATGCTGAGTTATTTACATATTATTAGTTTGTCTAGTTACAAGAATATGTAAATATTTGTTAAGCATACCTTCATAAATATTTATGGTTTTTTTATTTACATTTTTATGCTAGAAACAAAGCGAAAATGAATTCCTGAGCCTTGAAATTAGTGATGTTCCGGATATCCGTATCTGTATCCGCGGATATCCGAGGGAAAATAAAGATCGGTATCCGTTATTTTTTTGACGGATCTTAAACGGATCATTTCTATTCTAAATTTTTTTAAATATTTGAATAAAAGACTCTTAAATTCCGTTTAAATTAAGTTTTTTTCCCCATTTAAATTATAAGGTATCATTAGAAAGGTTATCATTTCATTAAGGTATCATTTCAGAAGCCAATCTGTACCCCTACCCCCCCCCCGTGTTGTAAAAAAGAAGGGGAAATAAGTTTTAAAAGTGTTTATCAGTGTGTCCTTTTGTGGCATCGTCGCTCCTAAACAGATGAACTGGTTTTGATAGTTCATTTTTCGTTCAAAAGGTGACTTGAACGAAAGTGTTATTTGCTTGGCCTCGTTTTTGTAGAACTTTAATTACCGGAGATATTAATTAAAAACCGATTTAACGTTTTTCACAATTATGGTAGTAAAAATTTACCCGTAAGTTAAAAATGTTGGCCCTAATTGGAAGAACGAAGTTTTCTGCGTTTGATATTTATTTGAAACATCCACCTTATATACAGTAGGAGCTATAATCTTGTTAAGTAAATTTTAAATGCAATTTTAAGCCTTTATACGAGTGATTGGTAGCGATTTTATAGTCAGAAGATAAGGAGAAAAAGCTCAATGATTTAAAATTTTTACCTGCTGTCAGTTCATATTTGTTAACAAATGTGTGTTCTGACCCGCGAAATTCATCTTAATATGAGGTCTGCTCTCTGGGACATGTTTTCTTTTTTTGATTTTTAATTTAATATTGGTTTTTGTTATATTGATTTGGGGTTTTTGTTATTCTTCATTTTTATTTTTCTCGGCAGCCTTAAAAAAAAGTGAGGCTAAATTCTCTATTTACTGTTTGTAAAGGCGTTCCCGGCTCTGTATTTCGTCGGTCAGAGAAGTTCAGTGGAATGGGTCAGCGCTGTATTTATGCTGAAATAAAATGAGAAAAATTATTTCTAGCCTGTTCAGTAGCTGCTTTACACTCTTGCTCCTGTATCCTACATCTACCGAGTAAGCTAGAAATAATTTTTCACATTCCATCTAAGCACTTACGCAGCGCTGACCCATTCCTTCCAACTCTCCCTCAATTTTAACGGAGATTTCTTTAAAGAATAAATCATAGTTTTGATTATATTTTTGCCGCAGTTGAAATTTTTTGAAGACTCTGCCATTATTCTGACGGGAATACCTTCCGTAACAAATTTTACACTTGGATAATTAAATTGGGCAAAAAAAAGAGATCCGTATCCGTATTCGCGGATCTTGAAACTAATGATCCGTACCCGTATCCGCGGATCTACTTTTTTAACGATCCGCACATCACTACTTGAAATCAAGTGTCACTCTTCTGTAAACTTTTACAGTTTTAGAGAATGATTCCACTGTTATTCACACATCTAATATTTTACATCTGATACTTCAACTACGTACTAATTAAAATATGTGAATAGATATTTTTTGTTTTTAGATGTCAAATTACCCATGAAATATTATATGAAAACATAGGTAAACATAAAAATAGTTACTGTTCGCCTCTGAGACGCTGAGCTTTACCCTTGAGCAAGTCTATTTCTTTCAAGGCAGAGCTGTCAGTAATCAGAGGAATTGTTTGGCGCAAAGTTGGGCTACCATTGCAACCCTTTTATTGGCGAGAAAATCCTGTACCACTTGTTACTTCTTACTTGAATAGTAATATTGTTTGCCAAATGGACAATAACACTGCCAACTAAATCCGCAAGTTCTTAGCCGATTTTCCTTGCCCCTATTTCAACTAATGGAATCGCTTAATCGGTCGGGCAGCTGAGCTAAACTTGCCAGAGGTAGACAGTACGTATTACATGAAGAAATATACGCGTTATTTCTTGGAAGTGTAAGGCAGGTAAAGATTTTAAATATATTTGATAATTTAAAGTCCTAATTTACCAAAGATAGTTTGATTAACTTGAAATATCTTAAAACTAGAAGATTTTCTTTTAGTTGATCGTTCAATGTCAAGCATAATACTCAATTTTCGTCAGCTCACCAAGTACTTTCAGTATTGCAATATTTTTATTTAGTATCCTTCTACGGACTAAATGTTTTAAAATGTATTTTTAATTCTCAAAAAATATATAAAAAAACATATACAACAAAATTCTGAATAAATCATCTTAGTGTATTTACAAACTATTTTCTTTTAACTTTTTCGGTATCCTTTTTAAAGACATTTCTCGCATTTTTTCAAAACTGCTATCTATAAACTGTCTTTAAGTATCTTTCAACCAATTAATGAAAATAATCTAAATACACAAAAAAAAAAAAACTTTCTACGATAGTTCAGAGAAAATTAACCCTTGATTTTGAAAAGCAATTTCAAATCAAAAAAAAAAAAAAAAAAAAACTTCATAAAATTAAAGAAAAAAAATATATGGAAAATCATGAAAACCAATTTTTGAAAACAGTAATGAAAAATACCGTTCCAACATCACCATATATAATCCACTTCTGCATAATAACGTATTAAAACTTGAAAGCCTTTAGCAAGACTATTAGCACTCAGGTCCCACAACAATAGAATGAAATGAATTTATTGAATCAGGAAGAAAGTATCAAGGGAAAATTAGCTTCCAATCTTAATTTAAATGACTGCAAAAGAGTTTAAATTTTTTTATTAGAATTAAGCGAGTGAATTTAAACTTTGATAAAATGCACTAAACCTTTTAATGCAAATAGGAGTTTCTGCTTAAATTATTTTCAATTAATGTGTCATTTTTATTCAAATGGATTTGTTACAAAATGAGGCTCGAGGGAAATTTGCCATCAATAACATTTCTAAAATTTACCATCATAATAACATTAATATGTGGTTTAATGAAAAGTCATTTCAATAATTTTGTTTACCCAATATTTATATGAAAAGCTCTTGATTTTTGAAAGTTCAATTACAACAGATTTCTCTCTAAAACGGTAATTTAAAAAATATTTGAAACATGCCATATTTTGTGCTTATTAAACTTAAAATAGACAAAATGCTTTACGGAGAATAAGATAGCAATTATTTCTCGCTGAGCTTGGTAAATTCTATTTAATCACGCGATTAGTTATTCGCGTGATTAAATAAATTATTATGCTTGGATGTTATTTATTATGTTCGGAAAACGTACATGTATGTACATAAATTATTTCTTGAGCTTAGTTTCCGTGAAAGAGGAAAAAAAATAAATAAATAAAAATGAAATAAAATAAACAATGAAAGATTGATTTTAAGTAAAAATGTAGATTAAAATAATAAAAAGCAAACGAACAATTTACATAAGTGACTTTACATTAATGATATCAAGCTTTGAAACGGATGGGGGGGGGGGGGGGTTATGAAATTGGGATAACTTTTGGCAGGAGGAGAGGAAGTAGGTGTGCCTTTTTATGAGAATTTGTTAATGAAAAATCGTGTGACGTGTGACAAAAAGAAGGAATGGGGAAGTGAAGGGTAAAAAAGATTGGAGATGGTCAAAAATGGCGAAAAAAAATAGAACACCATTTTTGGACGGTCAGTAACTACCCAGTAGTAAAAGTTAATAAATTTAAAAATAAGTTTACAAGAGAGTGGTTTCTAAACTTTTTATTCCTGTGATCCCTTTTTCGGCACAGAAATGCGCCCCCGCCACCCCCCTGTAACTTTTATCAATAATCTAAATTTATAATTTTTTTCTTGATGCTACAATACAGTCAAGTTCCGAGGGATGCGTTCCAAGACCCTTCGCGTAACTCGAAATGTTGCGTTGTGGAACAATGCATGTTTAGGATTTTTTTTATAACCAAACCCACATTTATTTCAGACATCTGTAAACACCCCTCAAATTCTTTGAAACCATTTCTTTAAATTAAAAAAAACAGCATCTTTTACAAACAGTCGACTCGTTTCTGTATTTTATAAAAAAGCGTTATTATTTAACATAAAATACTGTAATGGAGCACAAAATCAATGATTAATAGGGAAGAGAAACATAAAATAAAGCAGTATGGTAGTTACATTATGTGCACTACAGCATTATTATAGCACTGAGCAGTAGATATAGTAATATATTAATAATTTTAAAAATGTAGAAGATTTCTGCAGCGCGATCCGAATGTTATAAATCGTGTGACAGCTCATGCACAGCAGGCAACTCGTCAGAAGAAGAAAGAGTAATGAGTTCATCTTCGAACTTTTTAGGATCATCCCGGGTTTTTTTCGGTGGATCTGTCATCTTTATCAAAAAGAATGTTATCTTGAGGGGTGGTTGCTTTAGTTTTTTCTTCTGCAAGGCAGGTAAATTGTTGTAAGGAGACATTGCTGACTTAGGGAGATTAGCGAAGGCATCATATTCTGATCATGCGTCTCCGACAGCTTTAACATTTCTCTTCTGTAAATGCTCATTTTGTTAAGGACTTCAAAATTCAGGGCAGACAGTTCTTTTCATGGTCTTTATCTTCGTCTTATTCCTCATTTGCAGATTTAACAAATTCTGCAAGGTCAGTATTTGACGAGGCTTGCCATGGCAGTCGATGAGCTCGTTGATATCATCTTTCGTCATATCGGAGAATCCTTCTCCACCCAGGTGCTTCGCCAACTCTACTGCCTTTTGAACTGCTTCATATGGTAAATATCTTCGGGAGCAAAGCCTCGACAGTCATGCACGACATCTGGCCAAAGTTTCTTCCAACTTGCATTCAATGTCTGTGTTTTCATGGCTTTTAGTGATGTGCTTGTGTAGTGCAGTGCAGAGGCAATTGTGTACTGCTTCCAGTACTCTTTCAGGTTGAAGTTGTCCACACTCTCCATTGCCTGCACAAGGTTTTGGAGACACTCCCTTGTGTAAATGGCTTTAAATGCTTTAATAACGCCCTGATCCTTAGGTTGGATTAATGACATCGTGATCGGTGGCAAAAAACGCACTTCAAAACCTTCCTTAAAGAAGGTTTGTTGCTTCTTGCATGCCCTACAGCATCGTTCATTATCAGGAGGACCTTGGAAGGCAGTCCCTTATCCTTCAGATAATCTTTAACCTGAAGAATGAACGATTCGACAAATCATCCGTTGGGAGGGGTTTTGTAATCCAAGCCTTTGGGTGGTGCATCCAATGAACTGACAAGGTGGTTTTGTTTTTGTTTTTCAACGCCCTTGGATTTTTTGACTTATAAATAAAAGAAGGCTTCAACAAAAAGCCAGCAGCATTGTTAACCATTGTTAGCCATAACCAAAGTTACTCTTTATTTACTTTAACCCCCTTGCCCCCTGGCCAGTCCCAGAATTACATGTTAAATGGACGAGATATCTCGTCAAGAACTGCAAGGTGAACCCAGAGGTCTTTCCTTCATCTTTAAATAAATACGTACGAAATGGCATTCACTTCCAGAACAACCCTGTCTCGTCCATATTAAAGACATGCCAGGATGATAACATCTTTCCATAATAATCTCAGGAAACACATTTTTTACATAATCTTCTATTGCAGCAAGATCAGCTAAAGCGTTTTCACCATTAAGGATCACACTTTTCGAATAGCTTCTCTTAGGAAATCCATTAAGCCAACCAGCACTAGCATTAAATGTCTGAACACCCAAAGGTTCTGCCTGAGGGGCATTGATATTTTTTCCTTCTTCGGCTGGAACAGTGGTAGATTCACCTGCAATTTCTATATACAGTAGCTTTGCTTTTTCTTTTATAATGTTTCCATCCGTGGGAACACCCCTCTTTCTGGCCTTATTAAACCATAATGCAAGAGCAGCATCCGTTTTCATGATGTTTGCATCTTGCTTAGACACTAGTACTCCGCTAACTTCAGTATTAAAACTTAATTCATAACTTTTACGGATTTCCTTTTCTTGATTTTTAATTGCGCGAATTGAAGATCAACTCATACGTTATTATCGTGCTACCTTCGACGCATTTTTTAAGGGTCCAAGCATGTCCAGAATTTTGACCTTGCCTTTAATGGTAAAAAAATTTATCTTTTTCTTCCCGTCTTCGGAAATTTTAGATGAAAGAAAATGTGTGGGTGCCATTCTCTTTTATCAACGTTTAAATGTAGAATGGAAAAAACTGAAGAAAAATACGGAGTGATTATTTGTATTCTGCAAAGCAAAGCGATGTTTCTTAGACTAGTACAGTGTGTGAACTTCCTGTTTCAGTGATGCTAAAGGGATGAAAGTCAGTTCACAAAACCAATATTTAGTGTCAACGAAGCCCATATTAACGCTCCGCAATTCGTTCCCAAAAATATTTGTGCTACAGCCAAGGAATTTGCGTCAGTCAAAACAAAAAATTATTTCTCAGGACATCGCGTTGTAGCCATTTCGCGTAACTCGAATCGCGTTGTAGCGCGGTTCCACTGTAATGGTTACAGATTGGGAAGTTCAATAACATTTTTTAGCATAATTTAATTTTTTTGTACCTTAACAAATTTACTTATTGTTGTATTATAATTTGGGTTGATAGTTCTACTACTTTTAACAAACTCTACACAATACCACATTGGTCAATTACAAAAATAATATTTTAATGCGATGGGCGATTGACTTTTCTTTGAGTATCATTTTCTCAAATTGTGGGGATAACTGAAAAGATATTTCTGTTCTAAGTCCATGCTCTTAAACCCAAATACTGTATGGAGGAAGTTTTGCTAATTTTTATTTTCCGACACGAATTTGATATTTTTTTCTGTGTGTCCCTGTTCCAATAATTTTATGCCTCCATGGGGAAGCACGCCCCCCCCCCCACATTGAAAATCATTATAGTTTTAAAATTACAAAAATTGTGTCGGTAGATATGTCCTGTAGGGAATAATTAAATTGGATCAAACTATTTCTTGGTAAAAAAAAAAAATCTTGGTCAAGAAATCTCTTCCCGATGTTTTATTATTATTATTAATTTTTTTTTTTTGGCATGAAAAAACTTTTATTCAATTCTGAATAAATTAAGAAACAACTGAAGATTCACTTGCACGAGGGAATTTATTCCTTAAGCAAACTTCAGTTAACCAAGTGAAATTGCTTCGGACAAACTTGGGGGTAAATAACTCGGCGTACAATTTAAGATTTGATCATGATGGTATTTTTCGACCAATTAATGATGTTTTACTGGCTGAAGAACAGCAGCACGCACAGTGATACAGTACATCCGAAAATGTAAACGGGATAGAGCAGTATCTCTCAAGTTGTAACCCCCCTCCCTCTTGCGGAATTTTTTAATAGGTTTCCTTATAGGTGAAAAATATAATGCTAAGCAAACCATTATATTACTGACAAAAAATTAAAAAGTATATGTTCTGATATTTCAAAATTTAAAACGTATGTCAACGCTGAATATAATTACGAAAACGAAGAAGTTGTTGAGCGAAGCTATTTTTATCTAAATAATTACTTTATGAATACAAATCCATGTTGCATGTGTACCTTATTGTTATTGTTTACTGTAAAATATCTTATATAAAAATATTTTTATTTTTACGACTAAAATATCGGTGCTTTTGTAGTAAGTTACCGCCCTAAAACCAGGGCTAAGGCAGAAATACTTAAAATACACCGCCAGCTCAGTTATTCCATCCGAGGACTGCAGTTTCGTGCTTTTTAGCACTCATCAGCCCGGAATAGGAATCACATGAGCTAGAGGTGAAAAATCTCTTAAGGGAGCCAAGAGAGCCAAACAAACTGGTAGCTAATGCAGAATTAGCAAACCAGATGAGCGACCGCAACAATGGTGTGGTTCAACTCAAAGATTGATGGAAAAGCTAAGGTATTTTGTAGTAAGTTACCACCCTAAAGCCAGGGCTAAGGCAGAAATACTTAAAATACACCGCCAGCTCAGTTATTCCATCCGAGAACAGCAGTTTCGTGCTTTTTAGCACTCATCAGCCCGGTATGAACCGCACCATTGGTTTGCTAATTCTGCATTAGCTACCAGTTTGTTTGGCTCTCTTGGCTCCCTTAAGAGATTTTTCACCTCCAGCTCATGTGATTCCTATTCCGGGCTGATGAGTGCTAAAAAGCACGAAACTGCAGTCCTCGGATTGAATAACTGAGCTGGCGGTGTATTTTAAGTATCGGTGCTTTGTTTATAGAATTCAACCTGTTATTCACCTGGAAGTAGAAAAGTTGAGCAAAAGTAAGCAAACCATTGAAAAAACACACACACAGAATATTATTATTGTAAAATGAAAAACATTTGTAATTAGTAAGGTTTTAAGCATGGATATATATTCAGTTATTACACTACAGAATTGAGTAAAAAATATTGAACTAAAACATCATTTTAGATGTATAATTAAAAACGGTGTAAATGTATGATTTAGAATAAAAAGCAAATTTAAAACCTTTAAGGGCACTTTTTAGTGAAGGTTGATGCTTAGCTTTATTATCAAAACATTGGAAATGTTTTCTTTAATAAATAGGGAGAGAAGGAGTTACAATGAAAATAATGATTGAATTTTGAATTGCGAGAACTAAAAGTTTGAAAACCACAAGTGTAGACAAATATCTCATAAACGGTGGATTGAAGATGGATCAAGCTAATATAGACTTCACCCGGGTTGTGAGGATGAAAGTCATGAAATGGTTTATTTGTAGCATCCGTTTCTTGTACTATAAACAATTTCCAACACCCTTCTCCTCTCTACACGCACACACATACATCCGCTCTTGTGAATAGTTCCACCACTACTACCTGATGCAACTGTGGATGACAGTGAAAACAACTTAACATAGAATGTCAAAAACTGAAGTAGAAAGTAGCTACCAATACAATGAGATGACAATCAAAATATCCGACGTACTTAAACATCATTTTGGGATCCTATATCTATAATTAACAATGAAAAGAAAACTGCCCAACCAAAAACAATATGCAGATTACTTAAATATGCCTCATACAGGATGTATAGGAAAGGACTTCCTGATTTCAAAGTTAAATATCTCGAAAACAAAGGCCGATGTTGGAATAAAACGAGCTGATGTGTGCATCACATGACTTCCTTTTACACCAATTTAATGTTATTTCCCCATTATTGCAATTTTAATGTGATTAAATAGTTTACTCTCTAAATATCAGCACCAGTGGCCATTTTGAAACTAGATTTAAAAAAAAAAATCGCCAAATTTGTTGCTAACTTGGCGAAAAAACTTGGCGACAAAAAGACTGGTGATATATCGCCAAGTGTCCGCCAAATTATAACACCACTTGAGTATCAAAATTAACAATGATTTCCCCCCATAAAGGAGCAAAAGACCCCTTTAGAAACACCCGGATGCAACCAAAAGGGGAGGTACACAACTAGATCCCACTAAGAGTCTACGTACCAAATTTCAACTTTCTAGGACAAACCGTTCTTAAGTTATGCGACATACATATGCACATACTTACATACGCACATATACTTACGTTCATACAGACGTCACGAGAAAACTCGATGTAATTAACCCGGGAAGCGTCAAAATGTATATCCCGGGCGCCTATAAGTTCTTAGGTATACATGCATGTGTGGTCGGGTTGAAAAAAAAATCTCAAAATTCATTCAGGGGTGCGTAAAATGGAAATTAAGGTTGATTTTTGAGTGGAATTTTTTTTGCGAGTACAACACCTCCTTTTTGGAAAAGGAAGAATAAACGGTATGTATATTGTGAAACCCATAAAAAAAATGTGCTTATACTTGGAAATTAGTAACAAAATTGCCAACAGGGGGCACTGCACGCTGTTATTGCAATAGAAATCCCCATAAATAGTGCTCCGAAGGAGTTAGCCTCTTCAGCAGTAGTTTTACGGTTTTACCTCTTATAGGTACTGACATTTACGCTAGAAATTATCGTTCAACACCGTCGCAGCACTATTTACGGGGACTTTCGTAACTAATATTTTTTGTTACTAACTTCCAAGTTTCTATACATAATTTTTAAGGGTTTCACAATAAACATACCGTTTATTTTATTCCAATATCTGCCTTTGTTTTTGAGATATTTAGATTTGAAATAAGGGAGTTCTTTCCTGGACACCCTGTATAATCTTTCACTTTTGTCATAAGTTTTAAATCAAACACAGTTAACGATAGTTCCATTTGTTGATTTTAAATGACTATAAGCTCAATGTAGAGTATTAATATAAATAAATGTCGTAAAATATTAATTTATTTGAATTTAAACAACATCACGATTTTATTTATGACGCACGACGTAGTGAGCCTTACTGCTTAATAATTCACATAAGTAAATTTCTCCTTAAGTTATCTTCTTAAATAAGTATAGGGAAGAATGTATTTTCAAATTAAACCTTTAAAATTCTAAACTAAGCGATTGCGTGTTAAGCTTGCGTGTATGCATAGAAATACTATACATGTTTCCGCCAAAATGCGTTTTAAACCATTACATTTTACTGTCAGATCATTTTATTAATATCGGACAATTTCGTGCTATTTAATAAATTCATTTAAAAGGGATGCAGCATTTTACGGAATTTTGATAACACGCAGTCTTAAATCATAACTTTATTACCTGAACGTTATTTTTTTCTATAAAGTGCATTTTAAGATTAAAGATGATTTCTCGGCGAAAGTATTCACTTCAGTTGAATTATTATTATTCGAAATATCTTCTCCACTTCATATTTCAATATAACAACTTGATTTGCTTAATTAAATATTATGATGATTAAATTTGTAAGTATACGAAATAGTTGCAACTGAGACTAATTTGGTTTTTCTAAGATACACTGAAGCAGAAAATCTTGAAAATTTTCCAGTGGAGTTACTTCCTTCAGTCAAAAGTACTACTTTTAGTCACTGAAATTGATAGATTAAGAAAGAAAAAAAAAGAAAGATACAGGAGCCAGAATTCAACAGATATTTTTATTTATTTATTTATTTTTTAATGTCCGATTTTGGAAATAAGGCATGGTCTTTATGACGTCCCTATCGATGTACTTTGGCACACTACTCCATTGCCAGGCTAAATGTGTGCGCTTTGCTGCCAACCGCGTTGTCAGGTTATGATAATTTGCGCTGTAAGTTAATGGCATCAGTGAATGGCATTTCATCACTAGTGATATCATGTGCAGAAGCGTAAAAATGAAAATGAATCTCAATATTCGCACCGATTAAAATGCTCTTTCAAAATAAATTAATAATCATAATAACTTTTAAAATTTCGGAAACAACGCCATTAGTGACAGTACCAGTCCTACCTTTTTAAGAAACTAATAAGGAAACCATTGCATGCACATTTAGGTAAGTTTATGACATTGTTAAGGGTCATTTCACGGAAAACGGTCATTTTGTCCTGCACTTGACGCCTCATATTTTTTTTATTAAAAATAACACTTTAAAATATTAATGAACATTTTTTTTCTGCTTAACAAACTACAAACTATTGTGTGATTTCTTAAGCAAAAAATTTCGCCATTATCCTTTAAAATTATTAATTTTTAATGAAATAAATAAACCGTCACGTGCAAGACAAAAAGTTGAAATTTTCGTGGAATGACCCTTTAATGTATTTTATTAAATTAAGAAATTTTCATTTTTTAAAGATAGTTTTAAAGTAGAGAGAAAGAAAATGCTTGTTCCATAGCAGTTCCATAGTGTTAACATTTATGTTGAGTAGTATGAGCTTATAAAAAAATGTGTAAAAGCTTATAGCTACACGGTGAAGCTAAAAAAAAATCAAAATGCTTCTGACACTGTTTTTGCCGATTTTTATGTAAAGGGACTCCTGAATGTAAACACAACCGCCGTTTTCCCCCATTAAAAACCTGTTTTTTTTTGTTTTTTTTGGAAATACTACCTCCATTTTTATTTTTAAGTTTTGACCGTTTCAAAGCCATTGTTATTATTTGGAGGGGAAGAGAGTATTGTATTAACCATTAAAAAACATTCTTCTGAGGGTCTATAAAAACGAAACGTTAAAAAAAAGAGCATTTGTAGCAAAAGCTGAGATATTTATGATGGATTTTCAATGAAATATTTAAAACTCAGATTTTGCTGTATTATTGAAACTTAATTAAAATAAAAGTATCCGTATTTCAATGCGCTTAACTTTTATACTTCAGAACTGAAGTATAAAAGTTGATGAGCAAGACTGATGTCATTGCTTTGATCCAATTTGTTCACAAAATGCAGACTAATATGATATTCTAAAAACAGAATGCTTAAAAGATATTAGTAAAATCATATTAGTTTTGTTACTAGTATCATATTAATTTTACTTAGTTTTAACTTGAAAAATGTCTTTCAATTTATTTGAAAAACGATAGCCAGAAGTTTTTCTAAAAGCAATTATATCAAACTCTTAAAGAATGTCCCATCAAGACTCGGTATAGCACTAGGTCAGCACTGCTAGGTTCTTCTCTTTCAGTACATAAATATCCCCCAAGACCTTGTATGCAAATCAAACATGTAATCAACAAGCAAAATGTAAAACTTGAGTACTGACGTCACGACAGAAATATCGTGAAGCAAATACAGTCTGAGTAAAAACTTGAAGGCCAGTGATTTTTTTTTTTTTTTTAGAAATTGGAAAAGTCTTAAACTGAGGATCAAAACATAATTTGAGTGATAATTATTAACCTTAAGTACAAGTAAAAAAAGACAAAACAATGATTTGAATTATTTTATTAACAGAAAATATTACAGATCAATATTTGAGCCTGAGTAAAATCTTTAAGGTCAACATAGAAAAAAGCACAGGACGAAAAGAAATACAAAGATTTAGAATCTTGTGAAGGAGTCATTTCTTCGAATTACTTCAAATATTCTTGTTTGCATAGATGAAAATAGTTTTTGAAAAAGTTCGGGATCTAGATCTTGTACCATTCATCTTCGATAGTAGATTTCAGCTCTATTGGTGAAGTAAAATGTCTCCCATTTTCATAAACTCTTCTTGCTAAGTCGCCCCATAAGTTCTCGATTGTGTTGAGATCTGGAGAGTTAGCTGGATATTTTAAAGTTTCAACATTGTTGACTTTTTACCAATTTTTTGAACCGTTACTCGAATGGATAGAAACATTGTCTTGCTGATATTTCCAATTTTCACCAGCACTAAGTTCAGCATTTGGTAAAAGATGACTTTCGAGGACATTTTGATATGTTTGTGAATTCATTTTTCTCGAAACAAACGCAATTGAGCCCATACCATTGTACGAAAAGCACCCCCAAGTCATGACAGAGCCTTCACCCAATAGACGCTTGGAGAATATTTCTTTTTCTTTTCATAAATCATGCCAATAGTACTTTCATCCGTCTAGTCCATCCAAGTTCCACTGCTTTTCATCAGAAAAAAATTATTTGTATCCATTGGTTATCCCTGGTCATGACTCTTGGTTGAAGTTCAAGCGCTCTATTTTGTGCCTATTCAGTAACTGAGACTTAGCCAATTTTGCTAAGTAAATAAAACTTTCACACCTTCTAATTAAATTGTCTATCGTTTCTTGACAAACATTTAAGCCTGTGGCCTGAATACGTTTCCTGGTTAAGTACTTTCCAGTTGATGTAAGTTTCCAAACTCTTCTTTCATCACGCAAGGACAAAACTCTAGGTCTTCTCCCGGTGTTTTTTTTTTTACTATAATTGTCTTTCAATCTTAATAAATTATTGACCACAGTCTTTGATCTTCCTATTTTTTTCGCATTATTACAGCTACTCATCCCCGTTGAAGTAAAAGCTTCAATCTGCCCTCTTTCACGATCAAATAACTTCTTACCTTTCGACATTTTTACAAAGAACACCAAAACTTCGAAGAAATTAATGAAAAAACTACAAGTTGAAGGGTTTCCCCAATCTCATTAACTGCTGTGATATTTATTCCAGTATATATACATTTAGTAGTTAAG
Source organism: Uloborus diversus (assembly GCF_026930045.1). Lineage (NCBI taxonomy): Eukaryota > Metazoa > Arthropoda > Arachnida > Araneae > Uloboridae > Uloborus > Uloborus diversus. Next base: position 95,984,298 of record NC_072737.1, read on the forward strand.
AAAGACTGGTCTCCTTAAAATTATTACTCAGGCTGAAATACTAACTTTGAATATACTACTAATTTTCTGGTAATTGCATTAAAAACTTAACTGTTGCGTTATTTCTTACAAATGAACATCAATAATTAATAATTCAATAATATTAAAATACCTTTTATTTGATTTTCCCGTTTTCTCAAAGTTTTTTTACTGGCCTTAAAGTTTTTACTCAAGCTGTGTGTATAAAGAAAGTTCACTGGATTTTTGGAGATCAGGAAATAATTTTTGTACAATTTATTAGTCAGCCGGCACTCACACGATTTTTTCTTTCTATTTTAGGATAGTTTTTAAGTACTTTATTACACTTGATGGATAACCGAAACTTTAAAGGTTATTGTTAGCCAAGTTGGCAAATTAACTCCAACACTGAACATAAGCTAGCAAAGAATGGTGGAAAATTCACAATCCAAATAAACTATAAGAGAAGCTGCAGTCTCCAGCCAATGGCTGATGAAAGAGGTAAAGCAAAGACCCACCCACTTGCATTCGTTTAGTCAAACATCTGCTTTGTCCGCGCCAACTATGCTTTACGTATTTGGCCAAATTTTAAAATTACAGTAAGGTGGTGTAAGCAAGCTAAGCAGCCATTATTATAAAAACATTTTTTAAAGTATTTTTTCAATTTCTATAAGAGGCCTAAAGTAATGGATGCGATTTTATTAACTCAAAAATAGTCGCCAAAACTGATGGCACATTTATCCAATTGCAACACTAGGTGGTCAATGCCATCTTTAAAGAAGCTAGTAGGTTGCTATCGGATCCAGGACTGAACTCAGTCACAGAGTTCGTCGTCCATTATGATATCCGCGATATCCGGTGTATCGTCTGCGAATAGCTTGTTTTAGAGGTCCAAACACAGTGAAAGGTCTGCACGGTGAAAGGGTTCACGGTGGATGTTCTAGCTCCAGCGTTTCCAATCGAGACTACTGCAATATTGTCTTCACTGCATGGGCCGTATGTGTACGCCTTTGGACAGCATGCCTGGCCGTTTCCATTTAATGGCTCGTCTAAGGCTCTGTAAAGTGGCTTGATAACGCTGGGCATTGATGGTGGTTCCCCGTTTCAACTCGACAAACAGTGGGTCCCTCTCCCCCGGAGTGGGCCCTTGTGGTCAATAAAGGACCTGTATTGTAGTGGACGATAACTTGTGTGACCACCTCTTCTTCGTTAAGCCACACTGTCACTGTGCAAAATGAAACGTTGCGCATGCGTCAGTCTCTCTACCAATATATATCATCGTCTAACGTCTAATGTGAAGTTAGACGCACTGACCTGGTTTCATTTGAATGAACCTTATACTATTAGCTGAGTCTCCGTATGTATTATATATTTTGTTCAAATCTTGCAGCTTAATTTTCACCCAATTCTTGGGATCGGATTCTTTTGAAATTTGGAATGCGGATGAACCACATGAAAATGCAGTACTCTATTGCCAAATTAATTAATAAATTATTAATTATTAAATTATTTTAATTTCTTGCGAAATTTTGTATACATCCTTTAATATGAGGACAAAAAAAAGCTTGCAAAAAAAAAAGGAATGAAATATCAATAGAAATTTCTGATTTTTTTGCATCAGATAAAATTCCATATTCCAAGATAGTTAGAATGTGAATGATAACTGTTTTTAGCTAATTTCATAATAAAAAAATTAAGTCTTTAGTTGGAAATTCATTGTAGATCACGATCATTGGTTAACCGATGCGATGCTTTTATTAAAAATGTGTATAAAAGCTTTCAGGTTAGCCTTAACTCGAACTTTTAGAGATAATAAATTCAGAATATAAAAATGGTTTTTCCACACGGGGAGGAGAGGGCAAACTTGACTTAATAGGCATTGAATTATTTATGTTATAAACTTATATTATTTGATTACCGTAAGTTTGTTTTCTTTTGACTTTATAATAGTTGTGAATGCATTTAAACCACCTAACAGCGATCGTTTCCTACGAAACCTTTGATCGCTGTAACCGAACTCTAGACTTTAAGACGTTTCCTTAAGTATGCATTTGAAAGCTCTTTCAAAAGACTACCAAGTAAAATAACCATTTAATTTCTTTCTTTCGATTCAGTATTTTTTGTCCGTTTAGAATGTCTGAACTCTTCCGGGATTTCCTCATTTTTACATAAAGAAAACGGTGTTTCTTCAAGAGAAAGTAATGTCACTCCAAATGTCGTTTTCAGAAAGAAAGCCATCTTGCAACTTGTGAAAGTTAAGCTCCCCGAAATCCACTGGGTATTTTCACATTTCAAACAAACTGGTTTACAACTTCTTCTGTGCTCGCTTTCTGATTCTTTTCCTCCGGAGTCTGTCACTTGGCTCGGAAAAGAAATTGTCGTGCTATATTCATTGGGAATAGGGAGTTTATGTTTTAAAATGTGGTAAAGTCAGATAAGAAACATATTTACTTGAAAAGAGGTTTCTAAAAAACTGTTTTTGTCTTTCAAATCGTCATGCATTGACTAGGGTGAATTAGTAAGACATTGATTAAATTGTTTTCATTAAAAATATTCGTAATATTTACAAAAGGGTGGCTATTAGTGAAGCAATACAAGCTATTATTTCAAACTTAAAGTTCGTTTTATCATGCAGGAAATTTGTTGAGTTTTAGCTTAGCAATATAAAAAACTCCCTTTTTTTATTACTATATACATTTGTTACTATTTAATTTTACTCATAGAAAACACTTGTAATTTAAAAATTGTTTTTTGATTGTTTCTTTTTTTTCGTTAGAAAAATTATTTTTTTTTTCTCAAAGCTGGACGCTAAAAACAAGTTCTATTTCAACTTTACCAATGACATAATCAAAGAATAATTCTGCACGAAAACGTTTATTCAAAATATGTTAATTTTTACCATCTCTTTTTAAGGGGTCTAAGGACCTTTAACTTTCAAAATTTTCGACTTTCTGGGAAAAAAAATATATGTTATGCAAAACTTAATTCTGAATAATTTGATACCTTATTTATTACTATACGCCGAAAACTTTAAGTTATAATGAGTGAACTTTCCCCATAGAGATTTATGTTAACAGCAGCTGTTTAAGTCTCTTTTTCTTCGGTGCCGGTTTCTTGTTTTGCGTGCGTGATATCTCAGAAAGTTTCTTTTATATTTCCGTAAAACTTTTTATGCATGTTTGCCTGGTTTCTTTTTATGATCTGAAACTGAATTTTAATTAAAAAGGAAAATTAATATTTAAAAAAAAATATTTTTGTCCAAAATTTTGAATATTTTTTATATTAACTTATAAAACTTCAGAAAAATAAATAAATAATTAACAATAATATTAAATTTAGATTCAGATCGTAAAAATAAACCAGACAAACATGCATTCAAAGTTTTAAGGAAATATATTAGAAACTTTCTGAGATATACCATGCAAGCAAACGAAAAATCGGCGAAACCGGCACCTGAGAAAAAGAGGCTTTACACAACTACAGTTAACATAAATCTCTACGGCGAAAGGTTACGCATTTTTACGATAACTTGAAAAGTTTTTTGCGTATGGTAATGAATAAGAAATTAAATTGTTCAGAATTAAGTTATGCATAACATATATTTTTTCCAGAAAGTCGAAACTTTTGAAGGTTAAAGGTCCTTAGACTCCTTAAAAAATTAAGGTTTTTTTCAGTCAAAATTAGTTTACACCTTTTTTTTAATTTTTTTTTCCAACTGATGTTAAAACATATACATATTTCATGTAGCTTGAAAATCTTATTTCTTTGCTATAGTCACTGATCTGTCTGAGTCCTTGTGTTTGTGACAATAGTACATATATTTGCCACAAACCACCATAGAGCCAAGCTCTGAAAACCTTAATTTTTTTCTCAGATTTTTCAAAACTTTTGTTTTCAATTTTTCAGATTTTAGTCTGACATTCCTTTAATCAACTTTTTCTTTCACTTATCATCGATTGCGAACAATGCAAGTTGATTACACCTACAAATTATCAATTATTTAGAAATTTTTCTGCCACAAGGGTACAGAAGCACATATCGTCTCGAAACTTTTGCTAGCTACTGTAGATTTTTGTACATATATAGACAAATATTTCAAGAAGTACATCCGTAGAAAAATACAGAAATGCTACCAAGAAAAAAATTCTTTAGTAAATCACTGGGAAAAAAATAAGTTTCTTAAATTGAAAAAAAAAAAACCATTTCACTTCGATTTATCAGTAAAAATCGATTATTAAACATGGTAATGAGATACTTTTCGTAGGACTTTTTCTCAAAAAAAAAAAAAACTACTTTCTCCAAACCTCTTCTTTTTTTTTATCTCGATGAAGGTTAACATCACATACAGTCGCTTTTTTAAAATCATGTAAATATGACATTCAATGCGTAAGAAAAAGGAAGATAAATAGCAAACGTTATTTCGATACTGAAGCAATGTGCACAGACAAAACATTTAAACATTAATGTATCGAAATATTGCAAAAAGATAGTAAAACATTATTTTACGTTCCTCTTTAGATTTTACTAAAACAAAGTAAAATAATTCATAACGTTCTCTGCAATTGAATACAAAAGGAAGATTTCAAAAATAATCGCATTAATTTTGCATAATACTTTGCTCAGCATTATTTCAAGCTTCTAAGGTAATAAGAAGTAATGTTTAAGTTGAGTTACAGCTTTTTTGCTCTTAGAAGTAAAAATAAGAAGTTTCCTAAACAGAAGAAGAAAATGCATATTTTTCATAATTGTGCGACGAGGAATTTCAACTTTTGAAGAAAAAGAGTAGCAATAAATTTTCTTCCGTCTCTTTCCTTTTTTTTTTAATTCTGTAATAAGGAACCCCTTAGTGAAAAAACTTTTTAGTTTAAGAAGTTTAGCAAATTAGTATGGTTAGAAATCTAGTGCTCGTTATATATATATATATATATATATATATATATATATATATATATATATATATATATATATATATATATTTCAGTGACTCATATATAGTACATTATAATATACTTTAATGTGTTTATAAAAAAAAATAGGAAACAGTTAAAATGACAAAAAGCATACTGCAGAAGTTTTTTTTTTTTTTTGGGGGGGGGGCATTATTATTACAAATATTAAATTGTGTTATAGGAAGATTAAATATTCTTACTGGGATTAAAGGGTTGTAATAATCACATTCATAAGAAGCACGTAAATTAATATTGGCATGCAAAAATGAAAAATTTCTTGAAACATAAATAAGTTATTAAATGTTTTATTAAAAAAGGAAACCCATTCTCTTTATTACATGTTAGTTCTTTCTTTCAGAATCGGGATAGCTTTTAAAAATATCTTTAGATTGTACGAGTCTCTCCAAATGATTTGCTTATTTTTTAACAAAGGATTTAATTTCAGTTCTGTCTTTCTTTAAAAGTTCTTCGAGTTCAACAAGTCAAGTAAAATCTGGAAAATGAAGTTCGGTCTAAACAAGCATCATTCAATTGACCTTGTTTGAAAGAAACTAACTTAAAATTGAATTTATTCTTAACTCTTTAAAGAAACTAAAGTTGTTAATTGAATGTTACTTTCTTCTTTCAGCGATTTATGTTAAGTTTTCGTTTAACTCTTACACTGGAGATACTTTTTTTCATGATTACAGATGTTTGCACAAAAGAAAATATTGCTATTTTATTCAACAGGCAATTTCATTAAATTGCAGTTAAAGCAAAAGCTTTTGAAGTGAATATGAGTTTGTATGGTTACAGTTTTAGTAATTTAAAATACACCTTCTTAAATGAAAGAAAATATAAATACGGAATGAAATAAAGAAAACTTGATGGCCTTTGACAAAAACACTTACAACTTGTATCAGTTATTTCTCCAACAACAAGTTTTGTAGTTTAACTTCATAGCTAAACTCAATGCACTATAAACATGCATGACACTTGGAGTTCGACAAAAATGGATCTACTTGATTATAGGCAAATATTTTTTTATCAACTTACAGTTTCTGAAGGAAATAAACCCATTCCTTTTATGTAGCTCTTATACTGCTACTCAGAGAGGGCAGAGACGAAAGGGGAATCCATATATGAAAGTCTCGTGACAGTCACATAAGTGTTTTCAACGCGTTACAAACACGAAACGAATGTTAGTCTACGGCGATGCCACAAACTGGTAGTGCAGTGACGTTTCATATTAGCACAAAGTGATCGACCACAAATTAATTGTTCCACCGACGGATGTCACAGTGAGGCCATATGAAACATGTCATTAATGCTTCACAACGTGGCTCCTATAAGATGTCACGGATCTGTCACCTTATGGCTGTGGCTATAGTGACTCGCGGGGACGTCATTCTTGCTTTGCTATGCAGTTATTTTTTACGGTAAACTTCTCTACATACGATTTTGAAGCTTAATAATTTAATTAGAAAAAATTGCAACTACAAAGAATTTAAACAAAAAAATTACTTGATTTTTTTTTACATTAAAAGTATTGCATGTGTCTATATATATATATATATATATATTTTTATTAGAAGCAGAGAAAAAGCTTGTACCATTAGTTTGATCAGGATCATTAGACGTTTGATTTATGAAGCCGGGATAGTCACCGTTAGGTTTTATAGCAGCAGTAAGCACCTGGCGGACCACGGTCCAGCCAGTCCGGGTCCCCATGTCCGGAAGGCGGAAGTTAAAAAGCTGAACCACCGAAAATGCTTTGAAATCATCAATTATTTTATAATATTTTTATGTTGCCAGCAATATCTTTAAGCCAGTTTTATAACTTTTTAAAGTATTTTAGAATATTGCACGATTGATTTACGTGTTTAATGGTTAAGATATAATACGAAGGAGGGTCTTTTCTTGACCTCGATGGCAAATTTTCAAATGTACCCAGGTTCCAATTGTAATTACTTTTCGATCCCTGTTCTGTAGGCTCTATTTGAACCATCAAAATACAATACAAAATACAAAAAAAAAAAAAAAACATAAATTGTCAAGTTTTATTTGTATTTCTCCAAACATTAAATTTTATCACTTTGAGCGTCAATAGTATCGCTCCATGTCCAAGTTAATGTGCTAGGGATATAAAAAGACAAATGAAGGGGTATTTTATAACAGACTCGTGGCTAAAAACATTTCTTAAAACAATAAGTTAAGTAACTTTTTAATATAAAATACTTGCGCACAGTTTAAATTAAAATGACAAATGCGACCACTCTTCAGAAAAGTTAAAGATGCCTCTATCATATTCCAACTAGGCAAAATAACTTCATCGGTGTGATAATTTCAATATTTTTCTAGACTCTGGGTTGAATTATGAAATTTGATTACCACACGGTCATTAAACATTATACGTTTAAAATATTTCAAAACACAAAAGTATTATTAAAATCACATCAACTCATTTTCCAATAAAATTGTTATTAAAGAAGACTAGCAGTTTTGTTGTTATTTCGCTCTTAACAACGTCAGAGATATCCTTATATCGATTCATTACATTTCCATCGGAATCCGTTTAATTGCAGAGAACAAAATTGAAAACCCGAAAACAAAGAGCAATTAACCAAGATAAAGATCCATCTTTGGGTGACAGCTTTAGCGTCCATAATCGTGTTGCCAGTGAAATAAGATTTTTTTCGCAAACTAGATGTCGATTTCGGAGCATTTAATTGCATAATTAAATAACAGACTGGTATTTACAGAAACAAATAATTGCCATATCAATACCGTCAGGCAGATTCTCGTATAAGTACACACCCTGGAGTAAACGCATTTATCAGCTTTGAAATGGATTTTAAGCATTCATTTAAAGACTTACAAGCAATTGGAAAAGATTATAATACGATTATATGCGGGGTTTATGCGTGCTTGGAGGACTTTTCAATTTTGAGCAATTCAACAGAATTAAAAATGAGTGAAATAATTTTAAAATTATTTCACTCATTAGACTAAAATATTTTTGTATAATATCGCTCTTTAACGGTAGACTTACTTCACCTAATGCGTTTTAATGACACTACAAATACATTTACAAATTAAAATTGTCACGATGTCGTATTTTTTAATGTGAAAATCGACACAATGTAAATACCATTTGAAATCGAATTCAATGAAATGAATTTTTTTACGTTGGATAAACTAATAGTATAAAACGTGCAATGTGTAAAAACAAATCAAGTTGTTGACAGTTTTTAATACTTGTAAAGTGAAAAAAAAGAAGCCTAGACGTATACATATACATTCTTTGGTATGATGTTTAGTACGAAGGAAAATATTAGCTGTTCTAAAATGGATTACATTTTATTGAAACCTATCTAAAAGAGAATAAATATTTAATTACCTATTTAAAAAACACATTCCAGAGAAGCAAAAAAAAAAAAAAAAAAAAGGTTGTGTGTTCCTTCACTTTTTTTCAGCAAACTGATTTTTTTTTTAGTTTAATTTTATTTCTTTAAATGTATTTATCTACTTTTAGTTAAAATGTTAACAGTGTGTCTAGTATAAACAGCTTAATGTTTTTATCATCTAAGCATTACTCATGAAGTATTGCAACTATGAAAGTTCTGAGTAGTTTTCAAAGCATATTTATGTACAATCAATAATTCAGGACGTAATACGACATTTTTTCTCTCTTTAATTTTCATCGTATCTCTCGCTTTCGACTGTTTTTTTTTTTTTAAATTTAATAAACTAAGAGCTTAAAGAATAAATAAAGCTAATAACACCAGTCTAAAAAAAAGAACTTTTTTTGTTACATGGAGAAAAATACCTGATCTTAGTGTAAAATGATGCCTTGAATTCAAATATGCAAACAGTTTTTCTCCATCACCCACAGATTTTTTGTATCACTAGACTGAAATTTGAAAGAAATGCGCATGTTTATATGCATGACTAATACTAAAATGATAATCAAAAACTTAGCTATTGTTCATTTCTTTCTGTGTTTCGCATCAGTAACATCCATATTAAGTGTCCAGCAATTATGAACAGGAATGTATTCACTTCGACAATGGGGGGTCATTCAAGGATACGTTTATTTAGCTTTACACTAATTAAATACATAGAAATTCTGGTTTTAAGTATTCAAATTCAGCACCAGTGCTAAAAAGTCTCTGCCAAGTTTTTAAATGCCTAATTTAATGTAAAAAAGCTTGTAGAATAACAGGTCCAGTCTTTTTTTTTTTCGTTTTCTTGCCTTTGCTTTTTCATTTGCAGAGGAGATAACATCATTGTGTTAAAACCAAGCAGATCATAAAATTTATTTAATTCAATTTTTGGCCAGAAATATTTGCCTCATGATATGTATTGTACAAAAATTACAAAAACGCCTTACAAATCTCCATATGTTTTCTTCATTTTGACTGAATAATGCTAGTGATACCGAAGGCAACGTGTTTCAAGCATGCAATAGTATAGCTTTTAAACTTGTTTCGAAAGAGTTAATGCCAAGTCTAATCTGTTTATTACTACTACAATATTATTACAGTATACTAATGCATTTTTCTTAGAGTAAAAATCTATAAGTTCTTTATGTTTGCATTCAATTGTAAAAACAAAACAAATGATTCAATTCAGGTAGCCTATATCACGAAAAAGGGTGCCCTTAACACTGACCACCATGTTACCACTGCAATACTAGCAAACCTAACTATCTATCTCCACATTTCTAGTCTGTATGAAAAGATTTTAATTGTTAATTATAAGTTTTTATTATTATGTAATATAAGAAAACACGGAAAAAAAAACCACTTAAAACCTATGATCACACAAAAACTGTCGGTGATGAAAAATTCTGATTGGATATTAGGGTGGAACGAAAAAAAAAGTTTTTGATTTTCAATTTGCCGTAGTGCTGAAAAGTTGCCTTTTTATGCAAACAAGATGTAAAAAAAATATGAAAAATATTGAAGCACGTCTTGAGGTGCCGCAAAGAGCATAAAGTTTTGCAAAATTGTAATTTTTGCTACATTTTAAATTTAAAAAAAAAAATTCAAATTTATCATTATGCTTTAAATGCTGTCGAAAGCAATTTTTATGCTCAACAGGGCACATAATAGCTTTTTTTTTTTGTTGTTGTTCGGATTATGTCTTGATGTGCCGCAAGAGCAAAGTAAGTTTCGCAAAAACGCACTTTTTGCCGAATGCACTGGCATCTGAGAGCTTGAGTCATTGCAGCAGCGGATGTTTAATGGGGCGGGGCTGGTCAGCAGTGATTTGTGTGAGTGGGGTCAAGCTCAGATCAGGTGTCAATTTCTTTGTCGAGTTGAGTTAGTGACTAGTGAGTTGCGTAAAATTTCGTTAGTTGGTAAAATACTTCATTGTTGTGATTTGCAATGGCTCAGTCTAAACAAGTGCAGACGAGACAAATGTCAGAATGTCCTATTTTTGGAATATTTAGCGATTTCAATGAAGTTTTACTACCTACTTACGAAGATGTAATGAAATGCTACTGTTTTATTACACACGGCCTAAAAAGTGCGGCGGGAAAAGATCTTTCTGTAAGTGAAATATGTATGACTTTTTAGTTTCCAGAATAGATTACATTTGGTCAAGAGCTTCTTTGAGACAACAGGAATTGAAGCCTAATGGATTCTTAGATGGTAAAACAAAAGAATCAAACGAATTTAAGGACAAACTAAGTCAACAGCTGCAAACCTGTTCTAAACTTCCTGTGGTTACTTCCTTATCCATTGAAAATAACCTTCTTTTTGAGAACATACAAGACATAAGTACCGATCACAAATATGTATTGGATATGTGTTTCACTATATCAAGTGGGACTTGCTCACTAGATTTATCTTCAAGGAACCTGGGAAAACTTCCCCACTCCAGATGATTTACATTTGCAAACCGTATATTTCGATTATACGTGGCAACTAAAAATCCTACTTAAAATCTCAAGACTCTGACTCAGTACAATGTTAAAGTGTAGTAAAGTATAGTTTCCTTTATATAGGCGTGGCATTTCGCTAAAATTGTTTAAAACAAATAAAAATACTGAACTATATTAATAGTAATCATTATTCATTCATACATTTTCAAGAAAGGATCCATTTCTTGTACGGATCAAGTGGGCAATGCGTATGCTCCTGTGTGGTTTAACATCTAGTTAAAACCTTCTCGTACTTACGGTTCTAAATATTTTTTTGAACGTATCTTACATTCACGATATCTCTCTCATGATTTTAAGAACATTATAGACCATGTTACATAAAGAAATGGGTATTTTGATGCAACAGAAAATCTCCATTTGGCTATGTTATGCAAAGAGCGTAGAAATGTAAGAGAATTTGGATTACGACGTGTGTTGAATGCAAGAACACAAAGTAGAGGCGGGGTTAAGACGTTTAAAGTTCAACAAATAATTTTTGCTGCCAAAGATTACATCGATTTGATCTCATGGGGTGAAAATGAAATAACCGAACCCCCCTTGGTAAAACATTTGTCTTGTGAAACTTGTAACCCGTAAGCAGCTCTTAAGAAGTATGGTTCAGTCGCAGGAGATGAAAAATTGACTCAAGAGTTATTTGGAAGAAAGAGTTATTTGGTACAGAAAAAAAAAAACTTGAATGTGTCAAAGTAGACACAAACATCATACAGCTGTAACCATTTATTTACAATCATTAAGAATACTTAGAATGGTAAAAATGGAATTGTTAATGTCTTTTATAGTATACTAGTGATACCCGCATGGCTTTGCCTGTTGTAGAAAAATCAAAAGGTCATTTGGTTTGCTTGTATATTTACAAATAATGTAAGATGAATTTCTCGCCAATTGGCTTGTCCATGGTACGGTCCCACGTTATAACAACTTGGTAATTTACTCGCCCATCTTATAATTTTGCTCGGGTATATGTGATTAAAATTGGAATAGAAAAAGAACAAAATCGAATTTTCGAAAAATCACTTCTAGGTGCACACCCCCATGCTACAAACTAACTTTGTGCCAAATTTCATGAAAATCGGCCAAACGGTCTAGGCGCTATGCGCGTCACAGAGATCCAGACAGAGATCTAGATCTCCAGACAGACTTTCAGCTTTTTTATTAGTAAAGATTGATTTTTTTAAAACTGTAATTTTTAATTAGTATTTTTTCCTAATGTAATGCTTAAAAATGTATTCACTGCTATATTTTGTGCCATTATATACAGTAGAAAAGCATAAAAAGGAATTTCATTGCTAAATGGAAATTTCGGTAATTATCAAACTTTAAGCTCGTTGCGGCACCTAAAGATGTTGTAGTAAAGCAATGAAATTTCTTCTGCTTCTTTTTAAACTTAAATGACAACTTTTCCCCCCTACGGCAAACCAAAAAAATTAAAAAAAAATTTAAGGTCATTTTCGTTCAACCCTATTGGATATTAAGACTCAGCGTCAAAAATTGCTCTAGAAACATTATGAATGTATCATGTAACAAAATCTTTATTTACCAGTGTAATAGTATTTTTATAATTTTATTTTCAGTACTTTTGCACATTGACGGTTTGCATATAGTGCAAATACTTTTGCATATAATCGGTTGCATTACACTGTATTTCGTAAATTATTTCATATGTATCTTTTCATCTTTGAAAACGACCTTTCCTTAAATAAAAAGAAAAAAGAAAAAAGAAAATTAATTTGAATTCTGTAATTTTAAATTCAAATTATGCTTTTCGCAATCACGAACTGCGACAGGACTCTACTCATTGGAGTTATTGTTTCAAGAAACAGCTCCTGCCCCCCCCCCCAAGCCTGCCCCTCCTCTTGGGCCGTTATGTGTATATAGTTGTGTGAGTGTGTGAGCGTGAGTGTGTGTAGGACATGGACGCCTCCGACCAGGAGAGCGGATAGCCCTGGACCGGAGGAGCCGCGCCTGCAGAGGACGGTGGGCGGTGGTGCTGCTGGTCCAAGCTGAAAAAGGAACCAGACGCCAAAGACGGTCAAGTGAGAACAATAAGCAATCGTGATTGCTCAAAAAAAAAAAAAAAAAATTGAATTCTGAAATTTTGAATTTGAATTATGTTTTACGCAATCACGAACTGAGACAGGACCCTACTCATCGGAGTTATTGTTTCTAGAAACGGCTCCTGTCCTCCCCAAGCCTGTCTCTCCTCCTGGGCGGTTGTGTGTGCATAGTTGTGTGTGTAAGTGTGTAGGCTTGTGTGTGTGTGTAGACCTGTGTGTATGTACGTAGACGAGTGTGAGTGTATGTGTGTATGAGTGTGAGCGTGCGTGTGTATAGGACATGGACGCCTCCGACCAGGAGAAGCGAATAGCTCATGACCGGAGCAGCCGCGCCGCCTGCAGAGGACGGTGGGCGGTGGTGCTGCAGAGGTTTCTGGTACAAGCTGAAAAAGGCACGGACATCAAAAATGGTCAAATGAGAACAATAAGCAATCGTGATTGCTCAAAAAAACAGAAAATGTGCGACGAAAAAAAATTTGTTGTTTCGAAAGAAAAAATAATAATTCGTGTTAGGAGTCATTTCATAAATACATTTGCCTTCTAAAAGAAACATTCATCTCTAATAAAATTGTATTGAATCAAATACAATCAGTTGTGTCTACCAATAGCGTAGTCAGAAATTTCTTTTACCCCTTCCAGAAGGAAATCCCTCGCTTGATATTATTGTGTATAGAATTAAATTAAGTTAAAAAATAGAGTTGAACGAATCATTAAGAATGGAAATAAGAAAAACAATTTAGTACTCAACCCGCAGTTAAAAAAAAAGTGTCTACGTTGGAATTATAAAATATACGATTGAAGTTCAACAAAACTACGACCTACCGCTACAAATAACGTTAACTAGAATTAATTAAAAATTATGAAACAGTTTTTTCACAAAACTCAACTCAGCGTTTAGAGACAGTGATTATAATTTGACAACAGTAAGTAGTAAAAGAAGTTTTGTTCGAATGAAATTGTTTTAAATTTAACAGTATTAGAAAAATAATAACACAATTATAATAATAATAAAACTTTGAAAATAATAATTGCTTACATTTTCCAGGAAACTGAAGCAAGTTCATTCTTTCTTGCTTATTGTCCTTACAACTGTACTGAAAAGAAGAAAAACAAAAACAATTAGTTAATTTTGAAACTACGAATTATTTATTTTCATTATTTTTTAGATTTATGTATCGAAATAAGTGCAAAAATTTATTGACAGAAGCAGTTTCGTCAAATTCAAGCAAAACAACGTAGTAGCCCTTGATTGCGGTCGTTTCCGAAAATTTAGAAGTTTTTTTTTCTGAAAGAACATGCTTTAAAACATAATATTTGACCATTTTTTAAATAATTTGACGAAGTTTACTATTTAAAAAAAAATTTAAATCGGTGCGTAGCAACTGAAGTTTCTTTTTCACGCTTCTGCGCATGACATCACAAATAATGAGCTGCCATTCAGTGCTACCATTAACGCAGAGCGCAATACTTAATTCGCTTCTTTACTCATATGTAGTGGCACCACTATGGTTGATAGCAAGCATACATTCAGCGCGCCAGTAGAATAGCGCCAAAGTACGTCATTTGTAACGTCATAAATACCACGCCTGTTTAAAAACTGTACATTTAAAAAATATTAATAAAAAATAATTGTTGAGAAAATGATATAAGTATTTTCTGGGTCCATGTTATTTTATTCTACTTATTTAATTATTTATTTATTTTTAACAATCATGAACTGCTTATTGTTCTCATTTGACTGTTTTGAATTCCTATGATATTATTTTTCCCCTGCCTTCCAACCGGAGCCCCTCCCGATGCTGCTCCTCTAGCGAACACCGTCTCGAAGTTGCGTCCATATCCTACTCACGCGCGAACACACAGCGGCGGACTGGCTGGCTGACTTTGGCCCAGTCCGCAAAAGAATATTTTGGCCCATCTCTGTAAATTAAAAAAATAAATAAATAAAAACAAAACAGTGCCGGATCTCGATCCTTCCGAGTCGAGTAAAGACATTAAACAACCGCTAGTTCCCTTTTTCCTTTAAGTTTCTAAATCAAGTTTTTAAAGTTCTAAAAAAAGAAAATCGTTGATTCGAAATTGGTTAATCCGTATAGGCCTAAGGGAAAAGAATCGGGAGAAGGGTTTCTAGTTCCCTTCCAAGTGATATTTTCAAAGTTGATGTTAAAAAGCACAATTTTAACATTTTCGGTAACGTTAGAGGAGAGGGAAAAGATGAGGTTCAACCCACGATTTTGTTTTCTTACCTTTTTTTTTCAAAAGTTTTGAAGTCCATTTTAGTCCATTTTTGTTTACCATAGAACGTCGGGGCCTCTTCCCAGAAATTCTCCGAAATGGGAAGTTTTAGAAATGCAATTTTAGGCTACCCTTGGTAAAATTAACGGAACAAGGAAGCATGGGAAGCTCTCTACGAAAACGTTTCGGTTTTAAACTGTTAAAAAACGCAAAACTATCTTTGGTAACGTTTGAGAGAGTAGGAGGCTTAGTGATCTCATTTGGAAGCAGTAAAAAAAAAAAAAAACTCGACATAATTTTAAACTACATTTATTTACTCCAGGGAATCCGCCGACTCTCTCTCAGAATTTGGCGCCATTAACATTTTAAACACATTATCTTATAAGATTTGCAATTATTAAAAGGAAAGGCGTGGCTCCGAGCACTGCTTTCTGGAATCCGTTTCTCCTGGTCGGTGGCGTCCATGTCCTATACACACGCACGCTCTCTCTCTCTCACACACACACACACGCTCATACACACTAGCCTTTACACACATACACACACGCCTACGTGCATTACACACAGGTCTACGCACATACACAAACCTACACATGCACGCACGCGCACCTACACAGACACACACACACACACATTTATACACACGTAACCTCCCAGGAGGAGGTGCAGACTTGGGGGGACAGAAGCCGTTTCTAGAAACAATAGCCCCCAATGAGCAGGGTCCTGCCGCAACTCGTGATTGTAAGAAACATAATTTGAATTCAAAATTTAAGAATTCAAGTTATTTTTTCTTTCTTCTTTTCTTTCTTTCTTTCTTCTTTAATTATTTACAGTAAAACCCCTGTGATGCGGACACTAACGGGACATTTTTTTTGTCCACAACAGAGGGGTGTCCGCAGGACAGGGGTTTAATAATGTTATTTGCCTTGTAATCGGGGAATTAAAAATTGCCAGCGTGAGAGGGGTGTCCGTTAGGAGGGGTTTTACTGTATTTTTATTTCTTTTGTTTAATTATTTATTTTGTTATTTTTTCCATCTATCTGAAAGCAATTTATGTACTGCTTACATATAGCTTTTGTAGCTCAAGTAGACAACACCCAAGTTGCGACAAAACCTACATTTGATTAATTTCAGTATTTCTCAGCTACGACAGCTTCCTTCTAGGGTACCTAATTACATTTGTGTTCTTTGAAGTTATATTTTACTAAAGTAGCCAATCAAAGCTTTGTCTTATTTAAAAAAGAAGCTCAGCACTCTCTTTCATAAAACCATCTCAGAAAAAAGAAAAATTTACAGCATTAACTTATTTGAGGAGCATGATGGGTGATCATTTGAACTGAGTGATTCATCTATTTATCAATGTATGTGTCTTGAATTTTCATTGACCTCACGAAAAACGAGCAAAATGTCATAAAAAGGCCAGTCATAAACGCTCTGCCATAAAACATAGAATTTCATCTGGAGAATAAAAATATTTTCAACCTAAATCGTAATCAGAAAATATGCAGTTTTTAGCTGGAAAATACAGTTTTAAGAAATGAGGACAAAGTCTTAAAAACTAGTTTTTGTCTTCAATAACAGAATATGTCAGTAAATACAAAGTTACGCCTAATCCGTGATGACTACTTTGGAGAAAAGATAACTTGTATGTCGTCTAATTTCCCTGAGTTAATGTGACTTGTGTTCAGATCATACAATCTGACTTTACCCATGGCCTAGAGCATTCGGTACATTATGGCTTGGTGATAAAGTACTGGAATATCCTCCCTACTGTTCACGTATTAAAACGCCACAGATACCTCTATGCTTAAATGTTATGCATTATTCCAATGAAAAATTACCATTTACCAATATATTGTGCCTTGTAGAATTTGAAAGATTTTCAAAAAGTTACAAAATACCAGTTTAACTTTATGGGCATGATATTTCCAAAATGTTTATCACTGTACTAAAATTAAAATTTCTAGACGTATTTTGTACGAAACACTTAGTTTAGATCGTACATTTCAAGTAGGTACGATCCAAATTAAGTGTTTTGTCTTAAGTCGACTAAGTTAAACGACGAAGTCATTGCCGAACTAAGTCAAACGTAGACGTATTCGATGGTTGAAACGTCGAAGTAAAAAGCAAAACGAGAAAATTTGAATAAATATAATCTCCAGATCCTTTATTATTTTACTCCATTTCATTTTATTTATTCATTATATTAAATTTTCTCACAGTGCACAAAATGGAAAACACATCATTAAAATGATAATCAACACTCTTTTGTACTCAAATCATAAGTCATTGAATTAATTCATTCTAAAAGCATAAGTTTGCTTTATTTCGCAATTTCGCGATTGCTTGATGTACCCAACCCTCGCTCTTTGTATTACTATTATTCGAAACACGTTACTTTCAATGCCTGAAGTTACCATGCTTTGCCGCTAGGAGCAACATAAGAGGCCAAGTGACGCAGTGAGAAGCAAAAAGATGTAAGTGGACTTTTTGAAGTTTTAAGTAAAACTCGAGATAAAGTAAAAGTTCAGATCCTAGGTAGACTTTCATTGACTTTTTTTTCTTACTCTTGCTGTATAGCCAAGCACCCACCAAAGCTACTAGTAGTAATCTACGAGTTACTAGTAGCTACTCTCTTGCTCTGTAACAGAGCAGATATCCTCCTACCATTGGTACTAATTATTAAATCAGTCTAAATTTTTAATTTCGGCACTTACATCTCTTTGCTTATCACTACATCAAATGCATTCCAAGTTGGAAATTATGTTAAGAATGCGTGGGTGAAAGATATAAATCCTTATCCATTTTTTTACCAACTTCCAATCTTTCACCATGACGTTCCCAGATTGTCGTGATTTGCAGGTCATTATGAGACATTTTCACGCTTTTTTCTAATTATTTTAGAGTAGCTTGGGGGAACTATCGCCCTCCCTTTCACTGCTGTGGAAATACGATACAAACGAACTTCTTTACCTGATCTCTTTAAGAAAGACAAAGAAATAAAATTTTGATTATCTCTGATTTGATGTCAGTTTCGCGTGTAATTGTAGCGTCCTAACGCAATCTAGGTTTTAAATACGTATTTATTGTTTATTAAACTAAAAATTTCTAATTGCGTACTTATTTCTCTGCACGTATACAGTTTAAGAAAGTGAAGTGTTTTTTTTTTTTTTTTTGAGCAATCACGATTGCTTATTGCTTTCATTTGAATGTTTTTGACGCTCCTATGATTTTATTTTCCCACCAGCACCCTCTGCAGCACCGCCGTCGACCGGCCGGCTCACGATGCTGCTCCTCTAGCGAAAACAGTCTCCAGGTTGCGTCAATATCCTACACTTACACGCATACATACACGTACGCACACACACACATACACACTCATACATACGCCTACACACATACACAAACACATACACACACTCAAACACATACACACACACGCATACATATAGACACCTTCACATACACACACACACACTCACACCTACACATAACTACCCACACAATCATGCCTGCACACAGACACAAACACATATACCTACACACACATACACATTCTCCCCCCCACACACAAACACTCATACACACAACTACCCACACACTTATACCTGCACACAGACAAACACATGTCTACACACACATACACATACCCCCTACACATAAACACACATAGCCCCCCCACATACATAAACACACACGCCTACATACACACACACTCGTGATTGCGAAAAACATAATTTGAATTCAAAAGGTCAAAATTCAATTTTTTTAAACGTCTATTAAATTTTGTAGATCTTAATCTTCCAGAAAAGCACTACTTCTTATTATGAAATTTAGAAAATCCCCCGTCAAGGTATGACGGGTGAAATTTGCTTCTACATTTGAACGAAACCATTGCCTGTTTGGTGATATTTTGATAGTTGAAGTTTTAACCCTAACTCCAGTGGGTTAACCCTAAACTTCAGTAGATAGCGGTATTTGTTGAACACTTTTTCGTTTCTTCACTCTCCTAAAATGACAGTGTTCCCAGTGAAACAGTTAAGTTACCGAATTCAGTTCTGCCTTGCCAAAATAAAGCATTGCCAAAAAAAATTATCAAATTATCATGCCGTGGCGCGTGTTTCATTGTTGGTGACGTCAAGAATGTTACTCGATCAGTAAATTCTGCAATTATTTATATGAGGACTAAGTAGTCTGATACTAACCAAACAATAATTAAAAAACCAAGCTTTCATAATTTACCAAAAATTGTGTACGCATTTTTAAGGAAAATTATTTAATTAAGGAAAAACTCAAACTTTCCACTTAATGATTCCATTTTAAACAATTTCACTATTATGAAATCTTTAAAAAAAAGTTTGAAAACAAGTGTCATCAACTATTTGCGGCTTGTTCTGAGTACTTCATTGCTCTTTTCAAATGGGTGCCCTTAATGAGGGTGTTTGAGGTTCTTAGTGAAGCAAAAGTTTTTCGGTACATTAGCTTCCTAAGTGTGCTGCTAAATACGGTCATAAAAAATGCTACTTTAGTTAGCGGAATTCTGATTCTTTTAAAAAGTATTTAAATTGAGTGATAAGAGCAAGATTGTTATATTTTCGTTTCACAAGCAATAAACCATTAGTTTTTACATTAGCATCTTCTTTTCAAATATAACTTGAAACTTAAACATGGATTATTTTTCGACACATTAAACTCAATTTTGCAGTAAAACTCGCTAAATGTGCTTCTGAAGGCTGAAAAGATATATTTTTTTAGCTTAGAAATTTAGTGGATAGAGCAAAGCATTGACATTATAGCAAACGTACTTTGGACAATGTATAACCATCAGCGTGTATTTCATGCATTTTATGCTTGAAAAATAATTGATATTACAATGTGTAAAAAAGAAAAAAATAATAACTTAATTGCAGATTTCTTGCGTGATTTAATAGAAAAGGATGTTCAAATAATGGATAATGGGGTTGTTTCCATCTGTCAAAAGTACTACTTTAAGTCACTAAAATTGATAGAATGAGCAAAAAAAAAAAAAAAAACTGGAGCGGGAAGAAATTTTCAATTTCAAAGCGTTTAATTTAAAATTATTTTTTTTTAATATCCGATTTTTCAAATAAGGACTGGTTTTTGTGACGGCACAAGTGATGAACTTTGGCGCGCTGAATGCTTACGCTTGCTGACTTAGCAAATTCAGTATCACGCTCCACTCTTGCTATCAATCATATCGTTGCCAGTACATGTGAGTCTAGAAGCGAATTAAATATTGCACTCCTCTCTCTCTCTCTCTAATGGCATCAGTGTGAATGGCATTTCATCACTTCTGATGTCATGTGCGGAAACGTATAAAAAGGAAATTGAATCTGCACGCCGATTAAAATATTTGTTTGGAAATATTAAACTTTGTCAAATTATTTAAAAAAGAGGTCAAATTCTCTGTTTTGAAGCATACATTTTCAGAAAAAAATGCTTTCAAAATTTCGGAAACAACCCCATCAGTGACAGTACCAGTCCTGCCTTTTTAAAAAACTTTTAAATCAAAAAGCCAGACCGCATTGTGAATTTTCAGAAAAATAATCTAACGTTTTGTGAATTAATAAATGTTATTAAAAAATACAAAATAAATAAATAAATACATATATACTGAAAATCTTAAAACCCTTCTGGGAACAGTTTTTGAGCGCATATCTTCCTTTGAAAACATTTTGTAGTACATTTTTTTTTTTTTTTTTTTTTTTTTGAGGTACATTTTAGAACATGCATGAAACTGTTATATTTTCTCAAAGTAGTCGCTTTTGTATAGCAGTGCTAGCTCCCATTCAACCGCAATTTCCATAAAGGCAGGGCTCAGCCACCGAGCAATAGACGGGAATCCGGGGAAGGCCATCATTTATAAAAGCTGTTCGAGACGTCAATTATTATTTATAAATTGCAACATGATATTACTTTACTTCTGCTGCAACCAGTATTTTAATGTTTAAATACAAAATCATGTTTCCAACTAATTGCAATTGGGAACGTAGCGTTTATTTTTCAACAGTTACAATGTTATACCATTAATAACAATTTATAAAACAACAACAAAAAAAAGTAATAATAATAATTACCTTTAAAAAGTTAAACATTTGTTTCTTTTCCAGTAACCGCCAAATAATTTCAATCTTTCTTCTATGCTTAAAAATAAAACTTCATCTACACTTGAAACTGTGAGTTGCGTACCTTTTATAGTACCAGCAACACCACGGAGCTTTTAAGAATGCCATTTTTCACCGTCAGGTGCCACAGGGAGGTCATAAGTCATAAGTGTGTGCCACAATAACAGAATTTTTGGTGAAAATGCCACCCTTACATTGAAATCCCCCCCCCCCTTTTTTTTGGCTCCCTACGGGAATCGCTGGTTACAAGCGTTTCAAGTTTAACCAAAAAGGTGTCCTATGCAACATGTAGTTTTAAGCTGCTATTTATTGCATTTGATAGTTAAATTGTTAAGTCTCAAAGTGGCATTTGGAAAATGTTAAAATGACCTTTATTCGATCAACACTGCACTATAGGCGGTTTTTGGTAACGATGATTATGAAAATCGTTATAAATGCAATGAGAGAGAAAATCAACTCTAAAATAAAAATATGCAATCCTTTCTGCGAAATTGCTATATTTGCAGCTGTTAACCATAAATATCAAAGAAACTATAGTAATAAAAATTGAAATACTTTATCAACTTTAGTACAAAAAAAACTAATTAAAAAAAACACTTGGAAATTAATAAAAAGCTACACTAAATAATATTTATTGAAAATCCCTGTAAATGACTGATGTAGTCTTAAGCGTATACTACTGTCTAACCACGGATTGTATGGAAAGGCAAACATCCGGTTTACAGGCGGAAATGGAAGCATCTATTTGTTTTCAGGGATGTCAGATTTTGCAGATGTATGTAAGCCTCTAAATTAAGCAGAGTCTCATTCAAATGAGTGGAATACGCGCCAAAAATTATTATTTTCCCCCTCATTCAGATGGAATCGCCTTAACTGGATGTTTGCCGATTCCATACAATCCGTGGTCAAACAGTACACCTATCTCACCTTTGATGTTTTGAAATCGTACTATAAATTTTGTATTTTTTCCGAGTTTTACACAGATAAATTTACTCAAATTGCTTCTCAAATCAATCTAAAACTGTTTGCAGTATATCTGTTGCAGTTATATAGACACATTATTATCAGAACAAAAAATCTATTACTTTTTAATATCTTTTTAAAATGAAAAATGATTTTCCTGGAACCACTTATTGTCAATATCAAATGTAACACTAAATTTTCAAGGCATGCTGAATTTAAGTAATCTTCTCGACCGTTTTTATTATCACATTGTTTCATACCTTCTACAATTTTATTTCAAAGTGATGGAACTAGAGTTTCCCAGACTTTTTCTCCTAAAATTGCCCCGTTGGGTGCCGTACTGGAAATACATAGGAGTCTAGTCTACTGGATCTAATTCAGTTGGCGAACAGAATTAAGTTATATGCTATCTTTTTTAGGGAAACTCAATCTTTTGAAGAACGAAGTCAATAAAATTCGAAAATATACTTTCTATTGGCTTTGTTAGATTTAAAAATGGGTTGCGTTTGAAACTATAAGGCTACTTTATCACTTGTATTACTTGAACTGACCACCTAAAATCTATCTTCCAATCCGATGCATTTTTTTAAGGAAAAATCTCTTTCAAATGCATGGCTGAAAGTGAAATAATATTGGGGTCTCTTTTGCTGATTAACAAATTTATGTTATCTATCTTTTTTATGCATATGTACTTCACAACATATTTAAACATAGATAAAAATATCAACGTTTATGTGTTTATGTTTTACGTATAAATGTTATCTATCTAGCAAGAAAAGTATTTTTATAAACATTGTTTTCTTTTCAAATTGCAGTAAAACTTGCAATGTATGTGAACATGAGTTAAAAGGTCTTTCAAATACAAGTAAATAAGTATCAGAATAAAGTAGAAAATCCTACTTACACTCTTAATTCAAAAGAGCGAAAAAATAACTCTTAAAAAGAGTGAAATCTATTGCGGGTGCATTCATTCTTTCTGAATGCTAGCTTTATCGAAAAAAGACGCTTTACGAAAAAACCAAGACTAAAACTTTTCTTTATTCGCATGAAATTCGGAAACACTCCGTTTGATGAGCGAAATATGAAAACATTCTTGAAAAGAAGGACTCAAAAACATTTCCATTGGTTCGATTCTGTCACGTGATTTTGTTTAGGGAGAATCTTCTATACCTCCACGTTAGGCCACGTTAGGCGAGTACCAAGTGGATGTCGCTATCTAAATGTCTTCATTTAATGAATTTAAACAATATTTGTTGCTGAATGAGGTTTCCGAAGGAAGTGCACAAAAACTGCATGGTAAGTGCGAAGAATTTTCTTTTTTATCAAAACTTGTAACCGTTAATATTTCTTGAACTGCTCGTATATCATTACAAATCACCCACGTGCAATGTTACGGCGAACTTTTTGTAACTTTTTCTTCCAAATGAATGAAACTTTCATCAACAATTTTGTTTCGGTCATCAAATCAAAAATAGGACATTTGAAACAGTCGTTACCATCTTTGGTGTGTGTGTGTGTGTATACTGTATATATCTTTTAGGCAGGTGTTACAGACCCGACCATGCGCAAATCTATAGGTCGGATACCGAATCCGCTCCCGATGGTCGGAGCTCCAACCACTACGTATATTTTAAATTAATCAAATATTGTTTGTGTGTATAATAAACTTTAAAGAGTATCATAAACTTTGTACAATACACTCATTCATATGTGTAACATCCAATTCATTAATTAAGTGTCCTGAGGGGGAGGGGGTGGAAAATTCTCTACATACCCTTGCTTTGAGAGGGGGGGTGGGGTAGATCCATTCTTACGTAATATTTTCTAAGCCGATATTTTATAATAGAAATCCGTGGTCAAGTGGTTTGGCAAATATTATATTTCATTTGCTTCAGGAAGGTAAAAGTATGTATTATAGGATGAGCTGTTTTTTACTTGTGTTTCAAAGAATGAAACGTGTAAAATATAATAATAGAATCGCACTGTGTTTTGCATGTCTTATTTTAAATTATTATCGCATCATATACAAAAATTATTTGTCGGAAAAACATTCGGTCTAGAATCCTTACAGTAAACATTTCTTTACTCAAAAATGTTTCAAAAAAAAAAAAAATAATGATAGTTAATTTAGGAACGATCCCAGTGATGTAATATATGTTATTTTATTATTGTGAAGAAAAAAAGAATCTTACGTAAGATGGGGGGGGGGTTGGTCTTACATATCCTTACATAGGGGGAAGGGAAGGTCAAAATTTGCCAAAATTGTCCTTACGTAATTAATGAATGGCCCCGAAGAAACAAAATGGAATTCAAACGTATCTTGTCACACTTTATGAGTGACTTTTTAAATTAATTTGGACTGATGTAACTTTTAAAACATTATTAATGTTAAAAGGCACACCGAGAATATCAATATAGAGTTTCAAAATTTTTAATCTATTTATTTTTAACTGTGTGGGTTTTTTAATTTTATTTCAATCTTTAGATTCGGAAATGTACGTAATATTGCACGTGGGTGATTTGTAACGATATACGAGTAGTTCAAGAAATATTACCAGTGAAAGTTTTAATAAAACAAAATTCTTCGTACTACTTAAAATACAGTTTTTGTGCATCATCTTCGGAAACACTAAAAACAGTTGTTGTTTTTTTTTTTCATTTTTTTAACTTAAAAACTAATTTTTTTTTTCAAATGAAATAACAGTTTTGAAAACAGTTTTAAATTCAAATACACAGCATAAGCACATGAAAACACATTTAAAAAACAATTTCACCAAATGAGAGTGAAATGATTTTATCTATTTTATTCTAAAAAAGAGTGAAATAGAGGCTTTCCTAAACGGAAAGCAGCCACTCATTTAGGATATTAATTTAGTCTTAAAAAAGAGTGAAAATAACTTATCAAAAGGGAGTGAAATTAGCTTATCCAAAAGGAGTGAAAATAACCGCTCCGCAAAAGGAATGAAATTCACTCCTATAAGGAAAGTGCGTTTTCGACACTAAAGGAGTGAAAATTAACTCAGTCTGAGTTAAAATCGCTGGAATTTTTTAAGAGAGTACAGAAAGAAAAGTTTTACACATTCTCAAAAACGATCAATTAGCGAAGAAACGTATGTAAATACCTTGAGATGTTTATAAACATAACACATTTGTGTTTTCTTCTTGTGTTAATGAAATTTGTAACATCTTAATTAATTCGATGATCATATGATTCTGCTGTACATAGACTTCAAGGAAAGGGTAAAATAGTCATCCCTTTTTTTTTTGGACAGCTAAGAAAATAGCCTGGCGGCAAAGCTTTGGGAGAGAACGGATATTCAGTCTGTTTGCATTAGCAAGGCAGGCTTGGTGGAGACAATCGGAAACGTTGGTAACTTTTTCAGTTATCAAAATCTTGCATGGTGATGAACTAAACTGTTATACACTAAGTAAACGTACTTAGTTCCAGTAAACGTAATAAGTTTGGTAGCAAGCCATCTCTAAATATTCTCAAAAGTA
Organism: Uloborus diversus; assembly: GCF_026930045.1. Taxonomy (NCBI): domain Eukaryota; kingdom Metazoa; phylum Arthropoda; class Arachnida; order Araneae; family Uloboridae; genus Uloborus; species Uloborus diversus. The sequence goes on from NC_072737.1 coordinate 96,010,072, forward strand.
CTTTATACCATCATTCCATACATATATACCCCTAAGTTTTGAGTTATGTAGTTAAGCTTTCGAGTCACGTACTAGCATTTTATTACTTTAACTTTTAGCATAGCGTATACTTCACTACCGCAAACAACTCTCACATTTAGTAAATTTCGCTGCTCGTTTTTAATACGTCTACTTCATATACATCGTATTACAAATCAATGACGTTGTATGGCAAGAAGCCAGAGTATTTATTTTTTACTGTTTTTTTACGGCGCGCGCATGCCCACACATGTGTGGTACATTGCAAATATTCACATAAGAGGAATAAGCGGAAGAAAGGCTAAATATCATTTTTTGCCCGAATTGAGTTCAGTATGGTAAGACTGAATAATCGTAGGAGTATATATTGTTGCTGTATATAAACAGGTAAGTAAGAACAATAATCAAGGCGAAACATCACCTAAAAGTTTTCTGTAGAACGAATAAGGCAGGGGTTTAAAACTTTAACGTGTGATTTCCTCGAGCACTGGATGGATTGACATTTCGCCTTTCTTCTCTCTGCCCGTCTATATCAAATATTGCGAAACGTAAAACTCGCTGTACAGTGTAAAAACATGCGTAAGGTTATCGTCATTGTTACTGGGTATAACGTGATACAACTTCTAGAGTAAGGCTTGCTGATATTCAATCTAATTGTTGGGGAAAATTTTCACGACGGCTTATGTGTAGTTCAACCTACCGTCCTCCTCCCTTTGAGATAGTGTTCGTCCCTGGTTCAACTTTTTCATTTGTATCTTCCTGTGTTTTACATCTTCGATTTCATTTAGATTGTTTATTCATGAATATGTTTGTACTGTTTTTGTTTCTAGCAGCTTTGCGCTGGCATTACAGTACAGTTTAGTATTTATTCTTTCATTTTTTTTCAATGTCTTTGAATTTATATTTAAAATATGATAGATAGATAGATAGATAGATAGATAGATAGAAATAAAAGGAAAAATAGGCCTAAAAACTTTAGTAGGCTCGAAGTGTTCTATTGGGGCTTGAGTTACTAGGAATTTATAAGTGAGATTGCTGTTGCATATATATCCTCGTTTAAAATAAAAATATTAACAGAATAATAATAAGTAAATATATACAATAATGCTTAAAATAGTAAGATTCTAGGTTAATAAGGAAAACCGGAGTGGAATTTAAAGCGCACGCGTAAAGATCAACATCGACGCAGAACTCGGAAACTCACATTAACATAACTGACATGGGCCTTTGCGGATGAGTGATGAAAAACTTTTGCTGTGCGAACATGAAAGGCAACATTAAATGCAACTGCTGTGATGGAGACGGAAATCAAAGGGACTTTTGAACATAAAAACTTATTAAAAATTAAGAGATCGTATGTAATTAGTTAGGTAATCAAATAATTCATCGTATAGTAATGAAAATCAGTGTTTATTTTATAATTGGATGTTTAGTTTATTTTTGTACTGGGATTGTAAAATAAAATTGATTTATACGTTTGGGTAGGAAATCGTATGTAAGTATGATCAATTATTTTTTTACTTTTAGTTCCTCTTTGTTTTTTGTTCCCCCTTTTTTTATTTGAAAATAATTTTAGTGTGTGAATTAACAAGGGAAAATGCTCAATTTCAATGACCTGTATCTTTTTCACAAACCAAATATACAAACAATGTATATAATATGCTTAGTACTTGAATGGAATATTTAATTTAATATGACATTTTATTTTTAATTCCATCCCCTTTTTGTTTACAGGATCTAAAAATTTCATTTTTGTCATTTTTCCGATTTTTGAGGGGCTGTAATCTATAAAGGGTAAACGAACACACAACAACAGTTACATGTTCTTATTAGCGTGGTTCCAGTGATTTAGTTTTTACCATATTTCATTTTGTTTTTCCGTCCCCTACGCGAGTTATCCCCATTGAAATGAGCAAAATTTTTACACTTGAACTTTAACTTGTTGCTATTATTTTAATTATTAAGTTAAAGCCGCGAAACTCAGCACGTAAGACTATCAACCTATGCACATTAACATCAAAACGTAAAATCTTTACTCATAATAAAGCTGAAAGTCTCTGTCTGTGAGGATCTCTGTGACGCGAATAGCGCCTAGACCGTTCGGCCGATTTTCATGAAATTTGGCACAAAGTTAGTTTGTAGCATGGGGGTGTGCACCTCGAAGTGATTTTTCAAAAGTTCAATGTGGTTCTTTTTCTATTCCAATTTTAAAAACAAAATCATCAAAAGATGGACGAGTAAATTACGAAATTATCATAACGTGGATCCGTAACATGGGCACAAGCCTATTGGCGAGATGCAAAATTATCATAACGTGGAACCGTAACATGGGTACAAGCCAATTGGAGAGAAAATTCACCATTCATTATTTGTAAATATACAGGCGAACCGAAAGACCTTTTAATTTTTCTATTACTGGCAAAGCTTTGCGGGTACTACTAGTTAACTGCCATAAATGTAATTCAAACAGATTTTGGCCAAAGTGCAAAGGTCTAAAAGTCTTAGTTTTAACTACGAAAACCACTTTTGATGACCTTTAAAAAATCAAAGGTCCAGTTTAGGGAAAAAATAAAAGTAGTTTTAAACATCTTTCATATGCAGCATTTTAGGGATATGAGTTTCAAAAAAATTAAAAATGGTCGAGCGCACACTCCATCGAATCCCTTTACCATTAAAATTTTTTTTTGTTTTTAACAGTATAGACACATGGTTAGTAGTTTGGTATACTGTAATAATCATTTTTTTTATACAACCATTTTTTTCAATACACTAGATACGAGATACAACTAGGAATAGTTGTATCTAGATCAGACCTCGTATATAAGTTAAATTACTCCAAAAAAGTTTAAAAACAACAGTGCTGAATCGAATTTAATGGATAAACGTCACGCCAGTTTTTTACAATGTAAGGAACTTCGTACTAGAAGAACTAAGGACCTTTGATTACAGAACTTTTATTAGCGATAAGGACCTTTGATTATATAGAACCTGTACTAGGAACCTTTGATCATAAATGCGCATTTAAAGAAAATATTACCAACATTTTTTCGTTACTGTTCTTAAATTAAAATGCATTAATTGCCACTTCTCAAAAAAATTTGAACTATTCATCTTAAAGCACAAGAAAATCGATTGAACTCAAAATATTTTATTTTTCCAATTATTCAGCTTGAAGTATTTTACCAACCCTCTGCTGCGTTCCAGTTACCAAGCATACATTATCTTTCTCGTTGGCATATTATATTTCAGCAGATCAAAGCGAAATTACAGTTTTCATGACAAGTCTGTCACGAGGCAGAAACTTTCTTCAACATTCAAATAATTTCTCAACTTCGCGTTAGATCTCTGAAATCTTGGGAGTTATTGAATATGTAAGCACTTCGAATCTTGCTGCGAGGTGTTTTGTTGAATAAACTTGACGCGAGTTTTAGGAGGGGTATAAACGCAGTCTTAAAAGTTGTTTACCATTAAAAAATTAGGAATTTGTAGAGAAAATGGGGGTAATTTCATTTCTAACTATGAGTTAATTAACGTTAGGCTTAAGTGAATTTTAAAACTGGGATATAGTTAGTCTTAGAATTTATTTCCTTCTGAAGACTTTCAAAACTTGTAGTGTAAATTGGATGAGTGAATTTTGAGCTCCATTATGTTCGGAAAAAAATGAGAGAAGCATTTGTAAGATGACGGAACTAAAGACTAAACTAAAGTTTAAAAATATTTTAGGAAGGGAAACTAATAAAATATAGCGGAAATTGGGGTTAAAAACATTTAAGTATAAGTTTAACGACACTTAGCAATAGACTGCTTCGTTTAAAAATTCCGGAATCTCTGATAAAAGGAAAGATTTATGGCAGATTTTGTGCATAGAATGTAGAAACGAGCGTACAAACGAAATCAACATAATTTTATACCAAGGTCATAGTTTCAGTCCATTTTCGATTTTAACGGATGCAGTTGTGGATCTTTCTACTTCTGCTTAAACGAAAAAGCGATTCGGGATTTGTAAGACATACCTCCTTTGGTGGTCGCAATAATTCTAAAACTAGGCTGTAGGCATAACGAAAAAAATGTCAAATTGAGATGTATATAATTGAATGATATTTTGAAAAAAAAAAAGCAAAACAACGAACACAGAAATGAAATAGTAATACAAAATGGTAACAGAACTGTGTAATAAATTTAATACTTGCCCTTTGAACACTAAATTAAAAGGAGGGTTAATAACTTTTAGAGATATTTTGGACGTATCTTGCAAAACATTTATTTTAAGGGAAGGCTCATTATTTGAGACACAGACACTCTATTTTTTTTATATTTTACTTTGGAGCTATAGCTTGACGTAAAAACAGCAGCCTTGGAAAATCTAGCTACTAGCTGCGGAAGTCTTTAAAAAATGCCGAAGTTTTAGGGCAAATTTTTAGTTGTAGTAATGTAGCTAATTCATTTAAACACTCAAACTGCATTATTGATTGGCTTGTAATGTCTTAAGGAGGGGAAGGTGGGTTGAAAAAGCTTATTGTAAACGAAGTCTATAATACCAAAAGGTTTTAAAAACTTTACGCACAATTAAAGTAAAATAAATAACTTTGTGCTGGAAAGTAAAACAAGAAATAACAACGTATAATGGCACAAAGTGCAGAACATTGCAGACACTTGTTTCGGGATTACAAGGAACCCCTTTTTCAATGCAAAATAAGCGAACTAGTGGTTGAAAAGGCATCAGACAAAAGCCAAAGTTTTATGCGTAAAGATTTCATTAAAACGTTAGTACTGTTAAAGCGCCACCTATGTTTAGTTAAAAATTCAGGGAGTTTAAGGTCAGAGCGGCTGAAAGAATGCTGCTCTTAAGTGTATGAAATTAATCATAATAAAAGTTATACAGTCCACTTTTGTTGTAGTTCAATGGTTGTGTTGTGTTGCGTTGCAGAGTAGAGCCAACCGCTAGAAACCAGCTAATAGAAAAAGATAATCTTACCTAGAGGTAAGAACAAGTACTATAAACCAGGGCTGCGGAGTAGGAAGAAAAATTGCCGACTCCGACTCCTGGATTTTGAACCGTCCGACTCAGACTCCGTCTTTATTGTTATTATTTTTTTTTCAAATTCGCCTTCCTCGTGGAAAGGGGGAAAACCCCTAAACAGAGATTGAACTATTAATTCCTTTTTATGAAATTTTCGCGTTGTATTTTATTGTAAACCGAAGATGTATACAACGTTTGAAATTCAATCCGAGAATCAAATTATCCAACAGTTGCGATTTCTAAAGTGAGATTACTTAAAAATCTCAATAAAAAATGAATAGGATTATTTGCTCCCCTGTAATGTTCAACTAACAGTTGTTGATCAAATCCTGTGCTTTCAATTTTTAAAAGCTGCAACTTGAGGGGATTTTTATTTTATTTATTTATTTATTATTTTTGCTTAGTCAAAAAGCTTTTCTTGATAGGGGGCGTCTTCCCCCCTCCCGGGTGACACCCAGCTGGTGGGTACCATCTCAACTTAATCTCAGAGTTTATAAAAATTGAAATACTTTAATTCTAAAAAAATCCCCAATAATATCCCCCTAAATCTTAAATTTCATCTTAAAAATTTCAACGAAAATATTGCATTATATTGCGGGGAGAGGTCGGGTGCATGTATGTCTGGAGCAACTTTTACACAAAATGCGGCGGAATACAGCTTTGTACGAATAACTTTTTCTATGGCTACATTTATTGGCTCAATTTTTAATTTTAGTTTTATTGGCACCTTTAGAATTAACCTTAATAAGAAGAATTTAGGATTAACTTTTATTATTGAGTGTTGTAACCAAGAAATCATGTACTGATTTTATTTTGAACTTTTTAGTGATAACCAAGCTTTCTTAGATAAAGTCTTTAAATTAAATATATATATATATACAGTAAAACCTCGCTACAACGCTATCCGATACAACGATAAATCCCTCTACAACGATAATATTTCGCGGTCCCGGTGAACTTGCATAGGAATTAATGTTATCCTCTTTTCAATATTGCGATATTCTCTACAGCAATAAACCCCTGTAAAGCGATGTTTTTTAAAGTTTTCAACCCCTCTTTATTACGATAATTTGGTTTTCAAGTACAGTAAAATCCTGAAAATAACCCCTCCTATTTTCAAAAAAAAAAAAAAAAAGAGAAAAAACTTAAAACTTTATTTTTTCTTTAAAAATGGTTAGCTCTAAGTTTCGCGCTACATTTTAAACAATGCGTTTCCAAAATGGCGTCGCGCTGGAGATCCGAAAAGGTGTAACATTCCCATCTGATTGCGTCATCACTGTCACATGATCGACGAAAACGAAAGATTTGATTTTATTCACTAGTGTATTTTTCCTTAAGATGGCAGGGAGAAAGCAAATTTCATTTCAAGATAAACTCAACGTCATCAGCGATATTGATGATGGAATGAAGCAGGTTGATGCAGCTAAGAAATATGGATTATCTCAATCTACAGTTGCAACGTTCCTCAAGAAGAGGAAACATATTGAAGGTGTGAGATCAAATTCAGTTAATCCCAAGCGAAAACGACTAAAAGTCGCGACTAATGAAAACATTGATGCTGTCGTCCTGAAGTGGTTTCAAGAGATGAGGGCAACAAATATCCCAGTAAATGGACCCTTGTTATGTGCACAAGCACGGAAATATACAGCAATGCTAGGGAACGAAACTTTTAAAGCTAGCAATGGTTGGCTAATGCGTTTTCGGGATCGCCACGGAATCACTTTCCAGGAAATTCACGGAGAGAAAAAATCTGCTCCGATGAATGAGGCAAATGCCTGGAGACAAGAGAAGATGAAAGATATTCTTCAAAAGTATGCACCAGAAGACATTTACAACCTGATGAAGCTGGGCTGTTTTTTCAACTCCTCCCTGATAGAACATTGGCGTTTAAGGGTGAAAAGTGTCACGGCGGGAAGAAATCAAAACAAAGATTGACTGTTCTTCTGTGTGCCAATAGTACAGGAACACATAAAATTCAACCTCTTGTTATCGGCAAATCTTTGAAGCCAAGGTGCTTCAAGAATGTGAGAAGTCTTCCTGTGGAATATAAAGCCAATAAAAAGGCTTGGATGACGTCTAAATTTCTTTCTGAATGGTTGCTGAAGTTAGATAAGGAAATGAAGAAGAGGAAGAAAAAAATTGCATTGTTGATTGATAATTGCTCCGCTCACACCTCAATTCCAAAACTACAATGCGTTGAAATTGTTTTTTTTTTCCGGCCAACTGCACTTCCATATTGCAGCCACTCGACATGGGCAAAATTAAATGTTTTAAAGGATACTATAGGAAACGTTTGGTAGAATCGATACTTCTGGGGATTGAAAATAAAGTGGAAGACCCTTTTAAAGCTGTAAATGTTAAGGACTCATGTGACTTTATTGCTGGAAGTTGGTGGGCAGTAACAGAGAAAACCTTTCTGAATTGTTGGAAAAAGGCCGGTTTAGGTGTCTTAGAAGATAAAATGTTATCTGATTGTGATGAAAATTCCTCAGACTGTGATATTTTATATGATCAGGAAATAGTTTTGAATCTCCAAACATCTGTGTCCCAACTCGAGGAAAAAACGGGCAAAAAATATGGAGTGAACGTGGAGGATTATTTGACAGCGGATGACGATCTTACTGTTTTCGCAGGAGTTACTGATGAAGAAATTCTCTCTGAAATTACTGGTGAGATGAAACATAGTGGTGATGAAGACGATGAGGAGGAAGAAGAAGATGATGATAATACGAGTTCATCACAATCCTTATTGTCGACCCAGGAAACACTTCAATCAGTCAAATCTCTGCGGACATTTTTTTCAAGCCTTCCATCCACAAACGAGGATCATTTTCGTGCTTTGGACTCAATGTATACCTTGTTGGTTGACTTAACAATCAAAAAAGCGGCCAAACAAACAAAAATATTGGATTTTTTTCAATAAAAACGGATTTGAGGTATGTTTACGAGCTTATTTTCGGAATTTCTTTCAATTGATAGTAATATTTAGTCATAATTAACACCTTGCCAATAAATGTATTACAGATATACTATATATAAAAACATTTACACCTAGGTAATGCATATACTATAACATTTAAATAAAAAAAAACCTATTGTATTATCAAAATATATATGCCCTCGATATAACAATATATCCCTCTACAATAATATATTTCTTTGGTCCCCAAAATATCGTTATAGCGAGGTTTTACTGTGTATATATATATATATATATATATATATATATATATATATATATATATATATATATATATATATATATATATATATATATATATATATAATTTTTTTTTTTTATCGGATCTTTTGGATTTGCGCTTTCGGGCCAAGCCAGCACTTATTTGAATTTTTTAAGCACCCTCAAAAGTTTTCCGACTTGCTCAAGCGATTCATACATTCCTTTTGCTGTTTTATAACCGAGATCGAGATATATATATATATATATATATATATATATATTATTTTGAAAGTGATTACTTAGGAAATGTTAGGTAACAAAAATGTTTGCTGACAGTTGCTAAACTTAAATAAAGTTAGAAAATAAGCAAACTAGGAGACGGCGTAGGTAACTGTTACAGAAAGCTCGATAAACAATCAAGCCAACTGGTTGCCACAATGACAAGCATTTTCTTATTGGTAGCATGTAATCAAAGTAACAGGCAGTCAATTCTTTTACAAAAAGAGTCAGTGAAAATTAAAGAAATAAAAAAACCCGGAGTCGGGAGTCGGCATGTTTTCCAACGACTCCGACTCTTTTACCCCAAAATCAGTCCGACTCTTCGAATTTCACAGCCCTGCTATAAACACCAATCTTAAACGTTTCATTAGATTAAAAACTATTTGGATGAATGTTTTTAAATAAATGGATGGGTCAGCAATAATTCGAACTTACTTTATTGTGTTCGATTAAGTTAGACGATTGTACATTATATCGTTTAAAAGTTACATTTGCTTCTGTAATCCTAATAACAGGAAATGTCTCTAAGCTGAAATTTGTGCTGTTACTTTACATTTCTACAGCTGTGTGATAGAGCTGAATTTAGAAATTCAATTTAAATTCTCAAGAGGAAATGGAATTATTTAATTTAGTCCTAATTAAAAGAAAACTCTTAATGATCTCAACTTTTTTGTGTGCTTTCTGTGAAGAGTCAAACTCTGTTAATTGTTTATCTTTCTCTAATTAGCATACCTTCCCCATTTGGATTTATAGAAACATCTGATCAGCACTTTTCTCATTAGAGAGTTCTTAGAAACAGGAAGTTTCTGAATTTAAATTAATGTCATTGGATAAATACAGTTGATTTTTTTCCTCATTAAATGCTGTTTTTTTTTATTATTATAAATAATAACTTGCATCAATATACTATTTGAAGTAATTTTATTAAAAATAATAGTTTATGCTTAAAAGGACTAAGAAAAAAAATACCTCAAAATATCGATTTTTAGTTTTTTATTTAAAAAAATAAAGGAGATTTATCATTTTCCTAATAAATAAATAAATAAATAAATAAATAAATAAATAGATAAATAAATAGATAAATAAATAAATAGATAGATAGATATCGCAAAATACGAAGATTAAAACATGTGGCAGCAAGGGAAACTGCATTAGTCGAAAATTTTTTAGCCAGTTTTTTTGAAATGTGCTTTTATGATGCTTAGGTACACTTTACAGAAATTATACTATTATACTAGTATATGTTTGAAATTTGGCACAACTGTTTATTTTATAATATACACATGCTTTTAGTGAACCTAAAAGTTTAAGAAATTTTGTTGAAAATTTTTTGTAAAAATCCTTTTTGATGAAGAAAATTTCGAACATTTTTGAATGTTCAACTCTGAATTAAAAAAAACAAAATCAGTTTTTGAAAATAATTTAAAATGAGGTTAGCAACATCAGTTCTACTATTTTAAAGACACATTTAAAACTTAAAGGTACAATTTTATGTGTACCTAAAAATAAAAAAAGTGATTATTTTGTTCTCGAAAAACTATATCTTACTTCAGGCTATGTTTTAAAATAGTTTGCAATAAGTGAAAGTTTTAATTAACACTAACATGCTCCTAATAGTAGCTAAAAACACTACAAAAAAATTCACTTTTAAATAAGTATTTTGTAAAAAGATAGAAAAGTTTAAAAAGTAAATGTCTTTTCTGAATTTGTCAAGTCGAGAACGTCTTGGTCCCCTTAATCTTCCTTTCCCAACCCGTATTATAAATTATATATATGCAAGATGTGAAATTGCTCTTTCGAGCACTGTTTGAAAAGAAATTTAGTCTTTGTGAGATAAATCCTTAATGATATTTCTCGTTCACACCAGAAACATCTAACTACCAAATGGCACGAGCTTGAGGGTCATGGATCTGGACGAAATTCTGGATTTAGGTCAATCCTCATTAGATATTAGCCCAGGTAAAGCGGTTTGACTGCATAGGCTCTAGTTCGGCCGTAATGGGGGTCCAAAGTTTCTAGTTCAGCTTCTTAAAGCAATGGTTTTTAATTTGAAATTTACCTGCTTTACTCTTTTCTTGAGATTGCATTGCCACATCGCCCAACTTGATGTATTCAAAGTATAAAATAAATTTCACTGCTCTACGTTGTACTAACAAGAGATGCGACAGATGTTAAGAGAGCAAATTCTGTGCCAAGGTTTTAAATTTCAAAGACGACTCCATTGCAGTTCCGAAGCCAAACAACCAAATTTAGACCCTCTTGCAGCCCCCTATGTGCTGAAACTATTTTACCCGGACTTGTATCTAATACCAATTCACCTAAATCCAGAAGTCTATCCAGATCCGTGTCTCTCAAGTTTTTGCTGTCTGAACTACACTAATATGCAAGACTCTAGATAATTGCAATTGCGTTTTCATTCAAATTAGACACTTTGGGAGAATCTACCCTTCCAAGACATTCGGCGTCTCTTTTCAATACAACAAAGGAGGGGGGGAGACTTGTTCTATGTTGAGAATGCATTTAATTAGTTCATAGTGCAACGCAAATGCAAGAAAAGAGTTTAAAAAATAACTTCAAAGAAAATAACCATTGTTTTCTTGGACTCAAATAACAACTTTGGACTGACTCCCTTTGCAGACTAACGAGGGCCTATGTAGTCAAACCGCTTTACCTGGGTTCATGTCTAGTGTGAACTGACATAAAAACTGAATTTCATCCAGATCTGTGATCCTCAAGGTCGTGCCGTTTGGTAGTAAGCATCTTTCTAAAACAATACTGCTATTTTATACATTTTCTTCCGCCTACTTATTATAATCCTTCCTTTAAGTTATTGCTATTTTGATAAAATTAAATGTAAATGCTTCACGCAAAATAAGCTATCGTGCTACTGACAACGTACCATTTATGAATAGGATAAAAAATAACTAGCTACATAAAAGTTAAACCAATTTTCATATATTAGAAGAAAAACTAATAAAATAAAACCGATGCCAGAATATTCTAGAATTCAGGCTTAAACTTCGAGAACTTACAGCTTGTGCATTTTTTAACTACACTGGTGTGCAAAAATTAAGGACGAAGTCGAAAAATTAGCATATCAGCTGAACGAAGAGGCAGAGCGGACAGAAAGACCAATCAGGAGATTAAGTAAGGTGATGTACGGTAGCACATGCGCAGATATGCAGGCAGACGTAATGGGGGAGTGTCTGAGTAGTATAAAGCATGTTGTCGGAGTAAGATCAGTATTTCTGGCAAAGAGATTGCACGCCGTATAGCAGTTAAAATCACACCGAGTTGCTGCCTCAGCGAGAAATGGCGAATGATCAATCTGTTAGACGACATCTGGATGCTTTTACCCGAGGTCGAATCATTGGGAAGTTGGAGGAAGGCCGCAGTGTGACAAGTGTGGCTGCAGAGTTCGGAATTGTGTGTGCTCACAGCATCGTTTCACGACTTTGGAGACAATTTCAAACTACAGGACCAGCTATCCGGGGGTTCAGTAGTGGTCGTCCACGAGGAACCACGCCCGCAGATGACCGGTATATTGTCTTACAGGCCAGAAGAAACAGGCGGCAGATAGCGGGAGAAATCGCTAGACACACGACACAGGCGACTGGACGACCGATATCGCGTTTTACCGTGGCCAGAAGACTGCACGGTGGTGGTCTGTTTGCACGATGCCCTATACAGTGTGTACCTCTAACGCCTGCTCATCAGAGAAGGCGTTCTCTGTGGTGCCGGGAACACCGGAATTGGAGAGACAATGAATGGGGACGAGTACTCTTTACAGATGAGAGCAGATTCAGTCTGAGTAGCAATTCTCATCGTATATTCATCTGGAGAGAGCGGGGAAGCCGCAATCATCCCTCGAACATCATTGAAAAGGACAGGTATGGAGGTCGCGGTGTTCTCCTTTGGGGAGGCATCATGCTTGATAGTCGTACAGACCTTCACATCTTCGTCGCATTTTCAGTAAACGGGACCCATTATTGTAACGAGATTCTTCTTCCATATGTGCGTCTTTTTAGAGGCGCTATGTGTCCGCAGTTCCTTTTCATGGACGACAATGCACCATGTCATCGCACAGTAGCTGCCGAACAGCTCTTAGAGAGTGAGGATATTGAACGTATGGATTGGCCGGCACGATCTCCGGATCTCAATCCCATCAAGCATGTATGGGATTTTCTAGGCAGACGCTTGGCAGCTCGTACCTTATCACCAGTAACGATTCGGGAGCTTCGATTGGCGCTGCAAGACGAATGGGCAGCAATGCCTCAACAACTCATTGACACCCTCATTCTCAGCATGGGCAGACGCTGTGAAACCTGCCAAGCAGTCGGGGGAGATCATATCCCCTACTAAAAACCGGATGTTTCTTCCTGGACACCCATCACAGGGATGTTTCGGCAGGGATGCATTGCGCTCCATGCTACTTTTTCAATAAAGCTTCTTTTTATCCCTCTGATTTCTCTTTTAGTAAGTGTTGCTTACATTACACATGTCGTTACGTATTGGGGATCTTACGGTATTAAATGTGTTGATTTGGAAAGCGCTTGTACAAAGTTATATTGAAAAAACCGTCTCGTCCTTAATTTTTGCACACCAGTGTAAGTGAGTTTATTAAATATCTTAAATGTTAAGTAAAATTCAACTTTTTAACGCAAATAAGATAATCATCTTTTTAAAGTTTAAGGAAATACATATTACATTATCATGTGTTTGAAATTAAGAAATTAGATTTTGTAATTTTTTATCTTAAGGGATGTTATAGTATAAAATCCAAAAATATCCTTTGTAAATTAAAGTATATTTTAAAGATCGTTAAGCTACTAAGATATTCCTACAGAAACATAGCAAAAGATTGCACAAAAATGTGCTGAAAATGCTGGTATGTTATAACACAAAAGATACCAAACTGCTGTGCTATAAATTAAAAAAAAAATAGTTATTAAATAAAAACAAAAAATATAAGCCCAGTAGTTTAGAAGATTATTAAGTACTACTGAATAACTACACCAGGTTTATAATAGATACACACAGAAAACAAATCATAAATTCAAAAGCAGAACAGGATGATTAACAGTTGGGGTCCATTAAATTTTACGGGGTTCCTTGATTGTTACAAAAGGAATGGCCCCTGACCGTTAATTCTTCTTTTCTTTTCTTTTTTTTGGTTGTTATGCGGTCGGATTTTTTTGTTTTTATTTAATTATTATTTTTTATTTTACAATTTTTAGAAAATTTTCATTGATTTATTTTTTTGATTATGAGAAGATAATTTTATTAAAAGTGAGTTTACATCGTGAGGTTTATTAAGAAAAGTTCGGCGATTTAAACTACTGATTATTAGTCCCCATAGTGACCTTACTCGTCTTCAAGCTTTATACATACTTGATCTTTAACAAAAATGCGCGAACTTAAGTCAACCGCAGCTATATAAACAGCCTGTTATAACTCATGACGACGCAAACTGGGAAACGTCCGTCAGTCAAATATTTCTCACAAAGCTAAAAAGCCCGTCAAGAAAGTACACGTCACAAAACTCGGACCCCTGAATCAAGACACAAAACAAATGCAACATGTTAGAGATGAGAATCGAATTAGTAGACTTAGTAAACAAAAAATTCAGGCAGCGAAAACGCTACCTGCATTTGTCGCACGCTGTGTCGTACGCTACCTGCCTGCCACACGATTCCGAACTGTCAATACGGCAACTGGTTATTTATATGGTGAATTTTGATTACTGTCAAGTGTTTAGTGACACTCCCAAGGTTAAGACATCGATTGACATAAGAGTTTTCGAAATTGGCCAAGGCGTTCAGCCTCAAAAATGCCACATAGGAACAAACATGCATAGACTCATAAACACATTACCCTCCTTTGCGCCGCACACGCATAGTCGGGTAAAAATTGGCCAACAAATTTTAATAAGTCGATTAAAATGTGACTAAGCCAGTTGTATCGTATTCACAGACAAAATGATAACGTCGCAGTTTTGATAGGTAATTTCAAAACATACTCAGCATGAAAAGAAGGCAAAATACCACTACTGAAAAATTCATCTGAACTGAATAAATATATTTTACGAAGTAACCATAAAGCATCAAGGTATTAATTACGTTTTTGGTTTTAGATACTTCAGAAGCAGAATTTATAGCATAACAGCTCAGGGAGGCTAACGCCTTCTTCTCTTGTTGACATCAGTATCCTTTGTTTGCAGCTAAACTTTCTTTCAATTTTGAGACCTAAACACATTCTAATCCAATTTCACAGCATCCACTTAGCGTGGCTTCAGTTTTCCAGAGCAATTCATTTGGCCATGAAAATTTTCGTCAGAATTTTGCTGTTGTAAATGTGGAATACGGGGCTAATCTAATTTGAACGGCTAGTCTTGATATTGTAAACAAAATATGGGTGCTTGAACAGCTTGTGCAGTTCACTGTAGCGTCTCCTATTCCAGAAGCAATTTTATTAATCTTACTTATCTGCCGAGCTGAATAAAACAAAATAAAATGTCTTACATTAAAATAATACTTCTGTTTTAATGCAATTTTTTGTATCTTGTTCAGAGCTACATTCAAATTGCAGGACAAACATAAATAATTTACTAAAATCAAAAACTTTAATTTGTAAAGTTAGAAGATGGACCTAACTCTCAGTTTGAGGGAAAAAAAAGATTGAAAATGAAAGGCTGAACTACAAATCAAAAAAAAAAAAAACTGGGCAAGTTAGAAAGAGCATCTACTACATATTTGGTTAAGAAAACAACGCTAGGACTCACCGAAACGATGTGGAATTTCTTTTAAAACTTGAGATGAAAACATATGGAGCATTGGTAGGACGTTTATGAATACTTCTTAGAATACGAACAGATTCTTAGAACTCAAGACTTTGAAAAATAATATTTAAATAAAGCTCTAGATATATAAAACATTGAAGCAACTGTTTGAGACTGAACTTGCGAAATCTTGTTGAAGCAACGCCTCCTTTGTCTGAAAGCCTTCTCACGGACGACACATGTGGTCAACATGAAGCCAGTTCACTCGCGCCGTGACTTGAAAAGCGTTTTGTTTACAAAGTTACACCAATTTAAAAATTAAAGAAAAAATCAACGGATATCTTTTGCTTTCAACTAAATCATTAATCTAATGGAAATTTAATTGTCTATTTCTATTTCACCTCTCAAAATCAATTATTGCACTGATTTTATAAAAGAAACTAGTGCGTTTTCCATGGCTGAAAACAAAATAATTGCTAATTTTTCTGTCATACATTTTCTGAATTTAAAATAGACATCGAGGGAAAAAACCCACCAGTAATCCAAAAGTTAACTATAGCAAAATTACTTAGAGCTGTGATATTTTTTTATGCAGGTTTAAAAATAAATATAAAATATTTCAAAAGATTTTTATTTTCTTTGAAGTTTCCTTAAATTATTTGGAATAAATAATTATTTCTGATTTTTCAACTCTATCTACTTTGGTACACACACTGTTCCTTCGCTATAAATGTCAAAAATACATAACTAGATTAAAACTTTTGGTTGGAGCTTTGCAGCTTTGACAAAATGCTATAATTACTTCTAGAGGAAAATAATTGTCATAACTACAGATAAATGAATAAAAAATTCTCATATTTTTTGAATAACATATGTGTTTGCACAAAAAAGGTATTAATAGTTTAAGGACTTTTTGTACGTCCCGTGTGTAACCCATTTTTTTTATTTTATTCAAGTAACTATTAATTAAATATGGGATTAACTGTTATTCTTTGATAGTATAATAAAGCATATATTATATCCCAACAGCATTATTTTTTGAAGGCTTTGGTCAGCTGGAAAAAATAAACTTAGTGTTACGCACGGGACATTTTTCCAAAATCATCCTAATGTATTTTTTCTTAAGGTACATTTCATACAAATAATCCTTTCTAATGGAAATGGTTCTCGAATAAATTTGAAAGAAACAAAAATGTAGAATGGGTAGCCTATGTTATTCTTTTAATTACTTCATGAATGTGATACTCAAACAAAGACAATATTTTAAGAACAGCAACTTTTATTTGCATAGAATGGTAACACATAAAAAGAGCACCTATTACCATTTATGCTACGCGTGAGTTCGAAAAAGAGCTAACGCTCAAATTATTTAGTTATTAGGAACTCACAATCAAAAACTAATATGCAAAACTAACATTCAGGTAAAAAATACTTCATACTACATACATTTGCAGAGGTGGTGTTCTACAATTTTTACAATACCCATGAATTCTGTTTTTTTTTTTTCTTTTTTTAGAGCACCGTTTAATTTAACTGACTCTGCTTTCATTTGTTAAAAAGTATCGGTAATAATGAAATCATTAAAGAAATTGAAAAATGAAGACACTTTTTTCTAAAGAAAGGGGGGAGGGTAATGAAAATGTTCATTTCACTTAATACAATAGCCTAAGAATCTCCACAGTCTACAACTAATTAAAAATAAAACTACCTACGTTTTCGCAATAATCTGCGATGTACATCACAGCGTCGCACTGTTTCCTGGGTTGTAATTCAAATAGTAAAATAGTTAAGGAAAATATAAACTTTTTTTCCAGAAACATAGTTCCCTTTGCAGCCATAAATTGCACGTTTGTTAAACATTTTTATTCATTCAAAATAATCAACTACCAACACAACAATTTCATCATACAATTCAAAGGAGTGGGCTCCCTTAAACTTTATAACTTCTGGAGAAAATAGAACCTTTTTTTCTGGAAGCATAGTTCCCTTTGCAGACATAAACTTCACGTTTATTAACCATTTTTACTCATTCAAAATAATCAAATACCAACTATCAACAGAACAATTACATCATACACGAGCTCCAAACTTGGCGTAACCAGCGTATTCCCTTCCTCTTGCATGGCCTCATGGTAACCACGTGACCTTCTCTAACTCACCCCCGGAAGCAGGCTTAGAGATATAAGAGGCATTGGTTGAACCCCAGTAGATATTACCCCCCCCCCACCATCGTTTTCTAATGAGAACACTATTTTTAATAAAATCTTTTAATGTTATCAGGTTAATGTTAAAGAAAGAAAAAAAATGATTGTAAATATAAGTAATCATTTGGAATTGTTAGTTACAAATTAAATTTCTTGTTTATCTTGCAGAATATTTTGAGAGGTTGTCATAGTTTTCAATCATATTAGACCTTAGTGAAAATGAAAACATACATTTCATTTCAAATATTTCATTTCATAGTTTAATACAACTGATGCCGTGTTTCACAGGTACTTAATAGAGAAAGGCGCAAAAGTTTAAATACAAGGATAAATGTTTTGATAAAATGAAACACATATACCGGAAGGCTCTGGATTTTGTACTGAATTAAAACAACTGTATTATTAGTTCATGTGTCAAATTTGGGGACGATTCATTAAAGATAAAACTTCAACTTGTTTAAAAATATTATATAAATCAAATTTTGTGTTCATGCAAAAGTTTATATACACAAAAAAATATTTATATATCACAAACCATAAAAAATCTTTCACTAATTTGGGGTATCGGTACATTGCTCCTGCTGAGATAGAATGTGTGTTTGATTGCTAGTGTACGTAAGTCACAAAACGTTACGTTTTATATTTCAGTGAATATTTCTCGTACTAATGTCAAACCTTTTATGTTGAGTTCTTTTAAATGTGTATTATATACCTAACTAAAAGTTAGGGGATCTAGGGACCGTATAAAAAGTTAGATTTCGTATTGTTTCGTTCACTTTTTGTTTCGTTTTTTACCATCAATATCTGAAGCGTGGATCTTATGTTCACCATTTTTGCAACGGCAAGTACGCATCTAGGACTAACGGTTGCGAAAATAGAGGTCTTGCAGTTTAAACAAAGACACGTTGCAGATTCTATTTTTCCATTACAATCGTGCTTATTTGGGGAACTGTTAAGAAAAGAATCGACAACAAACTTTTGGTTTTGGATGAATACCGAAACGGTTGTTCATCTACGGATTCTGTTACATGTTATTTTTTATATAAATTGAAGTTTTATGTGATTAAGAGACAAAATGGCAGTTCGAGTTCTTTTAATTCCTTCATACTCACGACACGCAGTTTTTCTCGGCATTTTTATGGAGTACACATGTTTAAATTAATCTTGAATTAAAGCAATGTCCGCTACAACAATTGGACCAATTTAAAGCAAGAAAAGTTTGCAAAGGGGATTCACTTTCAGTTTTCAACTGATACATCGTCCCACATTCTTCAGGCAAGAACTGCAGAGATTTTGGCTGTTTGATTATTCATTAAGCATTCGCTACAATCTCTAGACCATATGGTCAAAGAAGAAAACTTCATATTTTCGCCACTTATTTCCTTTCAAAAGATATTCGCACAAAACCTGATTTGTGCATAAACTTTTGCGACATAAAAAAAAAATGTAATTCATGATTTTTATTTAAATTATTTTTCATAACTTTAAAACACATTTATGATTGTACTGTCCATCTACAGAAGAAATTTGAAAGAATTCCACTATTTAATTCAAATATTTGCATTGTGCTTAAAGTTTTGCGCTGCACTGTACAGCACATCTATGTTACACATAACCTAATTTACGTTCCTACACCTATTTAAACAATTTCTCTTAATAAAGTTTCTCCCCTCTTTTCGAGTCTATAAAATTTAAGATCTTTGGAAATTGCAATTTTTGAAATGTAATTAAATGTAACTAGGGCAATCTAATCTATGGGACAAAATTAAGGAATCTAATAATTTTGTCTTTCCACACGGAGTTAGATACTTTTCTTTTTGTCATTAAAAGTTCAGCTCATTTTAATCAAAACCTTTTTCATTTCGCGCAATATAAAGAGATAGTTTTAATTAAGTGTGCGTAATTAAAGGACTTCCGATTTCTGTGAAAGTTCTATGCAAAGAGCTTTCTGAGTATGGAATAGGTAGCTTAATTTTTCACATTTAATGGCCAGTTTTACACAGTAATAAATCATGCTGCAATGCACTTGTTCAAGTTGTGTGTTATAGAGAAAAATCACGTTAAAATGAACTTCAACAAACCACGATTTTTACTCGTTGTAACAGGGAACTTCTTTGTAACAAAAATCAAGCAATGTAATTAAAATGAAGGGACTGAACCTTTATTTCGTTGAAACGTAGTAATAAAATCAAGATAAGGAATTTTGTTTCCCTAAATTATCTCGAGAGGTATTGGATAGAAATGAATGAAATCAGGTAGGTGTGCATTTTGTTGTACAACATTAACGTGCTCAAAACGTCATTAATTAGAATAAGTAATGATCAATAGTCCAATTGGGCACAAAATTCTGTTTGAAAGATGGCAATAAAAAGTAACTAGTATGTGGCCTGTGGTCGTTTCAGAAAGATAAACAGCATGCACAATGGGATGTCATGCTATTAACAAGTGAGTTTAGGAGCGCTTGTGGAAGTTAGATCACTCCTCTTCTAAAACAGTTTTTAACTTCTGAATGGGGCTTTGGGGGAGGGAGGATGTCGCAACTGCCCTTTTAAGAGCATCCAAGCATGTTCAATGGGATTAAGGTTAGATAATTTGGCCTTCTATTTCATTTGGTGAATGTCTTCGCTTTTTAAATAGCACGGAACTGAGATTTTTAATCAAAAATTGATTATTTTGTGATTAAAAATCTCAGTTCCGTGTAACTATGCAGCGTTTATGCAAAAAAAAAAAAAAAAAGTCAGCAGAAACTGAAAAATTGCTAATAGGGTTTTAAGATATTCTGCCAATACCTCTTTTTATTCCACGAACCAAATAGAGCGGTGTACGGGTACCTTCAATGATCTTTGCTGTGAAAGTCACTTCTTCACCGCAATTGGTGTACTATTTTATGATGTTACGATAGTATCGTCTACTACGTTTCCCCCATGCAAAGACTAGATGAGAATTCAGTTGTAGACCAAATGAAGAATCTTTCCAGAAGAGAAAATTTGACCACAGAAGCTTCGTTAAACGCCGGTGTAGTATGTACCACTGTAAATGTTCTCTTTTGTGATACGGAGGAGTGGAGAGCAAATATTCTTCTTTATGGCACACAATCATGCGTCATGTAACCTTCTGGCAACTGTCTTGCTGATGTTTCTGTGACCGCAGTGAAGCCACAACACAGTCGTATGGTTGTAAGTGTCGTGTAGCGCTTTTCTGAAAGCACCAAATACTGGTAGTCATTAGTATTTTTGGCTCTGGGGAGATCTCCCGCTGATGCTCCGGTCACAGTCACATTGTTTTTAAACTTCATTCAACAATTCGGGGTGACACTTGGCGTTACACGCAGTTCTTCTGCAACCGGAGCTAGAGACTTTCCGCCTGAAAACTGGTGACGATTCTCCTCCTCATACATTCACCTGGGTCATTCTCCAAAAAATGTAACTTTTGAAAGCAAATGTTTTTCAATTTCGAAACTTTTTGTTTCTTTTTTTTTAATTCTTACATGAAAGTGTTACCTACTAGAAGTACCCATAAACAATGACCTAGCTAATTTACATATATTTTATTCATAAATTAAAAAAAATAATAAGAGAGTGCCTTTTTCACAGAAATAAAAGAAAAAGAAAAAACTTTTAATGTTTTAAAATCGAGGCCAATTTAATATAAAAGTAGTCATTTTGTTAATTGGACAAACAATGGGATATTTTAATGATTAGTAGGAATCTAATATTAAGCTCTCTCTATAAAATTACGGTTTAATTTTTAGTTATCTTTTTAATCCAAATGTGTGTTAAATATAGTATTTAGTAAGTTTGAGAATATACTACCAATTTATAATTTTGGCATAATGACTAGTATTGATGTATTTCCCCTCCATCACTTATTTTCAACTCAGAAATACTGACTTAGATAAGGTCTGTCACGAAGTGGAGATTCACGGATGTGAGGAATTTTCCACTAATCTAGGCCTAATGGATACATTTTTTGGGGAAATATTTTTTTCTTCGTTGTTACGATCTGCACATGTCGAAAATATGAAAAAATGATCACTTCTTTTTTTACATTAATATACATCCCTGAATTTCAAGTTCACGGAGGTGAGAGTTTACAATAACCACACGCAATTTGTCAAACAAAATCTATCTTCTTGTTTTTCTACAAAAATCTCACAACTTCTTCATGGCTGAAAATAAACAAGGAGGGCTCCCTTGAGAATTTATTGTGGGACACGATTCCTTATCCTACTAAAACGAACTAAAACACAATATTAAACAATTAAATAAACTGAAACAATTAGTGTTTGAGACACTTGTGAAAGGAATCTATACAAATAATAAAATAAGATGTTTGTGTGTGTGTGTGTGGCGCGCATCCCGGGAAAACGGTAAGGCCTAGAAAGATGAAATTTGGTATACAGGTGTAGTTTTTGCTGAAGTTGTGCACCTCGGGCTTCGATTTTTGATATTTTAATTAGAAAAAAAGTTATTTAATGTTTTATGTGATTTTTAGCACTTTTTAGTACTTTTAACCTCACAGACCCCGAACCAATCGCGCCAGACAAATATTTTTTGTACTATAGTGTCGGAAATTTAATTTTAAATATGATGAAGAAAAACATTTTGAAGATAGAGCAATTTTTGTATTTTTTATAAATTTTTGAAAAAACCTTCATTTTGCATTTTTTTCTGGGTTTAGTTTTTTTCGAAACCGATCCTGCAAAAAGTATTGAGCCCTCAATTCCAAAATTTTAGTTGGTAATAGTAAAAACATTCCCGCTTCCTTCAGAAGAAAAAAGTTTTTAAAAATACGCAAAAGTTTTTTTTTTTTTTACAAATTTTTAAATGAAAAACACGACGCGACCTGTAAGCATTGCCGGCTGAGTTCCGCACTTCCTAATCACGTGACCTAACTGAAATCGTTTGCTTTCTCTTCACTTTTTTTTTTTTCCCAACGTTCAGAGATTTCATATCTTTATTTTCCCAACCAACTTTTTTTTTTTCCTGGACGTTTTGCTACCTTTAATGGATACTTAGAGCCTTTTTTTTTTGCGTGCAATTTTAAGTAAATAAATAAAGCCCGCGGTATTTTGCATGATTTTTGTAGGGATTGGTGGTTAGGTTCGGCAGATAGAGAGATATTAAGTGAGCAAAAAATGTTTTTTTTTTTTTTACACAGAAAAGGATTGTTAATTACTATCAGAGGTAGATATGCATGGATCGTATAGATAGATATATAGAGAGAAAGAGGGACTATATATGCACAAATATACAGGTGGATACAGTAGATGGGCAGTAAGAAATAGAGGAATTTCAACGGCGGATCAATAGCCCCCCCCCCCACACACACACACACAAACACACACCATGACTTTGAAAAAACAATGCTTTCACATAAAAGTGGAAGTGCTTTTTGATATTTTCCGACAAAATTTGCATGAAGAGTCCCCTTGTGCTAATTGTCTAATCAGCCGCCGAAGGCGGCAACCCTGGCGCAAAAAGGCGAATTGCGTAAAAAGGCGGACCAGCTGGTCGCCGCAGGCAGCTAGTAATAAATAAATAAGTATATCCTTTTAATTTAACAAGTTATTAAGCAACATAAACAGTCGCACCTGGTGTGTGACATGCCACGGAGTTGAGAATTCACATGTTGTGAACCAAAAAGTATTAAAGAAAAAATTCTTATTAAAAGATTGTTGGCATGTTTAAAAAGAGATAGTTTTGATGAAATTAAAAAGAATTGTTAAATGCTCAACGCGTTCCTTAACATTTTTACAGTAAAAGGCGTGTGACAGAAAAGTTACACTTTTTGAAGAATGACCCACCTAAGCAAGGATGTCATATCACATAAAACTCAAGATAAAATAATACGATTATTCAAGAGCGGCAATAAACGTGCATTTTATATTGCAGAGCGGCATTAACCGAGGAGCTGGTCCCAAGCTTTTATACCTCATGCTGCTTAAGAGTCATTTTTCTTTTAAAGCTGGACAAAGTGAATGGGGGCCTAATAGTTGACACCTTCAATTTTCCTGAGACTTTCAGGATGTTTTACGAGTATGGTGATAAGAAAAAGTGGTGAAGCTTCTTTCCTGTCTAATTTGACTTGTTGGTCCTCAAATGGAGGTCAAAGTTTAGGGTCGTGAAAAAAAAGAGCTAAATATATAATTGCTTTGCTTCAAAAGCAATGAGTGAACCGAGCCAATTCTTTTAAATAAGAATATCACTTGATACTAGGTACATTCTAGCATAATTATTTTGGTGACTCACTCATGGCTTTGAAGGCAAAGGTCAATTGAAAATGCAATTTTTCAAACTTTTTTTGCCTTGTTTGGGCTCAGATATCTGCTAAAGCCGTGAGCAACCCTCGGAAATAAGTATATGATTAAGTACTCACCACAGTATTGTACTAAGAAAAACATAAAATAGCTTTCGTTTCCCTTGACTTTAGTAGATAAACGGTTTCAAAGTCGGTGATTTTTCTAAAATGGTCAAGTTTAGAGGTCAATAACTTTGATTGCGACGGGTCAACAACTTTGGGACACAGCCTTTAGCTATAGTCCGAGTTGTGTAGTTTAAGGTCCAGGTGAGAAACCCATGGCAACTAATCAACTTTTTTAATTACGCGGTTTTAAAGTTGATAATTTGAAACAACAAGAATCAAAGTTTTAGGTCAATTACTCTATAACGCCTGAGTCATTAACTTCGAACAAGAGCTGTAATTATGCTCTACGTAGTGTAGTTTTAGACTCATGTCAGAAAACCATAAGATCTAATCATCTTACTTAATTAAACGGTCTCAAAAATGATGATTTCAGTATAAAAGAGCGTTTTTTCACGAGTTTATATGCGTGCTACTCAAAATATAATAAGCTCAAATTTACATAAACACTAGAACGATTCAACAGCGAAATCTACTTTAAGCTCCCAAGATTTCACGCTTCCAGTGTAATAAAGTTTTCTGTAACCTTGATCACAACATGGCAGTTCTTCTCACAAAGCTGATCCGCCATTTTGGAGATGTTAGATCTTCAGGATTCGGATCTCGGAAGCTGAAAATTTGCATAGGTTAGATTCAAAGACATCTCTACACTTTTATAAAATTTCAACTTATTCGGCGATGATTGAGCAGGGGCAGTTTTAAAAATTTAGGTCAGTTGACGTGGAATCACTAATACAACATTGACAATTCACATGCATCTTTTTTTATTTTTGACTTTATACTGATCATAAATCAATGCTATATTTTAGGAAGAGTATTGAAATTACAGTAGAATTTGCATACACACTGCTTAGTAATAAACTTTTATAAATAAACAAATTTATTAAATTTGGCTCAAAAGTAAAAACATAAATACAAAGGTAAAAAAAAA
This sequence comes from Uloborus diversus, assembly GCF_026930045.1. Lineage (NCBI taxonomy): Eukaryota > Metazoa > Arthropoda > Arachnida > Araneae > Uloboridae > Uloborus > Uloborus diversus. The sequence goes on from NC_072737.1 coordinate 96,034,906, forward strand.
CATACACACACAGGTTTGTTAGGCAATAAAAAAAGATGCGGATGAAATGTGTATAATGTTTATATTAGAGTGATTCCATGTCAACTGACCTGATTTTTCAAACTGTCCCCGCTCGATCATCCCCGAATGGGATGAAATTTTATAGAGGCGAAGAGATGTCTTTGAAACTAACCCTGATGCTAATTTTCAGCTTCTGAGATCTGAATCCTGAGGATCTATGATCTCCAAAATATATATGTGTTTTATAAGTAGTTTAAACTAATAGCAAGAGAAATCGAAGGCATTCGCAAAACCTATATTTTGATTGTAAAATAATATCCGTCACCTTTTTTTACAGCACCCTTTCCTCTATAAGCAGCGATAAATGGTTTGAAATTTTTTCAGCGTCTTGTAACATCTAAAGTAGAAAACCAAGAAATATCAACTGTGGTTGCCGAATCACTGTCACGAAATCTGTGACTTTCCATCGAGCATCTTACAATGCTTGCTGTATTTAATTCTGGTGATTTTGTGGAGGAAAAGCAAAACATAGTAAAAGTTGTTCAAGGAAGATGGTGATTAGGATTGTTCGAAAAAACTTTTTCCCAGCTCGAGTCCAGGACACCCCCCCCCCTTTTTTTTAGACTTACTAATACTATTATGCTGTAAAAGTTTTACCTTCTTACTCAAGTTTTAAGAGAGTGCTCAATGACCCTTAATTTAACAGCCGTAGCGTAGAAAATGCGACAAATTTAGAAATGTTTATTTTTCCCAGCTGTTATTTTGTAAATAATCATTTTATTGCAATCTATATGCATGTTACTCGTGTATATTAAAAAATGTATCATTGTTTTTCAGTGCAAAGTATTTTTAATACCCCTCCCCATACATATGATATTTGGGGGAGGGGGTTGAGCACCCTCTTTCAGTTGAAATACGAAGCTAAAATTCTTCCAGTTGATTACCATCCACAAGTCTAAAAATATTGATGGGTGTCCTGTTATCGAGGAGAAACTATTTTACATGTATTTTTAAACCACCCTAATGGTGATGCTGAAATACTAAAAACTTACACGACTGCAAACGTTATCCCGTGTTTTGATTAAAACCACAGGAATGTTTCTTACCTTATTAAGAATCAACTACACTTACCTGAAAATTGATCTTGAGCGTACTATACGTTTTATATTAGTTGATAAATACGGTTGCTAATCCAGTCAGCTATTAAAAGATACTGTTTCCGCACGTGCTATTGAAATTTATCTTTAACAATCTATATTATCTCCATTCTATTATTTATATTCTTTTCAAAATGTACAATACTGGTACGGTCTGGCTTTCACGAAAAAGCTCCCGCCGGCAAGTCTGAGCTCGTCTACTGCCATAGAAACGGACTTCGTTCATTTTCTGCAAGGGTTAGCAGGAAGGCTTTTTGGCGCCATTTCGGCACTAGTCTGCTCGCCTTTGTGCAGTCGTACGGGTTTTTAAAACATTAAGCTTCCCTTGGAAAAATGAGACGCGCCTCGTTGCTATAGCAACAGACAGGCGCAGACATTTCAGCGGTGGCTTTTCTCGTGATGGTCGGACAGTACATCTATATGTGAAAAAAAATCCTTATTTTTTTGTACATTTTGTCTGAAAGATTTTAAGTTAATGAAAAAAATATATATTTTTGTCAAAAATGTTTAGATCTTTACGAATATAAATTATAGTGGAAAAAATATACAGAAAAACATAAATTAAACACAGTAAAACTCAAATTTTAAACCTCTCTATTTGATTCTACTTTCTACGATACAGGTTAACACAGTGAGTACCAATATCCACCTCACTCCCCGCCCCCAAGCTGACTGATAAGAATTATTTCAAGAAAGGAGTACATGTTTAGGAAAGATTTTTATGGTTTTAGAAACATTTTATTCGTAGTTTGTTTTATTTCACACCTTTTATTGTAAATATTTTGTGTTTGTGCGTAATAAAATGTTATTCTGTAATTCTTAAGTATTCAAATACTACCATAATCCCTGATAAACGTAATAATATTTAAGCCCTAAATAAAACATGTACTTTCCTCACAACTGTTTCTTAATTGCAGTGTGCTACATATAAAAGGTATTTCTATCATTAAGAAAAGCAATTGTAATTGGAGATGTAAAATTAATTGATCTACAACTCGTATAAAATTTTACACATTCCGAAGCACAGCATTAATGAGAAAAAAATTACTATGGCAAAAGTGCTTCAACACAAGGAATTCTCAAGCTCAATTACAGAAATTTTACTTCAAGTTTCGAAAATAATGAGCAATTCGAAATAGTATTTCTCTTCGAACTTGGAGAATTTTGCAAGAAAAGTTTAAAGCTATAACTATTTGCGTAATTAAGTATTCAAATGAGTTTTCGCGGTTGGGTATTCTTTTTAATCCGATTGAAAGAAGAAAACTTACAGAATTTTCTTCGCCATTTTCGATGTGATGACTAAAAACAAGCGTTCTAAAGTAATTAAAATATTGAAGGGGAAATATAATTTCACAAAACTCCAACGAGAATACCTCATTACATGTATCAAAATATGTAAAAAAGTAAGTTGATATATGTGTGTGTGTAGTGATGGGGTATTTTCTAAGACATTTTATTTTGAACTTGATCATGTCTAGGGGATTTCATCACACAACGATGTGACATCGTACACTGATAAACATTTAATAATTGACAGCACAAGACGAATACAGGAACATAGAGCATCAATCAAAAACACATCAACACATCGATACTTCTTCCACCATACATCACATTTGTTCTCCTTCTACGCGCCAACTCTAGCCGCGTCGCGCAAAATTTGTCTACGCGCGTAGGAATAACAAAAGCATAGTTCACAAGAGTTCGAGTTCTTAATAAAATGTCTTGGAAAATAGCACATCGCCACACACACACACATATATATATATATATATATATATATATATATATATATATATATATATATATATATATATATATATATATATATATATATATATGTGTGTGTGTGTGTGTGTTTATGTCGCCATAAAACTCGAAAACTAAGTAGCAGATTTTACTGAACATTTCAGTTTGTTCTTATTAGTACGGGGGAATATAATAGCCTGTTTCGGAAAAGTTCGAAAAGTATTTTCTTTTTTTTTAAATGTATATTCTAATTTAATACAGAATATTGACATAAAATACCTAATATGAGGTTGAAAAAGTAATTGCACACATTAATATTACATTTTTATCGAAAACACTAATTTTTCTACAGGGGATGGGCTCTGCTCCAAAAATTCAAAACTAATTAAATACGAATTACAAGCTTTTTTAGTTTAAAGACTTTCCTCAATGCAAATCGTTATTCAGAATTTCATCTCAACTCCTATTTGAGAATTCGCGAAGCCTGCTTAAACTAGCTGCATCGCCCGGCTTTGCACGGTCTACCTCGAAAATAAATGTTGTGTCAAATGACACGTGTTTAACAATCAGGCTTGAAAAAAAAATCAGTAAAATTTTGTGGCACATTGCGGAAAAATAACCAAAAATTAACAATTTTAACTCCCCCGATTACAGAAAAAGCCTATATTCGAGAAAAAAAAAGAACAACAGCTCTTTCTTCTCCATGATTTTCTCCACCGCTACAAATTTTAATAAAAGCACTAGCTGCGTGCCCGGCGTTGCACGGGCTACTTAAAAAATGAAAGAGATGTCCAATTGATGTTTTTGTATTACTCTGACATCAGTTTCTAAAGCGCTAAGGAGTAAATAAATACGTGTAATGCAAGGTTTGCAATACACCAGTAGAGCATATTTTTGTCAAAAATCTCTTTAACGCTAATCATAGTTATCAATGATACAAGTTATGAGTATTTTCAACTAGCACGAAAGATGAAAATATATGCATTATCAACTATAATCTGTGCTCACGTTAAAATAAATTACATCTGATAGACTATATTTGAACTATTTATGTACAATTACAATCAGCTTTTTACATAGAATGACACACACACTTTTTGGTTGATTACGTGAAACTAAAGCACCAAAACTAAATAACTACCAATAAGCATTAATTTAATACCAAGTCATCAGATTAAATCCTTAAAAGCAATCTTTTTTGTTCAACTCTGTTTCACAAAGAAATCCAAACAATCTTAATTTAACATGTTCTTTTAACGATATAAACTGTATTTTAAAAATAGAAACAGGAAGGAAAAGGAGAGTTATTACAATTCGAAAACTTACCCATGTGACGGGAAAAAGTGCAACAAAAAAAAACATAATTAGTCGCACATCCTAAATGTACCAAAATATGAAGCCGGTGAATGATAAACTTACACTACAATCAATAAACATAGCTAAAGGAACAACTTTCATATGCTGAAAAGAGTTAAGAACGTTGAATGTAAAAAATTAAAAAAGGACAGACGATAAAATAAAGGCTATGTTCGAATAGGGCAACCAATTTTAAACTAATTTAAAATGAAATTCTAGATGGAAACGTTGTTTTACGATTTGGACAGCAGCCCAAAAAAAACTCTTTTAAAACAATTATTAGAATTTTACTTGCTCACGCATATGCAAAATGGCAACACGAAAGAAATTAAAATTCCTGAATAACGTTATGTTAATTAACGTTTTAATTAATACCTTCGCTAATTAAAGTCGCACAATTACGAGATTGGCCCTATTGTTTTCTTTGGAAAATTTCGAATTGATCGGTATCTCGTTTGACTCTCGATTGAAACCGGTTCTCGAGAAGATAGATCTTCAGACAGACAGACAGACAGACGCGAACAGATTTTAATATTATAGTGGATTGTTACGGAAAGTTGAGATGAATTTCTGAATAATAATTTGAATGGAGGAAAGTCTTCGAAAAATAAGGATTTTATGTAGAAATCTAAGTGTTATAAATATTATATATATAGTTTTCAATTGATATCTCCGCTAATTATAATCGGAGGATTATGTCAAATAGCCAGACATAAAGAAGGAATCTATCAATACCCGGCTCGATGGTCAGTTCATTGGCGTTCGGGAGAAGTAATTTGGACATACAGAGATAGGTACGTACGCTAAGTTTTTAATTATAATATTTTTGATTATCGCCTGATTCTTATTAATTGCTTTTCTCAGACAGATCATAAATTAATGTTTTTTTCCCAATGCATATGTTTTGTCTTCAAAACGAATAGAAGCATCGTCTTATTTGTAAGTTCATTAATTATCCATGAGCAATATTTTTTGTTGTGCAATGTGCAAAATTTATTTTATGTGATTAGCAAGGGCGCCCATATAGAGGGCAAGGGGGCTCAAGCCCCCCCCCCCCTTAGAAATTGGAACTTCCTTACTTTTAGTACTTTTTTCTTTGCAAAAATGTAAAAACATTTCTTCTCCAGCCATTCATGAATAATTTATCAAAAATGTCAAACTTTAGTAACTCTAATCTGTAATGAAGTCGGTGTCTATGGGGAAAATATCCTGCTAAACCACGGGGAAAATATCTGAGCCCCCCCCCCCCTGAAAATTTTGCATATGGGCGCCCTGATTAGTATTATTAGTTGATTAGAAAGTCGCCCGTCAAGGTATGACTGGTTACAATTGCTTCTACTCTTCTTCACTTGAACTGAACTCACTCTTCAATTGCCTGTTGGGTGATATTTCGATATTTGAAATTTTAATCCTAACTCCAGTGGATTAACCCTTTAATTCCAGTGGATAGCGTTAATTTTCAACCACTTGTTTGATTCTTCATTCCCCTAAAATGACAGTATAACCAGTATAACTGTTAAGTTGTCGAATCGAGTTCAGCCTTGTCAAAATAAAGCCTTTCTCTGCATGTTATACATTACCAAAACATATTATGAAATTATTATACCGTGGCGCGAGTTTCATAGTTGAAACTCGCGAGTTACTCGATCATTGGCTATTATTTTTATTAGAATTAGTAGATAGTCCACTGCATCAATTATTTTCGCAAGTTTTATAAATGCGTGTCAAGGTAATTGTAACGTAGTCGCTTGACGAGGCTGGCAAAAAATAAATTGATTTGCCTAATTATTTTAGATTTTAATGAAACATTCAATGCAACTTAATGCTTTTCTTATTTATTTGGCTGATTGGACACTTTCTTTTTATCCAATTGACTATGAATATCCCCAAACTTTTTACAGGACGATTTCAATGACTGAGACTTTTAGGAAAAAAATTCAACTGTCGCTATATTTGGCACCAAAGACTACTGAATAATGTTTTGAGGGCATCACGATGTAACCAAAACAAAATAACTATTATCTGAAATTTGTCAACCAACTCCAAATTCTCGATAATCAAAATAACATTCAACATTAACGATGTTGCAAACTTCAGTATTTTTTTTTTAATTTGTGCAGCAACATCTTTTAAAGAATGCAATAACGGTTAAAGTATTAGTTTTCCCAGAGTAAAATCCTTTAACCGTTAAAAAATGAGTTAAAGGGGGGTGTCGATTGGGTAGTACTGTAAGACAATAGAATTTTAAACGAAGGAGAAAACAGATATTTCTCCAACGAGGAAAAACACGTAATTACAGTGCAAACTGCAGTTGCAAAAATTGAGTTCAGTGTGTAAAAATTCATGTAACTTTTTTTTTTCAAAAATTCATTTTTATAAAATTAAAAATATGGGAGCTGGTTCAAAGCATCTTTTGAGTTGGTGCAATTTACAACACAGAAGTTAATGAAACCTACTCAGAAGGCTACTAAAAAATTATAACACTACTTCGTTATTACACTGATATTATGTTTTGTAAACTTGATCATAGGAAAAACACATAGCACAACAATCATCAACGGATTGAAAAAAAAAAGTTAAAATCCTTCATTTTTGCGGAATTTTCGTATACATTCTGCGTTGTAAAGACGATAGCACACTTTTTGATTCCGTAATAACTGAGAGTCAATTTTGTGTTTCATAGCATCTTCGACGGCCAAAATCAAAGTCTAGTTATATTTTGAAACTTGATTAAATTAATTATATTTCAGGAAATATAATCATATTTATGTCACAGAAATAAAATTACTTTTAAAACACACATTTTAAATCACTTAAGCAAAACAAAAAGCTCTCTAAACCAACTTATAAAAATATTCCTTTACTTCTTTCTACAGTGCAAAACAAATAGAAAAAAGTGTGAAAAGCCTGCTTGAAATATTACTTCTAGTTCTTCGGTACGTTACTGTTTGCCTTAACTAAATGACTCTACGCGGGGCAAGAAAAATTATCTGGAAAGAACCCTTAAATCAAAACTTTTTCTACTGAATCGGTAGACAGTTCTAAGTGACATCGCCACTAGAGAGCCATGAAATTCCCGCAAAGATAGTATTTTATAAACGATCCCAAAAGCTGGTCTCTAATGAATATATTTTCTCATTAAAGGTTTATTTTTACAGGGGATTTAATGAATGTTTATTATGTACTAAATGAGTTTAAGAAGGAACGAAAGAACAGAAAAGAAATGTTATGTTTGCAAAATGTTAGTTACAAGAATCTTAGAATACAATGTATCACTCCATGTGTTGTATAGCGTACATAAAAATATGCCATAAATTTTTTGGAAGAATAGTATTTTGGATTTAATGACAAAAAAATTTCCGTACTAGTTTTACCTTAAATAGTGCTAAATATTAATTTGAGATAAATAATAATGTAAAAGTAAATTATTTTATCAACTCAAAACTCAAATGTTAAAACAATACATTGGTACTTGTTGCTAAATATAAGAAGTAGTTAGATTCATAGCAAGGAGAAATGAGCAGCTTCAATTGACCCAAAGATCTGGGGCACCGAAGAAGGAAGTCTGACTTAGCCCCCATAATGCCCTAGTATGTCACAAGGACACATCATTACTTTCCCAGTGGATCCCTTCACATGTCGGAGTTGAAGGCAATGAAAAAGCCGACTCCCTGACTAGATCTGCTTCTGAGGAGGGTGTGAGTCTTCCTGGGGATCTCACCTTGGTTGAGATTTCCACCAAGGCACAGATAGAGTGAAATAGAAAAATGAAAACTCCTCCCACCAACCCTGGCACTTTGCAAAATGTTCGAGTGAATCTTTCAGACTCCAACCACCTACTACAGATTTTTGGGGGGCCAACAAGAGCCCTAAGGTTTGTGAGGGTTATTTGACCATTCTGGAATGCCACTGGTGTTCGGCTGATGATACCTCACCTGCTCACATTTTGGTTTGGTTGGGATCTACAAAGGATGAGGTCCTTTGCGACTAGTAATTGTTTTTGGACTTTTGAAGATATTTGGATTCCTGGGAATTGTCTAGCCCTGTTGACAATTCCGAGATAAATCAAAAAAAAAAAAGTAAAGTAGTTGAAAAGCACAGTTTGTGGTACCAGTCAGACAGGTTCTATGACCATGGATGCATCATACTTGATTGGAAAATAATTTTATGTGGGTGGGGGTACCTTGTTTTGTTACTTTTTGTTTGCAGAACGAAATCTAATACCTGCAAAAAGTGACTAATTCCCATGTACAGTTCTCATATTTTTTTTCAAAGAAAATATCTTCTAAGACTAGACTGAAAATTTTGAGCAAGACCACTAATATGTTCACTAATTTTAACTAGAGTAAAAAGGTCATACTTTTGGGCTTGGAGATGTTAGATGTAAATAATTATGATTTTTAAAGATTTTAATAAAATGAGTAAAGTATTGGCGGAGTGGTCAAAAATGCCAACTTTGGTGCTTGAAATGGATCGTAAATTCAGTGCTATAGGCAGATTTTTTATGTTTTTGAAACAAGAATTTTCATTTATTTTATATTCCAATTAAAGTATAAATGAGTTACATTTCATTGCTGATTGATCCTAACTGAAGTGATCTGGGTTCAATTCTAGCCAATCGAAGATTATCCGTGTTCGTTAATTGTGATTGGGTCACTTTAAATATGTCGTGGTCACAAAGTCCTCCAAGTGAATCAATACATCAGGGGGATGGGGGAGGAATGGACCAAGGTATCGAAAAAAAATCGTGGGCAAAATAATCTGACAAAATTCTTGATTTCCAGACAAGAGCCACATTTTTCGAGTTCAAATAGCGAGAGTCTTCAATAAAAGTAAATTTTTCCATTTTCTGTCTGAACCAGCAACTAGTTGAAGAAAGTTCGACAATTTTCAGTTTTTCTGATTATATAGTTTTATTGTTCTTTTATAAGCTTAAAATGCTTTTTAATTTAATTGAAGCAGCATAATTTTAAAACAAAAAATTATTCTTTCAAAACATTGCTGGGGTTTAATTGGAAGCAAGGAATGCTACTGGAAGAGATATGCCTTTTTGCCTTCTGTGCGATGAAATTTTAAAACAAACTACGAGGGCAAATCAAAAAGTCTTGGCGGCTATTTTTTTTAGCCAAAATATGGCAGTGAATACAAAGGGAGCATATACATTCGGGGCAGTGAACGTTCCTTGAACCGTACCAGCCGTATCTGCCTTTTGCTGGGATGAGCGAATACGTGGCAGTCATCGGATACGTGGATACTGTATGTGGCAGTCCAGACCGTCGCTAAGCCCTATCAACCTTACAGTTCAAACCTTGACCCTAGTGATTTTCACGTTTTCTGTCCACTGAAGAAGGTCCACTGAAGAAGGACAGAGATTCACATGTGACGAAGAAGCCATACACGCGGCCCGACGGTTGTTCCACAAGCAGCCTGTACAGTCGAGTCACGACTTACGCGAGGAATGCGTTACAAAACACCTCGCATAAGTCGAAATTTCGCGTTGTGGAGAAGTGTATGGATACGAATTTTTAATTACTATGCTCAATTGTTTTAGACATTTTTAAACAACCCTCAAGCTGTTTTAGACCATTTCTAAATAAAACACATTTTCTTACACAAAAAGCGGAATTTTTAATATATTTAAGAAACAAATCTGCATTATTCGACATAAAATACTGTTACGATGCACAAAATCAATGATCAATGGTAGATTTGCACCATAATAGCAGACATAATAGTTATATTTATAACCAAAAAATTGAAGATGATTTAAGGTGCGCAATTAGATCATTATTCTAATATATTTTGAATTCAGTTGCTTCGCATTCACTTTTATTACGTTTCTATCTGTGGTAACACCCCTTTGTCAAGGTCTCTATAATCCGCAATACTAGAGTAGCTTCTAATTCCATAGTGTTTGCATTTTGCTTAGACTCTACTCTGCGAGTTTTATATTAAAACTATAAAAGTTCTGAACTACCACGAAATACCTTTTCGGTGACTTTTAACTGTATGTACGTAAGATTCACTCATACCAAATTGTCGTGCTTCCTTCGATCCACTTTTTTCAAGCATATCAAGGATCTTCATCTTTTCTAAAATTGCCTCAAACCTTCGCTTTTTCTTTCCATCTTAACAAACTTTAGATGAAACAGCGTGCCTAGATGTCATAGTATTTCATCATCTTTCATATTTAGAATTTGAGAAAAATAAATGAAAAATGTTGAGTGGTTATTTTGATGCGAAATAACAATGCGATGTTTAGACTAGTTTGGTAGGAAACTTGCGGAGTCAGTGATGATAAAAGGATGAAAGTTAATTCACGAAACAAATATTTAGTAGTCGACACTTAGGACCACGATTCCTTTTCAAATATTTTCGTGTTGCGATCGAGGCATTCGCGTTAGCTCTAAAATTCTTTACCAGTGAAAAACTCGCGTTATAGCCGTTTCGTGTAAGTCGAATCACGTTGTAGGGAGAGTCGACTGTATGTACCTGTTTTTGGCGAAGAAAAAGTGGGCGCAAAGACTTTTTTCACTTGCCCTCTTATTAGTTTCAATTGTCTTTGAAAATAACTAAGATTAGTAAATGTTTTTAAATGCTTGGGCCATTAAAAAATCGTTTGTTGTATATATCCTACACAAGTTATAATTATTTTAAAGCAATAATGGATAATTCTATTTATAATTCTGACACCTTGTTCAATTACTCGAAAAAAATTTTGATCTCTAATGATTTTAAATGTTTTGCAAAAAATAATGATTTTAAAGTCATACATCGTATTAAAAGTTATTCTAAAGAATATTTTTCAGGAAAACTCGTTTGGTAGTACTTCAATCATTTTAGCTTTTAAATACTTCTACACAAGAACTTATTTTAGTTCCTAGCTGCAGGTATACAATTTCTTCCATTTACAATCTAAGCAGTTAAATAAGTTTACGGAGAAACCAAAGTCTTTTGATATCATTTATCATTCATTGTTTTGCATAGGAATGGTATTTTTGTTTCCTTCCTCGTTCAGTAATAAGCACTATGCTTTTATGTCACTTATTTCAGTCAGTATTTGTTATCTAAAGGAAAATTAACACTTCTTCGAAATTTTTCTTGCTTTTAATGGTATCAAATTCATTAATATCAGTGACCCTATCAACCTCATAGGTAGGGATGATTGAAGCATTGACCTTAGAGTGATCGTATGTTTTTTTTTAATTTTTTTTTTTTTAGATTTTTACTTGTTCATTAGTTTTTTTTTTTTTTTTTTCAATTTTAGGTTATTTAAAGGTGCTAAATAAGTAAAACAATCATCCTGAGCATTTAAAAACTATCTTATTCGCAAAACAATTTGCAAAATTTGTTGAAAAAAAATATGCCTCCTTTCCTCTACTTCACTGCATGTACAGAATTACTATGAAATTACATCAAAACGCTCTGCAGATATTTTAACATTAAAAGATTAAACTTTGACTAGAACCGAGCTGAAATGAAACCATATTACAGTAATTAATTTTCAGCGCAAAAGCTAAAGTAATAGAAAAAAAAAGTTTTTTTTAAAGTTCAAAAAAAAAAAAAAAGAGTACTATGAGAGGAAAAGTAAGTAACCCTGTTGAAGTACGCATATAAATTCAAACCATTCTTTTAAGAAAGCATACATAGTGATTTAGAGGCTTTTATTTCATTCTGAAATCTTAAAAACTTTTCTAGAGGTACATTTCCGCTACAGGGTTTTCTTCTTAATTAAATCTAGATGGATTTCCGCAACTAAAACAGTTTGCTGTTATACGAAGAACATTCGCACTAAAAAACACTCTTTATTTCTTGTTCAAAAAGTTTTGAGAACAATTAAAATATAAATTAAAGAGAAATATGTCTGCAAGTGAATACTTAAAATGTTAAGAACTCTTTTTGATAATTTAAAAAAGTGAAAAATTCTATTATTACGAAGTTTTTCTATAACAACAAGATTTTGTTTTTATATTGTCTGTATATTATATTTACGACTGTTATACTATTGTTATATGCAGGGATTTTGACCAAAAATCAATGCGTTGGTTTAGGGTGAAAATAATTGAAACTATAGGTTTCTTGGTTGCATTTAGAAATATTTGCATTAGTTGACGCTACTGGGAAGTTTTCAACTCCAGAAATTTAATACAATCTTTAAAATTTTATTTATTTATTTAAAAAATGAAGATTTCCTGAAAAACAATAATGTATTTTAAATCATGATTATATGGCCACATTTTTATCAACGTAACAATTTAGAACCTGTGTTTTTTGCAATGAAATTTGAGAAAATATATTCCATTGTTGTACTCACACTTTTTAAAATATCATGTCTATATGTACAATCTTCAACAATGATTAAGACACTGATGTTATTATCAGTTTAACTATTTTTTATGGTAAACAATTATTAAAAAAATGGATATCGAAACCAACTATGCTTTTGCTAAAAATTCTAATGCATGAAGAATTTTGTCTATGGAACAACTCCATATAGATAATAACACTTTTTAGCGCACAAGCAGACCGCTTAGTATACACTAAACTTCTTTTTCTTTTCTTTCAGTTACTTGACTTCTTAATAATAAAACCCGTTTATGAAGAAAAAAAAGAGAAAACGATCTTCGAAAAATTTGGATCGATATGGAGTTGGTTTTTCGTCTCTTTTTTGTCCTCAAATATCACGATACGGAAATACCTAGTTCGAAAAACATTCCTAGAAGCTGTGATTGATTAGGTCACTTTTTTGCAATGCAAAACTTCTTAGGAATTCTTTAGGAAATGAACCTTGACAAGAACGTATTGTTTAAAAAAAATCGATTTCAAGCTGAAAGAAACGAAAATAAAAAGAGCTTATTTGTTTAGTTTTCTTCTATTGTTCATAGTAGCGGCATTCTTTTAAAAGGGTGTTTTTCTGCAAGTGCAATGCTCATGCAAATAAAAAAAAATGCCTCGTATTTATTTCAAACAACTGCAATTGAGTTGGTATAGAATAATGTCTTAGATTAAAATTTTTCAGCTTAAAAATTGCCCTAATAGCAATTACCCTAGTGACTATAATGGTCTATGTTTTGAAAATCTCGTGCAGGTTAAACAAGTGTTATCATCGGATGGCGGTAAACAAAACACTGCATGTTTATTTCAAACAAAAGCAGTTGTTTTAGTATATATTAATGCATCGGGTTTTAACTGCTTGACTTAATATTTGCCGAAATAGCAATTACATTAGTGCATAAAATGGGACCCTTATGTGAAAGTCTCAAAACGGTTACACAAATGTCCCATTGCGTAGCAGGCACAAAATATCACTGCATATTTATTTTAAACAAACGAAGTTAATTTAGTAATGTCTAGGTCTGCAGCGATTCACCGAAATAGTTACCCTAATAGCAATTAGCCTAGTGACTAAAATGGGGCCTTGTGAGAAAGTCTCGTGACGGTTACATAAAGTACTCTACCGCGTGGAGTTCACCAAAAATTATTCAATATTTAATTCTAAACTGGGACCCCTAGGTGAAAGTTTCGTGATGGTTACATAAGGTTCCCAATCACGTGACGGTCACGAAACGTCATTGCAAAGACCTTCACGGGTTGCAGCAACTGTAGAATGATTCTAAAGCAGGGGTTCCCAATCTGTGGGTCGCGACCCCCAAGGGGGTAGCAAAGCAGTTTTTAGAGGGTCGCGACACTATCCCTAGATTTAAAAATGTACCATTGCATAGTTTCAAAAAAAAAAAAAAAAAACCTGGAGGAAATATAGCATTTTAGAGTAGCATCAATATTTAGCGATGACGAGTTCAGGAGTAGAGCTACGCGGATGCAGCTCTGCCCCCCCCCCCCTGCAGACTCCCCCTGCCCTTTCCTCTCTCACGACAAAGTTCCTGATCTCCCCTCCTCCTTCCCTAATATCCTCCAAGATTATCTAAAACTTTAGTTTAAGTTCTTCAATCTCTAAAAATTCCCGCAGAAGAGTACCGAATTCACTTTTCTCTAACATCATTCAACATCGTGTCAAATTTCAATTTTGGAACTTTAACTTTGAAAACTTTCTGTGAGAGCTTCTCTAAATTTCATTTTTTATTCCGAAAGATGGCCTCTAGTTGCGTTTTTAAGACTTAACTTTGAAAATATTGTGGGAAGAGTCCCGAACCTCATTTTGTCTCCTCACTTTATCAAAATTATCCAAGAAATGTGTTTAACGATTTTAATTTCAAAAAAAAAAAATACAGGGCAGTGCCTACTGTCCGCCTTTAGATAATTAAAGATCGTAAAAAAATTCGTCTTTATTGCTTGAATCTTAAAATAATTCCTGGTGCGGGTCTTGGAACATTTCCCCTAGTCATAAGATATAACATACTATTCTGTTTTTTTTGGAGTTTTCTCCTTGGGAATACCCCCAATCTTCTCTCCCCCCACATCATTAAAACTCATCTAAAATTTCGTTTTTGGAACTTTAATTCCGAAAAAATTTCAGGGGTGAGGCTTTAAATCCAAAATTTTTCCTAACGTTTTCAAAGATGGCCTATGATTGTGTTTTTAGAAACTCAAACTCAAAAATTTTCCGAGGAAAGATCGCCCGAATCTCTCTTCTTCTCTTAACTTCAGCAAAGTTGGTCTACAACTGAGCTTATTTTAGACATTTCATTTTCATTTTCGAAAAATTAGAGAGCATCCCCGATCCTCTCCCCACTCTCTATCGTTAAAATCGTCTAGAACTTCATTTTTAGAACTTCAATTTCAAAAAAATTTAAAGGCAGAATCTCCGAGCTTGAACCGTTTATAAAAGTGCCTGAACCTCTTCTCCTTCGAACATCAATAGAGATCGTGTTAAACTGCAATTTTTGAACTACAATTTTGAATATTTTCTGGGGAAGGACCTCTGCGAATGTTACACCTACGACTCTATATTTGGGGCAAACCTAACCTGGCAGCACTGTGAAAGCGCTGCCAAGTGCGTTGCCAGGTTAGGTTTGCCCCAACTTATGGGTTCATGGTGTTAGTTCTCTTTCTCTACTTACATAACACAGTTCTCTTACTTTGATTGTGCGGATGAAAATAATGACACCCAGTCCCCTCCAACCAAAAATTTAGACTCTGTCTTGTTATATATACGTTTGAAAAATTTGAGGGGATGCCAAACGACTTCCAATTTTTTGTACTCGCGATGGCATTGTTGAAAAAAAATAACTTCAT
Source organism: Uloborus diversus (assembly GCF_026930045.1). Lineage (NCBI taxonomy): Eukaryota > Metazoa > Arthropoda > Arachnida > Araneae > Uloboridae > Uloborus > Uloborus diversus. Next base: position 96,050,361 of record NC_072737.1, read on the forward strand.
TCAATCCAATGAAAGTTGGAGACGCTAAGACTATACAAGATTTTTATGACCTCAGCTCCTCCGAAAGACAAATCCTGTATTCGCCTCTGCTAGGACGCAAGAATTTTTAGAGTGTCGAAGTGTATGTTTTAACTTTATTAGTGGCTCACTGTTTTCCTATTTCTACAATCATTGTGTATTATCTCCAATAAGCATAAATAAAATTTCTCAAGCATCTAGAGTTGTAAATGTAAAATATGCGCACCGTCGCCGCATACTCTCACACACAAACACACTATCTATAGTATATGATAGGGAACGAAGGATACATAGGGGGTCGCGGGTTGTTCAGTTGGTGAAAAAGAGGTCGCTACTTGAAAAAGGTTTGGAACCACTGCTCTAAAAAGACCAAAAAATGAAGTTACTGTAAATGTCAAAGTGACTGGTTGCAATTTAATTGTTGAACCAACGCGGCAGTGAAGTCACATAATATGTCAGAAATATGTCAAGGCTTGACTTCTGTGAAGTGTCACAATTCTGTCACTTTGTGATTGTGAATCGCAGTGGCATCCCGTCACATCGCCATGGCATGTTCTGCTATCAGGACACTTGTTCTTACAAAAACACAATCACCGGTCCATATGTAGTTGCTTTAAAGCAGCAATAGGATATCTCAGTTCCTGTGATTATTCCTGTTAGGTTAATCACAGTTATATTCCTGTGTTCCTGTTAGTTATATTCCTGCGATTAAAAGTCTTAGTGTTGCTCTGGGACGATGATATGTTATTCCTGGAATTTTTAAAGATGTCTTTTTCTTATAAATATACGTGTAACTCATGCGTAAATTTGCATAGCATTTAAGTTTTTAAACTTATACTGATACGGCTAAACAAGAAATTGTTTCTAAAAGAAAGCGGGATTATTTAAAAGCCACTATATCAGTAACTTGTTAACACTCTTCTCTGGTGGTAAAATCTCGTGCTGATTTAGTAGAAAAAGATTTGATTTATGTTTCTCTAAAGAGATCATTTTCTTTTGACCCTAAAGAGTCATTTAGATGGAGCAAGCATTAAATTACTGAGGAGCCAGAGGCAATATTTCAAACGAGTAATTCGCCATTATTTTTTACCATTTTTGCATTTTTTAAATGTGCGGAAGCAAAAAAAGTCTTTTATTTATGGCTCTCGTGAGCTTTTAATTCATCAAATATGGGTAAAAAACAAGCGTGGTTATTCATTTATTGCGCATTTTTGCCTTCTTTTAGAATAAAATAATAGAAACAGTGGAAGGGGGGGGGGAGGCATTAATCTAACCTGAAACGACAATTTTAGTATCTACTGAAAATTTCTCCAAATGCATTAAACCCACATTTAACTGAAAGCATGTGTTACATTATGCATAATGCTTTAGTTTTTAGTATTGATCAAAGTAAAAAAACAACGTAAATAAAGCAGAAATACTCAAGGCAGTTCTTTCGCGACTTCTAGGTTGTGGGGTACGTTTTTTACACTGATGAAGAAGCTCCATTGCAGCCTTGAAATGCTTATTGTTGTATTGTCTTGAGAATTTATGCTTTATTTACGTTGTTTTTTTTTTTTTTTTTACTTCATATTGTAGCGCAAAGCTTATTTGATTATTTTTCATTTAGTTTTTAGTATTGTTTGGCATAATTGGAGAAAGTGTATATCCATTCACAAACCTACCCTAAGTTTATTTAATTCTTCACTTAAATTAAATTTTACAAGCTCTGACTAAAGAACGCAGATTTTTATTGCATATATTGTTTACCTCTAATTCACAAAGTTTAAATAAACTTAAATTACAAGATAAGTGCACAAAATAAGGCCAACCTAGAGTTCAGGGCCTGATATGACGCATATTCATAATTTGACTGTCTCCAATTTTTGCACATTTATCAAACGACTCATGAAAAATGAGAAACTGTATTTTCATGTGAAAATTTAAGTGTAGGTTAAGTTTTTTAGCAGTTGAAGAAAAACTGGTGAATTAGCCTTAGTAGAAACACGGGTCCCCAATATGGACAACTCTGAAAAAACGCCACTATCTACCTAAATAAATTGATTTTTTTTCAATATAAAATATACTAAACCCACTTTTGTAAACTCTAAAACATTATCAAAAGTTCCATATTTACTTCAATGAAAAGAAAAAACATCAAACATCATATTCGCTGCGAAAAAAAAAGCATATAACATGGATTTCAAATATTTAAACACCCTGTACTATCAAATTTCTTAATTTTTTAAGGTCTCTATTTTATGAAGAGAGTCTGCAACCTGTTAAATAACCTAAAATATTACCAGGTAGGTGGAGAAGCAAAATGAATAACATATTTAGCTATTTCATTTTTCTCACGTACTCCTATATTTGTTAGAAGAAATACTACAAGTGTTGAAGTTACAACACGAGCTATTGATGGTGAACACAATATTCTTAACAACATCACTTGATGAGAGTCAGGAGAATAAAACAATTACTCAAAACATTGAAAATTTTAAACACAGATGCACCAGTGAAGGTTTTACCCCAGGAATAATATTTCCGTCAAAAACCCTGTCTCTACTTTCAGCACCAAGTATTTCAGGAATTGATATGCGTCTCGCACCGCAAGTTTAAATGATGCACGAAAAGCACTCCATATGCTACCTACTTTCCGAACAGGGGTGCATAAAATATTGGGCTTACATGTAACACGTTGTCGAAGGAAATGAATGGCCCGGGGAAAATGCGCTCCGTGCAGAGGGTTGAAATTTTCACCGCGGTGAGTAATTTCACTCGATGTTCAAACAGAAAGTCATATTCGAAAATAACATGCTGCTTTCTTGACTCTGCGATGAAGTAGAGACATGTCAGGTGCGTTTCAGTTGCAACTTCGCGGATCCAAAATTTAACTTGGAATTGGAAATATTTCATCTGTTCTGGTTATTTAAAGCCGATGGATACTTGTTTGATAAATAATTCATTTGCGAGAAGCGTTCCAGTAACAATTACAGCAAGTGTCTCTCGGAATATGTAGAAGTTATTACAGCGAAGTAACTACAAGTTTTAAGAGTATCTATATACATATATATAAATGAATGTTTGTCTGCATGTCATCCATGAACTCAAAAACTACGCGGCAGATTTGGCTGAAACTGTCACCGTTTGTTATTTTTGGTACTGGGAATGTTTATAGACCAGTTCGAAAAAAATCCGATCGATAGTTCCTTTTTTATTCCAATTTAAGTCACAATCCATTGGATAAATACGAATAAAATTATCGGCTGCAGAAATTAATTCGCGTGAAAGATCTCATTGATAAGAAGTTAGCTGTTGCCATTTTTCTTGAGTTTGAACAAATACATTCTTTCTTTATTGTTTTATGGTTTTTCATGCAACGGGGGGATTTAAAACTTTTCTATTTGATATTTTTAGCGATTGATTGATCTTGCAAACTGCGTGAGTACAAAATTTGAGTATAGTCACGGCTTCACTTGATACCTGGACCGATTTTTATGAAAAATGCTATATATATATATGTATTTTCCCACGGAGAAGGTGCATAATATGCTCATTGAAGAAACTCGCCACCAGGTGGCACTGCAGAGTAGCAACTTCTGCCCCGTTAAACCGATTGTCATGAAAATCAGTATAATGATGTATTTTTTTGTTGGCGTAGCAACGCGCGTCGGGTACAGCTAGTTTCAGATAAATGTTTTTTGCTATGTATTTCTCAACTCTGTCGTTGGTACATTACAATGTAACAAACTTTCAAAGTATAACAAGCATTTATTTTAGCGAGACCTTAACTTTCGTGACTTTCGCAAGCCCGTCATAGTCGCGAAAATGTTATCCTCGCGAATTATTTTAACTTTATATTCACAACCTACATTCGGTTTAGTTCATATGAAATTCGCGAAATTTCCACTCGTGAAATCACAGATATCTCCATTTTTGCAAAAATTACGGTTTTCGAATTTAAGTGTTTTTACAATAATTAATTTCAATTTCCACTAGCAGTTAACCAATGCGAGCTCATACGCACGTTTTTAGGAATTTTTTCGTTCCTTTTAATGTCTTAATAAAATTAAAGAAGTAGTGAATCCGCATATTTTAATAAATACAAGAAAATTAGAGAGCGTTTGTTTGTAAAAAAAAAAAAAACTCGGCCTATTAAAACTAGTATTGAAGTACAAATTGCAGTGTTCATTTACAGAAGGCTATATAGCAGAAATACATAAATTCAACAAAAAAGTAAATTCTGAGGAACAAAGAGAATTAGAAATGAGCTTCTTATCGTAAAACAATCGAATTTCAAAACGGAATCATACGTATTATCTTTACTAATAATAAAGCTGTAAGTCTCTCTGTCTGGATGTCTGTGACGCGCATAGCGCCTAGACCGTTAAGCCGATTTTCGTGAAATTTGGTAAAAAGTTAGTTTGTAGCATGGGGTGTGCACCTCGAAGGGATTTTTCAAAAGTTCGATTTTGTTCCTTTTTTATTCCAATTTTAAGAACATTTCCCCGAGCAAAATTATCATAAAATGGACGAGTAAATTACCAAGTTATCACAACATGGAACCGTAACATGGGCAAGCCGATTGGCGAGAAATTCACCATACATTAGGGGAGACCGGGGCAGGTTTTCGCGCGGGGCACGTTTTCGATTTGACTTTAATTCGTTAGCGAGCCGGTAGAGCGAAGCACCGACCAGACTATTTGAAAAGCAGTGCCACTAGAAGACAACTACGAGAGTTTCAGTTGGATGGCTGTTCAAATCGCTCCGTAACGTAAGTTTCACTTGTTTTTATACAGGTATGTAAATTGTGATGACCTTATTTAAACTAAAAACAAACATATACGTCTAAAGTAAAGTTTTTGTCTGTGGTAATATTTCAAAAGAGTACATTTAGGAGCTACACACTGATGTGATAGTTTGTCCATAAAATTCTTTTTTTGACCGTCTGCGTTAAGTTAATGGAAAAACATGGCGACGGGGCACGTTTTCGAACACCAAGCGGGGCATATTTTCGCATCGAAAACGTGCCCCGTCGCATCGAAAATATGTCCCGCCACCTTTGATCGCTACTATTTATCGATGTTTATGATATTATTTACTCTTAAATGAAGCATAAACAGTTAAATACACTTGAAAAGGTAAGCTTCTTATCTGACAACTTATATTTTTAAACAAAAAACAGGCAAAAAATAGATCACAATCTCAATCATTCATGAGAAATACATGTTAAACCAAAATAAAAGTAAGTGTTTCTAAAAATAGCATTAAACCTTTATGTTCGCAGAATGACTAGATATTGATCTGTGTGTGGGGTTTTTAGATTTGTTACGGTACGACACTACAAAAAGAAGTCAGAAAGAGACAAGTACACCGTAGAGACTACGGTAGAAGCTGTCAACAAAGTAAAAAAAGGAAGAAGTATGAAAAGTAGCGGCAGGAGTTCGGATTGTGCGACAGGACTTAGGTAAATTATTGTAGAAAGTTAACCTCTGAAAAGGTAACTGAAACTCACAGACAGTTCTGTGCTCCTGCCTCGTTAAGTGCGACTCCTGGCCGATCAAGTGCAGTTTTTGACTCATCAAGTGTGACTCCTGGTCCATCAAGTGTGCCTCCTGGTTCGTCATGTTCTACAACTACAACCTATAACAGGCTGTAGGCCTATAACAGGGCACTAACAGGGCCGATAACAGGAAGAGGCTGGTACTCAAGTTCTAACACAGCCAAACATAGGTTGTCCCACCCCAGAAGAAGTGAGATTCCTGGAAAAAGCGGGTCCGAGAAAACAGACCGGCAAAGGAAGAAAGAAGAGAAAGTCGGCTATTTTGACACTCCGGTCAAAGAGCAACTTAGACTAGAGCAGCAACAAGCTAAGCAGAGAAAACAAATGAGAAATGAGGATGAAAAGAAAGATAAGAAAAATGTAAAATAGAGTTTATTTAAGAGACAGATTGGAAAACCTAACAAGCTCGAAGAAAATGAAGAATCAAGTGATGAAGAGGAAAAAGACTGTGCTTGCATTTACTGCTTAGAATTTTACAGTAAACTAGCTGCAAAACCCGGCGTTGCTCGGGTTAAAATACATTGCATGTTTAATGGTACATAAAATATTTAAGAATTCTCTTTTTAACATAGATAATATAGATTTCTATTTTAAATATTGAGAGACTTGGTCGGTTACACTTGACTCAATTAATCTTTGCGCGACTGTAAGCACGATTCAACTGACGAAAAGTTATTGACTTTTGGTTTATATACTATCGAATATCGAAATTTCTAGTACCAGAACAGTCTAGAAGATTACAAATAGATCTTAGCAGTTGTCCACGTTTTAGAAATATCTAGATCATTCTAAATTTTTTTAGAACGATCTAGATCATTCTGGATATTTCTAGAGCTTTCTAGAACCTTCTAAGTCGATTATAACGTTCATAGACGTTTTGGAACTTTCTAGATCATTCTAGAACCTTTTAGAACTTTCTACATTATTCTGGAAATTTATAGAACCTTCTAGAACATTCTAAGTCGATTATAACGTTCGCAGACGTTTTGGAACTTTCTAGATCATTCTAGAACCTTTTAGAACTTTCTAGATCATTCTGGAAATTTCTAGAACCTTCTAGAACATTCTTAGTTGATTGTAGCGTTTGCGCATGTTTTTGAACTTTCTAGATCATTCTAGAAATATTGAGAATCTTCTAGAACAATCTAGATCGATTGTAACAGTTGCACACATTCTGGAGTTTTCTAGACTATTCCTAAAATTTTATGAATTTTCTCGTAGTTCTCATGAGTTAGAAAAGGACAGATATACTTTTTCACATTTTTGCCACCCACAACCACCCACTTCCACCCACAGCGACCAAACTCCCTTATTCCCACCAGGAGACCAAGGGGTGCTTACCACCCCAAGCAGAAGTTGATTGGAATTGGTGGTGATAGAGAAAACCCTGGCTTTACGTACGCACATTAGCATTTTATATATATATTAAGATCTAAGGCTAAAGAGATATGGGTAAAGGGCACTCGTTGCAAAAGATGGGCCCACGACTCTTGCATCAAAGGAAACCCTTATGCTCTTTTGTTCTTTGTATGCATTAATTGTGACAGTGACGATGACGTTTAGTGTTTTTTACAGTCCTACATGTATTAAAATTATTAAGTAACCAAGTTGGTGATGAGTTTTTAAATGTATATTTACTGAAAATCAATAAATAACCTACCTTGAACATATTTTGTTTGATTTCCTAAATTATATTGATATACGTGCATGCGAAAACTTGCCCCTGTCTATTAATAAGGTATGCGAAAACTTGCCCCGGTCACGGGGCACATTTTCGCACGTGACATGACGACACTTAAAACTATTTTTCTGTAGAACAAAGCTTAATTAATTGATGTAAGTAATTCCACGTTGTAGTCAAGGTTTCTCTGCATGGTGTAGTACAGTTTTTTCAAACTTAAGTAAATAAATAAAAAATATAAAAAATAATTTTAAAACAGCACGAAAACCTGCCCCGGTCTCCCCTATTGTAAATATACAGGCGAACCAAAAAGACCTTTTAATTTTCTACTACGAGCAAAGCCGTGCGGGTACCACTAGTGTTATAATAAAGTTGTACAGCTTGTGAAAATCAACGTGAAACGGAGTCAAAGTGTAGAAAAAAGAGGAGTTCTTTAAGGTTTCAATTCTAAATGAGGAAATACAGCAGTACGTAACAAGTTTAAAGATCATATTATTTATTATTTTGCTATTTGGAGTATATTTTATTTGACTGAGATTGCTCGGTGGATTTTTTTTTAAACACTTATCTAAGTTTAGTTAATTAAGCAACTATTTCGTTGTTTCTAGAGTTCGTTTGTCAGATTCTACTGCATAAAAAGCCACCCCTATGTAACTTTAGAGAGAAAAAGTTACCGATTAATCAAAATATAAAACTGTATTTTGGTAAATAATTCATGACAATAAATGCAAGAAAACAATCCATTACTTTTCAGCCGACTTTCTGACTGTTTATTCAATGAAAAAGTATTTTACAGATAATTAAAAAATTATATTTTATGTAGTTCATATGCGTTAAATTAAATTAGATATAACTCTTACTTTTTTTTCACTAAGTAGACATACAACTATTCAAGGGCGCCCATATGCACAATTTTAAGGGGGGGGGGCTCAAAAAATTTTCCCATGGTTTAGCAGAGTATTTTCTCCATGGAAGTCGATTTCACTACCGATTAGCGATATTAAAATTTGACATTTTTAATAACTTTTTCATTAATGGCTGGAAAAGTAATTTTTATAAGCAGTAAAAGTAAGTTTTAGTGCATTTTTGCAAAGAAAAATGCACTAAAAGCAAGAAAGTTCTTATTTCTAGGGGGGGCTTGAGCCCCCCCCTTGTCCCCCCATATGGGCGCCCTTGCAACCATTCAATTTGAAAGGGTTAACTCGGCATATTTGAATCCAAAATGACTAAAAACTAAAAATGCTAAATCATAAGCACAGATATTGTTTGAAGACGGAGAAATATAACCTCTTTTATCGCAAAAAATAAGTAACTAGTCATTACGTGTTGAGTTGAAGGAATGCATGTAGAACCCTACACCCGCCATTCGGTTGATATTAATCAGTAATGATGGGACTGGAGTTGCTCATGAAATTTCATCGCTGTCCTCGAGGCAGAGCTGCGGAAGATCAATGGCTGTGCAAGAGGAATGATGCTCATTTCGGGAGAAATTACACGGTTCCAAAATATATGAATATTGATTGTAAGAGCAAGTGAGAAGACCCTTTTCATATCGATTTCGGAGATTTTTAAAGCATTTTTTTAGAAGTAATTTTTTTTTAAACAATTTGATTGCTTTTTCTTAATATATACAGGGTGTTCCGTTTAAACTTACAAGACCTTTATTTTTGCACCCCTTAGTCCTAGATGTATAGTTCCAATTGCAAAAATTTTCAAAATCTGGTGTTGAGTTAAAATATTGAAAGTTTGAAGTGAAAATAAAAATAACTCAAAAAATACAAAATTTAACTTTTTACACAGGATTCAAGTCGTCTAACTTATATTTAAGAAAATAATCTTCATTCAAAAATAATTCCAACACAAAAAAGGTTGAATTTGGTACGACCAATATTCACGGATATATGAAACGCAGCGTTTAATGACTTCTCGCCGTCAATAACAATTTTTGAAGGAAAATATTGCGGTTTACAAGGGTTTAAAATTATATGTGTGCATTAAACGTGGTTTTTCAAATTTTTCAAGTCTTTGTAATGTGTTTTTGCGTATCATGGCATAACTTTTGCATATATCTTTGAATAGCAATGAAAAATGTAAATACTTGGTTTTTTTAACTTCGACAACCAGTCATTCTTCGGAAAAAATGATAAATTCCAATCTCATATTCTGTATTGTCCCTAAAATCTTGAAACTCGGCTATGCACTTGAGTTTTGGTCGCACAAATGTCAAGTTTTTTGAACGTCCGTAATAGTTTTCAATGAAGATTTTTTTTTAAATGTTAGTTAGGGGACCTAGGGCCCGTATAAAAAATTAAATTTTGTATTTTCTGACTCGTATTCATTTTTACTTTAAACTTTCAATATCTTAATTCAGCACCTGATTTTGAACAATTTTTGCAATTGGAAGTATACATCAAGGATTAACGGTTGCGAAAATAAATGTCTTGCAGCGTTAAACGGAACACCCTGTATAGAGTATCCCTGTTTAACCTGTTTAAGTCCAAAACTTCTATTTTCGCAACCACGAATTCTAGATGCTTGCTTTAAATTGTAAAAATGGGTAAAATCAGACATTGAATTAATACATGAAAAGTTTAAAGCGGAAAAAGAATTTGGTGAAAAAGCATGAAATCTAACTTTTTAAATTTTCCTAAAATGTTTTTAAAAGAAAAAAAAAAACAATTGGAACGCAATTGAACAATTTGAATGCAAGCGCATGCAGAAGCAGAGAAGAACTCATAACTATCTCTTAAAATATATCATGCAAGAACTTTAAAGCTTTACAATGTTTTTTATATAAAAGGGAGCATTAGCCGCTAGCTTCTCAAACGCAACTTAATGTAACTGAAACAGTGATGTTTATCTTTATGGTATTTTAAACTTCTTTTAAATGCAAAATTATACAGCCTTAAAGTATCTACTTCCTTTAAATGGACTGCATTTATTATAAATATGTTTATTTTGAACTATTTTTTACAAATAGATAACAATGTGTAGGGAACTATATAAACTTCTTCTCACAAAAATTTAAAATGACCCCACCTTATATCTAAGTATACAAAGACCGCTGTGATTCTATCGTTAAATGTCAAAGGAACTACTTAAAAAGTACTAAATGTTAAAAGAAACTTTTCGTTTAACGGGGGTAAAGTCAGCCGTTGAGCTTGGTAAACGAAAATGCGGTAGAGAGTGGCAATAAAGTTACATTTACTACAGCTATTACTTCTCATTAAACACAATATAGATTTTTACGCAAATTGTTTTAATGTATTTCAAGTTAAATAAACAACTCAACTTAAAACTAACCCTCAAAGTAGAGACGCGTGCACTTAATAAAATCTCCTCATCAGCTAAATTCTAGTTAAGATCAAACTATTTACTCAAAAAGAAAACGCTTTAGCAACTGAAAACGAACTCTTTCAGCTTGTAATGGAATGTCCTATATTGTGTCTGGAGAAAGCGTCTTGAAACTACGAGTATTCAATGGGCCGACATTAATCATGTGGTTTGGGGAAGGCCTTGCTACTAAACCTCCACTTCTCCAGTGTCATCAAGGTTCCACAAGATCAATGAGCGAAGAAGAGTAATGAGGCTCACTGCTGCAGAAATGGACACAGTTCAGGATTATTAACTACCGATTTAAGCGTTTAAGAAGTTTCAAGAGTGTCTGTGTTTGCTCTTGTAGATTGATGATGGGGTATAATTTTCATATTTTTTAATGTAAAATTTCTATTCTGGGATTTTTTTTTCAGTACAATATCGAACTGTTTTAAAGTGAAAGTGTCTAATACTGCCAATTCATTGAAAGTTTTCAAATGGACAGAACCTATGTTAATGTTATTATAAATATGTTTGATGTAATTTGTAATTTACTAAATAAGCATTTTATCCATTTGGTATACTCATTTAGGATGTCTTTTAGGTTTACCAATGATTTATTTTACTTTGCTTTGAATTTCAAAGCAGTCAAAGCATAAGATGTGCTAGTTGAAACTAGCAAAGTAGATAATTTGACGAATTTTCACGATATATTTACCCACACAAGTAACAAACTTACTTTAAACTTCTTGACAGCTGAATGGAATCGAAAGTTTAAAAAAAAATAGTTATACTAAAATAATTGCGATGAAATTACTCCGATTGAAGTGATAGATTTATTCTACCTTCTTTAGATAAAAAAAGCGGCGGATCTTTTTTTTTTTCCTTCTAGATAAAAACACAGATTCAGCGAAAAATATATCACAGAAATAGTTATAACTTGGAATAAAAAATAATTATTAAAGAGTGGAAAGTTATTAAAGAGGAAATTATTTTCCCTCATAGATATAGATAAACTGCCTATTTGTTAAATTTTATTATTGTTTTTCAATGACTTTTTCCTTGTTAGACTCCGTTTTCATTTTTTTCCCTATCGTTCTTTATATTTTTGTCTTGAAAGAATGTCTTTGCTACGTTTAAATCATGTGCGCAATAAATGGTGCTTACCGTATTTCAAACAGTAGGACTATCTAATAAGAGAATACTCTAATATTAAATTATTATTGATGAAAATTTAATTTTAAATTTTAGATTCCAACGCAAATTTGTAATAAAAATATAAGGAATGTCCGTAATTTATGCAGTTACGCTTGAATTTCACATTTATTTATTTAAAAATAAATACATTTGAATTCCGTTTATTTTATTAATCAACAAGTAAACAAGTTAAGTCATAATCTCTTCAATTTTATAAGTACCTTTTACTTACACATAACAAGAAATATAAAACAAATTTTCCTTTTTCATTACGAATTAAGGTATTGGAATTGTCCTTGCTAGAAATGTCTCATAGACAATTAAAAAAAAACACAAAGGAAAAACAATAATGTTTTTTCTTTGTAGTTTAAAAAGTGAATTATTTTTTATCTTAAACTAATTTAGGATCTATCTTTACCAAAAAACTTTAGAGAAAAAAATTAATGCCATGTTACAGGAATATTAAAATGGTAAATTCATTCACAGTACTATCCAAGATGAGGTTTTTAGTACGATTACAGGCATGCAGGAAAAGTTTCTTTAACATTCAACGTATAAAGTTCATTTTAAGCTTTGAATAAAAGAACTATTCAATGTCACAATCATATACTGGGATTAGAAATTATCAATCAAGTCCATTGTGTATGCGGAAACCAAGAAACCAATCCTACACGTATGTCTTATGTCCTTTGAGGAAGATGTATACATAAAAAAAAACTTTCATCAGAATTTTTAACCCTAAATGGAGCACGTTTGCTGTTCCGTTATTAGGAGAAGAAACGGAAGGGGTTATTTCTTTCTTTATATTAGGTACGGAGCTGTATTTAATGATTTTAAGTTTAACACTAAATGATTTTTTTAGTATACCACTATATAGTTTTTCCTCTACAGAACCGAACGAGTTAAATGAAAAAAAAAGTAATTCCATGTAATTAACAACAAATAATTCATAAATTGATCGAAATCTTTTCTCACAGATGAAGCTTATAACACATTTTGATGAACTAATAAGATTCAAAAGACGTGATGTCAAAATATTTTGAATTAAAAAAAGGAACGAATTCAAATTGTTAGGTGATAAATCCAATTTCCTTAAAATTATATTTCAATTTTAAAAGTACAGAAAAAAACTTAAGGAACAAAAATTTACAATAAGATAAAGTAAAAACAGCGCAACATAAAAAAAAGCAAAAGCAAGAGAAGAAAAATAATTGCAAATGATGATTTAAAACTCTTGTGTACGCATTTTTTTGTGTAATATTTAGAAATTACACTGGAAACAATTCTCAAAATACATCTATAAAATTTAAACAAGGACGTTTGACGGAAAAAAATTGTAGAAATTATATTGTGAAAAGATGAGAAAAAACACACAGAAAACACTGATTAACTCTTAAAAGTTAATCTTGCGTTACTCTTTAAAAAGTAAAAAATAATAATAATAATAAAACCACCACTGGTTTTAATTAACAATTAACTAACAAATAATGGGAATCTTATGGAATTTGCTTCCGTAATTTTTAATTAAAATCACGATAATGAGTATTCTATAATGATTTTGCAAATGTTGATAAGGAAATGAGCTTGAAATTTAATTTTTTTTTTGCAAAAAGAGGGTAATTAGTTCGTGAGAAAGAGAGAGAGAGAGAGAGGTGGAAAACTTTTTTTGTTAGTTGTATAGGCTTTAAACTATTACGGAATTACAGTACGTACTATAATTAAATGTCATTATTTTTTATATACTCACAGGTTGCAATTTTCATTAAACGATATTTTAATATCATAAAATATTTTTCTGAAAGAATTTTTTTTACCTTTGTCCTGGAAAAATAATTATAACATTTTCCTTCTGTAATAGCTAGAAAAGTATTAAAAACGTTTTACATCAATCACTGATATATTTGACAAATTATTTTGTAAGTAGTGTTTTATGTTACAGGAATCAAAGGTATGTTTTTAAGCACGTTCGAACACAAGCGTTTAATGAAAAACTATTATTTTTCAACTAGTTATGTAATTTGAAGGATCTTTTACGCTAACATTAATCTCAAAAAGTTAAACTAGTAGAAAAGCAATCTATCGTAATACAGGTTCTCCGAAATGTCTTTGACCACATTTTAAAAATCATACTAAATCAAAAAATTGTCTTATGGAGTTTGTACAAGTGTAATCAAGCTCTTCAGGTGGTAATACAAATGCACAGGTGGTAATAAGAATCCAGTATATTTCTTATGGCGACAAAACAAGTTTTTTTTTGTGTGTGTGTTTTTTTGTTCTGGTTGGGGTCCAGCGTAATCCTGGTAATGTCCTGGGCCATCACCATTTTCTGTTCTGGTAACCGGTTGCTATTTTTGACTTCTTCTAATACTTTTAGTAGTGGGAGTGCATAAAGAAAGTCATTAGTGTGTTACCAAAGCCAAGTAAGAACGGATGAACACCAAGCGTATTATAACTAGTGATGTTCTGGATATCCGTATCCGTAGATATCCAAGGGAGAATAAAGATCTGTATCCGTATCCCTTACTTTTTTGACGGATCTTAAACGGATCATTTCTAATCTAAAAAAATTTAAATAATTGAATAAAAGACTCTTAAATTCCGTTTAAATTAGGTTTTATTCCCTATTTAAATTTGAAGGTATCATTTCAGAAGACAATTTGTATTCCCCCCCCCCCCCCGTTGCAAAAAGGAAGGGGAAATAAGTTTTAAAAGTGTGTATCAGTGTGTCTTTTTGTGGCATCGTAGCTTCCAAACAGATAAACCGATTTTGATAGTTCATTTTTCGTTCAAAAGGTGACTTGATCGAAAGTGTTCTTAGCTTGGCCTCGTTTTTGTAGAACTTTAATTACCGGAGATATTAATTAAAAACCGATTTAACGTTTTTCACAATTAGTTTGGTAAAAATTTACCCGTACGTTAAAAATGTTGGCCCTAATTGAAAGAACGAAGTTTTCTGCGTTTGATATTTATTTGAAACTTCCAATTGATATACAGTAGGAGCTATAATCTTGTTATGTAAATTTTAAATGCAATTCTAAGCCTTTATACGCGTGATTGGTAACGATTTCATAGTCGGAGGATAAGGAGAATAAGCTCAATGATTTAAAATTCTTACCTGCTGTCAGTTCATATTTGTTAACAAATGTGTAATCTGACCCGCGAAATTCATCTTAATATGAGGTCGGCTCTCTGGGACATGTTTTAGTTTTTTAATTTTTAATTTAATATTAGTTTTTGTTATTGATTTGGGGTTTTTGTTATTCTTCATTTTTGTTTTTCTCAGCATCCTTCCAAAAAAGTGAGACTAAATTCTCTATTGTATTTATAGTTTGTAAAGGTGTTCCCGGCTCTATATTTTGTCGGTCGGAGTAAGTTCGGTGGAATGGGTCAGCGCTGCATTTATGCTGAAATAAAATGCGAAAAATTATTTCTAGCCTGTCCAGTAGCAGCTTTACACTCTTGTTCCTGTATCCTACATCTTTCGAGCAAACTAGAAATAATATTTCACATTCCATCTAAGCATTAATGCAGCGCTGGCCCATTCCTACCAACTCTCCCTCAATTTTAAGAGCTTTCTTCAAAGAGTAAATCATAGTCTTGATTATATTTTTGCCGCAGTAGACATTTTTTGAAGAAACTGCGATTATTCTGACGGGAATACCTTCCGTAACAAATTTTACACTTGGATAGTTGAGTTAGGTAAAAAACATTTTGAGATCCGTATCCGTATCCGCGGATCTTGACACTAATGATCCGGATCCGTATCCGTGGATCTACTTTTTTAACGATCCGGCACATCACTTATTATAACAAGCAAAACAAAAACGCCTTTCTTGTTTTGCCCCCATTTTAAAAATACTGAACTCGTATTATCTCTTGTTTAATACAATAAAGAATCTTAATGAGTTTACAGTGATTTTTCCAAAAACCACATATTTATGCTACAATTTGTTGCTTCTCTGTTATTTTTTTTTAAGTGTCAAGAAGTTTTTGGAAGCGTTGTATATTTCACTTAAAAGATAAAAAAAATTGAACATGTACCAAAATGGTGAAAACAAAGTTTTTTTCTAACGGATTCCCACCCGTCCTTTTCCCTCACAGATAAAGTTATTTCTAAAATTTTTGAGTAATTTAATGCACATAAAATATATTTTACTATGTTAAAACGCACTATGTTTCAACTATTGATTTTTCAGATCTTTAAAATAAAATCAGGACATTTAGAAAAAGAGAACACTGTTTGAAATCGACTCAACATCAGATGAGTAAAACCACAAGTTGAGATTCGTTGAGGAAAAGCTGAGTCAGTTGCTCAACAATACCAATGTTTATTTGGGCCTAGGAAGATTACTTTAAGCCTCGTTACTTTATATTTCTTTACCATGGGTGGGTAAAACTATGTTACGTGTTCCTAGCACATATGTTCTTTACTTTCATCAGTACAGAATAATCCATGAAAAGTTCCGTTAGTACAGAATAATCCATGGAGCTCAAATCTTGGGTCACTGTTGAGCTTCAATGAAGCTCAACAGTCTCTAGCTCTGTGTGCAGGTGTGGAATTGTGTTGGAAGTTCCATCTTTTGTTTCCAAAGAACTTTATCGACCGAGATAAAGCAACAACATCCCAAATGAGATTGCGATATGTTTCTTGATTAATTTTATCCCTTAATCAACAAAAACAAGTGTTTTTTTTTTCCCCACTAGCACATATCCCACCTCAAACCATTACAAATTGGGGTCTTTAACGCAGTTTCACCATATAAGAAGATGTTGGAGACAAGGGTGCGCGCTAAACCTCCTAAACCTTATGCATCCCTAAAGAAATTGTTGTGCAAGGAATGGCATAAAATATCAGTAAGTGAGTTGCGGCTCAGAACCGAAAATTTTGTAACACGTTTAAAGCTCTGTATTTAGTCTAAAAGTAGCCACTTTGAAAATTTGGAAATATATTAGACAAAATTATGTACGTATTCATATTAATTTTTAAGTTCAATCGTAATACTTTACTTAGCATTAAAATTATAGTGTGTTATGTGTTTCTAAGTTAATTTCTTACCACCCTCTATACGTCCAGCAGGTTTTAAAAATAACATCATGCATTATTTACACACTAGTTTTCGAAACATATGGAACAAAATCATCTTTTTAAAAACTACATGGAAAGAAGTTGTTGTTTTTTTTAGGTATACTTATGAGCAAAAATCCGAAGACTTCTGGTTTTTTTTTTTTTTTTTGTTTTTTTGCAAGTTGAAAAATGATTTACTGAGGCTAAAATTTCAACTCGCGGCATGCAATTTATTTTCTACGTCTGAGACTTAAATCCGCTGCATAAGAAAAAAAAATTCCCTCTCTATCTCAGAATTCCATGCACCATGAAAAAAAAAATCAGAAAATGTTGAATGATATCGTGCATCAGTAGACATTCGCTGTTGGATGCATTCCGATGAAGGTATCATTTCTCTAAGATCATCTGAATGAACTTTGAAATATTTTTTACTTCCATTTCTGTATTCTAGAGATAATCTCAAGGATTGTTACTTTAGCACTTGTTTTTGCACTTTTATTTATTGATTATATGCATATTTGCATTTTAAAAATTATGTTTGTCAAATCAATAATGAAATTAATTAAAAAACAATTAAATAAGCTTTGTGCTGCAATATGATTCGAAGGAAAAACCAAAATTAATAAAACATACATTCTCAAGAAAAAAACAGCCAATACAGTGAACTCTCGATAGCTCGAAGTCCCAAGGGACCTGCTACAACCTTTGAGTAATCAGTAGTTCGAGTTACTGGAAGATTCTTTTATAAAATTCTCAAGAATATTTTTTTTATTTTGTTTTTCAAGAATAGTCTATGATAGAAAGACTATAATACGTATAGTTTGGATAAAATTAACTATTAGTATGTACTACATAATAATACTTTACAGAGAATAAATTTTATTAAGATACATCAAAAAATGATTTTTTTTTCTGACTTCTTGCTTTTTTTTTTAAATAACATCTTAAAACGTCATTAAGTTTAAACACAATTCGACTTGTTAACGTTTTTGGAATTTTCCTGGTACTGCAGTAAAATATTTGTAAAACCTCCATCTCAGAAACATATTTCAAAATGATTCCAATTGTCTGTCACTTTTACTTTGTAAAAACTGCTGTTTAAGAAACCACACCTTTTGAAGCAGTTTTAACTACTGTTCCTCTCGTAGGTTTATAAGAGTTTAGAGATCAGATCTAAATCCAACAGCTATAATTTCATTTGTTTGTTATTTACATATAGCAACTATTTGTGGCTGGGTAATGTTTTTCTGCACTTTCATGCTCATTTCATTCATCGATATCTTTTCAGATTTTCTGTGATTTTCTTATTAAGTTAGTGAACCCGCATGGAGCGTTACTATAGTACACATGACTTATTAAAGATTATGTCTGGGTCTTCTTGAAATATATTAATGAAAGTACTATTATTGTTTTCTACTGGATTTTCCTACAAAAATTGAACCACAAATTTTTAGCCAGATCGAAAGAACTTTTGTAGAAACAAACAAAAAAAAAATCTTTTGATGCATTTTTTGAAGTTATTATTGTTACAAATTCTGTAAATAGTAATTATTGTAGTAACGTAACCTGTAAATAGTTTCCCGTAATGAATATACAACCCCTTTACATTCGGCTGAAGTATACTATCCCTTATTTCCTTTTTTTTCATTGATAAAATTTGATAACGGTCTACGCATTTCGAGAAACATTTCGAATGTTGTGGAATATTTTCGATGTTTATAAAAGCGTCCTGCGTGATAAAAAGTTTAGTTTCGATTGAGAATTTGTACTGAGAGTGTATTAGCTCTGTTTATTGCGAGGCATTTCGCTGTGTTGTTTTCGTATTCGGAAGTAAATACGTGTGTAACCGTTGAGTTTACGGTGTTGAGTGATACTTGTTTAATTGCTGATGATTAATTTAGCAGTTGTTAACGATTTCTCCTGTACATAGTGTAAATAAAGCTCCTGTGTTTTTATCAAGAACTGTGTCGTCCTTTCAAGAAAGTTGGAAGTCTCGCCGGATCCGTTACAATTGGCGCCCAACGTGGGGTTTCTTCTGGACTTTCTTGGAGTAAGTGACTTTGGACATTTTTTCATAAAGACTGTTTGAATTTATAGACTTTGTTTTTATGGTGATTACTCGCGCAATGGATGACCAATTAAAACAACTTCTGGAAGCAATTAATGCTGTGAAAAGGGACTTGACTGAAAGTTTGGCGGTTAATCAAGAACAATTAAAAAATGATATGGCGGCTAATCAAGAACAATTAAAAAACGATATGGCGGCTAATCAAGAACAATTAAAAAATGATATGGCGGCTAATCAAGAACAATTGAAAAATGAATTGGCGGCTAATCAAGAACAATGGAAAAGTGATTTAATGGTGCTGAAAAGTGATTTAGCTTCTAACCAAGAGGAAATTAAAAACGACCTTACTTCGGTAAAGACTGTGATGGAAAAAAAAATTAATGAGATAGAGCATCGAGTTGATGCTTTTGATGAAAAACTTGAAACAGTAGAAAACCGTATCGCAACAGTTGAAAATCATGTAGATGAGAAAATTAAAAACATGGAAAGGAGATTGGCGACCGCGAAAAGCAGCTCTGTACAGTTTGGCGCTCCCACATCGGTTGCTCGACCGTCCAATAAACTTGCCACATTTGATGGGAAAACTTCGTGGCAGGTTTACAAAACTCAATTCATGATAGTGGCGGAAGCGAACGGATGATACTCTGCTACCAAGGCCTGCCATCTTGCAGCATCCCTGAGAGGTGACGCAGCGGACATTCTTCAGACCCTTCTGGACAGCCAGCGCCTGGATTTCGCCGCCCTCACATCTGCGTTGGAGCTTCGCTTCGATGAGAAGTGCCAGAAAGATTTCAGCCTACTCCAGTTGAAGTCCCATTTCCAGAAAACCGGGGAAACCCTGCAAGAGCTAGCGGCGGACGTCGAGAGACTGTCTCATCTTGCTTTTTGCGACTGTCCTGTGGATGTTCGAGACAACCTGGCACTCAACTACTACATCGACGGGGTTCGAGATCCGGAAATCCAGAAAGCTCTACGGGTGGCGGATGTCAAAGACCTGAATTCTGCTGTTGTGTATGCGATGAAGTTGGAGGCCGCCCAGCAAGCAACCCGCAAGGATCGCCATTCAATCCGCGGCGTGAAAACTGGTGAGCCTGATCCGGTTTCGTCACGTTTTGCTGAACCGGAAAAGCATATAAAAGAAATTGCAGGAATCCTCAAAAGGACTTCGACTCCCAAGGACCAAAATGGACAATCACTTAAGTGCTGGAAATGTGGCGGCGAGGGTCACTTACGAAGAAACTGTGAAGCTCGCCAAGAAACCAGAAGGAAGAGCACCTCTCCCTCGCAGGTCCAGGAAAACTAAGCCATGGCAATCTCGCGGGGCGGAGGTCGCCAAATTGGAATGAGCCCCATCTTAAAGTTTTCCAGATTTCATCGACGAGTGGCGGCGGTAATGGACTGTTTGTTTACGCATATGTAAACGGGTTTCCCTGCGAACTGATTATTGACACCGGAGCCAATGTTACAATCATTAGAGCAGATGTGGCTCGTCAATTTGGACTCAACGTTCTATGGACGCCGCCCTGCGTTACCCTCCAAACTGTGACAGGTGACAAGATCGAGAGTGAGGGTTTACTTTACCCTCAATCTCCAAATTGTGTTTGGAAATGCCACTTACCATCATACGGCATTCGTTGCTGATATCACGGACCCCTTCATTTTCGGATTGGACTTTTTAAAGAAGTATGACTTCAATCTCGACTTCAAGTCTAATGAGCTGCTCTCGACGAGAGAAGACATAGCCGTTTTCCCCGCAGAAAGTGATGTAAAGTCCGCTCATCAAATAATAGCCCAAACAGATTTATCGATTCCCTCAAGGTCAGAATCATTAATACCTGGCTCCATTGAAGAAAGCAATAGTTTTCGATTTGGACTCATTGAATACCCTAACCTAAGCAATAACCTAAAAGGAGTGCTAGTAGCATCTACGCTTGTGGACCTTTCTAAGGATGTAATTCCTGTGAGAGTCGCCAACGTGAGTGAAAGGCCAAGGAATATCCGGAAAGGTGAAGTGTTAGCAACCTGAACTCCAGTAAACAGCATCATTTGAAGAATCAATTCCCCCGAGACTGTGTCTTCTGAGTCCTTGACATCGAAGTTAATTGGGAGTGCGCCATTATCGAAAGATCAAAGAACTGCTGCGGAACAATTGGTGGACGACTTCAAGCATCTGTTTTCATCTACATCGGAGGATGTTGGCCGTACGAATTTAACGCAGCATAGGATTTACACTGGAGAACACCCCCCTATTAAACAGCATCCAAGACGACTACCGTTCGCCAAGAAGGAAGAGGTTGAGACCCTTCTGAAAGAGATGCAGGAGAATGATGTCATCGAACCCTCATCCAGTCCTTGGGCCTCTCCCATCGTTTTAGTCCAAAAGAAAGATGGCTCCATCAGATTTTGTGTCGATTACCGACGGCTGAATGAAATCACCAAGAAAGACAGTTACCCTCTTCCACGGATAGACGACACCTTAGACACTCTTTCCGGACACAAATGGTTCTCGACCTTGGACTTGAAGAGCGGCTAATGGCAGGTTGAGATACACCCAGATGACCGAGAAAAGACAGCGTTTACAACTGGACAAGGCTTATGGCAGTTTAAAGTGATGCCCTTCGGTCTCTGCAATGCACCAGCTACGTTCGAGCGTCTTATGGAGACAGTGTTAAGAGGACTCTCTTACGAATCCTGTCTGGTCTACTTAGACGATATCATCATCGTGGGACGCAGCTTCGATGAACATCAGGCTAATTTTAGGAAAGTGCTGCAAAAGCTTAAGGAAGCCAATCTGAAGTTAAGCCCGTCCAAATGTAATTTGTTCCGCCGGGAAGTGAACTACTTTGGTCACATCATCTCTTCTGAGGGTGTACAAACCGATCCAGAAAAGGTATCTGAGGTCAAGAGTTGGAGTCGTCCCGAAAACATCCATCAGCTGCGAAGTTTCCTGGGGCTCTGCACGTACTACAGGAAGTTTGTGAAAAGTTTTTCCAACATTGCACGACCTTTGCATAAGCTGACGGAGAGCAAGCAAAAGTTTGAATGGTCCAAAGAATGTGAAGATGCATTTCTACGACTGAAGGAGGCTTTAAGGGGTCTAAGGACCCTTAACCTTCAAAATTTTCGACTTTCTGGGGAAAATATATGTTATGCATATTTTAATTCTGAACAATTTGATACCTTATTTATTACCATACGCCAAAAACTTTTCAAGTTATTGTAAAAATGCGTAAACTTTCCCCATAGAGATTTATGTTAACAGCAGCTGTTTAAGCCTCTTTTTCTCAGGTGACGGTTTCTTCGGCTTTCTCGTTTTGCGCGCATAATATCTCAGAAAGTTTCATATATATTTCCGTAAAACTTTTCATACTTGTTTGTCTGATTTATATTTATGACCTGAAGCTAAATTTGTTTAACTTTTTTTAAATTATTTATTTATTTTTTGAAATTTTACAAATCATAATCCAAAATTTCCAAAATTTTTTGCAAAAATATATATATTTTTTAATATTACCTTTCATTTTTAGTTAAAATTTAGGTTCAGATCATAAATATATACCAGACAAACATGTATAAAAAATTTTACGGAAATATATAAGAAACTTTCTGAGATATCATGCGCGCAAAACGAGAAAACCGAAGAAACTGGTACCTGAGAAAAAGAGGCTTAAACAGCTGCTATTAACATTAGTCTCTACGGGGAAAGTTTACGCATTTTTACGATAACTTGAAAAGTTTTTGGCGTATGGTAAAAAATAAGGTATCAAACTGTTCAAAATCAAATTATGCATAACATATATTTTTTCCAGAAAATCGAAAATATTGAAGGTTAAGGGTCCTTAGACCCCTTAACATCAACGCCTATCCTCAGCCTGAAAAATGCTTCATCCTGGACACTGATGCGAGCAACGAGGGCATCGGAGCTGTTTTATCCCAAGAAATTCATGGCAATGAACATGTCATCGCTTACTGGAGCAAATGCTTATCAAAGTCGGAGCGAAATTACTGCGTCACCAGAAAGGAGTTACTGGCCATAGTGAAAGCTGTAGAACACTTCCATCATTACCTCTACGGCCGAAAATTTCTGCTTCGGACAGATCATGCCTCGTTAACTTGGCTTTTGAACTTCAAGAATCCAGAAGGTCAGATAGCCAGGTGAATACAGCGGCTCCAGGAATATGACATGGAGATCAAGCACCGAAAAGGGTTGTCTCACGGTAATGCAGACACTTTATCAAGGAGACCCTGTCCTGAGAACTGCCACTATTGTTCCCGAATCGAGAAACAGTATGGAACAACTAGCCCTACCGCCTATCAGGTGACAGTGACTCCAACATCATCAGAACCTGATCCATGGAGTGATGACCAAGTTCGAAAAGATCAACTTGAAGACCCCGACATAAAACCAATTTTGGAGTTCATGGAAAGTGACAGTCGACGCCCTAGCTGGCAGGACGTTTCCATCTTCAGTCCTGCAACAAAAAGATACTGGGCTTTATGGAACTCGCTCCATTTACGGAACTGCGTGCTACACCGAAAATGGGAATCTGACGACGGCAAAACATCTAGGTGGCAGTTACTACTTCCCCGATCAAGCATTCCAGATGTGCTGAAAGACATACATAGTAGTGCGACTGGAAGACATTTTGGTATCTTGAAAACCCTCAATAAAGTTCGGGAGCGCTTCTTCTGGAGCAAGGCGAAGGATGACGTGGAGAAGTGGTGCCATTCTTGTGACGCCTGTGCTGCTCGTAAAGGACCGAAGAAGAGAAGCAGAGGGAAGCTACATCTGTACAACGTTGGAGCTCCTTTTGAACGAATTGGGATCGACATCCTGGGTCCCCTACCAAGAACTGCTGATGGGAACAAATACATTCTTGTTTCCTTCGACTACTTCCCCAAATGGCCGGAAGCATATCCCATTCCAGATCAAGAAGCTACCACCGTAGCAGAGACTCTAGTCCAGCATTGGATCTCGAGATATGGAACACCTTTGCAGATCCATTCCGATCAAGGGAGGAATTTCATCTCTGCTGTGTTTAAGGGCCTATGTCAAATTCTCGGAATTGAGAAAACTAGGAAATACCACTACACCCACAATCGGACGGCATGGTGGAGAGATTTAACCGCACAATCCTGAATAATCTCTCGCTTATGGTATCCAGAAATCAACAGGATTGGGACAAGAAGCTGCCTTTGTTCCTGCTGGCTTACCGCAGTGCTGTCCACGAGACTACCGGATATGCCCCATCTCAGATGCTCTTCGGACGAGAGCTTCGTCTACCTTGTGATCTCGTCTTCGGTCGTCCTCCGGATGCGCCTTCATCGCCTGAGGAGTACATCCAGGATCTCCAGGCTCGGTTGGAAGAGGTTCATAACTTCGCACGAGAGCGAATCAACATCGCGGCGGAGAAGATGAAGACCCGATACGACACAAAGTCTACTGGACATGAATTCAACGAAAGCGACAAGGTTTGGTTATGGAATCCCATCCGACGGAAAGGTCTTTCACCCAAATTGCAGTCGCATTGGGATGGACCCTACAAAGTCCTTAACCGACTGAATGACGTCGTATTGAGGATTCAAAAATCACCTAATGCAAAACCTAGGGTTGTACATTATGATCGGTTAGCCGCATACTATGGCCATAGTTCATGAGTATTACGTAAACAACCATGGTTGATAACATAAAAGTTGTAGATTTTTTTTTTTTTTTTTTTGCTTTTAATGCTTTGTAATATTTCTTGTTATTATTGTGTTTCCTATGCATTATTGGTTATTATTTAATGTGTGTATTTGTGAACGTGTGATAGAAGTTTGGCACCCTTTCTGGGGATTGTACTGCCCGGGACGTGCAGTCCTTGGGAAGGGGGCAATGTTACAAATTCTGTAAATAGTAATTATTGTAGTAACGTAACCTGTAAATAGTTTCCCGTAATGAATATACAACCCCTTTACATTCGGCTGAAGTATAAAACCCCCCTCTTTCCTTTTTTTTCATTGATAAAATTTGATAACGGTCTACGCATTTCGAGAAACATTTCGAATGTTGTGGAATCTTTTCGATGTTTATAAAAGTGTCCCGCGTGATAAAAAGTTTAGTTTTGATTGAGAATTTGTACTGAGAGTTTATTAGCTCTGTGTATTGCGAGGCATTTCGCTGTGTTGTTTTCGTATTTGGAAGTAAATACGTGTGTAACCGTTGAGTTTACGGTGTTGAGTGATACTTGTTTAATTGTTGATGATTAATTTAGCAGTTGTTAACGATTTCTCCTGTTCATAGTGTAAATAAAGCTCCTGTGTTTTTATCAAGAACTGTGTCGTCCTTTCAAGAAAGTTGGAAGTCTCGCCGGATCCGTTACATTATTATTATAATTATTGCTTATATATAAGATATAAATTTTATCCACTTTTTTTTTTATAAATTTCACTCTATGCTAGTACATTTTTTTTTTCAAAAAAATGAAATGAATATTAGATATACTTGCTTTTGCATCATTTAGTTATTTATCTAGTTCCTTGAATTTTCGTAATTTCACATAAAACACAAAGAAAATGATATACACAGTATTCCCTAATTTTGGTAGAAAATCTTACTTTAATTGAAAAACAAAGAAAGTAATGAAAAGAAAAACATTTTAAGCAAAATTTTGATGATGAGGAAAAGGATTATCACAAACGAAGTAAGTAGACGGAAACTGCTAGAATAAAAAATAATCTATAAGTTGGATTATTTTTAGTTTAACTAAA
The DNA here is from genome assembly GCF_026930045.1 of Uloborus diversus. Classification (NCBI taxonomy): domain Eukaryota; kingdom Metazoa; phylum Arthropoda; class Arachnida; order Araneae; family Uloboridae; genus Uloborus; species Uloborus diversus. The sequence continues at coordinate 96,075,997 of NC_072737.1, forward strand.
CACAAACGCATATGCGTTTTGATTCTGTCAGTTTAACAAAAGTTTCTAATCTAATAAAACAAATTTCAATTATTTATGAAAGTAATCATTTTGAATTCTATCCTTAAAATTGAACCCCTAGTGCAGTTTCGCATTAAAGAGAGCCCAGGTGCTTCCATCCGGTGGGAAATCTTATCTGTGCCCATTGCTTTAATGATGGCATATGAAAAAAATGGATGACGTATCAGGGGATCGAGCTAGGTCTGCAAAAGGCTAAATAGCTTAACACAGTCCCATTAGAAAAAAATAAATATGTAAATATGTCTATAATGAAATAAATATGTCTGGTATGTAATGACAGAGAACTTTGACATAATAAAGTTTAAAGTAAAACTCGCTTAAAGATTAGAACCTAGGTAGGCTTTCATTGAAGTCTTTTCCAAATAATGCTGTATTTTAGCATCTACAAAGGCAACTACTACCTGCCCCAAAAACAGAGAGGAAGCTGGTCTATTATTTGTACTGTTTACCTATAAAATTTTAACTTTGGTACTTTCAGCTCTTTGCTTCTCAGTGCCTCAATTGAATTTAGTAAACGTCAAAAAGGTTGTAAATTTCGCATCTTACTATGCTGATAAATCACACTTTCTTGAGAATGAAAATAGTTAAATTGTTTATGTTCTACTGTACTACTTTCACAAACGTATTTATATTTCAATTCCGTCAGCTTAACAAATGATTTCTAGCGTAAAGCATAAAAAAATACCAATAAACTCTCTGAAATTCCAAAGCAAGATGGTGTGAATGCCACGTCCTTAACAAAACACAGAGATATATTGAATTTAGTAAAAGTCAGAGAAAGATGTAAATTTTACTTCTTGTTCAATCAACAAGATTGCACTTTCTAAGGAATGAAAGGAAACCGTTATTCGATGCTTAAATCTCCTTGTACCTTCTGCAGAAAAGCAAACAATGATGAAAAAAACTCGGAGTTTACATTCTCAAAATTTAATTCGACAAAAATACCCGAACTTATCTCCCTTAAAGGATACGTTTTTCGGTTTGTGAGCATTGTTCACACTGCAAAGAATCTTTGAATTGAATCTCAGCAAAGGAAACGATTTCCATTGTAAGAAATCCATGAACTTCTAAGCGGATATTTGCAGTTTCTAGCCTTTTGGGAATTCTTAAGAACTTCAAGCGATTTTCTATCATTGTAACGATTTTTATTCATTCTCTGAACACACAATCTAACATTTCTCCGGGGAAGTTTTCCCAGAATTTTTCGATGTCCGACATTTATTCTGTTATATTATGAAGGAATTATCATTAAAAGATCCGTAAATATTTACAATTTTTGGAGACTTATGGGATTTTCCCTTTGTTGTATTACATGGTATGTATTTATTTACTTGCACTTGAAATTGGGTACGAATAAACTCGTATTATTTAGACACATAAAAGGCATGGAGGGTGAAAAATAAAATGAAATCTGGCAAGAAAATGTTGCTTTTTTTTCTTTCTTAGTTCTAAAAAAGGGGAAATACCACTGAGATACTTTTAAGAAAAAACCTGCAACCTTATTTATACATTTAATTCTATCTGCAGGTTTAGGATGTACTCGTAAATTTTGCAGTGCAGTTATATTTATTTTGAGCGAGAAAAATATAAAAGAACAAGATTCATTCAACAAATACAGGCAACTACATAAATATAGAATGAAAAATGCATATTCATTTAAAAAATGTGAGTCATTCCTACTTTGTAGGGTTCGATTTTAGCTAACTACCTACTTTTATTGCATCAATTGCATTTGAAGCAATATATACACTGGTGTAAGAAATTAAGAAAATTTTCAGATTTGGTCAATTATTTCCAGAACTACTGGACCGATTTCAATAAATTTGGTGTACATACATTGAAACAATACAAACCGAACAGGCATCTAAAATTTAAAATACACACTCATGGTCATGAAAAACACTCGTTATAGTCTGATGGTATAAAACAGCGGTTGCAAAATTGAACAAAAAAAATGGGTTAGTAGGGGATATGATTCCCTGTAACAGACATATAGGCCTCACAGTGTGACTCCTTACGTGAAATGAAGCAGTTTAAAAGGATCCTGAGGCAATTTTTTCCACTCGTTCAACAACGCTATACTCAGGCTGTAGAGGGTCCTCGGAGGAGTATTGCGAGTTGCTATTAACCTCCCACGAGCGTCCCAGACATGCTCTATAGGATTGGAGTCTAGAGATCTGCTTGGCCAATCTATCCGGTAAATATCCTCCCGTTCAGGAAATTCGTTGACCAGAAGAACTCTATGTGGTCTTGTGTAAACATCCATTAAAATTAACTCGGCTAAAAGCGCACCTCAAGTGGTGGGCGTAGGGCTCCAAGACTACATCCCTATACCTCACAACTGTAACAGAGCCTCCATCAAAAACATGCCATCCAACATAATGCCTGCCCAGACTGTCAAACCTCCTCATCCATAATGGTCGATTTCGCGGTTATTAGAGGGCAGGTAGTGGCTCCCGATTCAGCTTAACCGACTATTACTGTCCTAAGTTCATTGGATAGAAGCAGAAACCCACTACCTACCCTCCAATATGCGCGAAATCAACCATTATGACGGTGGTTGTTTGAAGGTCTCAGGCATCATGTTAGGTGGCCGCACACCCCGCCATGTCTTTGAGAGAGGCTCTTTGACAGGTGCGAGGAATATAGATGTGGTTTTGGAACCCTATGCTCGCCTTTTGAGAGGTACTGTTTGTCCTGGGGTAATTTTAATGGATGCTAACGCTAGGCCACATAGAGCTCTTCTGGTCGACGAATTTCTGGAAGGGGAGGATATTCACTGGAGGGTTTAGCCAAGCAGATCTATAGACCCCAATCCTATAGAGCATGTCTGGGACGCTCTCGGAAGAGCAATAGCAACTCGTAACACCTCTCTGGGGACCATCCATACTCTGAGATTAGAGTTGTTGAACGAGTAGAAACAATTCCCTCAGGATCCCATAAACTACTTCATTTCAAGTATGGAGTCACACTGCAAGGTCTATAGGTTTGTTAGAGGGGTCATCCCCCTCTAACAAACCCATTTTCTAACAAACCCATTAACCCATTTTGTTGTTCAATTTTAGCAACCGGTGTTTCATAACCATCTAACTCTAACGAGTGTTATTTATTATCATGCGTGTGTATTTTAAATCTTGGACGATTACTTGTTTTGCATTGTTTCAATGTATGTACATACTAAATTTCATAAAAATCGGTCCAGTACTTCTGGAGATAATTGACCATATCTGAAAATTCTCTTAATTTCTTACACCAGTGTAGTTTAAAAGGTCAGCAACTGTCTGTTAGCAGATTTTATTATTTTTATTTCAACAAGCAAACCTGTTGAAAGTTATTGATGTATGATTTTCAACTTTTGTTGCAGGAAAAATGTAAGTAGTAACTAAATACCTTATAAAATTAAACAACTGAAAGATACTTTCTAAACATTAGTTTTAGTGGCTGTCATCGATACTAAAGAAATCATCTATACTAATATTATAAAGAGAGATGACGGATTTTTGTGTGTTTATATGTTCAAGGTAATCTCCTGAACCTTTGCACCTATTTGAAAAATTCCTTCACTATATGAAAGGTGATTCTTACTGAGTGATATAGGCCATAAATTATGCATATATGTCTTTATACTATTTTTTGAAACTTATAAGTTATCTTCGCTACCAGTTTATGTTTCGTACCGTCTTATTCTTATATAAGTGAAAACGAAAACCCGATTGCTCCTCATCCGCAGTGACAAAATGGTTGAAGGTTCTCCTTCGAACTGAATTCTGAGGGATGGATAAATGTAGAACGTAAAAATACAACGATGCTAGCAAGAAAACTGCCGAAAAATTTTTATGTAGTTGAGGCTGCAGAAGATAGAGTGTTTAGCATTCTATTAGCCTAGGACAATGAAAATCATTTAGAGTTACATAATGTTTCCACGTCAAAATTTACGTAAATTAATATAATTGCGATTCGCTTCGGGAAAATTACTTTTTGAATTCAAGTAGTGTGGATAGGCGGTAATAATCCGTGTTTCTGAAAGTTGTTATTTTGCATGCACTCAATTAAGTACATTTAGTTTAGAAAATTCTCAACTGAAAGTGCAATTGCACACAATTACCGTACTTTCAAAATTAAGAGTTGAAACTGCAACGAACAAAAAACAGTGAATAGGAAAGAGTTTGACAAAGAAGAAAAAAAAAGGAATAAAAATTATTTGCGGAACTATTCTTCATAATGACCGTATTTAAGCATTTAAAAACGATATAATAAACTAATATAGTATACAAATATCCTACCAGAAGGAAATTACAAAAAAAAAATGTAGGCATATGAAAAAAGCAAGTTTCCTGAAGAAAACGAGTACAGTACTTTAAAATTCATCCCGGGATTGAGAAAGATACCTTCTTAGAAGCTAACCTAAGTTTATACATGTAATTTTCTGACTCCGGTCCTAAACTCAGATAATTGTTTACAACTATTTTAACTTTTATGTCAACTTTTAAACCCTATTGCTTTATTGCAAACATTTAAAAAAGATCTCTTTGACGACTTAGTGCAAGAAGAGCGTCAGCAGAATTACTATGTTTGTCGCTCAATGTCAAGTGATATAAAAATTAGGGGAAAATTTTTTGAAGGAAGCGGACACTCAACAGACTTTTGATTGCCACCACAGCAGAGAAACAGCGAAAAAAATCTATTAAAACATGATTGGTGCATGAAAATTAGGAACGTAAAATAGTATTGATCGGCATACGTGGTGGAACAGGAAAAAAATTAATGAATTCAACGCTATCAAAAATCAATCAAAATCAATCATTTCTGCTTTAATAGTGCTTAACCAATGCTTAGCACGTGAATTTGTATTAAAGTTTTGGTTCACTACATTTCTGACCATGTGATGGCAAAAAATGTATCACGAGGTCTTATTTGCTCCAATGGTGTACACCATCTTCTTCATATTTTTTGTTTACTTTTTTTTATGGAGGTAATCGATTTGGCAAGTGAGACATCCATATAATGACGGTTTGAAGTCGGTGATATTGCACATCTAGTACAACACTATCACATCTGCAAAAACTGTTTTTCGAAAAACAATTAATTTAAACGTAATGCGCTTTAGCTTAAATTCGTATAGTAGCACACGGACGCATCTCAAAAATAAGGTTAAAAATCTTTTTTTTTTTTTTTCGTTTGTGGCAGTCTTGCAATTTAATAGAACTTACAAAAATGCACCAGGATATGAATATAACTCAAAATCGACAATTGTTGGCATTTGACGGTGTTGTATTAGATGCTAATACAACACTAAATATGCTAAATATATGTTTAATTGCACTTTTAGAGCACATGCTATTAAAATTAAACATATATTTAAATGCACTGTGCTAAATATATGTGTAATTTTAATAGCATGTGCTCAAAAGATTGGTATTTATCAAAGTTTCCAAATTTCCTACACAAAAATAGATAAGAAGACTTTTTAAATTTTTATGGTTTTAAAATTACTGATTGCTATTTATGAGTTAGTTTTTATAAATTAACCATTTTAAGGATTTCTTATAAGCTTGGTATAGAACATTTACAGGCCATGTTTATCAAAATATTCGGTGACCAGAAAATTAGATTTTGAGTAATAGTAAAAGCTCAAAGTTGTGCACTTTTTTAAACAAATTTTAGCAGACTATATCCCATAAAAAAAACCCTTAAAAACTATAGTTTAAATTATTCCAAACAAATTTCAAATGGTATGTCGTATAAAGGAATGTGCATGTATTTTCTTTGCTTAGCAATTGAAAAAAAAATCAATAATTCGGGCACAAAGGAAAATAACTCAGTAGAAAAAAAAGATAATTCGAACCGCTTTCAATAAGTAATCATCGCAATCTGTTTCTCACCATTTCGTTTTTTCAAAATTATCACATATGTCATCAGAAAATTGCAATATGAGTTATGAACAAAAAAGATAAATCCATTGTTTATTTCGCCCGAGGCACCAAAACCAAGATGCTTTCCGACCTAAGATTTATACCGAATTCCGGAAACAATTTTATAAAAACATGAATCTGCAGCCCTATGTCTGCTGATAAAAGAAAGAAAAGAAGTGGGAAAAGCATGTGTGTGCTTCTCTATAAATTACTTTCGTCTCCGGCCGATAAAAAAATACTTGTTAGATAAAAAATATCATTGGCAAAAGAATTCGAAAAATAAATCTTATTATTCTCAGGGCGATTTCCTGCAAATAATTTCGTCGATAACATGTTTCTAAATAAGTTTTTCTACTAAATTTCAGGTAAGAAACTGGGTAGATAAAGAAAATAAAATTTGTTTGGACATGTTTTCTTAAAGAAAATAGTATTAGGGATTCTATTCGTTGTTGATATTGCAGTAATTACGCTGGCAAATTCCAGCTTAGTTTCACCTCGTTGTTTTGAGTTTTCAAAACTTTAAGTGCGTAGGAGTAGATCAGAATACAAATACGTACTAAATTATCGAAAATTGAATGTATAGCAGGATTTTTTTTCCTTTTTATGTCGTTTTCGGAGTGTTATCGCAATGTAAGTTATATAATTTTATTAAAAAAATTATTAAGAAAGAACATTTTTTAACATTCAAATATCATGTTTTGCCTTTAACAAAGCCTTTAAAATAGTACCTTAAAAAACTTAAAATAAAATAGTACTTTAAAAAACTTTAAAATAGTACCTTAAAAAACTTTACATTAATATTATTTACTCAGAATGCTGTAACTGTATGTATGTACTGGAACCGACGGTTCCAGGTTATATGAGGCAGTGAGAAGCAAAGGGAGGTAAGTGGACAGTTTCAAATTTTAAGTAAAACGCGTTTAAAGATAAGGTCCTAGGTAGGCTTTCATTGATTTTTCCCCTAAATCATGCTGTATAGCAGCACTTACCAAAGTTTCAAGTCTATGTCCTGCCCCAAAACAAAGGAGAGGTTCATCTACCATTTGTACTGGTTATCTCGAAATTTTTATTTTTGGCACTTACATTCCCTTTTGCTTACTATGTCCCAAACACCATTTTAGCTGCCCTTCCATTGTTTGTGCCCTCTTCAAACTAGACAGTGACTGCAACATGGACACTTTGTACTCAGATAGAGCCATTGAAATTGACAAATCAAGTCACACCTTCAGCAAATTTAAATTTTCTCCTCCTTTTTTTTTCTTTTCTTCATATCATCATGCATTTTGCCATACTCGCAACAACAACTTGAGAATGATAGAACAGTATAACCTTAAACTAAAATTGTTGCATGTTTTTAAAATCACTTCCAGGTCTACAGAATTTTCATGGAACTTACAAGTAATCCTACCCAAGTGAGGTCAGGATTACTCGCTCATCGAGTGTAATTAGTTTTTCATCGATAAAACACTTTAAAATATTCAACCGTTTTTTTTTTTTTTTTTATTTGCTCGTCGCCCACAAAAACTTTTTACGAGGTGAAACTCACCTCAAAGTGTTGTTTTGTGGGGATATTGCAGAGAACAATGTATTATTTTGTTTTAATTTTAACTATAAAAACTGAAGTAATGATTAAAAGTTCCAAACAAATAATTTTAAAATGAAAATACTAATTGGTTAAAAAGTTTAAGGATTTTTTTTCGAATGAATGTAATCATTTTCCATTCATTCGATGCTATTGGTTGCGAGAGAATCTTTACTCCTATAAACAGTATTTTTAGAAAACTCCTGAAACACGTCAATTTTGTAAGTTTTCTTACAGGTTTTTTTTTTTCCGAATTGTTAATCGTAACTAGATTTTTTGTAGCTAAAATTTAAAATGAAGAAACAAGGTGTGATTTAAAAAGATTCGCGAGGTTCCATAAGGTAATTGATGAAAACTGGACCTGCAGCTCACTGGTAGAACTTGAATGAAAAAACGAGTCTTAAAGTTTCAAATGGCTTCTTGCAGAGACATCTAACACTAGGTGCTTCTGCATGTAATTGTATGTGTCCCACTTGTTAATTATTCATCTAGTTAAAATGCGCTTAAGGAATAGGTGCTGCAGCTTTTTACTGTTGGCCCGCAGTTCACCTGACCTAACACCATGAGATTTTTTCCTGTAGGGATATGTTAACCTTTACGTGCCATATACTCAATGTTTCCTGCTTAACTTAGCGAACTGAAAAATTGGATCGCTGCAGCAATTGCATTTGTGACTGCACACATGCGACAATATGCGCAATATTTCCCATAATCCAATGTTTAGGGGTGATTTTTGCCTCGCTAAAAGTTACTTTCGATACAATAAGCTTGTTGAACATTTTTAATTGCTCAACTGATGCGCTCTAAGTTTTTTCCCCCGATTGGTTTAAGTCACATTTAGAGCGATTTTCAACATACGTATATATATATATATATATATATATATATATATATATATATATATATATATATATATATATATATATATATATATATATATATATAACAGCTCCAGGTTTTTTCGGCATAATATTTGCCATGATAGCAGTCTAAAATAAAAGAAACTGATCGTCGCTAGAAAAGTTTTAACTATATTTTCTGTTACTTACCCCTTCCATGCATTATACTTATTCTAGTAATCAGTTAAAATACAATATAATTATATAAACTTATAAAGTATTTGCGATTTTACAACTCTGCAGAAATATTTATTCTACATAGATAAAAATTTATTTAAAGACAGTTAAAGGTGATAAAAATGTATTTAAGTTGAGGCAATGATTTTAACAGAAATTACGGTTTGACTTAATTATGACTTTTTCCTTAAATTTAATACCCTTATTTGAACGTATCTACAATGAAAAAAGAAAAGTATAATGGTTATTAATCTGTTAACCAATCAATGATTACTGATTTTTGATTTAAACAAGTTGATGTGTGCATCACATCACTTCCTTTCACTCCAATATAATGATAATAGCAAAAAAACTCTTCAAAAAATTTCACCCTAAGTTTGTTGCAAATCGAAGCAAAGAAAACGTTTTACACAGATAAATTTTCCAAATATTGACAGTTTTAATGTGATTCAATGGTTAACCCTCTAAATATGACCAAATTAAAACCAGGTATAAATTAAAATAATTTGAATTCTGAAACTTTGAATTCAAATTATGTTTTTCGCGATCAGGAGTTGCGACAGGACCCTACTCATTATTTACTACCCTACTCACCCTTTTCTAGAAACGGCTGCTGTCCCTCCTCTTGGGCGGTTACGTGTGCATAGTTTGTGCGTAGACCTGTGTGTATGCACGTTGGCGTGTGTGTATGTGTGTAAAGGCGCTTGTGTGTGTATGTGTGTGAGTGTGTATGTGTGTGAGCGTAAGTGTGTAGGACATGGACGCCACCGACCAGAAGATTCGGCTAGCGGGGGACAGTATGCAGGACCGGAGGAGCCACACCTGCAGAGGATGGTGAGGTTGAAAAAGAAACCGAACGTCAAGGACGGTCGGTCAAATGAAAACAATGGAGTTGTTGCCTTTAGTCAAAAGTAGAACTTTGCCTATTATATCAATTTCAGTGACTAAAAGATGACTAAATTGATATAATAGGCAAAAAAAAAATAATAATAATAACATGGACCCAGAAAAATCTTTCATGTTCCCAACAGTTATTTTTGAATTAATTTTTTTAAATGTCCGATTCTGCAAACAAAGCATGGTCTTGATGACGTCACAAATGATACTCTTTGGCGCATTTTGTACCGCGTTTCCACGTTATGATAATCAAGAATAGAATTAAAATTGTGCGCTCTACGCTTGCTATCAATCATATCGGTGCCAATACACGTGAGTAAAGATGCGAATTAAATATTTTGCTCTTTGAATGGCAACACAGAATGACATTTCATCATTTGTGATGTCATCGGCAAGAAATGTAAACAATGAAAGAGCACCGATTTAAGTATTTTTTTTTTAAATATAAAACTCTAACAAATTATTTAAATAATGGTTAGATCCTATGTTTTTAAGCATGTTCTTTCGGAAAAAAATACTTTTAAAATTTTGGAAACGACTCCATTAGCAATCATGGTTGCTCAAAAAAAAAAAAAAAATGTCACTAAGTTGACGACAAAACAAATTGCCAAGTGTTTGCCAAATTATAACACCGCTTGAGTTTGCATTGAAATTAACGTTGATTTTACTACACAAAGATGTAAAAGACCCCCGTTGGAATTTCCGAATGCAATCAAAAAGGTAGGTGCACAACTAGCTTCCACTAGATGTCTAATTAAAAATTTCAATTTTCTAGGACATACCGTTTTTGAGTTAATGCAAGATACATACGCACATACATACGTCCATACGCTCGTGACGAGAAAATTCGTTGTAGTTAACTCTGGGATTGTCAAAAGGGATACTTCAGGTGTCCACGTGTGGTCGGGTTGAAAAAAAAACTCAATATTCATTCTAGGGTAAGCAAAATGAAAATTAAGGCCAATTTTTGAGTAAAAAAAATTTCGCAAATACAATGCTTCCTTTATTGTAAAAGGAAGTAAAAAGGAAAGCTAAAAGAACAAAGGAGGAAAAACTACTCAAAAGGGTGGTTTTTTTTCCTTGACATACTTTTGCCTTTTTTAATAAATGCTATGTACTTTCCAATTTTTTGAACTTGTTTTCTTCATAAGTAAGCTTAATAAACTAGTATAAAATTGCACAACAAATTAAACAATCAATGCTTCAAAATTACTTTTCAGTACCAACTCTCCTATTATTCTTTTTTTTCTTAGAAAGACAAATGTTGCAAATACACGAAAGTAACATTTCTAAAAAAAATGCGTTGCGAGCTGGTAACATAAACTAGTTTCAGCATGAAAAGTAAAACATGCTGACTTCATATATCTATTCATGGAAAAAGCTAAACGAAAAGCACGAACTGTTTATCGCTGAGTTACACTAAAGCCGAGAGTTTATAGCGCCCAAACAAGCTCGTTTACGACAGCGTTACAGTTAATTTACAGTCGGCATCCATAAAAGAAGACTTTATGATGCGTTACAAGTAAATTTAACTTGGAAAAATAAATCTGACAATTTGGTGATTCATTTTCCGGAAAAATTTAAGTTTTATGTTGAAACGTGTTTTCTCGAAATACTTCCAATTAAAAGTAAGATAAATTACTACAATAATAAAGATATTTTTTAATCCAAATTATGAAAAGAACCAATTTTTCAGAATTTCACATCTTTAGAAAAGCAATAATACCAAAACAACTAAATTACCGAATAATGGCACTTTAAATTATATTATCTCATTTTTCTCAAAATGCGATTTTTAGAATTTTCATTTAACGCATTTTTAAAGAGATTTTCAAATGACTAGAGTACGACAACATTTTCTACTTTTGACGCAATATTTGTATTAACTAGAGATAGAAGTACCCATTTCAGTTATTTTATTTTGTAAAGATACGTTTTCCAAATCACATTAAGATGTCAGGGTTTCAAAATTGTATTTAAAAGCAACTGCAATTTCTTCTAAAATTTGAGCACTGATTTTATTGAGTACCTGAAGCGAGGATGACTTAGACTTAGAGCCTATTTTTCTTGGCATCTTTCTCTAAAACAAATAAATAGAAATGATCAGTAATTAATAGAAACAAAAACCTTCAGGGATTTGTTACTACGTATTAAAATACATTAACTTCACTTGAAGGAAACATTTAGTAAAATGGAAACAGTAAAGAGATTCAAGAGCAGAGGATAATAGTTTTTTCATATCTAATATCGAATAGTTGGTGTCACCAAAAAATCCAGAACTTGGTAAATGTCGACATTCATCGATAATGTCAATATTGACATTGAAATATATAAGTGAAAGACACAATATCCTCGGTAAATGTTGACATCCTCCAATTTTTGCTTTTTTACAGTATAAATAGTTATAGATAATATTAGGTGATACAATACTCCCTTATACATTTAAATCTGAAATTTAAGTTCTAACAAGTCTAATGGAATAGCTCTGATGATTCTTTTTACTTCCTTTTACAAAAAGAAAGTATTGTATTCGCAAAAAAATTTTACTCGAAAATCGACCTTAATTTCTATTTTACTCATCCCCGAATGAATGATGAGGTTTTTTTTCGACTCGACCACACGTGGATAAGTGCCTAAGAACGTATAGACCCGCGAAATATCCATAATGACGCGATTCCCGAGTTAATTACAACGAATTTTCTCGTGACGTGCGTATGTGCGTATCTATGTTGCATATCATTGTTAATTTCGATGTAAACTTAAGTGGTGTTATAATTTGGCTGGCACTTGGCGATATATCGCCAGTCTTTTGGTCGTCAAGTTTTGTCGCCAAACTGGTGAGAAATTTGTTTTTTTTTTTTTTTAAATCTGTTTCAATTTGGCTACTGTTGGTGATATTTAGAGAGTAAACTATTCAATCACATTAAAATTGCCGGTAATGGGGAAATGACATTAAATTGGAGTAAAAAGGAAGTCATGTGATGCACACATCCGCTCATTTCTGGTCCAATTTACATGCTTTACAAAATCATAGTTGCACGGGTAAACAGCTTTAATGTCAAATTTTCCTAACACAGATATACGTATCTAGCAAAAATGGGAGAAGTAAATACTTTTGCTTAAACAATATCTGAGAAAATGCTTCGCAGATGTGGTATATGTGCATTGCACTGATTATTATAGTGGCAAAAGTTGGAATGTTCCTTCGGCATCACAGCATCTAGCTTTTTCTTCTTCAAGTTTTCTCTTTTTCATGTCGAACAACCACCCTGAAGAAAATGTCTATAGTTATCTTACCAAAAATATATTGTTACCGGATATCTATTGAAAGGTAACAGGCACTATGACTGTCTCCAAATCACAAAAGTTCATTTATGGAGTCAAATGTCTTGTTAGAGGGGCATTTGGTATCTCAGGACAGTATAATAAGAAAAGGCTACTAAAAAAAGTTATACTTATGTTTCCTTTAGCCTATTTTTATTCAACAATGCAAAAGATTTTTAATCACGTGCGTTTTCAAGTTGCATTTAAGTCCATTCTACAATTCAATATCGATGGCTTTAAAATAATAATTCTTCCCTACACCTTCTACATATTGTGAACTTACGTTTCATTTAGTATCTGGATTTCAGCATGTTCTGCAGTATAGGGGAGGGTGGCCCAAAGCGAGTAGGTTTTCGACAAACACTCAAAAATTGTAGTTTTTTGGATTTTTATCGCAACAATATCGGTTTTATCGCTTAGAATGGAGAAAAAGTGATTTTTGTAGTATTTCAAACCCAATATTTATTTATTTTCATACTTTACAAAGATTTGAAAAACCCGCTTTGCCCTACCAGGGAGCCCAAAGCGGGTAAGCTTAGCGAATTGGGATTTGGTACATTTACCAATCAAATATGAAGTTATAAATGATAAAAATAATTGACTAGACCTGCCTTTATAATAAAAATATTTTTAAAAAGTTGTACTTATCCAATTTAAAATCAGCACATTTGTTTATAAAACATAAAGAAATAACTTATTAAATTAATAGACTAATTAATTGCCATCCTAAAAAATAACTTTTAAAAATTATACTTATCCGATTGAAAAAGAAAATCTAAGTTAACACACGAATCAATGATTTATAAATAATTGTATGATTAAAAATCCTATATTCGCTTTGACCGGAGGTCCGTTTTTTATTTCAATAATTATAACCTTAAATTCAAAAAAGAAACAAAGGAAATAACTATCGTAGTTTGTGGGTGGATGGTGTCAGAATAACGTAATATTATTGACAATCAAAAAAAGAGCTCGTCTTTGACTAATCACAAGTTACAAAATTTGCTTTTTTATTTAGAAATGTATCTTTTTTTTTCTTCCTTTTTTTAAGCCTAGTGCGCCATGCCGCTTCACTGCTGCTTTGCTGGGACTGATTAAAACTCGGGGGTGTTCATGCAAACACGACATACGCATGCATCCCCGCTTACGCACCATAGGGGGGCATGCGAAGGCCTGCCGGCTTTGGGCGACCTACCCGCTTTGGGCCACCCTCCCCTATACATGGGATTCATATTGTTCCGGCATTCTAATTCTCAAGGTTGTAGGGTAGCACTATAAAAGCTCTAGGTGGCACATAATTTAGGTTGGAAATTTCTAAATACCGATCATACATTTCTGAAAAAGAGTCGACATGAAATAAGGAAATACGAAGAAGTATGGAAACCAGCCATGATGTTTAAATTTATAAAACTTAAATTAATTAAAGTTAGCTAAAACTTTTAATTTTTTAAAATTCTTATAAACAATTATACTTCCTATATATTTATTACTAAGCCAGTTATATGTAATTATCTAGCCTTTGTTATGCAAAGGTTCTCCACTTTTTAGGCTATGCGCCCTCACTATGAATTCATTCCCCCCCCCCCTCCAACACACCGCTATCACATAGGGACATTTATGGTCAATACAAGAAGAACACACGCAAAATCGTAATTTTAGATTAAAGAACATTAGGAGTGCTGAAGCTGCTTATTTATTGTATATTGAAACAGTACGAAGCTTGAAATTACTAGACATAACTTTATTTAAAAAAAAAATTTTTAACGCACGAATCTAGTGATGTTGATATGCTATATCGTGTATCTCAAGATTGTTAGATGTCTTTCTTGAACACTTCGAAACAGTTGAAATCCAAGCAAAGCAGGGAGTGTTAGGATCAGGCGTTGGCGAAACAAGTTTTTTCTCTCAAAGAGAAAGTTTTTGTTTACAATAAGATATGAATTTCAAAAGAACATTTTCGCCAAATTCCATGATAAATAGCACATTGTAGCAGTTTTTATTTGCTTATCGCGTCTATTACCCTCCCCATTTACAAGCTCCAAGAATGCTGAAGTATACAATAACAACAGTCTCTTTCACAACATCACTAGTAATAAGTTTTTGAGTACTAAGATATAACTAAGATAAACTACACCTTAGGCTAATTTTAACACCTTGCTTAATATTTTGATTGTACATATGCTAATGCTGAAAATCTAGATTCAGTGGATATGTTAATGAAAACAATGCCTGAAACCTCAAAAAAAAAAAAAAAAAAAAAGTCGATTGTGCTAAAATTTTCCATGTGACAGAAAAATTGAGCAATTTACTTTTTCTGTCTTTGTTTTAAATATTCACGCGTCCATTGAAATGCTTTTATACATCCCAACCCCTATCGGAGGAGCAGTCTTCAGTTGAGAATCACTGTGGAATAGTTTCTTACTCACAAGAAATGCTCGATCAATCAAAATGAATGTATTTTTTTATCGTTCTAAAATCCTGGTCGTTTTGCATGCACACGCACCGATAGTTATCAGATGAGTGCACAATGCCACCAAAACGTTCTAATTCAGTAAGAGCAATTAAACAGAACCCATTCAACTCATCTGACTGTTATCAAGTTACTTTATTTTTTCTGCTGGCAAGTTCAAAAATGTCTTATTCCAGAAATTTCTAAATCTGAAAATATTTTTTGAAATACTCTACTTGGCAGCTGAGAATTTAGAGAAAAGAAATTCCGCCTCGCTGGTTTATGGCAATGTCGAAAGGACCAAATGCAATTCGTTATGGCCATAATTTCCTTATAAAATATGAATGAGTAAGGCCCGACAAAACGTGAAAAATAATGAACAACATTCCGTCGAAAAAAAATTAGGTACTTCTTTTTCTTTAGCAAAGAATCTAAAAGGCTTTTCATTTCCATTTTTCTCATTTTCGTTAGCTCCTTCTGATTTTGCGCTGAATGTTTTTTTCCGGATACAGTACGGGCAGATCCTGGATATTTCAGGAAAACTAAATTTTTTATCGATTTTTTCTAGAAGAGAAACTGTGGTCTATAATGGAAAAAAGAGGCATTCCTAGACATCTAATCCAGTCCTATCAGTCTCTTTATCAAAATACAGACATACTGATTGATACAGAGAAAATCAAAACTAATCAAGGAGTACGTCAAGGTTGTGGTTTATCCCCAACCCTTTTCAATATTTATATTGATGATATCCTGCGTACTTGGAAAGCATTAGTTAATGCTGGTATTAACCTAAATATGTCAACCTACATTACTCTTTGCTGAGGACCAAATTATTATCCAATCAAATAAAGACGATCTTCAAAGATCCACCTACATACTTCACAAGATATGCTAAGAATATAATATGAAGATCTCAATCCCGAAAACTAAAACAATTGCATTTAGGGGTAAAGAGCCAATTAGAAGTAAAATTGTTATTGATAATAGAATTATTGAACAGGTGAAGCACTTCAACTACTTAGGATGTGACATCACCTTTGACAACGACAATGATGTCCAAAACAAACTACATAGGTTTCAACACTTATGCGGAATCCTTACAAGAATCCTAAAGGGAAAAACGAGAAAGGACACACAACTGAAGTTCTATAAGGTTATGGCGGTGCCAACCTTACTATACGGCTCTGAAACATGGACTTTGAACAGTCAAGAAACTAGTAGAATTCAAGCAGCAGAGATGAAGTATTTGCGATCACTGAAGAACTGCACTATCCTAGACAAAATAAGAACGAATCCATTCGAAGGGAATTACAGATATTCAGCCTAAATGAAAAAATCACGGAATATCGCAACGATTGGAAAAACCATGGTCGACGTATGGCACGAGAGAGACTTCCAAGAGCTGCCTTTTATTACAGACCAAGGGGCAAACAAGACCGTGGTAGGCCCAGGAAACGGTGGGGCGACCAAGAAGCCGGAACAGGCCTTGAAGAAGAAGAAGAAGGTTACTATACGAACTATTTTCATTCTTTCTCCGAACGTAGTGGTTCTTTGTTGTATCAGTAACGAATATTTTCATGTCTAGCAATGAACTCTTAATTGTAAATTTCTCTGTAAAACAATAAAAATATAAACTGTTACATTTTTGCCCCAAATTTTCTATATATGACTCACTTACTGTAAAGGGGCTCCACTGTACATTTTCCCCCTCTTCTTTTGCACTGCAGCTCTACACTACACCTTCCGTTTAACAACATAAAGTATTTTTTGCCAAAAATATCGATATGGATGTGTACAATTTAGGGAACAAGAGCTAAAATGGAACAATGCTTTTTTGTCAAGCAAAACTTTCTTTCCTACTTAAGTATTTGGTGTAAAAAACCACATTTACTTGATTCTGAGATGTCAAACTAATACAGTTTTATATGAATAATTACTTATCGTTCTGGAATTACACGCAATAACAGAGTGATATGAAATCGATGATGAATTTTACATGCTAACGAATTAATCAGTTTAAGTTCTTTTTGCTTTATAGCCTACAAATAATATTCGAACCTTAGTTCATCATATTACTTTCACATTCAAAAAGGAACTTCAGAAAAAATGAATTCGACATAATTTTTCAACAGCCAAAAGCATTAAATGAATTATTACATAGGAGAGGTAAATAAACATAGATTTAAAAAAATGTACTTACTCATTCTAATATTTTAATGTTTGTACGAATCCATTCATACATTCAAGTACACCTACGAAAAAAAAAACATTTATTACACAACAGTCATTTAAAGTATTCATTAATACATTTCATCAATCAGTCAAAAATTACTTTAATGTTTATACTTAATAAAATATGCATTTTTTTTTCACCTATTGAAAAAATCCAATTTCACTTTCTTCTTCAAGTATACTAATACTATTTAGGAAAAATAAGATTTCCTCTACCAAAAACAAACTAAAATACACTGCATATTTGGCAAATTTGAATTTAACGTTAACATAGTTCGGGTCTTACTGCTGACAATGGCGTAGATGTCCTTGATTGATATAGAAAATCTTAGAAACATTCTCAAGTAGTTTGAACTCCACATTGGGCTTCAGTTTTAGAAATTCATAACGACAATGCACACTGGACCGATTTGGCTGAATATTGCCCAAGATGGTGGCATCTACCAAACCAAACCAAAGAACAACATATCTGTTACGTGTTCGATGCAACTTCAAACTTTCTTTGAATGACGACACAGTTCTTAAGAAAGGCACAGGAGATTTATTTACAGCTATGTACAGGAAATGTAGTTACAACTGCTAAGTCAGTCATCAGCAATTAAGCAAATATCAAATAACACCATAAACTCAACGATAAAACACGTATTTGCATCAAAATACGCAATAACACAGCGCGAAGGCCAACGAGAAACGAAACCCCACAATTAGAAAGCGAACCAACTAACTCTCCCATTCACAAGACGCCCGGCGTTTTATACCGAGCGAAGAAATATCTAGAAAATCCTACAAAATTCTACAAATTTCTCATATCCTTTTTTTAATTTCATTCACAAACCTTATCGTTCAGAAATAGGGGGACCGTATACATCAGTCGAATGTTAGGGGGTTGTATGTACATTACAAGAAACTATTTACAGGTTACGATTCTAAGATAATTTTAGATGAAAGATTATGGGAAAAACGCCAAATTTAGCTAGATTACAACAAATCAATCATAAAAATAATTACTATTTACAGAATTTGTAATAATACTGTCGACTCCCGCTACAACGCGATCCGACTTACGCGAAATGGCTATAACGCGAGTTTTTCAGGAGCAACGAATTTTAGAGCTAAAGTGAATTTCTCGCTCTCAACACGAAAATATTTGGAAAGGAATCGTGACGCAAAGTTTCGGCTTTCTTATTGACTACTAAACAAATATTCGTTTATGTATTTTCATCTTTTCAGCACCACTGACTGCGCAAGTTCCCACATACCGCACTATAAACATACCATTGTTAGTTTGCATGTATCGCCACTCCTCCTTTATCATTTATTTATTCTAAACTAGCCGCCTGCGGCGACCAGCTGGTCCGCCTTTTTACGCCATTCGCCTTTTTACGCCAGGGGTGCCGCCTTCGGCGGCTGCTTAAACAATTTAGCGACGACATTAATCAATGTTTTTCTCTATAAATCAGTATTATCATTCGTTTTTTTACGCCAATGTTTCCGCCTTCGGCGGCTGCTTAAATAAATTTCGTGGCGGTGTCAATCAATCTATATCTATCTATATCATTAATAATTTGAATGAAATATTTTCTAGATCTGTCTCCAGTTTCGTCGTTTGGAATATTTTTAAAGGAGGGGGAGGGGAGACACAAACGACGTACTCTTCATGCAAATTTTGTCGAAAAAAACCAAAAAGCACTTCCTCTTTTATGTGAAAGCACTGTTTTTTCTAAGTCATGGTGTATGTGGGGGAGGGAGGGGGGCATTGACATCCAATGTGCAAGCAGCCACCTACGGCGGCTGTTTGGCTAACTTGTCATTTACCTTTTTACTTCAAGTTTGCCGCCTTCGGCGGTTGTTTAAATAAATTTGGCAGCAGTATTAATCAATCCATCTCTATCTTTTTTTTTGTGCCATTCACATTTTTACGCCAAGATTGCCTCCTTCGGCGGCTATCTACCTTTACAATCTATCCCTACATTTTCTTATCCATCTCTATTTATTTTGACCTCCTCACCCATTTCCTAATAAAAACAAAGAACACTCAAAAAACCGCTTTTTTTATTTAAGTAAAGCAAAAAAAAAAAAAAAGCTCAAATTCCCCGTAGTGTGCAAAAAGTAGCGTTTGACAAAGATAAAAAAAATCTCGCTGTTTTTTTTGAATTAATGCGCACAACTATGAAATGTAACGTAATATAGATACAGCGAAAGGTCCAACTTGGGGGGGGGGGGGGAATGAAAAAGAAATAAATGCAATCCCTAAATAAAACAAAAAAAAAAGGAAAGAAAAAAAGCAAGCGCTGCCGAAAAAACACGTGGTCATCACGTCAGACAATGTATATAGAAGTAAGCTATATAGTAAAAAAAAAAGATTAACATTGCTTGCGATTAAGATTCCATCGTAAATATCGAATCGAAACCCAAGTAGTGACGTCACAGGCATAAAAGATTGAAGAACGCTTTTTTCGACTGATGCGTGAAAGGACATGATGTGTTCAGCATTAAAAAAATTGTAAAAAAAAAAACTATTGCGTATTTTTAAGAACTTTTTTCTTCTGAAGAGGGCGAAATGCTTTTACTATTACCAACTTAAATTTCAGAAATGAGGCTTTGATACTTCTCGCAGGATGATATTAAAAAAAAATAAAACCAAGAAAAACATGCAAATTAAAGGTTTTTTCAAAAATTCATAAAAAATACAAAAATTGCTCTATCTTCAAAATTTTTTGTTCATCATATTTAAAATTAAATTTCCGACACTATAGTACCAAAAATATTTGTCTGGCGCGATTGGTTCTGAGGTTAAAAGTACTAAAAAGTGCTAAAAATCACATAAAACATTAAATAACTTTTTTTCTAATTAAAATATCAAAAATCGAAGCCCGAGGTGCACAACTTCAGAAAAAACTACACCTGTATACCAAATTTCATCTTTCTAGGCCTTACCGTTTTCCTGGGATGCGCGCCACACACACACACACAAACATCTTATTTTATTATATGTATAGATATGAAAGGTGATGAAATATTGTGGCACCAAGGCACGCTGTTTCATCTAAAGTTTGAAGATGGAAACAAAAAGCGTAAGTTTGCGATAATTACAAGAAACGGAATTTTAAAAAGATTCTTGATACGCTTGAACAACTAGAAAGTGGGTCGACGGTAGCACGACAATTAGGTATGGGGGATGAATCTTTCATATGTATAATTAAAAGACAAGAAGGGGAGAAGGCAATCCGTATAAGTCCAGGGGGTCCCAGAGGGGTGTCACCATAGATGTAAATGTTATAAAAGTAAACGCGAGGCTACTGTATTTAAAAATATATTAGAATGACGATCTGATTGCGCAGGATAAATCATCTTCAATTTTTAAGTTATAAATAACTTTTTTTATCTACTGTATAGTACAGTGCAATGCTTTATTATTACTACATACTGTACGTACCGCAGTTTTGTTTTTATGTCGCTCTCTCCCATTGATCATTGATTTTGTGCAACGTAACAGTATTTTATGTTGAATAATGCAACTTTTTTTAAAAATCGGTAAAAATTCAGCTTTTTATGTAAGAAACGTTCATGTATAGTTAAAAAATGGCCAAAAACAGTTTAAAGGTGTTTAAATGTCTAAAATGATTAGGTATTTCAATAAAAAAATCATATACACAACACTTTTCCACAACGCGAAATTCTGACTTACGCGAGGAGTCTTGGAACGCATCCTTCGCGTAAGTCGGGATCCCACTGTATGCTTATTTTTTCTTCCTTCCCTTCCTTATTCAGGACCTGACGACCGGCCTCACATGCATGCTTTAGCCCGTTTCGGATAGTACCTAAGGACACAAGGCACCAGTGCAATTTTTCCACATGAACCTTGTCAACCAGGTTGCTCATAGAGGGTCCTCAAAATAGGCTCTAATGTAATTGTAGCCCTCCTGCATCTACGCGTTTAACGACTTGACGAATTGTTGAGGTTTTATATTACGACTTTAATAAAAGGTGTTTTTTTTTTTAGAAGTAGAGAACTTTAGGTTCAAATAAAACACAGTTAAATGTTGTTAATTGCCATGAATTTTGCTTTATTCGAATGATGATTCTTTGCCATTTAAATATGATTTCTGGCATATGGAAATCTCGGTTGGCTCGGAGAAAGTCCAAATGGAAAGTGCAATTATTTTCTCTTTTTTTTTTCAACAATAGAGGCCGTATGTCAGTAATAAGGTGGCGAATGTTCACTTCCAAGGCGTCAATCGTCTCTGGCTTATCGGTGCAGACCAGAGACTCCACATAGCCCCACAAAAAGTAGTACAGCGGTGTTAAATCGCATGACCTTGCAGGCCAATTCCCGGGTCCATTACGCGAAATTATTCGTTCACCGAACGTTTCTTTCAATAAATCAATTGTGATACGCACTGTATGGCATGTTGCACCGCTTTGTTGTCTATTCATGGTGAAATGGCAAACCGAACTGAACACAAAACAAGCGACAGCTATCAAAATGGCACACATATCAGTGTTGCCAACTTAAAGTTCTATACCTCTAAAAAAACACCCTTTAGAAATCATTACCATTACTGCTCGTCTGAATTTTAATGGACTATTTAAAATGTTGATTTCAATTAAAGTCACGCTGCGTGACTCCCTGAGATAAATATCATCCACAGAAACTTTTTAATATCCGAAAAGTACGAAGTTGATGGTTTTCATAGATTATAATTAGTGTTATTACTTAAACTTCACCAACAAATAGAAAAATTAGAAAATTTTAGATTTTACGAAGTTTGAAACATTTCATTGGCATGATTAGTGCACGAAAGAAATTCCAATAATGAGCACAAGAATGCAAATCTGCAATCTCATAAAGCTCATAATGATTCAATATCAAACATTCACTTTAACATGTGTTTTTATTCCATTGTGTCAACATTTTTGTATCTCAAAAATAGTTATATCTGACACGTGTTATTAACGAATGAAGTTTAAATCAAGTAAGATGTAAAATACCCAAAGATTTTTTAAACAAGATCAATATCTGTTGATCAACTTTATGAAAAAATGTTTCCGTCAACGTGGTGTTATATTATCTATCATCACCAACGGTTAAAGAACAGATTTACGGGCAAAATTTGAAGTATTTCATCTGTTTCAAGGACGCAATTATTATGTAATAATAACGCCGTAAGAACCAACCATCATCATAAAATTCCTACCGCTTGTTTTTGAAAGGTGAGTTGATTTACCTTAAAACATTTCTTCAATTTCCCATACTTATCTTAACACGGCTAAGGTAAAGCAATTCAATTTACTTTATCTTATACAATGTTTTTGTTCTATATTTCCATATATTGAAGAGGCCGTGCATTAAACAGAAAATAAAGCATTCTTTAATGAATGCGAAGGAAAAATAGTCTATTGATGCCTACTCTAATGCTAGTTTTATGAGCCATTAGCAATAAATGGAAATTGAAGGCTATTAAAACGGCATCTTAATGATCGTGTTGATGGATTGGTCTAATAATAATGTATCTTTTAACGCCATAGTTTCTGAAATTGGGGAGTTCCTCAGAATAAAAGTTCTTGATTTATGCGGACTTAAACATGTTTCCCATTCAGATTCAATTAAGTGGCGCTTAGAATTTATGTAGAGGATAAAAGAGAAAACAGGGGTTACACACACAAAAACAGTTTTAACGGAACAATCAAAAGAGCGTTTTTATAAATAAACAGGGAATTCAGTACAGATAAGAAAAGCTAATTAATGTTCGAAAAATAAAGATAAGATTCTAAAATTTCCGTTTCACATTTACAATGATCCTCTAGACGGTAAATGGAGGGTTTGAAATTATATGTTTTAAAATTTTGACAATATTCAACTTTTTCACTTATTTTTCTTACCTGTATTAAATGAAAAAATATATAAGCACAAATACATAATATGGATTTAAAAAATGCCTGTGGAGTTCGTGGAGCATTAATTAGTTTTAAAAGGCTGTAGGTGAAGTGGATTCATTCTCCAGTTGCGAGCCAGGTATCTTCATAAAAACCGAAATAATAATATTAATATTAATAATAATAATAAAAATAAAAATAATAATAGTAATAATAATAATAGTAATATAAATAATAGTAATATAAATAATAGTAATAATAATAATAGTAATAATAATTATAGTAATATAAATAATAGTAATATAAATAATAGTAATAATAATAGTAATATAAATAATTGTAATAATAATAATAATTACAAGCGTTAAAATCACATACAAACGGGATCTCCCTTTCGAAATGAAAAAAAATAGAGTTAATGGACGAAATGAAGGATTGTTGAATTTTTATTGTGGTAAAAAAAAATATTTTGTTTAGACAAGTGAAACAAAAATACGACGAACCCTGCATGTTGAGCGTACGAAAGCATGTTTTTCTTCTGAAAATGAATATTCAGGCTTCAGCTCTAACGAAGGGCATAATTTACTATGGCTCTGCAGTTTTAAAAAATCATCACTGTATAACTTCTGTGTTTTTTTTTCTTTTCAAATAAGGTTACTCTGGGCACTCATTCCATTCAAGCTAGGTGGTTCATCACTTCAAATATCAAGGAACACCTTCCAGGAATAAGACGCCACAAGAAAATAAATCGCTGAACCCTCAAAGTGTAATTTGAAATCAGATAAAAATAAAAAGTATATAAAACATATATTTAACTATGCACCTAATTTATGCAAATACACAATTATGTCTAATACACATCAAAACTAAAGGGCGTCCGGGACACAAAAATTTTCAATTTTTACCATTTTTTTTATACATTTAAAAAAAATTCTCCGTTTTTCTCTGCTTAAAAGGACGTTTGAGTCCTGTTTCTATCTTAATTAGAACGAAAGATAAAATTATTTTTGTTGTTTGAATTTACCTAATATTACATATATCTTTAAAACTTTAAACGCGTTTTTCTCCATGATGAAATTTTTCCCGATTTTTTGCATTCAAACTCGTATAAGTCAAGAACCAATAAAGTAATGAAATTTGGAGCATATCTTTTTCAAACAGTTTACTTTAATTTTTACTCGTCAAATTTGGAAAAAAAAAAAACGTTTTTTACAAAAAAAATATGATTTTTTTTAAAAAGTATCTTCGAATTTTTTAAAAGTTTTCTTCAAATATTTTCCATTTTTTATTGAATTAATAACTTTTAAATCGGCGAATAAAAATTAAAGCTAAGATATTTTTGCCTAATTTTTTGAAACTATTTTGAAAATTGACCAAGGAAATTTTGAGTTTTAGTGAATTAAAGCAACCCCACTTTTAAGAAAAATGAAATTTAAAGAAAAAAAATAACATTTTTGTTTTGAATTTGCTTATTAAATAAATGAGGAATCAGTGAAAAAAATTCAAAACTCTTAACTGTTTAATACTTTTTTTTCAAAATGTGTTCCAAACCCCCTTAACATTCTAAAAAAAAAGAAGGATGAAAAACCCCAGAAGCACATAAATTGCACACCAAAAATAACGGAGAAGGTGACAATTATAAATGAATGTTTTTAAAACTCGTCCACCGTGAAATGTGAAACTACTTGAAACCAGCTAATTAGCATTTGTTTACCTGCTAGAGAGAAAAATGTAAATCACTAAACTATAAAAACCACGTTTTTCTTTAACATCTTCAAACAATGGTAATGTCTGCACATTCGTTTGGAAACTCGCAAAATTCTAAGAATATCTTCTATACATTATACAGTCCTCTCTAATTTACATGCAAAATTCAAAAGTTAACTCAAGTGCAGGAATGGAATTTGTTTTTGTTTACCACATGCTGTCTTTTACACCCAAATGATATTAATTACGAACGAAGATACATTTTACATTTGCAATATATTTCGGCTGTTCCAAACATTTTGCTGCTACCCCCACGTCAGCTAAACCATGAAAGTCTACGTCGCACCCCAAAAATAGCAGTTACGCAATGGGGTTGTTTTCTTCAGTCAAAAGTACTACTTTTAATCTCTGAAATTGATAGAATAAGCAAAAAAAAAAAAAAAACATGAACCCAGAAAATATTTTCCTTTTCCCAACAGTTGTTTCTTAATTTTTTTTAATCTCCGATTTTTCAAACATGGTCTTTAGGACGTCACAAATGATGCACTTCGGCGCATCTTTCTACCGCGTTTCCACGTTATGATAATCAAGAAGCGAATTAGATATTGCGCTCTGCGATTGCTATCAACCATATCGTTGCGAATACACGTGAGTAAAGATGCGAGTTAAATATTTTGCTCTGTGATTGGCAACAGTGAATGGCATTTCATCGTTTGTGATGTCATCGGCAGAAGCGAAACGACAACATTTATAAATTAGAAAGAAAGCTAATGATTATTGATTCAAAATCTAAACATAATGCTCTTTCTGGTCAAAAAACACGCAAAGTTATTTTATTGAGGCGATAGCATCGATAAAGAGTTGTAAATCGCAGGAAATTTCTGAATGTCGCAGTTTCATTAGCGATCTGGTGAAACAGAATATAAAAGTGGTGTTGCAGTGGATCCCTGCACACTGTGGGATTAGAGGAAACGAGCTAGCTGATGCTCTGGCCAAGAGGGGGTCTGCTTTTGTTCAACTACCAAATGAGCCAGTCCCATACAATGCAATAAAGTTATATATGAGGAAAAAATCAAGAGTCTTTTTTTGGCAAGACCTAAAAGCTAGAAGCAACCACAAAGTTTGGTTTATAAACCATGATTTTGTCCCTTCAGCACCAAGAGCAGAGTCAGTAGCTTTGTTTCGACTTTTAACTGGCCATGACTGTTTACCAAAACACCTTCACCGCTTGAAGATTTTCAAGAGTCCCAATTGTCGCCTTTGCAATTCAAACGAAGAAATGGACATTCGTCACCTGCACACTTGCACCCAACTTTCCAGACGTAGCCTGTGTGACCGTTATTGAGAAGTAAGAGAGCGCATCGGCAGCTAAATATTTCACTCTGTTGTTCCTGTATTGTTCCTTGTTCTGTGTATTGTGTTTGTTTTTGCTATTTTGTTCTTTGTAACCTTTTCTTGCTGCCAGCCATTATAAATAAAAAAAATTATATGAGTGTTGCGCGTAGTAGCATGTAAGCGGTAGATTAAATTGTGACACATCATTCAAGTGTTTCAACTTAGAAGATCATTTTTCAAACTTTAACTATACGTTTATCATTTTGAGTACAAAAACCAAGCAATAAACTTAGGATTATTAATATTTTCAGCGAACTGCCCATGCTTCAGAATAATTCGATCAAAACTAGCATTGAGTAACAACTTGATTTCTCCAAAGTTTTTTTTTTTTTTTGTCACTTTGCTACCGGGGTACAACATGTTGTTTAATTGTTTCGCTCACCTACGATTTATGTATCTAGTTTCTAAAATATTTCCAACTAAAGAACAACTTGTATCAGCTTTTAGAGACATACTTTATCAATATTTAGCTCAGAAACATCCAATTTATTCGCAAAGGTATCTTTCTTGAAAAGAAAACTAAACAACTTTGATTAAAACTGCTACAAAAATCACTGAAATTTCTTCTTTCTATTCTCTTCAGATCTCAAAAAAGTGTGAAAATATACATTTGAAGCAGTAAAACATCTTTTCCTTTTTTTTCCGCATTCTTAATAAATTTCATAGACAAAGATTGAGTATATATTTATAAGTTTTCTACTCTTCGTCGGTTTTCTAAGTAATTCGTCACATTTAAAATATTCTCTTTTACTAAGTGCATAATATTATCTTATTGGCCGTAAGGGACTTGCGACAGAGTGAAAAATCTTACGTGCGTATTCTTAAAGTTGCGTAAAGTAAAGTACGTATTCTAATTAGTACTAAAGAATATTTAGCGTTTATCAATGTTAAAAGATTAATGAGCTGCCGCTTTCATAGAAAAGTATGCGAGAATTTGATAAAAGTATTTAAATTATACGACTAATTTATGTGAGTTTGTAATTACTTACGAAATTTAATGCATGTATCAAGCTTTATTAATTATTCAGAATAATTTAAAGGCAGTCTTTAATTTACGTCAATTTGAGGACTGTGATGATTGCAAAAGTCATCGGCTATTTTAACGTAATTAATAGGGAAAATTTGTTTGATCATAATAGTATAATAGCTGCATTGAGGGTGCATTATACTATTAATAGATATTTATACTTGCGGATATCCATAGTACACGGATAAGTTATGAATACTATTTTTAAAGATGAGTAAGAATTTAACGCAATAATTAAGTTTCGACGAGCAAAATGATTAATGGGGGATCCATAGATTTTAGTTGATTGTAGTATGCTCGTAAATTTATGGGAAGATATGCTTTTATTCTTTAGCACAATATTTTAATAATGTTTAAGCAAGAAGATTAAAAATTATGATTTTTGTTAATTATTTCTTGAAATTTTCGGGAAGCAATAGCAGGAAAAAATAATTGTTTACTGAAATGTTTGAATCGTCGTTTTAACTAAAGAGATAGAACTATATTAGTTCATTTCTTTTAAAAGTTTTTCTTTTAATTGAATATATTTTTTAGACTTTCATCATCCTAATAATATACATAAACAGCACTTCCACTGAAACCGCGGTAGCTTATTCAGATGAGCTATGAGATTGTTATCTGAGGATTTGTGTGATTGTGGGCTCTGGATTCGACCCAAATAAAGCCGTAGTGTACGCTAAAGGAGACTGGTGAAAATTTAAATATGCAGCTTGGAGCTCCAAAGTCCTCCAGGTTTACAAATGCTTCTGGGGGTCGTCTCTCGCTAAAAGTATTTATCCTTAGTAGTGGCTATAGACACTAAAGCAACAAGCCCACTAACTACAGGCTTTGAAATATTGGACAGTTAAATTATCTGGTTTTAATGTACTTTCGTCCTATTAAATTAAAAAAAAAAAGGAATTGCAATTTGAGTCATAACCAAAGAGCACTTTAATGTTTAAAACATAAAACAGAGTGGTATGTTATGTTGTGCAATATTAGGCGTCGTTAAATAGATTGTACTGTATGAAACATTTTCTCTCGAAACTTAACGTATTTTAGGTATTCGGAACACTCATGAGAACGAAAAAAATTCAGATTGTTTGGATGTGCATTATAGAGGCAGACTGGATCATGTGTATCCGCCAGGACCATCAAATAATTGTTCAGAATATCAAGGTGTTCACATAAGGAGTTAATTTTCAGATAGAGGGAGTCCATATATGAGTTATTTTGCAGAGCTCAAAAAGATTCTACAGGTCTTAATTAAAGACATAATTTTTTGACAAAATTAAAAAGTGCAAGAACTTAACATTGTTTCAAACATAAATTCTTTCTTAATAAATTGAAATTAGTTTTAACTGTATTTAAGAGGAGGAACCAAAAAAGAAAAAAAAAATGCGCAAAAGTCTCATAAGCTGCTATGCCAATTACGTCCCACGCCAATTGATAAAAGTGGGTGATATCGTCGTTAAGGTGACAACATTCCTCTAGTTTTTGACACAGAAAAGTGATATACATTGCAACAACTCCTTTATTATTCTTTTTTAAAAATGTTTTAAACCTTGAAAAAATAAATGCAAACAATTTCGCTTTGAAAGGTCAGGACTTTAAAGAATAAAGCAATTACGAACGTCAGCAGCACGATTAAAAAGCAACAACCTAGCTCCTTCTAAAGATGTTCAAAATATGTTATAGCTACACCGTTGAGTATTTTCATCGTTTTCAAAACTGCTCAATATCTGTGAGAACCTTAACTACTGAAACTAAATGTTACTTTTCTTTACAAGAGACATAAAACTGTTTTCAGATAATATTACTATGATAAGTTACCTTTGCATTCTTAAAAATATTATTATTTTATATTTTAACAAAATTGACTTCAGTAAAATGAAAAGACTTTAAAAGATTTAGAAACTGAAAGTGAAATATAGTTTTGTTTTTCTGTGTAAGAAAATACGTTGCAGTAGTTAAATGTTTTCTTTAAATAATTAAATGGGAGTTAAAAATATAATAACGCTGATAAAATCTCCGGTATAGCTTGGGCGTTGTAGAACAGAGAAAAGGGATTTTTTTTTTTTTTTTTTTACAATAGACGTTTTTTTATGGTAAAAAAAAATAAGCAATTTTAAAATTCTTATGTAATGTTACAAAAATGACTCTTAAACCGTGTGTAATGTTTTGATATATGTGCTTAGATTAAATGCTCTGTTGCTAAAATTACACTTAAAAATAAGTAATTTTGACAGAACTGGCATAACGATTTGCTATTCTGTGCGTAGATTTTTCACATTTATATTCTTTACCGTTGCTAAACTTGTAAATTTACTTAATGTTTTTAGAAACAACATGAAATTGTATTCATTCATCAAATAATCTTTGTCAAATGTGTTAATAATACATTTCAATTTCTGATTTCTCCATAAAAGTATTCCTGATAAATTCTTAAAGTAGAAGTTATGTTCTTTAAACTCAAAATTGGTTTCATTTGTATATAACAGACATCAGCAAACAACTGGAAACACATGAATAAACAACGAGCCGAGTATGCCTGAGGGATAAAAAGATAGCATGTGTTTTGGAAACGAATCTCAGTTTGATCTATTCATGGAAATAGAATTTGAAAATAATGCTTTTCGGCAGTTTTAGTCTTGGAACAACAAAATACATAAAAGTTTGACGCATAATTATTTATTGTTTCTGAATATAAAGTCAAATTTATGTAACCATGAATAAATAAAGGTATTCTCGTTTGTTACCAAAATTCTCTATAACTTATTTGTGAATTTAAAATAAATTCAAAATGTCTTTTCTATGTTTTTTCTTATTATAAAATATTTCATTTTATGTTATTTCAAAATGCAAAACTTAAGTTATTTTAACATACATGCTGTAATGATAAATTTGAAAGAAACATATTATAAACTGCATTTCCTTTAAAACTGCTGCATTATAAAAATACATTTAACTAAGGAATTAAAGGAATACGAAAGTCATGAAATTTGCTTTGATCACCAAAATAGGTATCAGGGCAAAAATTATATTGCTATGTAGGCTCATAGTTGAGATAGAAGGGAATAGAAAAGGACTAGATCATTCCCTTTCTTCTAAATGAATTGAGAGAGAAAATAACGTGCATTGAGAGTAACCTCTAAGAGGAACAGGGTATAAGAAATTTGATTTTATGAGTTTGTTGCTGAATGAAATTACGTTTCACCCCATTTATTTCGTCATGATTTTGTTGTAAATAAATAACCGAACTATACAAAATCACATTTAATTAACTGACAGCACGGTTATCCAATCCAGAGATTGCAATTTCGTCCTTGTTATGAACTAATTAGTCTGGAATGAGAATAACCGAACAGGTGGAGGCAGATGTCATCTCACTGAAGAAGTGGGTACCAACAAACTCCGCAGGCATGGCGCGGTTCAACTCGTAAATTGAAGGCAAAGTTTGGGTATAAGCTGCAAGCTAGGGTTGGTCACTAACTGCTTACACCCAAACTTTGTCTTTAATTTACAAGTTGAACCGCACAATGTCTACGAACTCTCGCTGGTGAGATAAATTCACTTTATCTGGCACTCTCAGCTTTAATGAGATGACATCTGCCTCCAGCTCGGTTGTTCCCGATTCAAGACTGATGCGGCCATAGCAAAGACAAAACTGCAGTCTCTAGGTTGTGATAACCCGTCTGTCGGAGTATTGCATGTAGTTCTTCCTTTGCTCTGGCTTAGGGGCAGTAACTTTCTGCTCACACAAAATCAGTTAAGAAGCTGTGGAAGTTAAACACTAACAGTTACTAAACTGCGGCCCGTAGGTCGCATGCGACAGGTTTTATCATCCAAATGTAATATGATCGTTTAAAAAAAAATACTAATAATATCGCACTGAATGCATGTAAAATACCCACAAAGGTGTCATTTACATGATAATTTTATCTTTAAAAATATTTGAATGAAAAGCTTAACTCTTCATATTTACCTCAGGGTCAATGATTTATGGGATAGATGGAATGGAAACATCTAAATTGTATATGAAAAACAACTGGCCAGGTGAGCTTCACAACTAAATGTTTTTAATAACCTTCAACATGGCAAGTAAAACTAGTTGAAACATGTTACTTTCAGTTGTAGACCTGCTGAAGAGGGAATTAAAAGATTACTAAACTTTAAAAAACAACTTTCTTTCACTGTGTCATCCTCGAGCAATAACGGTCCTTTCACTATTTTTTCAGAACATGAATAACTCTAAGAATGTTTCTTTAATGTTCCCTAGTCTTCACTCACCAATATTCTAGTTTCAAAAATCCGAGTTCCTTCCATTTTACCTCATGTTTTTTTTTCTTACCCCAAATAATGTTATTCAGGTAAGTATTTATAAGTGAGGTTTTTAACTTCATTTATGTTTATAGAAGCATTTTCAAACTTTATTTTTATTTTTTTTATTTTTTTGTATTTTCAAAGTTATTATTTATGGAATATAATGACATTTTTAAATGACTTAATATGGGCACTTTACGTATTTATAAATGTTTATGAAATTGTTTAAGAGGTACAAATTTTAGCGGTACTTTTCATACAGTTTTTACATCATTATGTTTTAATTCTAGATCAACATTAATGTTTTTCTTTAAAAGTCCCACGCTCTTTTTGAACTCGGTTAAGAACAAACTAGGTACTGTACGTTACGTTCAAGATAGAAGTTAGATTTTCATCGCTAAGGAGTCCAATAAAGTGTTTAAAAAGGTTGTCAAACAGTCTTCATTTAAGACCCGTAGAAAAGAAAAATCAACTCAGATTTTATAAAACGAAAAAACAGTAAGAAACAGCTGATGTTTCTTCTCCAGAGATAATATTTATGGGGCAAAGTCAATCAGCAAATAAGTATGAGCTTAAACCAACGAATAAACTTAAATTTGAAATGTCCTTAAGAAAAATACTTTTAAACTATAAAAAAATAGGTTTTAAATAGTCTAAATATCTATGAAAAGTAACAATAAAGATGAAATATATACTTCCAAGCTTATCATTAAAATTACTGTAACACAATCTACATTTGATAAAATGTTTTATTTTCAATGTGACGTAAGACCGAAAGAAAGTGAAAGATTTTTTAGAACTTTAATTTGAAAAGAGAAAAAGCTGAAAAACTATTCACCATCGTTTCGTACCCTCAAAAAGTTCAAATTTAATATTTTCCCCATTGGACACATCCAAGTATCCTCTTCAAACTATAGACGATGAAAGTAACGCTAATAAACGTGCTTACAAAGTGGATATCGCAAAATACGAATACGAAACTAAGCAAATTACTACATAAACTAAACATAGTTCATACTGAAAATTAGCGATACTGTTACTCAGAAACACTACACTAACAGCAGTGGCAGTTATTATATTTTAATCCTCAACAGACTCGGGTTCTAGAACTTAATCTTGTGATGTACAAAGAGATGGTTCATTTTGTCCATAGTTCCTCCGTCCGATACCATCTGGGAGAGAAGAAAACAAAACCCAATTAATCAAACCTGTCATGTCTCGTGTTCTCTGTCATAGCACTCAAGTTGCAGAAAACGTACGTGTTCAGCAAAGATAAACTACTATTAACTTCCAATTAGGGTACTTGCTCACGGTTTAGTACATTTCCGTATGAAAAAATAATAATGGCTCGATACTCAATTTATTACATTTATCTAATTAATTGTACTAATAGGCATCAAGCATTATTAATGTATTTATGAGCAATACATACATATTTTTTTATTATTACTTAACATATGATTAAGCAGCATGTATTTTCAATATCGCA
The DNA here is from genome assembly GCF_026930045.1 of Uloborus diversus. Classification (NCBI taxonomy): domain Eukaryota; kingdom Metazoa; phylum Arthropoda; class Arachnida; order Araneae; family Uloboridae; genus Uloborus; species Uloborus diversus. The sequence goes on from NC_072737.1 coordinate 96,109,326, forward strand.
TTATACTAAGCAATTTAATCTGTTTAAAAAATGAACAAGAGTAAAACACTGATTATGGAGTAGTTTATGGATCATTCTCCAGAAAATGCAACTTTTGAACGCAAATACTTTTCAATTTCAAAACCTTTTGTTTTCTTTTTTTTCATTCTTACATAAAAAGGTTACCTACTAGAAGTAATCCTAAACAACGGTCCAGGTAAGTTCCAATTATTTTACTCATGAAAAAATATTAAAAAATGCCTTGTACACGGAAGTAAAAAAAAAAAGCAAAAAACTTTTAACGTATAAAAATCGAGGTTAATTTAATATCAAAGTAGTAATTTTGTTAATCTTGCAAACAATGAACTATTTTAATGATAAGTGGAAATATAATATTAGGTTCTCTTAATTAAAGTATGGTTTAATTAGTAGTTATCCTTTTATTTCAAATGTGTATTAAAAAGTATTTAGTAAATTTGAAAAAAATACTGCCAATTTATAATTTTGGTCGAATGCCTAAGATTGATGTATTTCCTCTCCATCATTTATTTTCACCTCAGAAATAATGACATTGATAAGGTCTGTCACAGAGGTTAGATTCACGGAAGTGAGGAATTTGCCACTAACATAGGCCTAATGAATACATTTTTCAGCAAAATGTTTTTTTTTCCTTTATTGCTACAATCTGTACATGTTAAGCATAAGAAAACATGTTCACTTCTTTTTTTACACTAATATACATCCCTGAAATTCAAGTTCACGGAGGTGAGAAGTCAGAATAACAATACTAAGTTTTTAAATCAAAATCTATCTTCTTGTTTTTCGACAAAAATCTCACAACTTTAACCATGGCTAAAAATAAACACGGGGGCGTTCTTATATCATGGAAAATAAATTTGATGTCATTACTGCCATGTGTTAATAAGGAATGGCATTTTGTGCTTAGGTAACGGAGGCGAGAATTTATTGTGTGTCATGACTCCTTGTCCTACTAAAACGAACTAAAACACAATTTTAAAAAATTAAATATACTTAAACAATTACAATTTAAGACACTTGTGAAAGTAATAATAAATAAATAAATAAGTATATACTTCTAACTAAACAAGTTAGTAAGGAAGATAAACAGTCACACGAGGTGTGTGACATGTCACGGAGGCGAGAATTCACATGTTGTGAACCAAAAATATACTTAAAATAAAAATTATTATTAAAAAAATGTTGGTAGGCTTAAATAGATATATTTTTGATGAAATTAAATCTCATTGTTAAATGAGTTGTTCTTCAACGTTTTTACTCTAAAAGGCGTGTGACAGAAAAGATAATTTCCAAAGAATGACCCTTATACATGTAGTCAAATAAATTGGTCGTCAGTTTTTTTAAAATTGCAAGGAGAGTCAGTGAAAGTGGTTAAAGAAAAAAAAAAAGAAACCCGGTCGGAGTCGGCATGTTTTCGAACGACTCCAACTCCTTAACCCCTAAATCAGTCTAACTCTGACTCTTCGACTCCGAGTTCACAGCCCTGGAGGCAGCTAAGCTGCCACCCATATTGTGTAGTAAGGTTACTAATCAATACTGTCTTAAAATGGCTTCAATCAAATCGTCAATCACAAATCAGATGTGAAAATAAAAATGAATTTGCAGGACAACCGAAATTTTGCAAAATTATACACAATAAGGCAATACAAAATTTAAAATTTAGCTAACACCAGAATGTATGAAGACTAGTTTCTTTCAATTTAAAGCAGAACAAACATATCTTCGCTGATATAGATCTCAAATGCATACGTAGCTGTTGAAGTGTCAGATTTAAAACACATTTATCTGTCTGATATGCTCCATGTATGAATAAAACCATTCATCTTCTCCATGCAAAAGACACAAATTGAGCAGTTGAGAAAATTCGTTTCTTGCGACACGAAGTGATACCAGACGTTTTTGTTCTGTTTCTTTAGAATTGATAATAACTATAACGGTAGCTAAAGCAAGTAATAATAAACTCAATTTTTATGATAAAACTTGTAAATAGTAAAAGACATGGAATGTGCTATCAGTGCCGTTTTTTGTACATTCTAAAGTTTAACCCAGTAACTTCAAATAAAAAAAATTCTAATACAGTGTTTTAAAAGTTCACCATTTTCCTGCTCTGGTAAGAAGCAGGCGAAAAGTTCCAGTGACAATCATTTCCTGTTTTCCCATTACCATAGAAATTGCTCTATCGTGTAAAAATGACTGCAATTTCCTGCCATTTTGGTTAGTGTAAACGAGCTATGAAGTTGTTCACTACTACCGTAACATGATAATGTACGTCAAGTAAAAGCGATTTTATTGTTTCAATATTTGATTATCATAAAAAAGCACATGAAATGTATGTCTACTTGCAGCTTAGAACATTTTCAAACACATAAAGCTTCAGAAGTAGTTCTTTCTTTTTTCATTCTCGTTGCCACCAGTGAACACCATTGAGCAAGATTTTTGAAGATTTGATTAACTATCACAAATCACTATTTTTTTTTTTGTACGAAATACGATGACTATCCAAAACAAACGTTTGAAAAATTGTATAGACTTACAGATGAACTGCCGATTTTTCAGCTGGAGCGAAAGACAATAATATCTTTAACAGTTTTTAACGTTTTGCATGACGTCGTTTGGTATAGTCAGCCTATCTGTTACCCATATTTTTAGGGAACTAAACTAAGTCTGTATTTTCATTCAAGGAGAAAGTTACTTCTTTTGTTGTGAGAGATAAAATGATACAGTAAAAGGAAAGCCGAGTCTTTGTATTCTTTGCCTAAGAGGAAACAACTTTGAATATTTTCCTCTTTTAAAGAGTTCTGCAGGAAACCCATCTCTATAAAAAAAAAAAAAAAACGCAGTGCAACTATTTCGTGATATTTAAAAAAGCATCATTGATCATTCGAGAGACCTTATAAAATCCTTGCGAAATACTTCCCGCTCACTCATAGCGACTCTGAATCAACTACACAAAATCTGTTTACCAAATTACACTATTCATTCCACAGTTGAATCATAAGGTAAACTTCAGAGATTTTCTGAATTAAAAAAACTAGTTTGATTCTGTTTCACTCAATTAATCTTGGGTTGGTGTTGAAAAGAAATAGTTGTTACCGGCTAAGAAAGCTCCTTAGCTTAATGTCTTAAAACAGTTTCAGCACATAAAAAAATATCAATACAATTAAAGCTATCCAGACAATGTGTACATGAAAAACAATTCGGTTCTGAAATGCATTCTTCTCTTGCTGTACGTTCTCAACTTTTCCACATAAAGCAAGAAATTACGGCCATTACCAGTAATACAATGAAACAATTTCATTCTTCATATTAATACACTTTCTTGCAAAGACAATTATAACTGTAGGATGTTAAAACAATTGTATGCAAATTTATTTTTATGTATAGGTCTTATTTCAAACTTAAAGTGGTATCTTTTACTGACACAGCTTCAGTTTTTAAGAAGTTAATTTTCGTACAAAGTAACAGGTATGCTGTGAGCACAGGCCGAGGTATCCCAACCGGTAAGGCACCAGATTTGTGGCATAAGTATTACAGGTTCGATAAAAACTATGGTTGAAGATCCATCGTGTGAGCTAACTTGACTTGTGCTTGTTAAATCTGTCGCGTTTGGTCACTAAGTCTTCAATGTTTCCATTCCGAATCAATACTTCTGGGGTTTTTGAATCTGGAGTTATTTTCCTTCTGGTCTGGATCAAAAAAACAAAGCTTATTTCAGGATCATATAAGCCGGTGAATCCACCTCTGTAATAGGCAAGGATATCGGAGAGCCTTGCAGTGGGAAGTGAAGTTTGTAGTGGACATTATGAAACTGTAAATTTCACTTGAGCAATGGATATTTACGAACTTTCGCATTCACCAAATTCTTTAGTTATGGTGACATTTTTGACCTCTGCGTATTATGTTAACCAGGTTGGCGCAATTTTTTTTCTTGGAGGAATTTCAAACCTATGTATTACCGTAACCAAGTTTCATAGATTAAGTGTCTTGGTTACAGTTCTAGTTCTGATAGTGCACAAGGGCTGAATCATGTAATAGAACATCAGTTGCATAGGACAACAAAAGCAGTCGATGCACATTCATTTTTTGAGCAATTAACCGATGGTAAAGTCAACTGAAAACTAATCTATAAATGTTTCAGTTTGTTGTTCGAGAGAAAAGTTATCTTTTTGTTCTGAAATCCCTTGGAAATGAATGACGGCAAAACTTTATCAGCTTCTCTTCCATTGTGATGCATATGAGGACCAATTTTTATGTGAATCCTTGTATTATTGTTTCAAGTACAGCAGTCAGAATAGTAACGGAAATCATTTGGATTGGCCATCTTCTGAAGAGATTGATGCCAAAACTAATCAGTTCACAAGGGCGGCACATTTAGTTCAACTCAATGCATTGCGTTTTGAATTAGAACGCCCACATTAAATTTGTCAGATACTTGCAAAAACAAACAGATGGACAGATAATCCCCAAAAATGGTAATAATACGTTCAACGTTCCAGCACACCTTAAAGTTCGATAATCTATCAAAATATGAAAACTTTCAAGTGATTAATGGTTTTTTTACGTAGAAGAAAGCATTCAAATGGTTTTTCATGATTTTCATTTGACTCCTAGATCGTTAAAATTTTGTCTTCAAGTCAAAAATAATGATAGGGTTCCTTGAGGTAAAGACAAAGCGCTAAGAATTCCGCGGCCTTAAAAGTTTGGGAACCGCTGATCTAGTGTTATTAGAATGACTTTTATAAGCCAGTTGATATTTACAACGCAGTGGTGGAAGGTTATGAATAACTACCACGAGGTCAACGGGTGTTTCATGTTAATTTAAATTTAATAAGTCTTTAGTTTTAAAAATAACGAACTTTTTCACATTTTGAAGAGAAAAATGGGAATTTTGTCTATAACTCATCCTTTTCTCATTGTATCTGTTATTCAATATCATCAAAGTAATCGGTGTCTGATACTGGGGGGTCGGACCATTTTTCAAAATGGAGCAAATAAAAATGGAATTAACTGATTCAGAGGATCCGAAAACAGCCAAACGTTAGATGAGATGTAGGGGAAGGTCGTTTAGTATCGGACAAGGGCTGCTTTTTAATTCCGCCGCCAGGGGCAGCACGTACTGTGTCAACATAGTGTGCCGTATTGGGGAAGAAATCCACAGACGCCATATTGGTTCAAATCAACCGTTCGTTCTGGTGTGCAAAGCTAGTTGTTTGTTTGTTGAGAGAATTGCAGTGCACGAACTTAACTTCTGGGGCATATATTTAAACATGGAGTAAGTTATATTGTTTCATTGTTATACCTTTAGACTGAAGGCATATTAATGTAAGTATTATGAGCTATAAAAGTGTGTCTAGCTTAAGTAATAACCTAGTGGTGGTTAAACAGCTGTAGCTTTACTGTCGGCTTGCATCGGACAAACCAATTTCGGGTTGTATCGGACAAAGTTACTGGCACTAAAATAAAATACTGACGATGTTCTTCTTTGTCCAACAGGTTGAAATGGAAAAATCACGACATAAATGGGATGAGAGGGAGAGAAACAAATATGAAAGAAGCCATTGAAAAAGTGGGACTTAATAAAATGACAATTAGAGAAGCTAGTGAAAGATATTTAGTTCCAAAAAGTACTTTGGGTGATAGTATCAAAGCTTTTCATTTTTAGACTTGTATACTAATCTAAGTAACCAACTACTTTGTTCGTTTCATTTTTTTGCACATTAAAATGTTATTTCTTAACTATTTGTTTTAATTCAACAGTTTAATGTTTTGTCCGATACAACCCTCCAAAATTTAAAATTTGCCAAAAATAGAGTTTGACAAAAATTTGTTTAAAAAATACGACCCCATGTTTTTTAACCAAAGTTTACAATTTATGTTAAGTAACTTAGTACAGCAGAATTTAGTGTAAAAACTAATTATTTACAAATAAAACAAAAAGTGTTACGATTAAAATGGCTTAGGTGTCCGATACTATCCGACCTTCCCCTAGTTGCATGAGAAACAAATAAATTTGAAAGTCTAAATACATTAAAAGGCTCAGAAAATTCAGTTAACCTGAGAGCGATGTCTTAAGCATGTATGTTACTGGTGCCGTAAACCTAGTTGTACTTTTAAATTTTACACTTAAGTTTTTCTGAATGTACTAAAAACACTTTAATGTGTTAGTATAGTTCTTTTGGGGGAAATTGAGGATAAAAAAACATATTATGGACATTTTTGATCATTTTCAAAAAACAAAAAGAAAGAAAGTATATGCTACCCTGCTGAAAACGTCTGTAAATCTCAAAAAAAAAAAAAAAAAAAAAAAAAAAAAAAACATAAAAGAGTATGTTTCGAAAGGCAAATCCGCAGTAACACGAATCTGAAACAGTTAGAGCTCGGAGGCAAGAAAATATTGTCAAAAAGCCTCGGTTTAAAAGGAAATTTTCCTCCATGCCGAAAGCAAAACAGTATAAAATTGCAACATTTTCTTTCTTAAACTCCACGCTCCGAAAAGAACAAAAGACGGGGAGAGAATAATAGAGGAAATAGGATATTATTTCAGAAGAAAACTTTGTTCCGGGATATAAATAATGTTACTGTGCCCTCAAACACATTTGTTAGGGTTTGCGATAAAAGCATTTTACACTAGATGGCCCATTGCGAGGATTGATATTTCACTTTTTTACAGATGGAGTTATATTCCAAAGAAGTGGATATCTGGAAGTATTTTCGAGTCTCAATCATTGCGATGGAATTTTTCATCGTAGATTCATACTCTGAAGTTGTTTTTACTGTTGAATTCTCAAGAGGGAGTTACGAAGGAGACTAGATACGCGATGGTATTTATATTTGTTGCTGAAACTAAAAGGCATTCTTGTTTGTACACAATAGTGTTTTAAGAAGAACTGCAAAAATGTAATTCATAAAAAGTTAAAACATTATTAAAATTTGATTATACAGTAGAGTCTCGATTAACCGAGGTTCCTGTTCCTATTACCCGAGACGATAATGAAGTCTATTTTCTTTTTTAAAAAAATAATAATGTTAGTTTAACAATGATGAGTTTTCAATTTGAAAAAAAAATATTTTCAGGAAATTTGTCGGTTTTTCTTAATGCATGTTTCAATACGTGACTTAGCATTGTTAAAACAATCGTCTTTTTAAAACTCACAAGTCGTTTTCCATTTTAGGTTTTTAACTGTAAAATTTTGTTTTTTTATTAATACATTTTTTAAATTTACAATTCTGAGAAGTTTTTTAAAAAAGTTTTTATTAACCCAAGGTTTTCGACATCCCAGGCACTAGCGGTACAAATTAGCTCTAATAATCGATGTTCTACTGTATTATGAGAACATACAGGGTGTTCCGTTTTAAACTATAAAACCCCTATTTTCGCAACCGTTCGCCTTAAATGCATACTTCCAATTGCAAAAATGTTTAAAATCAGATGCATAGGTAAGATATTGAACGTTTAAAGCAAAAATAAAAATGAGTCAAAAAATACAAAACTTAACTTTTTATACGGTCTTTAGGTCCCCTAACTTATATTTATGGAAATACTTTTCATGGAAAAATAATTCCAACACAAAAAGTTTGACATTAGTGCGACTAATATTCATCGAAATATGAAACGCAGCGTTTTGTGACTTTCACCACTTTACATTCGCCGTCAATAACACCTTTTTGGGGAAAATATAGCGGCAAACAAGACTTCAAAATATATAAGTGCAAAGAGAGGTTTTTTAAATTGTTCGACGTTTTGTGGAGTGTTTTTTTTTTATCATTGCATAACGTTTGCATTTATTTTGGAATAGCAATGAAATATATAAATATTTAATTATTTTACTTCGACAACCTGCCATTCCTCTGAAAGGGCGATAAGTTCAAATTTCATCTTCTGTATGGTCCCTTAAAACTTTTAATTCGAATATCTCCTTGAGTTTTGGTCGCACAAAAGTCAAGTTTTTTTCGTTAGTAATAATTTTCAATGGAGATTATTTCCCTAATATACACGTTAGGGGACTTAGGGCCCGTAAAAAAGTTAAATTTTGTATTTTTTGACTCATTTTTTTTTTCTACTTTAAACTTTCAACATCTAAACTCTGCATCTGATTTTGGACACTTTTGCAGCTGGAAGTATGCATCTAGGACTAACGATTGCGAAAATAGAGGTTTTGCAGGTTAAACCGAAAACACCCGGTATAAGTAGTTCGTTAGTATCTAACAGTAATTTCTGCTTATCTCACTTTTATATTCTTTAATAAGAGAACTTACAAGTTCTTACATGTAATTCAGGTTTCTCCCTGCCAGATTAAACACCCTAGTTATTTTTTTTCACTATTGCAACCGCACAGTGGGCAGGTGGAAATTTCTTCAGAGACAGTGATGTACCAAGAAGTGACTGGAAAAGTGTGCAAAAATTTTCTACCGATTTCTACCGATAGTTACGATTTCAAAGGAAATCTAAAGGGTGTGTGGCATTTTTTATCATGTTGTTTGAGATGGTACGTTTAAGAGCTTAAATGTAAACAAAGATCGTTCCATTATTCAATTGATATATCGGATTAAACAATAAAAAAAAACTTCACGTTAACATTGATTGCGGTCATATTAGCCTGCTTTCGGAACACTAGGTAACCTCATAATCCTTGACAAAATATGCCCTGCTTTATTACAGTCAGTGGCGGCTCTATTGAGGGGCCGGAGGGGGCCCGGGAACCCTAACTTTTTTTCATATAAAAAATTATAACTTTTTATTTATTTTCCTTTTTTTTTTTTTTTTTCGCGTACGTGCTTGAAATTAAAAAAAAAATGTACCACATTTTCTCGCCTATAACCCGCGGATTATTTGTTAGAAAAGTGTAAAATTAATGAGGAGCGGATTATATACGCTGCTGTGGATTATCTGTTTTATTATTTTTTTCCCTCAACACCAACGCATTGAACCTCAATATTTACAGCAGGATTCGCCGAGACCGTTACCCAGCCTGCATGTTGTTTATTTTACATAGCTTGAACGTTCTTCTTACGCGATTCAGGCTATGTAAAATACACAACAAACAATAAAGGAAGAAGCCTTCACTTGCACAACATTAGAGAGTTTGTTCCTTTCTTGAGTCTTTGTCTCCAAGTAATTAGCGTACTATAATGACAATTTACAGAAAAAGTCATTATTTTTAGATTTTCCTTTTTTTCTGAATATACCTTAAAACTTCTTACTTCTTCACGTTTTTAATTTAGTTGCTAAAATTGTATGTTAAATCAAAACCTATCCGAGAAACACAATAGGTCAGAAGAGATTTTAATTCGGGGAAAAATGATATTATGGTAAATCTTAATTTCTTTCAAAATAAAAAAACTTTGAATTAAAATTTTTCAATAGTTACAGCTAATTTTTCAGTTAGTTACCCCCCCTCCCCGCCCCCGCCCCCATCCTATCTCACCCTTCTTTTTCCAAGTTGGTCTGAAAATAAATGAGTCTCTCCTCCGAATCCTTCCCCCTCCCGCAGAAAACATTACGGAACATTTCAACTTTCATTTCCAGATCTTCAATTTCACGAAATTTCCAGGGAAAAGTCTCCGAACACCTTACAACATTGCTTAAAACTGTTCGAAAATCGCTTAAAATTGCGTTTTTGGAGCTTTAATTTCGAAAGATTGCTGTCCCGAATGGTACCAAATATGGTCCTACAATCGCATTTTCAAGACTTAATTTTCGGAAAATTTTCGGGAATATGGGTCCAAACCGCCTTCCTTTAATATCAAAAAATAGGTTTTTTAAACAGTCGCTTTAAAAAAAAAAATAAGTGAGACAGTCTCTGATATCCTGTTAATATCATAGAATATCGTGCTTAAGTTTTTAGGAGTTCAATTTTGAAAAACATTCCATGGGCACCGGCAGATTCATATGCAGATGGGTACATCAGAATGTATATCGCTGATACTTTTTTTACTAGTTTTTTTAATTTATTTTTTTTAGTTTTTTTTTTTTTTCAATTTAGTTTAACTTTTTTTATTTTATTTATTTTAAAGCGATTAGTGAGATGTATTATTAGCTTTGATAATGTTAATTACCTTATAATTTTTACATATTTCTCTGAACACAATATTTTTGCACTTTTGTTATTTGGTCTTGCTTAAAATAAAATTAATTTTACTTTGTAGCTTGTCCTGTGTTTAAAATGTTTTTAATTTTATTAATTTAACACAAAATTTTTTTAAAAAATTAAATATTAACAAAAAAAATTCAAAGCCCGGGAGGGGGGAGAAAACGAGTGACCTATGATCTGGATCCCTCACATTTTCTAGGCACGAGCCGTCACTGATTACAGGTTATTTGCTCTACTAATGACCCCACACAGTGAGTGATATGCCTCACGTTAAATATTACATTCTTTAATTGACATAAGTTAAAGATTCAAGTTTATTTACCGTATTTTGGAAGAAAACTGTAAAGTAGAAGATTGTTAACGTAATGTGACTACACTCAGTGATATTTTTCCACCCTTAATATAAAAATGTGAATAAAAGTCTTTTTTTAAGTTATACACCAAATGCTCTGCAATCTTCGAAAAAATAGTCTGTCACATTCGTTTGATAGAGAAGAAATATAAATTGGAAAACTGCAGCAGAAGAATTAATTAATAAACTGAAAGAAAAAGTAGATATTTAAACAATGACTAATCATCGAAGGCAAACGAAGAAAGCATCTGAAAGTTAAAGTGCTGTTGATGAGCCTGAACTTTTTATCAAACAATTAATAAAAATGTGCATGGGGTTGATATAAGATTACTAATCTACTAAGTCATCTGTCTACTGAACAAAGTTAATAGATTGTTTCTATGCATGACTTGCTTACGATGAAATCAAACATGCAAGACTTTTGGAATGCATAAAAATAAAAACATGTCAAAAGTCATTACATCACACCATTATATGAAATACTTTATATAG